>NW_020664393.1:43626938-43695579 GCF_002925995.2 Terrapene triunguis | reverse complement strand
CCGGGCCGGGCCGGAGCCGACCTGAGCCGCGCCGACCGGGCCGGGCCAGACCCGACCCGAGCCACGCCAACCGGGCCGGGCCAGACCCGACCTGGGCCAGAGCCGCTGGGGCCTGCGTGCTCGGCGGGAACGGGCGGCACCTCCCCGGAGCCCTTCTCGTGCCCCCACCACCCCAGCTTACCTTGTGCTGCCTGCCCGCCCCTGCTTCTTTTCAGACTTCCCGCGAATCAGAGATTCGCGGGAAGCAGGGGAGGGAGCGGAGCGTTCAGGGGAGGAGAGGAGGGGGAAGTGAGCTGAGGGCGGGGTGGAGAGCTGCAGCGTGGGGCCCTCTTGGCGCGGGGCCCAATTCAGCCGAATCGGCTGAATCGGCTGAATCGGCCTAAAGCCGGCCCTGCCTGGCATCGGCCACTGTTGGAAAAGAGGATACAGGGCTAGATGGTCCTTCGGTCTGACCCAGTATGGCCGTTCTTATATTCTTATATTCTTACAAGTATACACTTGCATCCACCCAGAGTCCCTAGGGCTTTGTGTGGGTGAAAATGTCTGTTCATAGAGAGCAGATTGCACGACTGAAGACTTAGTTTAACACAAGACATAATAGGTAGATGAAAAAAACAGTTGATAAAATGGAAGACGGCAACTATACAAGCATGCATTTGCATAAAGAGGGTTATGTTTCAGTATTTTTAAATATAGACAAGTGATCAGAAAATGTGCATTAATATGCAGATGACACACAACTCTACCAATCCTTCACCACATATGACCACACCCCTACCACCAAGATGCCCCAGTGCTTGGACAAGATCAATCCATGGATGAAGAATAGCTGCCTGAAGCTAAACCCCAGAAAGACAGAGGTTATGCTCGTGGGCAGAGGAGAGCATTTGGAACAGCTTGTAGCCAAAGTGCAGTCTCCTTTTGTTGAAGGTACACATCCACAATTGGCCATATAAGTCCGTAGTTTAGAGATGCTCTTGCAATTTCTTGCTGAAGCTGAGCTCTCCCATAGCAGTATTAATGAGTAATGCTTTCTACCATCTCTCATTGCCAGGAGACTCCATCCCATCATGGCAAATGATTACCTGTCCTCAGTAATCCATGACTTTATCTTCTATCTGGACTACAATGCAATATGCCAAGACCTGAAGCTTTCAGTGCTTAGAAAACTCCAAATGGTATAGAATGATGCAGTACAACTCCTCAGCAACACAGACACTATGAGCATATCAATCTTGTCCTCTGCCCTCTACAATGGCTTCCAAGAGAATTTTGAATGAAGTTCAAGGTCTTATTCCTTATCTTCAAGGCACTCCATGTCCTGGGCCAAGGATATCTAAAAGACCCCCTAAATCTCCAGGATGAGGACAGTCACCAACTCCACTCCTCTGGCACAATGGAACTCTTTGCAATAAAGGTAAAGCTCATCTGTGCAGGAGACAGAGCTTTACCAGGTGCCAGCTTGAGACTATATAATGAACCCCCCCAGGAACTAAGGCCCATCACAAACTTCATCGCTCAACTGCAAGTGTAAAGTGAATTTCTTTGATTTGCCTTCTCTAGCACAAACACTTAGCAACAAGTATATTTTTTTTAAAAACAAGAAAACCCTGCCAAAGCAGAGGAAAGAGAGGAAAAGAGAACAAATACTATGTGATGTTTCTTATATTCCTTAACTCACAACTGGAAGGTGCTCAGATATTATGGTGACGAGTGTGGTATGAAAACCTATATAAAATAGAATATAATTAAAAGAATGGAATCCCAGTTTGTGACCTGCCTAACCACTCTAAAAGAGACCAGAATTAGGATATTGTAATGGAGTCCACTCACCACATGAGCCATCGCATAGCAGTTTTCCTCCCCTATGGCATCTCTTCCAATGAGTCCTCTGTTGATACAGTGGTCTCTCTTTCCATAATTCACAGTGCTCCCTCTTTGTGACTCAGCCCTCGCTATATGCCCTCCCTCTCCCCCCCCCCCGCCTTCAAGGGTATCAAAGTCTGACTAGAGTAGTGGACCAGCTGTCTGGGTTGCACCTCCAACAGTCCTGAGCTGCATTCCTCCTCCCTCCGAGGCTTGCAGCTGTAATGGCGGGGCAAGCCTGGAGGGAGGGGGTGGTGGCCAGCTTCCAGTTCCTGGAGCTGGTGAGTACGGGCACCGGGCGGGCAAGGGGGGCTGGCAAGAGGGCTGCTCCCCCAGGAGGGAGACGGGGGGGGGATCAGCTCAGGAGCCAGGATGAGGGGGGAGGGCGGACTCGGATCCTTACCACCCCCCTACAGGGGCGAGGACCGGCCAGTGTCCCCCCCAGCCAATAAACTTTACATGGCCACTCGTGTGGCCCCGAGCCGCTCTCCCCCGCCGTTGCCGGAGCCCCGGAGCCCCCTCGTCTCCCTCCTGGGGCAGCAGCCCCCTTGCCAGCCCCCCTTGCCCACCCAGTGCCCGTACTCACCAGGTCCAGGAACTGGAAGCCGGCCACCACTCCCTCTCTCCAGGCTTGCCCTGCCATTACAGCGGCAAGCCTCGGAGGGAGGAGGAATGCCATGTGCTTGGGGAAGAGGCGGGGCCAAGGCGGGGATTTGGGGAGGGATCCAATGGGGGAAGGAGGGGGCGGAGTTGGAGTGGGGGGTATTGAAATTGTGTGTTTTTTTTTTTGCCGACCGCGTAAACTTGAAATCGCGCATGTTAAATGCACGTAAGACGCGACAGACCTGTATAGACTCTCTCCCTGCAGACCTCTACTGCTACAAACTTCCAGGGATGGATTATGTCATTCTGAGGCCCTCAGCTATGTCAAGTGTAAGAGGCCCCATACCATAAAAAATGAATTTATTATTTTCATAGAAAGGACATTGAATATATAAACATGAACGCTTTATATTTGCATATATACAAAGGCGAACTTGTAAAAATAGAATAATAATCTTCATTTTCAGCAACCCTCTCTGTAATGATGACATCATGACAGAAATAAATTATAGACAAATTCTTTGAACTAATTGCATATATAAGTAAAGTAGAAGTAAACAATACAATATAAAAAGTAAAAAATACAGTAAATAATACGCAATGAGACTCTTAGAGGATATAAGATGGCAATAGAGGATACAAGAGGCAATAGAGGATATAGGATGTGAATAACCCACAAGCTTAAAGCTCAACTATTAGTTATATTGATATGAATTACACCCAGGTAATAAGCAAACCATCAGAAAATTGTATGTGGGTTGTATTTTTCCAATACATTGATTTGTTTTGTTTTTATAGAAAGTTATGCTGAATTGCCTAATATTGGTACTAAATTTAGTAGCAGAAAGTTTTAATTGCAACAAGTAAAAATTTTAATTTTATATTATAAATATTAAGATATATATATCTATACAACAACAAATAATATTTTATTAATATATATATATATATATCCCCAAAACCTGTTATTTTACCAGGATATTTCTGTGAATGTTAGTGCTATTTTATCTATGTTCTCATAGGAAAACAAGAGAGGATATATAATTTGTTTTACACCATGAATAAGGAAAATTATCTTTCTTTTCATATGAATAAATGAAAAAACGTTTGATTAATTTTGTTAGGGAAATACGAAGTTTATCCAGACTATATATAAAATATATTTACAAATGTGTAGTCCAATTTAATTTTCATTACGAAACAATGAATTGTTGGGACTTTTCTTTGCCATAGTAAAAAATACTATGTATTATGCATATGATGTGATTTATAAGTCTGTATAAGAATTTTTACATAGCATACTACCTATAATAAAATATTATCTTGCACATTCCAAACTGGGCGAGCAGAAAATCCGAGTCTTTTTTCTAGGCAGACATTTCTCTTCACATTCGCTTCTCTATCCTCTGTCTCCCCCAGGACCACTAATTAATCTCGAGTAAATACCTTGGACACACAGAGTTACAACAAGCTATATGTGCGAAAGGGAAAGAAAGAATTTATCATAAAAAAGACTGGTGATCTCTAGACAGGAATTGAGAAAGTGAGGAAAAACTAGTATATAGTCAAGCAAATATAATGAATATTATAGCCTTTAATAGCCAGTAAATCATATATGCACAGAGTTTGAAATAACTTGCTCACCAAGTACTCAGAATATTTTGATATATATGTATATCTTCCTTCACTTCTCTCAAAACCCTCTATTTATTCTTTCGTCAGCACTCTCTGATATTTACTGCAAAGGTTCCCGAAACTGACGGAGGGTAGCCAACACAAATTTATCCTCCTCAAGATCCACTTGACCCAAGTCCATAAGACGATCACCTGCAAAATCAATCATGTGAAGCATGGATAGCGCATGAAGCAGAACGTGGTGTGTGCACTAAAATACACAATTGTACGTATGTGCAGATCAAAAGAAGAAAGAACACTATAACATATGAGTAGGAGCTTGATAGGATTGCTTCACGACACTGCTGTCTCCGTCCTCACATTTTTCCCGATTTTTATCAGCAGTGAGATTATTTATTTATTTAAATAGGTTATGAAGGCATGGTCAGAATTTTACCAGTAGCAGCTGGTCAACAAAATACTGCCTTATGAAACAGATAGCAGACTTACTCGTAGAAATATTAATTTTACAAATGCAATTATCATTTTTTTCTCAGCCCTGGCCTCCCGCCTGTCAATAAAGAACAATTAGTGAATGGAAAGGGTAGGATAATGGTATTTGTATAGATGTGTATATTTTTGTCATATTTGAACAAAAATATCTATATTTAGAGAGAATCTTCTTTTTCCCATGTCTCCTTTATTTATCAACTGATTTTGATAAAATTTGAAATGGAGTCAGATTTTTCATTTTTATTAGCCCCTCATATTGTGAGGCCCTAAACTGTAGTTTAGTTAGTTTATACCTTAATCCGGCACTGCAAACTTCCTCTCTTTATATTCCTTAACCAGCTTCTCCTGCTGGTCTTCATCAGCAATTAGTGTTTATAAATCCTTGGGCCTACATTCAGGTGTGACTTAGAAGTTTAATTGCCTGTTTGGGGCCATCTTTATCCATTCTGGGCTGGTGTGGGGTAAACACTCTATCACAGATGTCAGTGTTCAGTTCAGGAGCTGGACCATTGGTTTAGCTACATTTTTATATTAGAATGACTGGTTGAAGTAGCAGGGCCAGCTCCAGCGTTTTTGCCGCACCAAGCGGCAAAAAATAAAAAAGTCGCGATCGGCGGCAGCTATACCGCTGCCGCTTCTTTCTTCGGCGGCAATGCGGCAGGGACTGAGGGACCCACCGCCAAATTGCCGCCGAAGAGCCGGACGTGCCACCCCTTTCCGTTGGCCACCCAGGCACCTGCTTGCTGCGCTGGTGCCTGGAGCCGGCCCTGAGAAGTAGACTATGCTATTTGTTTGGTTTTTAAACGTATGAGTTTTAACCAGTCACCATCTCTTTAATATAGTTATTTCTAACTGTTGTTGCCTTGGAGAATATATTCTTTATCTTCATTTATTGCAATTGTGTTTAACTAGCTACTAGTTCTGTTTCAACTATCAGTTCTTTTGCATGCAATATTACAAACTGGACATAGGAAGATAATTTTTCAAATGTGGGTTCCTAAATTGTGATCCTAAGAAGTGCACATCTAAAATCTTGATTTTTGGGGAGTAAATTACTGGGAAATATTGTGCTTGTGCCTGAAATAACCTGAGTTATGCATAAAAACTTGGATTTGGCAGGCCATTCTGGTGTGCATTGTTTAGGTGAATTTGAAAATGTAGCCTATCATCTTACTGCCTTACTACATATCCCTTTCCACTGGGTGGCAAAGTTCGCCTAATCTTGTGTAAATATTTGTTTTTCCAATTTATAGAGTATTAAGGTTTTAAATATTTTTCAAACAATTTCCTATTTATCTATTAGAAACTACGAAAAAAGCACTTTGGGCAAATAAGAAATGTATCTTCTGTGGGCAGTGGTTTATTGAAAATAATGGAGCATAGCCACTCGCTCTAGTTTCCCTAAGAGAAAGCCAGGCATCAAAATTCTTACTAAAAATCAAAGATGTACTGACCATTACGTATCCTTTATCTGCTAATAATTAAGAAAGTAATTAAGGGTCCAGAACCTGGAAACTTTTGCAACCCATTGATGAGAAAAAATTACAAAGTCAGGCCCTAAATTAGTTTGGCATGATTTGTTTTTGACAAATATTAAGCACATATGTATCCCATTGAACATTTAAATCAATGGGACCAGTCATATACCCCGTTTATCATGTGCTCAAATACTTTGCTGGATCAGGACCTAAGTGATCTAAAAGCGTGTTAGAACAGGACATTAGGTTTTTGCAAATGAATGTTATTAAAATAAATGTGTAACATTCCAATAACTTCCAACAAAGTTACCATACAAATTTAAAATTCAAAATGATATGCTAATTAATAGGATTGGCTGCCAATATTCTTTGGCAGTAAGGAAGATGTCCAAGGTTTCTTTACACATGAGTATTGTGCAAGTATTGTTTGTTGTATTCATAAAATTATAATGTTCTATGAAGATTCAGTGACTATAACAAACTCTATAGAGCAGTTCAGTGACAAACTACTAATGGAATCTATCCATCAGCAATACAGTATACTGTGAACCATTTTTAGTGAGTCCCAGCAGGATTATTAAACCTCACAAAGACAGTGAAGACTGCTCATGAATTTCTGGGAGGCTTGTTATCTGATAACATATTTGTGGGGGTTTACTGCTTGCTTCAATAATTCCACTGACAAGGTCCAGTCTGGGAGGATGACTGAGCAAACTTAGTGGAATGATGATTGTTGTTCTCATATCCACTAGTTTTCTAGAACCCATTCCTGAAAACTCATCACAGCAGATTTCTTAATTAACATTTGATTTGTTATTTAAGCAGTCTCAATGTGTTTTTTTTCTAAAGCCTTCATCTATGTTTTCCCCTCAACGTAAACATTTTCAGCCTAATGGTAAGACTGCACGCTACAGCAATTACTGTCTTACCTACTTCATGACAGCTTGGCAGACTTAATAAATCTTCCGAGAACAGTTATTTTTGAAAGTGTACACAGCTAAATTCGAAACATATTTAAGATGTTTCAGAATTGAAAAAAAACCCTGCAGCCTCTGTAATAAGGCACAGAATGGAACATTGAGCTGCAACATTCAAACCACTTTAAAGAATGTTGGGTCTACACCTCTCCACTTTTTCTTAGAAAGGAGCCAAACTTGGAACAGTGACGTGCTGAAGGGAACAAGTGACAGCTCCTCTGCCTTGTTTCCACAAAAGTCCCTCTCCAATTATCCTGTGGGACTGGGGCTGTATGAGACAAGAAAGGGTAGGACACAGGGGAGGAAAGTTCTCTGTTACATCACCCCCCCACAGCCAATTAACCTCACAAGGATTTTGACGTGTAAAATAATGTAGACTAGGAACTTATTATCCTCTGATCAGTGGAAACCCCCTGAAGGAAGACTGGGGAAATAAGTTAGTGGAGACAAGAAGGCTCCCCAAACTGCTATGCTGCGCTGCCATGGAAGGAGCGGGCAGGAGAGATTAGTGCCCCAGGCAGAGATTAGCATGGTTCTCAGGGGCATGTGCTAGTCTAATGGTTTGAACACATTGTTTCACAGGGCACTGGACTCCTGAACAAAAGATTAGGTTTAAAAGCCCATGAGCTGAAACTTAGTGAGATACTCATCCCCTGTGTGAGTTTTCCCATCATATAGGAGATGATCTAGCCCATTATTTGTAGGTGGTTTCAGAATGATTGTTCTTTCAATTTTCTTTTTAATTTTCACTGCAGTGAACCTATTTTTACTAGGGAAATCTTGTTAAATATCCTTTTAATTTATGACAAATTAGCCAGACACAGCACAAACACACGAGAAAAAAAATGAACACATACTGGTTGAGAAGAGAAAATAACCTCTCAATGAAGAAAACCTGACACACTTCCAACAACAGCTCTGAAAAGATCAGTGGAAACATACTTAGTAAAAAGAGAAGTTAAACTACACTCCACAGATGCACTGCTGGCAGAAAAATTGTACACAATGGGGAAATCAATACAACTGATTGGGCATCTAAAATGGATGCTGAACAGAAGCATCAGGAATGCTTACAAACCAAATAACAGCCTGAAGAAAATAAGGAAGTGATTGACACAGCGTGTATTTGGAAACAGTGAAGAACTCAAAAGAATCGTGGAAGAGAGTGACATCAGAACATTGTCCTATAAATGGCAAAACTTCCAAGACATTCTCAGCATGGCCTGAAGAGAGACTCCTGCCTGAACAGAAAGGAATCAAATTGGTAGCTTCAATACTATAATATATTTATATAAAAAATTACCACTTCTCTGGACTGGAATTGATAGATCAGCTTGTACATAAAAGATTTTTCTACTCACTTTGCTAATGTGTATCTCCAAATACAGGCCATGTTCTTGGTAGTGTGGTTATTATTATGCTGGGGGTTGGTGAAATCTCATTTTAGCTGATGGCCAGAACTGCTTTACTTCATTCTGAATCTATGTAAAAAACCCAATTACACTCTCCTTTATGGAATAGATAGCTGAAACAATAGGAGCAACTTCCCAAAACACAATCCATGCAGGACCATTCAGGAATCTGAGCTATGTGGATGGAGGATTTTCCTGGAGGTCTGAATGCAAAAAGCATGAGGCTGGGTATTGTTTGCGGGAGGTGCGGGTGTGTAACAGTAGCATCAGAAAACACTGCAGAAGTACACGGAGAAGGCAACAAGAAAAAAACAAAGATAGCAAGAAAAACACCTGTGGCATGAACCCTGAGAAAAAGCTAAGAGAGAGAAAACTTTTCGGTAAAGTGTTGGCTGAAAGAAGCTTGGAACTGTAAGCAAAGGAAATGTCACCTGTTTGAGTCCTAGTGTATACAGAGAAACAGAACTTTGTGTACATTCTCTGTCAATAAAAAAGATTGCATCAAAGAAATACCGGACTCCCAACATCAATATTTTTTCCTAGCAGAAACAATCTGTAAGCCCTCAAATGTTGGCTAACTGCTTGGGGCAAAGGGGGTAATGTTAACGTTCCATCAAATGCATGGGTAGCAGGTGTACAGCAAAAATCCTCTCTGTGAGTAAGTAGGCATCCCCCGTATTTATTGAGAGAAAGAGTGTCAAGACAGAGAAGTAAAAACACATGCGCCCTTATCCTGATTCTGACACTTACTCCTCCTCTGGTATTGCAGGTTATTTATCCTCATTGTCTCAGTTTTGCCATATGCAAGATGGTGACATTGTTATTAGCACTAAGTGTTAATGTTGTTTGATCCTACTTGGTTTGTGTACTGCCGACCAAGGTGCCATATGCATTTTTGTTGAGCCAAGGAGCCAAAATTCATTTATACTTATCTTTCAAGGAAATTGTATGGTAAAAGTTAGTAAAGAAACAAATAACATACTGATAAAATGTATAATCAGAGACAGGCAGGATAGCAAGAATAACTACATTGATCTCCATCAAGAGTGAGTGTTAATTACTAGACTAAGGGTCAAATTTTCAAAAGCACACAAGTGACTTAGCCTCCTAAGTCCCATTTTTAAATGTTACTTAAGCGCTTTTGAAAATTCTACTAGGCACCTATCTGCATGTTTAATCACTGAAATACCTTTACAAAATCGAGTATCAGCAGGTAACCGTGTTAGTCTGTATGCACAAAAACAACAAGGAGTCTGGTGGCACCTTAAAGACTAACAGATTTATTTGGGGCTTATGCCCAAATAAATCTGTTAGTCTTTAAGGTGCCACCAGACTCCTTGTTTTTTAAAAATCAGCCATTTGTGCCTGAGTGCCTTACTCCCATTGGTTGCAAAGCCTAGATGCTTTTGAAAATCCAACTACATTCTTATCTGCATTTTAGCAACCTAAATATCTGGTCCTAAAGCCTATATTTTAAAGGTACTTAGGCATTGATGCACTCAACACTGCAACACCTAATTCATTAAGGAGATTAACTCATCTTTAAAAATGGGATTTAAGAGCCAAAATCCCTCTCCAAAATTCCTAAGTGTCTTTTGAAAGTAAGTTAGGCATTGCAACACTGAGCACAGCAATGCCTAAGTACCTTTAAAAATCTGGGCCTAAGTGCTTCTGTCATTTAGGCCTTTTTGAAAATTTTATTCTAAGCCTGAATACAGATTTTCTTTAATTGATTTTAATATTTAGCAACAGAGGTGATTACCTTGCTGACAGATGTGGCAGGTTTATATACTGTATTCATGTTTGAAACTGTCAGTAGTTGAATAGCTATAGATAAGAGGTTTCTTAAAATGAAGAAAAAATTGCAAGTATGTCTAGATATTTTTTTCAGACTTAGAACTTTATGGGGAAACTTGCTTTTCAAGTAATTACTCTTTTGTGATTTATTTATTGATTTTCATAAAGAAACAGACATAGAAAAGTACAAAAACGTGAATAGCTTACAGCTTCTACATATTTCAAAATATTGCTCACTTCGTGGGCTCTCAAACTAATTCTGTTTGGATCACAAACTAAATATAAGTCAACAATTTAATACTGTTGCAAAATAAAGCAAGCATCATTCTGGGATATATTAGCAGGAGTATTGTAAGCAAGACACAAGAAGTAATTCTTCCACTCTATTCAGCTCTGATAAGTACTGTGTCCAGTTCTGGGCACCACACTTCAGGAAAGATGTGGACAAATTGGAGGACGTCAGAGGAGAGCAACAAAAATGATTAAAGGTCTGGAAATAATGACCTACAAGGAAAGACTGGAGAAAATTGGGTTTGTTTAGTCTGGAGAAGAGAAGAAAACAGTTTTCAAGTCTGTAAAAGGATGTCATAAAGAGGATGGTGATAAATTGTTCTCCTTATCTACTGAACACAGGAAAAGAAGTAATGGGTTTAAATTGTAGCAAGGGAGATTTAGGTTAGACATTAGGAAAAGCTTTCTAAGTATAAGGGTAGTTAAACACTGAAACAAATTACCTAGTGAGTTTGTGGAATTTCCGTCACTAGAGTTTTTTATGCACAAGTTAGATAAACACCTATCAGGGATAGTCTAGATCAGGGGTCGGCAACCTTGCCGAGTCTTCATTTATTCACTCTAATTTAAGGTTTGGCGTGCCAGTAATACATTTTAACGTTTTTAGAAGGTCTCTTTCTATAAGTCTATAATATATAACTAAACTATTGTTGTATGCGAAGTAAATAAGGTTTTTAAAACGTTTAAGAAGCTTCATTTAAAATTAAATTAAAATGCAGAACCCCCAGACCGGTGGCCAGGACCTGGGCAGTCTGAGTGCCACTGAAAATCAGTTCGCGTGCCGCCTTTGGCACACGTGCCATAGGTTGCCTACCCCTGGTCTAGATAATACTTAGTCCTGCCTCAGTGCGGGGGACTGAACTAGATGACCTATCAAGGTCCCTTCCAGTTCTACATTTCTATGATACTATGATCTTCAACAGAATTATGCAAATATGCCATTTTACAATTTGTCAAACCTGCAAGACCAGACAATACAAAATTAGACAATACTACATAGACATAGCATGCTAGAGTGGAGGTAACAGTAATAGAACTGGAGAAGACACATGAATAGGGAGAGGTGAGAAGGAGGGGACCATAACTCTTGGCCATTTTTGCAATGTGACTTGTTCCAAAAATTATTTGCTCTCTGCTGAATATTTCAAATAACTGTAAGGGAAATACAACAATTAAGTGACCAAAAACAGTTTGCATCAGCCTTGTAAAGTTGGTTATCATAGGTTAGTCTCTCAGCAGTAGTAAGGGTCAAAGGGAACTCCAATTTATCCTGTACTTTGGAGTTCCAGTGTCAGGCTCTGAACTTAAGGGAGCAGGTTTGCTCATCAAACTCCTCAGTGACTATTTCCTCCCTCTCTAGTAGGACAGAATAGCTGTCTCTGACTCTCTGGGAGAGAGCAAGAGTACAAATGGGCTGAAAAACCTCCCATATTCTTGGGATCCTATTCCTCCTCAAAACAAAGAGAAAGAAAAGCAAGATGCAGTGAACAAACACTTCTGGATCCCTTTTCTTTCTCAGAGCAGAGATAAAAGTAAAGCCTTTAACCAGGCAGTAAATTGACACTGCCTCACAACAAACATGGAAATAGAAATAGATTGGACCCATCTCAGCATGAAATCAAATATTCCCAAGGGACATCAAGCTGTAGCTTAGAGCTTAGGGTGTTTATGGACTTGTGTTGCTATTGACTTGATTGTTTATGGTACTGTTTGTGCCAAATATTCCTCTTCATCACACTGGGACAACCCAGTGTAACCTGACAACCTACATCAGTGATGCACCTCAGAGTAGAATTTGGCTTTGTTTTGTTGTGTATTTGTTTACAAAAGAAGCTCTTAGAAATTAAATTAGTAGCATTACGTCTGTGAGGTGCAGCCCACCTGCTGTCCAGTCACTAAATTGTTCCATCCTCCTTATGATTAGCTAACACTCTCTTTTGTGTGGGCCAGGCTGGCTCCTAGGAGGCTAATAGGGTCCAGCTGTTTCCTGGTCCTGCTAGTTATCTCTCACATCTTCATACAGAACCATGGCCTGAAACTTTGATCATTCTGCCTGTTTCTGGGACTCTGGAAGGTTGCAACAAGGGGACAACATAAGATCAAGAGAAAGGAAAACAATAACATTTGATATTCATGTATCATTTATTTTTTTCTAAGAGACCTCTCTGCATGACTGATGACATCTGCTCTCAAAAATGGTTGCACGACACCATCTCTAATCTCTCGTTGTACAGAGCAGGAATTTTTCATTTCATATATGGAGCCTGATCCTTCTCCCTTTGAACAGGAGTTTTGGCTTAATCATGCTATAGTATAAATCCATATTGTCACATATATTCTTAATTTAAATGATAGAAAATGGGCATTTTATCATCCAAGATGAGAACACTAGGCATGGGATTTAATGTCCTATAAGCAGCTTTAACTACTATAATGTAATGAACATAAACATTGTGAATGCTATCCACTGGTAACACAGTAGAAGATGACATGATTCTTACCAATTTGCATTTCCATCATAAGAATAATATATATTGTTCTATTACTTTAATTATTTCAAGGGAAGGTGTTTGCAGGTGTGGTTTAATGTTGGATTTTTTATTTAGATCAGTCTTGCAAAACTGTCATGAAAATTTACTAACATAGGCATAAAATCTACTAGCCCATCTTTACTCTTTTCAGTGGTGGGAATGATAAAACTAAGATATTTTAATCACCTGTCAAACACAATTTACCCAGAATGAGTGGTGAGTGGAATTAGTAAAGGCTGATTTAGACAAACACGTTCACTTTAAAGTCAAGGTGGGCTCCAGCTATAACATTTCAGATCCAAATTTCAAACACCCCACACTTCTGGACTGTTTGGATGGTGAACTTTGGTTTGAGTATCTGCTTTAAAATTAGTCACCATGACATGCAAAGAACTGGAAAAAGAAAGTACTAAATTAATCTTAGCTGTGAAATAGATTGGACCCATCTCAGCATGAAATCAAATATTCCCAAGGGACATCAAGCTGTAGCTTAGAGTTTAGGATGTTTATGGACTTGTGTTGCTATTGACTTGATTGTTTATGGCACTGTTTGTGCCAAATGTTCCTCTCCATCACACTGGGACACCCCAGTGTAACCTGACAACCTACGTCAGTGATGCACCTCAGAATAGAATTTGGCTTTGTGTTGTGTATTTGTTTAGGGAAGAAGCTCTTAGAAATGATTTTTTTCTGTCCAAGACAACTCCTGTGGCTGTTATATGAAGTAAATATAAAAAGATACACACTTTTGGTCATTTTAAAGTTCGGCCCAGAGGCACAGTGGTTAGAGATAGAAGTGACCCCTCAGATCATTCAGTCCATCCTCCTGCCAGTGAAGGAATAAAATCATAGAAATTAGAGATGTCACTTTGAGAAAGGATTTCATTGTACTAGACAACATAAGCTGAGAATTGGTAGAGTGGTCACAGATTCTATACAAAGCATAAAACAATCCATACAAAAATTGATATTAAAATAAATTTCATTTCTGCCCTTTTTACACAAAGAAATTCAAATCAATACAACAGAACCCACTTAACAGAATACCTGGTAAGAATAAATATTGCATTTGCCAAACCAAACATTTGCAGACGTGTAGCTTATCAAAAGTCTCCTTTGTTCAATATCTTTGTATTAATTCTAAACATAATGAAATATTAGTGGAAGACAGAAGAAACAAGGCAAGATATTTCTCTTTGAATTATTATGAAAATTGCAACCCTAATTACACAAAGAGCCAAGAATCCTCCTCAGAGATAAGACAGTTCCAGATTGGGTCTATTCAGCTTCAAAACAGAGAGCCTGTTTTAATCAGTTTCTTTGAATTTTAAATGTTTTGTGCACTGCTTTAGTACTAGTACCTCTTCAGTCCAAATAAAATGCCTCCCTGAGTCTCCCGATGTCAACTTTTTAAAGACAGTTTGACAGCATAGCTTGGAGACCAGAAGCTGAAGGACTAGTCAAGGAGCTCAGCTACAATGGCTGATCTTAATGCAGTATCTGGCTGCAGGCAGACACTGGGCTTTGACATAGTGACACAGCCACAGAAAAGCAGGCAACTGCCAGAACTGTAGGAAATACTGTGAAGGTGAAGCTCTGGCTAGGCATGTCACAGCAGATTCAGACCGTGAAAGGCAAAAAATAGTTAGTATTCATAAAAACAAAGGGGCTGATTTTCAAACCTGGCCCCCATTTTTGTGGGCATATTTTTGCACCCACAATGAATTGCCAGGAAAACTCTAGGTGCAATATTTTGAGTCCAATTCACTGAAGGTACAACAGTATATTCACAAAAAACAGAGAACTTTTTGAAAGTCAGGCACTCTCAACAACTACCATAGAAACCATGTTACCGAGTCCAATTCTTCATTGCACGTGTAAAGGGAAAACTAAAAGGAAAGTGTCTGATATGGAAAAAGTCTGCTTAGCAAATCACAATAAATGATAAATAAATGATACCACATGTCTCAAAACCCTTAGCACTTATGCTGTAAAGTAAGTCGGATTTTTTTTAAGTATCTAAAAATCACCTTTTTCATTATTATTAGAGCAATGGTTGATAAACTGAATAGTTTAGATATTTCCATTAAAGTTAGTGCTTCTTCTGAATTATTTCTAAGAGATCAAGTACCTCAAGCAAAGTTTCTGCCATGTGACTATGAGAAAGAAATCACAGAACAAGTTACTTTCCTCAAACACTGAACAGGGATTTTTTAGCATAAGGAACTTTTGTTATAGCAGGAGTCACCAAATAGTGCTGTTACACATAGTCTTAAAAGTTTTTATTTTTAGTGGGAGACCAAGTTTTTAGTCTTTGGAGAAGTGCTGGTTTTGTTAGTTTTGCTAGTGTGGGTTCTTTGTGAGGAGCTGTGAGAAACAGGAGGATATTTTGCTTTTTGACTTAATCTGCCTAACTGGAGTAAATTTTTGAGATGGCGTTGCTGTCTGGGAATCAGGCACTGGTGTTGGACTGAGATAATTGAAAGAAAAGATTGCCTCCATGCCATTTGTAATTATCTCTGTTCCAGGACTGCTATATATGTGTAAATAAAACAAGTTACAATGACAGTATACTATTGTGTCACAGATTTCTCTACCAATGAGAAGCTGTCCTATAAGGTCACACATCATCTACCGCTCAGGGCAGTACTAGTCTGTGTCCCTGTGCTTCACTGTAGAACTTTTGCCTAGAACATTGCCCTGTCCCTCTTCTGTGTGCTTTGTGTTACAGATTTAAAGTAATAGTACACATAAACATACAGTTTCTGCTTCAGTAAAAATAAAATTGTTGCTATAAACTCTGCATACCTTGGTAGTTTTAATTGCAGGGCTGCCCAGAGGGGGGGGGGGCAAGTGGGGCAATTTGCCCCGGGCCCCGCAGGGGCCCTGTGAGCCCTGGCCCAGCGGTGGTCCGGGTCTTCGGCAGCCCCACAGGGGCCCCGTGAGCCCTGCCCCGGCGGCAGTCCGGGTCTTTGGCAGCCCCGCAGGGGCTCCCGCTAGCCCTGGCCCAGCGGCGGTCCGGGTCTTCGGTGGCATTTCGGGGGCGGGTCCTTGAGTGCTGCCGAAGATGCGGAGCAACTGAAGGGCCCCCTGCCACCGAAATGCCGCCAAAGACCTGGACCACCGCCGGGTGAGTACAAGCGCCGCAGCTCCCCTGCTTTGCCCCAGCCCCCTGAATCCTCTGGGCGGCTCTGTTTAATTCACATGGATTGACTGTTCTTGAGCTTCACTTTCTGTTTACATTCAAAGTGAGACTTGAACTATGTTTTATCCGAGTATGGCTCAAAAGCAGGTGTAATTGCCAAGTGCCAATCAAAACCACAAATCCTTCATCAAAACTCCACTCACCCATCCTCAGCAGGAAAGGAAAGAATATTCCTGGCATCCCCTGACAGGAGGTGCTTGGAAAATAAAATTGAGTTTGAAACCTCCCCCTCATCCCAATCCTATTGGCCCAGGACTTCCCACATTCCTTTAAACACCTCTCACCTCCAGCATCTTTAGGGGCATTTAGCTGACCACCTCTTCCCTCTCAATTTTTCAGGGCTCAGTCAGAAGACCCCTGTCTCTTTCATAGAATCATAGAATTATAGAACTGGAAGGGACCTCAAGAAGTCATCTAGTCCAGTCCCCTCCCTGACAATTGTTTCTTTAATTTGCTTTTAAAAATCTCCAGTGATGGATATTCCACAACTACCCTGGGGAATTTATTCCAGTGTTTAACCACCCTGACAGTTAGGAAGTTTTTCCTAATGTCCAATGCAGTTTGGTTGATGTCCAGTGAATGAGGTAGGGATCCACTCATTGAACAGTACGGTTGTAAGTAAATGTTGAATTGATGCCTTATTCGCTCTGCACTGTTCAAACCTGTGCATGAGACAGTGGAAATAACAGCATCAACCATGTACTATACCATAATGCATACACATAAGGGAGTAGAATAAAGATTGTATTTATAACCTTACCTTTGGCATTTCCGACTTTTAAATGCTTCACATTGTAATCTTAGTATTCCTTTAATATAGTTTCTTGTCTTGAATCAAATTTGGCATGGAATATAACCACAATCGCACTCTGACTGGTTCAGAACCACAGTTGTCAACTATATTGTTGGGGAATATGTCTTATACCCATAACATTATCATTGATCAGCTCTTCTACTTTCCTCATGTAATGTTTTAGAAGTACCTATTGTCTCATAGTATACTGCTCTGTTAATTCTATGGTTTTGATAGGCATTCATATAGATTCATACCTAAAAAGTTCTTGAGTACAATAGTTCTGGATTATTATTTATAAATTAATACTTTTCAATGGTCACTCAAGTTGTTTACTTAGCTTAGAAAAGCCTTAAAAGACTAGACTATCTGACAACCATATATACTAGGGTTAGAATTTTCCTCTAACGTCAATATAAATCAACAATAACTCCAGACATCAATGGAGAAACCCCATGGCAAAATTACTGTGATATCCCTAGAGGGCTCTTAGGAGAAAGGAATAGAATACAATCTTCAATAGCATTGGCAGTCTGAGCCTTCTGATGTTAGATAAGTCCTTGATATACTTGTCCTTTCAGGCTGTCATTGGGTAGTGTATCTTTTCTATCTGCTTTTGAACCTTTTGAATCTTATTTATCTTCATTTTGCCATCACATAAACCTCTATCAATCTTGTGATGACATTTTAAAACCCTTTTAAATGTTTCCTTGAATTGATTTCACTGTTGCAAGACTTCACACCTGACCTCACTTTGGTTCTTGTAGAACTCAATTTTGTATCAGCTGGAATTTTTTTCTTCACAGAACTGGTTACTCAGGACAGCTAAGCTTAGGTACATTTCTTTGTGTGGAACTGTTACTGAAGCTGCTATCAATCTAGCATATACCCACCCTGACAATGGAAATACAGAATTCCCAAGTGGAGATGACGCATCACTACAAGAAATAGTGGTGAAGCTGTTAGTTGGAGAATTTCTTCTCAGCTTTGTCAACAGAGGAGACTGACCAATCTTCCTTGGTTTTTTTTAGGTCTGCTTTCTATAATTAGTCTAACAAAAGATTTGCACACATGCACACACATACATACAGGTTTCAGAGTGGTAGCCGTGTTAGTCTGTATCAGCAAAAACAACAAGGAGTAAGGTGCCACAAGGACTCCTCATTGTTTTTACACATACACACACACACACATACAAAGAGATGTAAAGTAAAGAGTCTTGAGCAACATGTATTAATAAGAGCAGCAGAAATGGATGGATGTAAAAAAGACATAAACCAATGTTATAGTAAAGGGTGACAAATGAGCTTTACCCATGTGGCAGACAATTCCATTGTGTCAGAAGAGTGCTGTGGTTGACCATGATCCTCTTCCCAGATGTAGGTGATTATTTTTTACATATCCTCAACCATTAAGCATCTTGGAGATAAAGACTGGGGTCATGAATTCAACACAGTATTCTATGCTGTGCTGGACCAAGTATTTACCATCCTATCTTATCGACTTGAGAACTGGAATATTGCTTTGTTAAACACTAGTATAATTTAATCCCAGGAAAAGCTGTAGAATTGGTTCAATTATGTTACCCAGAAAACAATTCCTTTGGAAGCATTTAAGGAGTATCTGAGAAAAAAATCATAAAATACAGCAGCCCTCTGATGAATTTTATGGCATGAGAACAGGTAATTAAACTGTAAATGCTGATCTTGCTAATGCTTATAAGTGGATTATTGGAAATAAATAGTACTTACATGCCTTCAGAATTCAATACACATAGTCAGAAACAACTGGCAAATGTACATCAGTCAAAACTAGTGTATTGTGTAGTTAGTAGAAAGGGGGGGGGAGGGGAATCCCAGGGAATTAAAATACTTTGCAAGTGTAAATGGACCAAAGGGTAAGCTGAAAATACATTTTACCTATTGTTTATCCCGTGCTAGGGTCTAATGTGATTTCAAAACAGCCTTTAATTCTATTCTTTTCTGGATGATCTTGTCTAAGGACTCAATCCTTCTCCCAATGAAGTCCATTTACTGCCATGGAGGCAGGAACAGGTCATAAGAGTGCAGTGAGTGTATAGTAAAGGTTGGAAAGGGGAAAATGTTTAATAAAAAATAGTGGAATTCAAGGATGGTATAGGCAGGGACTCAAATAATAAATGACCCCTGACAATGAGTTCAGTACGAGATTCAGATGGAAATCCATGAAATTTGTATTAAAATAATTAGTTTCCTATAGGGGGAAGAAAAACAATCATGCTTTTCAATGGTTTCCAGTAATAGACAGAAGTTACCATATACATTTTATACTATTTCCAATATTTACATCCCATGGCTGAATTGATATGCTGAAAGACTCCATATATTCAACATTTGATATCAAGGATTATTCTGGGAAGATGTTGGCAGATCCATCGTTGGTTTATTTTAGAAGTATGAATCCCATTCATTAGAATAGCTTTTCAAATGAATGGCTTGCAGCGTCCTCTTGAATAGCGTACTTGTGATTGATGTAAATCACTCATTCTTTGCCTGTTCAGTTTCACATCCTCTCTGGGATGGCTTCAGTCCATTTCTGGCAACCTAAATATAACAATAGTAGTCCTGTTAGTAACAGTAAGAGCACCTGTGAAGTGCAGGTAATGGGAGATTCAACACATAGCACTATTTAGCCATTAACCAGGAAAGAAAATGTGTGTGTTGATTTGAACCCACATTGGAGGAGAATTACTTTAGGAAATTGCACAGTACAAACAATCTTAAAGCAACGGACTGGCAGCCTATAATTAGTGAAAAGCTCATGGACATTAGCCCTAGCGTAGAAGAGACCAGTTACTTTCTGAAGGAAAAATTCAGATGAAAACTTTTCATTTCCTGAAGATGTTTAAGAGTTATAAACAGCTGGGGCGTGGTATCATGATTTTCTTTTATTTCAACACATTTGAATTATAGGCACCAGTCCAGATAATTTCCTGATTCACACCTAAAAAAGTCCAAGTACTCAGATTTGTGCCTGCAGTTCAAATGTGGATGCAAAATTGCACGTGCAAATATTACATTTCAAATTCTTCCTGCAAATATAGTGATGAAAAAGTGACCCTATATGTTATGTTATAATGCAGAATCAATGTGCAATCTTACATATATTGCCGATGAGAATATATCAACTAAACAAATTCCAACAAATGATTTAACTTACTATTCAGATTAAATAGAATCCTTCGGGACTCTATTTTTTATGTTCGCAGTCAAGATAAAATTGTGACTTACTATTCACACATAGAAGCCAATTTTTAAACAAAAGCTGTGACATTAAATTAAAAAATCAAAACTGAATCAGTCGATGCTTATACCTATACTGTGTTCTTACAAAATAGGGTCTGATCCTGGACCCTTTTTTTTTTCCAGAAAATTCCTTTTGATTTAAGGGAAAACACATCTGAGGAGGTATGGCAGTATTACATGGTATTGCACAACATTGCAGATTATGCCCACAAGGAGGGATGCCCAAGAGGCACCCAAGTGCAAAATTAAGCCATTGTGTCCACATGTATTGTGAGAGGTATAATTGGTATTTCATTGAAATTATGTTGGTCCCAATTGTTACTAAGATTGCAATGCCTCAATAATAAATAGCAATACCTTGCACTTCTATAGCATCTTTTATTTGAAGATTTTAAACCAGGTTTACTTAAGCCTTCTAGCACTCTTAACAAGAAAGGTAGATATAATTATAAACTATTATATAACAACAGCAGAGTTAAGGGAAAGTGGGGGGGTCAGCTTTTGTGGCCTGCATCATGCGGGAGGTCAGACTAGATGACCATATTGGTCCCTTCTGACCTTAAAGTCTATGAGTCTATGAGTCTATGACATATTAAGATAAAATATAATGATACTTTGGGATTATATATCCTTCATACTTCCTCCCATGCTGCCCCTCACATTAGGAAGAGCTCTCCATAAATATCTGCAAATCCATGTCTGCCCACCTTCAAATCCCTCCTTAAAATTCCTCTTCTGTGATGCCTGAAAACAATTGAAAATAAATATGATACAGAACTGCAGTTGATGTATCTTGACCTACAGTATATCAGCGTGATTTTGCAGTGCTCTGTCTGATAAAGGGTAACTAATAATATATTGGAAATTGTAAAGGATGTTTAATGTAAGGGAGTTTTTTCATTTATTATGACTTTTAACCAATAGAAACTATATTATCATACACACCCACACACACCTATAATTCTTTATCTATAAATATGAAAGTACATATGACTTGGAAAATTACACAAATACAAACTGTTTAAAATATAAGAATAGGAATCATAGAATGCAAATAGCATGGCTAAATCTTTGACATTAAAACAAATCTGTGTGCATGTAGCAATACCCATTTAATAATGTGCACTAGTAACAAAATACGATACTTTGTTTAGCAAAACCAAAAGTGCTCAGTGGTTCTTTCTTTGTGTATAATCTCTTTTTTGACATTTGTAGAAGATTTTTAATGGATTAATTTTTCCTCCCAAACATGCATATTTACTCACGTCAGCGATTATGCAAATTTTGCACATTAGAGGACAGTGTGCACTTTAAAAATGTTGACTATATCTTTTTGTGCCTTACTTGATTTTCCATCCTCACCTTTGCCTTCTGCCCCCAATGTACATAAAGGACAAATATCTTAAATACAAGGGAAAAGGAGAAGCTAAAGTGATCACTTATGTTTGTTTTTCTCTCCTCAAAGTACATTTTGTACCTTTTCCAAGAAAGTGAATCCCTCAAATGCCACTTGAGATTTAAATGAAAGTGCACCATCATATTAAAAACAATAGGCCAGCTTTTGCCAACCTGACTCATGTTGAGTAAAACCTTATTATGCAAGTATTCCAGTTGAAGTCTCAGGGCTATTCACCTTGAGTAAGGATGGCAGAACCCAACTCACTGTGAAAAACTCTTAATCAAAAAAAGTTTGAAGACATTTAACATAATTTGTCATTTGAATTAAGATTTCTTTATAAACAAAGTCATTCTGTTCTTATTGTACTTGTGCACCAGTTAGATGTAAAGACCACTGCATTTCTTCAAGAGATGTTTGCTTTAATATTGTTAAGAGAAATAAAAAGTTCCTCCCTGTACACGTTTGCAGATTGATTTCTGTAATAATGTTGATAAATGTTCCTCTGCAGCATAGACAATGTGTGTGTGTGTGTGTGTGTGTGTATGTGTGTGTGTGTTTCTGAGAGGGAGACCTTTCTTCCTCTCCTTTTTGGCAAGCTGAACAGAAGGATCTATTTTTTGACAGGCTGCCATTCTCAAGAGGGCATAAAATCTGCATTTCCTTTCATCTGTCTGGATTAGTGGATTATCCTGCAGTCTGCCTTGGTGACTGAGATACTTTATATCCTGCATCTCTGAGTTCTTCTAACTGATATAATAACAGGTGTGTTTCTGCGATTTGGCACGTTATATGGCAGGGGAGAGGTTTTAACATGTGGCTGATTTGTATCTCACAATCTTAATTATTTTTTCCCTAGGACCTCATTTCAACAGCCAACACTATACTAATACGGAAGTAATGCTTTTTACTTTTGCCTCATTTTGTGATAAAAGTACATCAAAGGGCAAAGTTAGAAGCCTGCCTCTAGTCCTTGATCCAGTTTCAGAAAGGGGAGAGAAAAAAGAAGGGAATGATATTACTGCAGCAAAAATAGTGTGTGAAAAGGGAAGGGTTTGTACGATGATCCCAAATTATAATACTGCAGTCACAAACAAAATGTAAAAACATTTAAGATTGAAAGGCTTTTTCAGTTAAATACCCCCCCTAATAATTGTACTTAACAAAAATTCAATAATTTAAAAACACCAAATGTTAGAATATCTGGAAACAAACAGCTATGGGTCCTTGCACCTCTGCATGGGTCAGCCACATGCGGACATCTGAATTCTGCCGTGGGTGCTCCAAAACTAGGTTATGTATAGCCAGAAAATGTCAAATAAGGATTAGTCTGGAATGGGGGGATAGCACCTATATCCATCCCGGATTAAAACCATGGCAGATCTTTTCTTCTCCTATATTCTGTGACCAACTCTCAGCAGTCTTTATAACATGATAACTTTGAACAAAACCATAAACCTGTCCAGCTGCAAGAAACCTATTTTCTACTTAATGCTGTGGTTCTTCACCATGGTTTGTGGTGGTGATGGCTGGGATGGCCCCAAAGAATTGCTCGAGCCTTCCTAATTTCAAAGACTTCTAAAAGACTAGCTGAAATACATCCCTGGTACAGCTCTATTGACTTCCATACAGTTGTACCTGCATAATGGGCATAGGGAGTCTAGAGGGTGCTGAGGTAACATTCACTTATACCATGATTCAATTTTGTCCCATAAAACTATATTCTTCACAATATTCTTCTTAACAGACTGATCTCTTTCTTTCTGACCCCTTTATTTTTAAATTCAATCCTTACTCTATTCTCACACTCAGTCGCTAATCTACAGTATAAATCATAGAAATGTAAGACCGGAAGCAGGGCCGGCTCCAGGGTTTTGGCCGCCCCAAGCAGCCAAAACCAAAAAAACAAAACAAAAAAAAAAAGCCGCGATCGCGATCTAAAAAAAGACGCGATCGCGATCTGCGGCGGCAATTCGGCGGGAGGTCCTTCACTCCCAGGCGGAGTGAGGGACCGTCCGCCGAATTGCCGCCGAATACCTGGAACTGCCGCCCCTGTCCGAAACGGCCGCCCCAAGCACCTGCTTGAGAAGCTGGTGCCTGGAGCCGGCCCTGACCGGAAGAGACTTTGATAGGTCATCAAGTCCAGTCCCCTGCACTGAGGCAGACTAAGTATTATCTAGACCAGCGGTTCTCAAACTTTATTTCATTGTGACCCCCTTCTGACAACAAAAATTACTACATGAGCCCAGAAGGGGGGACCAAAGACCAAACCCACCCAAGCCCCGCCACCCCACGCTCAGGGCGGCCAAAGCTGAAGCCCGAGGGGTTCTTCCCTGGATGGGGGGCATGTAACCTTAGCCCTGAGCAGTGGGGGTTCAGCTTTGGCTTCAGCCCTGGGTGGTGGGGCTTGGGCTTGGGCTTGGGCTTCAGACTTGCTGGGGCCCAGGGCCAACACCAGCCTTGGTGACCCCATTAAAATTGGGTCACGACCCATTTTGGGGTCCCGACCCACAGTTTGAGAACCCCCGATCTAGACCATCCCTGACAGGTGTTTGTCTAACCTGTGCTTAAAAACCTGCAATGATGGAGATTCCACAATCTGCCTAGATAATTTGTTCCAATGCTTAACTATCCTTATGTGACAGGGTGTGCATACGCTGCACTGGGCCAGAAGGAATTAACCCCACACTATGGGCAGAGTAAGTCCTGCCCCTCAGTTTGACTGTGACCAGTTATAACTACTCTGAGTATGGTTTTCCAACCAATTGTGTCCTCACCTTATAGTAGGTTCATCTAGACTATAGTTCCCTAGTTTGTTTATGAATAGGTCTGCCAAATAGTTAATTCTGTCATCCATCAAAAACTATGTTTCTCAGTTACTCTCCTCTGTTGAGTCTACCTTTACCTTTTAGCTATTCTTCACATTCCTTTGTTTCTTTCCAAAAAACTTGTAACTTCTTCACTAACCTTTCCAGTTACTCTGGTTTTTTTATTTCCATCTCCAGCAATGCTCCTCATAAAGAGTGAAATTAGTACCTGTGCAGAGTGCTGGATCAAGGCCTAGATACCACTGATGCCTTAGGCTAGGTCTACACTACAGCGGAGTTCCGACCTAAGATACGCAACTTCAGCTACGTGAATACCGTAGCTGAAGTTGCGTATTTTAGGTCGGCTTACCTGGCGGTGAGGACGGGGGAAAGTCGACCGCTGCCGCGCTGCCGCGCTGCCGCCGACTCCGCTGCCGCCTCTTGCCGAGGTGGATTTCCGGAGTCGACGGCAGAGCGATCAGGGATCGATTTTACCGCGTCCTCACGAGACGCGGTAAGTCGATCCCCGATAGACCGATTGCTACCCGCCGGATCGGCGGGTAGTGAAGACATACCCTTATTTTGAGAGTTCTAAGGGAACTTACGTAGTGCATAAGTCTTCTGCTGGCCCACTGCACAGAGGTTAGTTTACTTATAATGAAGTGGGATGAAAGAATCTTTGACTCCCTGTCAATGTGTTATTATTTATTATTTATATATCATGCCCAAGATATGCTAGCCAATTTTCAGACATTAAAGAAGGTCTGGTCACTAATCAATACAGATCACAGTCTAAAGACAGACAAATGAGACAGTTCAGAGAAAGGAAACAAACAAAAGAGAACTTCTGTTCACAAGATTCACGGTAGGCTGCTGATATAATATTCTTTGGCATAGAGAGATTAGTAAAGCTGAAACATTCTGTATTCTCGACCTAGAGTACAGGAATTTAAGAAAAGCTGTCTGCCATACAAACATATATAAAATATGTATACTTTATAGTCACTCTGTATTTTGTGTCCCACCATTTGCTTTATATTTTGCTTTGTAGTTTCTCTTTCTGACAATAATTAAATGCACATTTGTTTATTCTTGGTTTTTTTCCAACAGGCAGTAAAACTTGAAAGTGATTTAGACCCTGATTCCGGAAAACACTTAAGCATGAGTTGAGGATTTTTCCTGAATGCCGTAGGCATGCCGTAGGCATGAATAAGGACCTCAGCAGAAGCAGAGTCAAAATTAAGGACAAATGGCAATAAGTAGGCATACCATAAAAATATGGGAAATGTGGAGGAAATGTCTCCAGTGTTCCAAGTCCAGTGAATCTAAGTTAAAATGGAGCCTAAGGGCTTTCCACTGTTTATAACCATTCAGTTGCAAGCAGTTATTATATAATTTGAATATGGATCACAAATCAAAGTCAACGCTGTGATGCATTTGCAAAAGAAAAAAACGGTTAATATCATTCTGGGTGTATTAACATGTTTGTTGTATGCAAGACATAGTGTCACACTCTACTCACCACTGGTGAGGCCTCAGCTGGTGTAGTGTGTCCAGTTCTGGGCATCACACTTCAGGAAAGATGTGGAAAAATTGGAGTGACTCCAGAGGAGAGCAAGAAAAATGACACAAGGTTTAGAAAACATGACCTATCAGGAAAGGTTAAAAAAACTGGGTATGTTTAGTCTTGAGAAAAGAAGACATAGGGGACCTGATAAGTCTTCAAATGTGCTAAGGGCTGTTGTAAAGAGGATGGGGATCAGTTCTCTGTGTCCTGTCCTGAAGGTGGGACAAGAAGTAATCTGCTTAATCTGCAGCAAGGGAGATTTAGGTTAGATATTAAGAAATCTTTCTAACTCTAAGGGTAGTTAAGCACTGGAATAAGCTTCCAAGGGAGGTTGCAGAATCCCCATCACTGGAGGTTTTTAAGAATAGATTAGACAAACATTAGTCAGGAATGGTCTAGGTACATGGTCCTGACTTAGCACAGGGAGTTGAATTTGATTAACTCTCAAGGTCCTTTCCAGACCTACATTTCTATAATTCTATGATACAGCCAGGACCTAACAGCCAGGACTGGGAGATGGGAGAAAAAAGGAACAACAAGTGAAAGAAGGGATCTTTAGAGTCGGTTATCACGTTTATTATCCTTACAGTGATGTCCAAGTACAAAACTAGAAATGGAGAGGACAGAAGAAAAAGAGAAAAGAGCCAAGGACAGAGTATTGAAAAACATTGGGGGTGGATAAGAGGAAAAAGATGTAAAGCCTCCATCAATATAAAAAGCTATAACTATTCAAATCAGGAAAAGAAAGAGCCAAAGATTCTGTCTTCTTTCTTGAGGCACTCAAGGAGTGCAGATTGTTCAACAGTCAAAAGGTGCACTAAAGTCAAGCAGGATGTGAAGAAAGGATGATGGATACCTGTCCGTTTTGAGAGATTTATCACTTATGGAAGTGCTGTCTCGTCTCTGGGATAGGGTGACTGAAAACAGGCAAAGTGGTTGGCTTGGCAAGATGATCAGTGTGGTGGGTATATGCATTCTTGGACTGATATGATGAATGTAAAAAAAGGACAGTAATTCCTTAGACATGCACTGTGTCGCACTCTCATTGCTAATATGCAAATGAATCCATATGTATAAAACAATAACAATCAGAGCTGGGCATTTGCTGGCTATTACTGGCATGATATGGTACAAATAACATCCAAATACTCTATTAAATCAAGATTCAGAAGTATAAAGCCTTTCCATTCTTTTATTCTGTAAAAGCTCTATTTTATCGGGCTATTATCATTTTAGGTTTATAAACTTTATATTGGGCTCTGCAGGCTTATAATTCACTCTGAACACACACAGACAGTACCTTAAATGCATCCTGTGCCTCCTAGTGGCTACAGAAGTTTTTCCATCAAGAGAAATAAATCTGGGTAGGAGTTACAAAGCCACATTGAAGCCACTGAGGACAGCACTATAGTTACCATCTTTAGATTGTATTAAGAATATTTTTTCTTTTTATTGTCTGCCAATTCCAATCTGTTTTGGTTTCAATTTACTTTGATGGGCATTGGGTTAGGCACATAATGAAGTAACATTATCAATTTATCAAAGACAAAATTGACTAGGCTTTAAGGTGTATCACCGTATTACATGCATCACAGTGACAAACACTGTAAACTTGTGTTCTCATATTTGCATATATTTTCCGATCAAAAATAATTGACAGTGTATTTGCTTTCTATGCTTTTTAATTTAATTACCAGCATAAATAATTCAGAGAAATGATTCCTAGTTACTTCTTTTTCATATAGGTGTATGTTTTCTTCCCAGCTGACAGGGATGGATTGACTTGCTAGCCAGATACAATATTAGCACACCTCTACACTGTGCAACAGAGATTTATAATAATAGAACTCATTGTACCTTTTTTGTGAATGTATCATTGTTGTTTCCATTGTAAGACTGAATTATCAGGGGTAACCATCTCAAATGTTTCAAGTTGATTTGGGTTGGACTTTGGGAAGGAGGCATCGTGAATGCAAATTTCTCTATCTGAATGGCTAAAATATACGGATCTATTTTTTCCTGTCATAGAACATGTGGATACATCATTTGGACCTGTTTTCAAATACTTTGAAATTATTTAATTTTGTTACAATTTTTTGGTAGAGCAAAGGTCCCTGCCATCTAGGGTGACCAGATGTCCTGATTTTGTAGGGACAGTCCCGATTTTTGGATCTTTTTCTTATATAGGCTCCTATTACCCCCCAATGCCTGTCCCGATTTTTCACCCTACTGCCATCCAATAAAAAGTCCTGAAAACTCCCTATTTTTCTTTAGATTAATTTTACCAATGACTAACACTGAGGCTCTGTATTGCAGCCATTTTCATAAATGAGTAGATTTTAGGGCCAGAAGGGACTGTTATGATTATCTAGTCTGACCTCCTGCATAACTCAGGCCATAGAACTTCACCCAGTAATTTCTGATTAAACCCATAACTTCCATTTGAGCTAAAGCATATCCTTCAGAAAGAAATTCCGCCTTGATGTAAAGACTTTAATCAATGGAGAATCAACCATATCCTTAGGTCAATTGTTCCAATGTTTAATTAACCTAATTGTTACAAAGTTATACCATATTTCTTGTCTGAATTTGTGGCTCTTCAGCTTCCAGTCATTGGATTTCATTATGCCTTTTTCTGCTAGTTGCTTTTCAGAAATTTCTTGTCCATGTAGGTATTTACAGACTGTGATCAAGTCACCTTTTAATCTTTTCTCGGTTTATCTAAGTAGATTGAGCTTCTTTAGTCTTTCACTATATGATATGTTTTCCAGATCTCTAATCATTCTTGTAGCTCTTTTCTGAATCCTTTCCACCACCACCACCCGCAACCCAGCATTCTTTTTGAAGTGGGATTCAGACTTGGACATAATAATGATTACACTAATGCCTTTTACAAAGTTAATACCACCTCCATTGTCCTACTTGATATTCCCATGCTTATACATCCAAGGATTGTGTCCATGTTTTATCTACAACATGGCACTGGCAGCACATGTTCAATTGATTATCTACCATGATGCTTAAAGGCTTGTCTCCATGAACATTTAGTTCATCTCAATTTTGGGTGGAAACTACCCCACGCTTGCCTGCCATGGACTAAGTGTCCATGTGGACCTGATGATGGTTATTAACATTAGTTAATCCACTTTGATTACTCCCATTTCAAAGGAAGACTACTTCAAAGTGGATTAACAAACTATTAATGCTCATCATCAGAGTACACATAGACAGTTTGTAGCAGGCTAGTGCAGAGTAGATTCACTCCCCAGCTTGCGGCAAACTAAATGTTTGTGTAGACAAGCCTTTAGTCCTTTTCAGAATCACTGCTTCCGCAGGTACAATCCCCTATCTTATAAATGTTTTTGTTCTTAGTTGTATGACCATGCATTTGGCTGTGTTGATTTGAAATGCATTTTGTTCAAATAAGCCTTACCACCACCATACCAAGCAATCCATACTAGTCTTTACAACTGACCTGTCCTCAACATTAATTACCACTTCCACAATTTGTGATATCTATAAATTTTACCAGCAATGATTTTATATTTTCTTCCAGATGATTGATAATTATAGTAATACCTAGATCTTATATAGTGTTTTTCATCAAAGCACCTTACATATGAGGTCAATATCATAATCCCCATTTTGCAGATGGGAAAACTGATATGGAACAGTGTTGGGCAAAGAACAATTGTTTGAGGGACCCCTCTGGATGATGGTTTCTCATTCTCAGCTCACCAGTTTTAATATATGTAATATAAGCAACATTGATTTTGTCTACCGCTATTTTTTAAAAAAAATCAGAATAGAATGTAGGACTAGGTCAAATGTCTTAGTGTTGGAAATCTAACTATATTATGTCAATGCAAACTTATAATCTCATCAAAAAGTGTATCAAGTTTGTTTGACAAGACTTATTTTTCATAAAACTATGTTAATTGGTATTAATTATACCTCAAACATTTGATTTTTTTACTGATTATGTCCCATAATGCCCTTTCAGTGATTTTTCCCAAGATCAATGTTGGGCCAACTGACCTATAGTTTCCCAGGTTGGCACAGGAAGACTTGTTTTACAATCCTCTGAAACTTCCCCGTTGCAATAAGATTTGTTAAGTTACCATTAGTGGTTGAGAATGCCCCTCAGCCAATTCTTTTAATACTTTTGAATGCAAGTTATCTGGACCTTCTGATTTAAAAATGTTTAACTTTATTAGATGCTGTTAAACATCCTCCTCAGTTATTAATAGAATATAAAGTATTTCATTATCACATTATCATCTCCCAGGTGGGGGAATTCTCTGGCCATTGTGTGTGCATGTGGGAAGGCTGTTCAGCATACCCACAACTCAATGCCAGAGAAAAAATCACTCTATGACAACAGCGGGAGTTTAGGGCCCTTAGCAACTCAGAGTACTGGGCCCTAAAATATCACCATAATCAGTTGCAGGGATCTCTGACCTGAGGCACTTCTTCCACAACACTTTAAATTTAGCTGAGAGATAACTGGTAATGGGTAAACATCCAAAGGTTGGGAGTTTGAACTTTCAGATATTTATCAGAAAAGACCCTAACTTTGGTTATAAGTTGAGATAAATAGAACCTCCACGAGCCTACACACCTAAGCCAAAAATACATGAAAATGTTTTTTACAACATTTCTGAGGCTTATACTTCAGATCCTTGACCAAAAATATGAAATATGAAATATCGGAGCCTAAGAAAGATTTATTTTAAATTGGTTATAAAAATGGCAAGAAGATTCTGAAGGATAAGGAAATGAATTGGGGGGGGGAGGGTTTCTGAAGCAGTTCATTTATCTCTAGCTGGAATACACTGGATATTTAACTAGTGTCCTTGCATAACAGTGCATAAAACAATGGGACCACCAGGCTGGAAGCTATTTATCTCTGATTTTAATGTAAACACTTATGAACTTGCATCAGTTATCTTCCCTGATTGCACACCACAAGCTGGTTGATTGGAAACATAGTATAGTCATGTGCTGCCAGTAACTACTAACATTCTCGTTCTGATAAAAACTATAGAGCCAGATTCTCTGCTGTTGTTAGCCAATTTAGCTCCTTTGACTTCAAAGGAGCTGGTCATTTACACCACCAGACAATTTGGCCCATAATGGCACAATTATCATTCTGTAATTGCAGTCTTGCAAGGCTGTCGTTACCTCCTGAATGTTTCTGAACTCCAATTGCCTTTGTTGGGAAATGAAGCACCTTGACAGGTCAGGCTCTAAAACTATGAAATAGTCCAGTTGTGTGGTCACTCACTGCAGGGTTAAGATTTTAATCCTTTCATATTTCTTGGATAATGTTGCAACATGTCATTTTGGTTTAAATATAGCAATTTACTGGTTAAAGCCAAGACTGTTTTATAGGTGCATCACTTGTCTTTTTAATAGAAAATATTTTTTACTAATTTAGCAATTTGCAGCTTCTTCATCTAACTCTGTTGGTGCTACTTCTTGGTCACACCTATTTTGCTATCATTGACCATTAAAATGATTACATCATTAGCAGTGGCGACACCTTCCAGTGCTGAGGGATGCAAGGGTGGAAGAAGCCTCAACTGGGAGCAGCCAAGGAAGTTCCACATGATCCTTCTCTTTTTCTCTCTCACCCTCACCTCAGCATGTGAGAATTGATGCTTCTCTCTTCCCCCAACTACCCCCCCTACACATCCTTCTTTGTGCTCAGGGCCTGGGGGTAGGTCATCTGCTGTTTCTGAGGCCCCAGCTCTGGGACTTGTCCTGCCCACTGCTGCTGCCACTGGGCAGTGGGGGTGTCAAGGCTGATTCCCCACTCTGGCACTTTGAGTGCAGAAGGTGGGGGCCCGCAAGTATTTTAAAAATTAATACTTGCCACTCCAGGTTTGTATTAAACTTCCAAGGTTACAGCTTCTCTCTGATCTTGGCTTGGTAAATGCTGCCACCACCCAAATGCAAAACCTCTTTTGGAACCTAGGAAGATACACTTGGGAATTCCTTCCTGTGGGGTACCTTCAATCCCTTTCACACACACCCTCTGGGGAAGAGCTGAAAAAGAAAACAAAGGAAATTAGCTGTTGCCACCAGCTAATTAAACAACATATGCACAAACCTCTTAGGACCCAAAAATCCAATCCTGTTCTTAAAAAAAGGAAAATTTTATTAAAAACAAAAAAGAAAGAAAATACATCTGAAATGTAGGCTTTTGTTAAATTTTAAAAAGAGCAATTCCAAAAATTAAGCACCTAAAATAGCTTTCTTGGGAGTTCAGCTTAAAGATTACAAGCAAACAAAGGTTTCAGAGTAGCAGCCGTGTTAGTCTGTATCCGCAAAAAGAACAGGAGTACTTGTGGCACCTTAGAGACTAACAAATTTATTAGAGCATAAGCTTTCGTGGGCTACAACCCACTTCTTCGGATGCATATTGAGTGAAACATATCGAGGAGATATATATACACACATACAGAGAGCATGAACAGGTGGGAGTTGTCTTACCAACTCTGAGAGGCCAATTAAGTAAGAGAAAAAAAACTTTTGAAGTGATAATCAAGGTAGCCAAGTACAGACAGTTTGATAAGAAGCAAGTGTGAGAATACTTACAAGGGGAGATAGATTCAATGTTTGTAATGGCTCAGCCATTCCCAATCCCTATTTAGCCCTGAGTTGATTGTGTCTAGTTTGCATATCAATTCCAGCTCAGCAGTCTCTCGTTGGAGTCTGTTTTTGAAGTTTTTCTGTTTTAAGATAGCCACCCGCAGGTCTGTCATAGAATGGCCAGACAGGTTAAAGTGTTCTCCCACTGGTTTTTGAGTATTATGATTCCTGATGTCAGATTTGTGTCCATTAATTGCATCTGTAGATAGCACAGAAGAGTTCATTAGCCATAAAAAATAAACAGAAATAATCCTAATTACGTCTTTCCAAACATTCCTGATCTACTTATACATTTGGGGGTTCCAAATAATAATTCTAGGTATGAGCTGATGATTTATGGTCATACCTGGCTTAAAGCTTCTCATAGCATAACTGCTCCCTGTTCCCTTCTTTCCCGGAGGGAAAAAAAAACAAAGAAAAAGGGTTTTTTTTCCCCATTTAAAAAAGTTCTAAGCCTTCTCATTGGCTCTTTTAGTCAAAGGCCACTCCCTTTCCTTTACCTGGGGGATTTCGTTAACCCTTTACAGGTAAATCAAGCAGCGAACAACCATCAAGATGGACTTTATAGCTAACTGGCTGGCTGGGTGTCCATAAAAGGGAGCTGCCCCCTCCCCTTCATTTATCACAGAGGGTGATTTTGAGACTGGCTGAATGGCTCCCATTAGGGCAGGGTGACTGGATCCTGTATGGCTGTGGTGGAGTGTGAGGGGTGATGATACGATTTGCTGCCTATGTGGGGTAACCATTGTGAGCTCTCTATTTCCCACCCTTACTCTAATTAGGGGATCTTTGTTGGACCTGGGGGATGGGCTGATTGCCAGTTTTGGGTTCTGGAAGGCATTTTTTCCATATGATAAAGTCAGCAAACTGCTGTGTGGATTTTTCACCTTCCATACGTCATGCTGGAAGTCCAGTTTAGGGAAGTTAATTAGGATTGTCACAAATTTGGCAGGTTCCAACGAGGTTGCGGGATTAGAAAGGATCTGACTAAGGTCTCTGTAACTCAGTGGGCTATGTGTACATTGTTTCTGAACACAGCATGGCAGAGTGAGAGGATTTGCCTCTATGTCTGTGTGGCTTGTGGCACCCTTCTACTTTTCTCTCCTACCACTGATGCAGAGGAGGGAAATGGCCTGCTTGGTTGTGTGGGGTGGTTTCTCCATAATAATAGATAAAAGTTTGAAATAAAGTTGTATCCTTTTCATTTAGCTATATGGTGGTATCTGTGTCTCATGTTTTTCCACATGGATATTAATTCAATTGAAGTCACATGATTATTAGGATATCTCCATGATATTCAGAGGCACAGTGGGTGCTTGTTACAACATTGTACCATACCTGGAACACTCAGCAGCAATCAGGTTGTAAATGATTTCTTGGTTGCAGTGCATCACTTACATATATGGAAATAATACTTTCCATCTTCAGGATAGCTAATGGAATATCTGAATGTTACGGGATGCACTATACTCCTTTTCCTTTCTTCTATTTTTTTGTCTTGTCCTACCACAGATGAGTAAACTGTACCTTGGAACAATGAATTAACAATTCTGGAAACATCTCTATCAGAAGATGCTGTTTCTGAAATGTCTGATTCAGCACTGTGGATTTTCGAATGTCAGGATGAATATTTCATAAAACCCTGTTGCTGGCAACATGGTTACATTGGGGAAAAGACGAATTCAGCACAATGTTAAACAGTTTTCTTTGTTGCTTGTGAATCTTGCATCACTGTTCAAGAATATGGAGCACACTGAGCAGAGTTGATGGTATTGAGGGTGCTCAGAACTTTGCATGGTTAATTTTAATTTCTGCTCTGCTAATATATATTTATCAATAAAGAAGAAAAAGGATGGACATACAATTAGTACCAATCCACATGGTTTCAGGGGAAAATAGATCTGGGCAATTAACTTAATATTGTCATTTGACAATACAATACAATATAGTACAAGTCTGGTTGTCTACATGGGAAAGTAAATATTGGATAAACTAAGGCTAGGTCTACACTACAGCGGGGGTCCGACCTAAGATACGCAACTTCAGCTACGTGAATACCGTAGCTGAAGTTGCGTATTTTAGGTTGGCTTACCTGGCGGTGAGGACGGGGGAAAGTCGACCGCTGCCGCGCTGCCGCCGCCTCCGCTGCCGCCTCTTGCCACGGTGGATTTCCGGAGTTGACGGCAGAGCGATCAGGGATCGATTTTATCGCGTCTTCACTAGACGCGATAAGTCGATCCCAGAAAACCGATTGCCTGCCGCCGGACCCTCCGGTAAGTGTAGACAAGCCCTAAGCTCTGAATTTAAACCAATATAGTTATACCGGTATAACTACCCCTTTTGGACAATCCTTTTTTCCATTTAGCTTATGTCACTTTGGAAGGGGTTTAAGCTAAAGTGTAAAAAGGCTCTCTTATTCAGGAACTAGGGGGTCCACACAGGGAGTTATACCAGTATATCTATATTGGTTTAATTAATATCAGCCTAACTATACTGGTATAACATGTAAAACTTTCCTGTGTGGACAAGCCCTTTAACAGATGCTTAGCTCATGGTCTGTGTGATTCTCCAGAAGGAGAAGTTGGTCACAGCCTTGCTGCAGACAGCAGTCAGCTAATGAAAAAGTTTACAGAGACAATTGGACCTACCATTTGATTGGTAACAGGCAGCAGGTTTAAAAGAAACACAAGGAAGTACTTCTTCACACAACACATACTCAGCCTGTGAAACTTGTTGTCATGGGATGTTGTGAAGGCCAAAAGCATAACTGGGTTCAAAAAAGAATTAGGTAAGTTCATGAGGTATGGGTCCATCAATGGCTATTATCCAATATGGTCAGGGATGCAGTACTATGCTCCAGGCATCCCTAAACCTGCAACTACCAGAAGCTGGAACTGTAGGAAAAGGGATGGAACACTCAAAATTGCCATGTTCTGCTCATTCCTTCTGAAGTGTCTGGCACTGGCCACTGTCGGAAGACAGGATACTGGGCTAGATGGATCACTGTTCTAACCCATTAGGGCCATTCTGAAGTTCTTATGCCTGCCAGACAGAACAACTATGTGTCTATGTGTCTTTCGAACAAAAATGCCTTATTTGTAAAGCAGCCACTGTTGAATAGCTTGCACTTTCTGATACAGGTACAGAGCTCGCTTTAAGGATAAATTTCCTCTATGATAAATTATAAATGCACATTTTCTGAACAATTTGGTACCAGAGGCAGCTACTGTTAATGTATTTTCACGAAGCAATTATCAATACTTAGTGCAGAGTATTATCTAATATTCCTTTGTTTACTCATAACTTAAATGTGATGATCTCTGCCCTAATCAGCTCCCTAGGAGTATCCTCTCCTTAGGAAGTGAGATCTTCTCTTATACCAGTCAGCTCAATATTTCTCTTTCCTGAACACAGAAAAACACAGTAACAGCTGTTTTCCAGTATGTATCAAGCTGATTTTCTAATGTGAACTTAAACTTATGACTAAGAACCCTGGTCAACAGAAGATTAAAACTAGGAAGTCCTATACTTTCTCCCTAATGAAAGCCACCTATCCATTTCCAATCTCCATAATACCCATAATTACATGCAAATTGTGCAATTTTCAACTGTTTGTAGAATCTGTTCCTATAATTAAATGCACCACAACAATGTTTTTAAGAACTCACAGATATCACTATGAATCATATGCATCCTGCAGAGCTCCATCCGCACAAACAGAACTCATAGGACAACAATATTGCAGTACACATTTTGGTTTGATACAATGGATTAGGAGTGAATAATTTAAGGAATCACAAGAAAGACCTGGTTGATTACTTTTTAAAACATAAAGAAAAATGATAACACAGGCCTTTATCAAATGCCGGTTTTCTAGGAGAGGTGGCATTTAATGATTGGAAAAAAGTAACAGGCTGGCACTGGTCCAGGCAGTGAGCATTCCCACTTAAAACCCCCACAATTAAATTATTTAATGAGAATCATGTTAAACACAAAGTAGTTCATGCCATAAAATTAAGAAAGAATCTTCACTTTCCAATTTAATGGGGGGGAGGACAATTTAATCCAATTACTTTTTTTTTTTTAAGTTTTTCCAGGGAAAAGTACATTTCTTCACAATCAACTTTTGATGTATTTCCCTAATTAATGCAATTTGATAAAATGAAACAAATTCACGATGTCATTAGTTGAGTTGTGCTTAATGAAGTTGGGCTGTATGAAACATTAACTGCAATACAAAATCTATTTCTTTGGCCTGGGAAATATGCATTTATCATTTCAGTACATTTACTCTGGAAGTTCCAATCATGAAGCCTTATCACCATAATCATCATGTCTTGATAAATCAACATAAATTAACATTTTGATCAATGTCATCATTAAGCGCAGGCTGTGAAGAATCTATTTCCTAGTAGCATGGGACAAGTTAAATAGGCTCCTTGACAGCCTAAATGATAACAGTCTATGTCTGATGGACAACTGTCAAATTTTAAATGGAAATAACTGTACCTGTGTTATCAACTTTGTTCAGCTCCATTCTTCCCTGGATGATGTATAATGTTGCCTCATAGATCAATATGTGGAAATGGTTTCAGCAAACAAGGCTTCTATGTGCAGAATAAAACATATATAAATATCAGTAAATAAAAAAGTAATTTCACAAGTTTAATTTGAGAGAATTAAGCTACTAGACCAAATTATTTTCATATAGTCTAATATATAGGGGTGGATATTGAAACAGAAATCTGGCATTGCTATCACTGTTTATCCATCTATATATTTTGGATTTCAAAGAGGAATCAAAATGTGTAAAACATTCAAACACGGGGCCTGATCCTGCGACACTTGCTCATGTGAGCAGTCCTTGTTCATACCAGGTTAGTGGAACTATATATGTGAACAAAGATTACTTGTGTGAGCAAGGTCTTTGGTAGCTACAGCCTGATACAAAATTAGAGTCAATCAGAGCCTTTCCACTGATTTCAATAGGATTTGGATCACACCTCTATCTAATGTTGTGAAGGCCAAGACTATAACAGGGTTCAAAAAAGAACTAGATAAACTCATGGAGGATAGATCCATCAATGGCTATTAGCCAGGATGGGCAGGGATGGTGTCCCTAGCCTCTGTTTGCCAGAAGCTGGGAATGGGCTTCAGGGGATGGATCACTTGATAATTACTTGTTCTGTTCATTCCCTCTGGGGCAACTGACATTGGCCACTGTCAGAAGATAGGATACTGGGCTAGATGGACCTTTGGTCTGACCCAGTATGGCCATTCTTATGTACACATCCAAACATATATCTTATCACATTCCTTTGCCCCTCCATTTTGCCAATGACACTAGCCTCAATGCTTCCTTCATTACTCCCACTCTTGTCTTCATGTTTTCTTTCATGCTGTTTCCTCTTCACTGACCAATCTCCCAACACCTGATTGCCAATGTACCACACTGCCCTCATTAAAATCCCTGAAAAATACTGACTACTGTGTCAGAGATCCAGTTGAGCATCACCTTTTGGCCACTCGGACTGCTCTGAGGGGTTCCAGATTCTGAATTCCTGGCTGTTTTAAGCCTACACAGTCTGAATGGAGTCCAGGAAATGCCCCCCATCTAGAGGTTCCTAGGCACATTCTTGAGTGCATAATCTCTGTTTAGTACCCTGCCGTGAGAGTTCTGACCATGCAGACCACTGCTCAGCTCATGGAACTAGTGCTAAGCCCTCAGACTCCTTTCCGTAAAACAGTTCAATCACACTGTCTCCAAGAACACAAGCTATCTGCGTGTTCTTTCATGTGTTACATCTACCTCTTCAAGGGGCATGTGCTAGATGTAACACACAAAACACTGGGGGTATGTCTTCACTACCCGCCGATCCGGCGGGTAGCAATCGGTCTATCGGGGATCGACTTACCGCGTCTCGTGAGGACGCGGTAAAATCGATCCCTGATCGCTCTGCCGTCGACTCCGGAAATCCACCTCGGCAAGAGGCGGCAGCGGAGTCGGCGGTAGCGCGGCAGCGGTCGACTTTCCCCCGTCCTCACCGCCAGGTAAGCCGACCTAAAATACGCAACTTCAGCTATGGTATTCACGTAGCTGAAGTTGCGTATCTTAAGTCGGAACCCCGCTGTAGTGTAGACCTAGCCTCAGACACTTAGCACAGGATTTTAAAACCACTGATCTTTACTTAATCATTTGAGAAATACACAGAGTATAGAACATGTAGAAAATAGGGCTGTCAAATGATTTAAAAAATAATTTCAATTAATCTCAGTTTTAATTGCACTGTTAATAATATTTATTTAAATGTTTTTGATGTCTTCTACATTTTTAAATATACTGATTTCAATTACAGCACAGAATACAAATTATACAGTGCTCACTTTATATAATCATTTTTATTACAAATATTTTCACTATAAAAAGATAAACAAAATAAATAGTACAGTGAAACCCCACTATAACGCGATGATTGGGGTCCAAAAAATTCGATCGCGACAAATGCGGGGTCGCGGTACAGCGAGGTTACGAAAAGTTTACCATTTAAAGCCGGTCAGTTTCAAGACGGTCAATTTCTCTTGGGCAGAGAGCAGGGGAGATGTGCAAGGGGCAGAGGAAGAGTGAGGAGCAGCTGGGGAGGAGAATGGCTCTTCCTGCCAAAAGGAGAAGCAGGGGTAAGGGAGAAGAGGCAGTGGGGAAGGCACGTTCCTTTTTTTGTTTTTTTGTTTTTCTTTGGCAGCGCTCCGGACGGGTTTTTTGTTTTTTGTTTTTTTGTTTGTTTGTTTGTTTTGTGCTCCGGCGGTGCTCCGGCCGTTTTTGGTTTTTGGTTTTTGTTTTTTTTTGTGCTTCGGCAGCACTCCGGCCTTTTTTTATTTTTATTTTTTTTGTGCTTTGGCGGTGCTCCGGCTGCTTTTTTGTTTGTTTGTTTTGTGCTTTGGCGGTTTTTGTTTGTTTGTTTGTTTGTTGTGTGCTTCGGCGGCACTCCAGCCGTTTTTTTTGTGTATGTGTGTGCTTCGGCGGCGCTCCGGCTGCTTTTTTGTTTGTTTGTTTGTTTCTTTGTTTGCAGCGAGCAGAGGAGATGTGAAAGGGGCAGAGGAAGAGTGAGGAGCAGCTGGGGAGGAGAATGGCTCTTCCTGCCAAAAGGAAAAGCAGGGGGAAGGGGGAAGAGGCAGTGGGGAAGGCACGTTCCTTTTTTTTTTTTTTTTTTTGCGCGCTTGGGGCGGCGGGAGCCACCTTATGATCGCGCTATATCCGAATTTGCATTATCGTGGGGCGCATTATAGCGGGGTTTCCCTGAATTTCTTTCAATTCACCTCATATAAGTACTTTAGTGCAATCTTTTTATTGTGAAAGTGCAACTTACAAATGTAGAATTATTATTTTTTACATAACTGCACTCAAAAACAAAACTATGTAAAACTTTAGAGCCTACATGTCCACTCAGTCCTACTTATTGTTCAGCCAATCGCTAAGACAAACAAGTTTGTTTACATTTACGGGAGATAATGCTTCTTGTTTATAATGTCACCTGAAAATGAGAACACGCATTTGTATGGCACTATTGTAGCCAGCATTGCAAGGTATTTATGTGCCAGATATGCTAAACATTCATATGCCTCTTCAGGATTTGACCACCATTCCAGAGGACATGCTTCCATGCTGATGATGCTCATTAAAAAAATTATGTGTTAATTAAATTTGTGACTGAACTCCTTAGGAGAGAATTGTATGTCTCCTGCTCCATTCAACGTAGTACTCTCCATGGTCCTCTGCTGGCTCCTTTTTCCCTGGCAGCAAGACTCCTTCAGAACCATCAATTTATTGACACTATCCTGGACAGCACATTAGGGAATCCAGGGAAGCAAACTAGGAAAATATGGTTTAGATGAAATTACTATAAAGTGAGTGCACAACTGGTTGAAAGACTGTACTCAAAGAGCAATTATCAGTGGTTCGCTGTCAAATAAGACAGAAAATATAATATTGCCTCTATATAAATCCATGGTACACCCACATCTTGAATAATGCGTGCAGATGTGGTCGCCCCATCTCAAAAAAGATATATTGGAATTGGAAAAGTTTCAGAAAAGGGCGACAAAAATGATTAAGGTTATGGAACGGCTTCCATATGAGGAGAGATTAATAAGACTGGGACTTTTCAGCTTGGAAAAGAAATGACTAAGGGGGGATATGATAGAGGTCTATAAAATCATGACTTGTGTGTAGAAAGTAAATAAGGAAGTGTTATTTACTCCTTCTCATAACACAAAAACTAGGGAGTCACCAAGTGAAATTAATAGGCAGCAGGTTTAGAATAAACAAAAGGGAGTCTGCTGCAAAATCCTACCTTCACGCCTCAAAGTAGCAGTGACCCTGGCTTGTCTGACAGTGAGGATAGCGGAATGTATTCTTCAGTAGGTTCAACCATGCTATTAAGGTATCAGATTACCAACCCAGGGAGAGGACAGCTGTCCTCCTTCTTGAGGTTGGGTGCTAGCTAAGTTGAGGAGGTAAACATGCCACTGACAGCATAGCCAGCGGGTGGCTGAAGAAATGGCTAAAACAACATGAATAAACAGGCCCCAGCTCCTTGTGTGCTCCTCAATCTGTTCTACGATGGTCCTGGGGATTTCAGTCGATAAGAGGCTGTTAAGAATTTCAGGGGCTGTTAAGAATTTCAGGGGCCAGACTTCCCTCTCAGTGTGCACCTATAACTGCAGGACACTGATGAGAGACAATTTGATCAACCATCTAATGGAAGAGACGGCAAGAACAGCCTGCAATATCCTCGGTCTCTGTGAAACACGACAAAGAAAGGAAATGGAAATTAAGTGGAGAGACAAAAGTACCATCATGTTGGGAAAAGGAGAAGGTGCGACAAACGTTGGAGGAATTGGCTTCATCATCAACAAGGAATAGTCTTCAAAAATCATGTCCTGCATGTTCAAGTCATGCACGTCAGAGTGCTACACCTCCAACTAAACAAGAACAGCACCCTCAAGATTATTCAGAGCTATGCTCTCACAAGCACAAGCAAAGATGACTATGTGGAAGAATTCTATCAGGAGCTTGAGGAAACCTTCTCTCAAAAATCCACATGTACAATTGTGATGGGAGATTTCAATGCCAAAGTTGAAAGAGGGAAAGAAGGTGAAAAGTTCATTGGAAGGTATGGCATCGGCAAACAGAATCCACAAGGAGAGTGATTGGCGACTCTGGCGGAGAAATGAAAAAAATGCTCATTGATAACACCTGGTTTAAGAAGAAGGCCAAGAGGAGGTGGACATGGATCATTCCCAATGGAAGAACAAGAACGAGACTGACTATATTCTGATCGATAAGTGGCTCATTGCACAAGCCAGCTCAGTAGTACCATCATTTAACACCAGTCTTGACCATCGCTTGCTCAGAGCGTGGCTCAACTTCAATGAAAAGGTGGAGAAGAAAGCACTATAGATGGCCTATCAGAAACAGCGGCCAAAAATATTTGATGAGGCAATCTTGAAAGTGAACATTTCCAAGGAAGACTGGAGTCTTATAGATAACTGTGATGAGGATTATAAAAACTTCACTGATAAATTGAGGCAATGCATGAAATTAGCCAAGAAAGAAAGACCAAAAAGAGCGAAGGGAAGAATCTCGGAGGAAACGCAGAACTTGCTAGAGAAGTGGAGGAATATGAAGCAAAATGATGGTGGCAAACTTGAGTACTCTCTCCTCTGCAAGTGGATAAGAGGAAGACTAAAGGAGGACTTCGAGATGTACCAAAATGAAAGGCTCTTAAAGACGTATGAAGATTACAGAAGCCTCAAAAAATGCAAAAGGGAATTGATTTAATGGTGCTGAAGAACAGGGATGGAAATGGTCTGCAAATATTTCTACATTGAACTGTTCACATCTCAGAGAAATGTTCCAGTACCAACACTTCAACAGACCAATGAGCATGTACTCCGAGTCCTTGTTAGAGAAGTTCGACATGCAGGTCACCAAATGAAGGAAAGAAAAGCCCCAAGTAAAGATGGATTGACAATCAAAATGATAAGAGCTGGAGACCAAGTCCTCTGGGAAACCCTTGCTCAGAAGTTTACCTGTTACTTGGAAATGCAAAAGATATCATATAGCTGGAAGGAATCCAACACCATTCTACCATACAAGAAGAGTGATCATAAAGATCTAAAGAACTATCATCCAATATGCCTGCTCTCTCAGCTGCTGCTCGTCCAAACTCTGCGAGAGTCGGTTTGTTATTATTTTGGTGAACAGCTTGTAGACATGTGAGAGCAGGCAGGCTTTTGAAGGAATTTCAGCACAATGGGCCATATTTTCACTATAAACCAGCTATTGGAACATTCAAGGGAATACAAATTCACTTTATGTATTGCCTTCATCGACTATAAAAAAGCATTAGACAGCATAGAGCTAAATGCAGTGTTGAAAGTTCTTGCAGAGCAGGGCATTGACACAAACTATATCAAACTATTAAAGGAAGCAAATTCTGACTGCACTAAGAAAGGTGTGAAACAAGGAGACATGGTTTCACTGAAACTCTTCACAGCCTGCCTTGAAATGGTAATGAGACAGATGAATTGGAAGGGTGGAATCAACATCAACAGAGAGCAGTTAAACCATCACAGATTTGTGGATGATATTGTGTTGATCACCGAAAATACTATCAAACTACAGAAAATGCTGCGAAAACTCAACACAAAAAGCAGCCAAGTCGGACTGAAAATTAACTGATCCAAAATGAAATTTATGCGGTCTGATATCTTGTCAAAAGCCCAAAATAACAATCAAGGGAGAAGAAATAGAAGAAGTTGAGCAATATGTCAAATTGGGCCAAGAAATGAACATGCGCCATGATCAGGAAGGTGAACTCTCATGAAGGAAGAAAGCAGGTGGTGCGCATTCAATTCTATCCAGGATGTCCTCCAAGGAAAAATCAAAAGGCAACATGCTCCAGCCTCTTCAACTCGACAGTACTACCAGCAATGTTGTACTGCAGCGAAACATGGGTGCTGACGAAGACAGAGAAGCAACAACTGTCTGTCACAGAGAGGGCGATGGAAAGAAGAATTCTTGGAATTTCAATCTGTGACCGAGTCCCCAATGAAGTGATCAGACTGCAGAGTGGAGTGCAGGACATCATTGTTGAGAGCAGGCATAGTAAAATGGTAAAGTTCACTGACAATTAATGGACTGCAGCTGTCACCGAGTGGTACCCACAGGAACTGAAATGACCACTCAGCAGACCTCCAGTGAGATGGGAAGATTTTATCATGAAAAGACATGGCCGCACATGGAGAAGGAAGGCCAGGATATGGGAAGAATGGAAGATGTGTTATGATCGGCGCAATATATACAAGGGCTGAAGGACCAATCAATCGAGGTGATCAAGGAAAAGGAAGTATTTCTTCACACAACGCACAGTCAACCTGTGGAACTCCTAGCCAGAGGATGTTGTGAAGGCCAAGACTATAACAGGGTTAGAAAAAGAACTAGATAAGTTGCCACTGTTGGAAGACAGATCCTTTGGTCTGACCCAGTATGGCTATTCTTATTTTCTTATGTACAATTAGAATTAAAAATTACTTTGACAAATTAGAGAATTGTTCTGAAATCAACATGGTGGAATTCAATAAAGACAAGTGTGAAGTACTATGCTTAGGAAGGAAAATCAAATGCACAACTACAAAATGGAGAACAACTAGCTAGGCAGCAGTACTGCTGTAAAGAATCTGGGAGTTGTAGCTCTCTGGGAGCAGCTGCAGCAGAGTGAGTCTCCTAGCAACATACTGGACACAGCTGATCCTAGCAGGGTTTGACCAAGCAGCAGCCAGAGCTCACTGGCTGCTCAATGTGTTCCATGCCTGAAGCTGTGCTTGGTCCTGCTTCCTACAACCACTTCCGCCTGCTCCCTGCCTCGCCTGCTCTTGTTCCTACTTCAGCCCCTGCCCTTCTCCACTCTTGACAAGCCTGGCTCTAACTCGTGGTTCTGATTTCTGACTATGTCTCCAGCTTACCCATTGGCTTTGGCATTCAGATTCTGATCCCTGACTCCGACCCACGGCACTACAGTGACCCTGGATGTCCCGTGGTCCTGATCCTTGACTCCAGCTCAGCTCCTATCAAACCTCCAGGCCTGGCTATCACCATGGCTCTGATGGTTAGGCCCATGTCCCAATCATGTCCTTGACTGCAGCCGATCACAAATAAGATGCAAAGTTGCAAAATAGGCGAATATCATTCTAGGATATATTAACACGTGTATGTAAGACACAGAAGGTAATTTTCCCATTCTACTTGGCACTGATGAGGCTTCCGCTGGAGTATTGTGTCCAGTTCTGGGCACCCCTCTATAAAAAAGATGTGGACAAATTGGAGGGAGTCCAGAGAAGAGCAAGAAAAATGATAAAAGGGTTAGGAAACCTGACCTATAAGGAAAGGTTAAAAAAAACTGGACATGCTTCATCTTGAGAAGACAAGACTGAGAGGGGACCTGATACAGTCTTCAAATATATTAAAAGAGAGAACGGTGATCAATTGTTCTCCAGGTCTACTGCAGGTAGGGCAAGAAGTAATGGGCTTAATCTGCAGCAGGTGAGATTTAAATTAGATACTAGGGCCAACTTTCTAACTATAAGGATGATTAAGCACTGGAATAGGCTTCCAATGGAATCCCCATCACTGGAGGTTTTTAAGAACCAGTTAGACAAACACCTGTCAGGGATGGTCTAGGTACTTGGTCCTGCCACAACACAGGGGAGTGGACGACTAGTTGATCTCTTGAGGTCCCTTCAGCCCTACATTTCTATGATTCTATCGATTTTATCATGGCATTTGCATTATTCTCTTTTCTAGTGAGTACTGTACTAATGTCAATTAAGCAAAACTGGCAAGATTTTAATGGCTAGAACTGTAGGCCTGGTCCTGATTTCACACTGGTTTTATACTTTTATACAAGTGTGACTACATTGTCTTCAGTGGAATTACTTATGATTCACATTGGTGTGAGATCAAAATCAGGCTATGTCTAAATAATTTTGTTTTAATTCCTGCCTTCATAGAAATTAACCATGGACAATTGAGACATATGCATTAAAATGTTCCTGTTAACTGTGATGATAAAAGCATATGTGTATTTCAACAAAGTAATGGCAATATATGTTGGGTGCAGTTTTAGCTGGCACAGACAGATCATTAGTAGATGTGAAATAGCCCACCAATAGTAGTCTCAGAATATATGCCAGTCCATCTATACAATTTCCAACATTGAAAGGTTCCTTCAAAAGCTAATGCTTTTAAAACTCTACTCCACTAGCAGTTTGTTCCATCTCCTGTAGCTAAGCAACCAACATTTTGTCAAGATTCCACTGTCAGTTTTAATGTCCCAAAACATAAGGTTTCCAAAAAGCATAATTACAATTAACAATGGTAAAACAAGACTAAGTATCATGGGATCTTGCCCTCTTCATGCCATAAATTAAATCTGTGGTAATTACATTAGCAATGCCAGAGGTAGCCAATCCAATTTCTTATATAAAATCAAATGCTGAGCCATACAGTTCTCAGATAACATATATGCACATCATGGATAATGAACATAGCTTGGTAGGAAATGGTTTTCCCATCCTGCAAGAATTTTTTAGATTTCAAAAAAATTCCCATTCCAAATCAGGACAAAAAGTCTATCTCAAATATTTTGGCAAACCAAAAATCCTGCTCTAAAAATTTAGATTGGGTCAGTGGAAATATTTCAGGTTGATCATTTCAAAGCCCTTCATTTTGAATTTGGCCTTATTTATTTTTTGTTTACAGAGGGTATTTTTACTATAAATTTTTAAAGGAAAAGTTATTTTGATGCAAAAAATGAACTTTTTATTTTAGAAAAATATCAAAATGGGACATGTGCAAAATTGTGAAACTTTTTTCAAAATATGAAATTAATCAAAACCATTTTCCCCATGAATAATTTTTGTTTTCATAAATCAGCATTTTCCAATGAAAACACATTTTGTCAAAAAGTTCCCAACTACCTCTAATAATAATGAAATATTCCAAGTTCCACAGCACTCATACAGAGGAATTTTTTAGAAAACTCTGGCTACTAATCATAAGAGTCAGGCAATTCTTACTTCTTCATATCAGCACCAAAATCTTGCTTATTCAGTATGCAAAATTTATAATTCAGAGGCTTGCTATATATCAAGACATATCTTCAAATACGTAAAACAACAAGAGCAAGAATCACATTCATCTTTATTACAGTACAAAAGGAACCATCTTCTTACTTAGTATAATGCAAATAAATGCAAAAACACATGGTTTTAGTGTATTCCGTGTACATGAAAGGCAAACTATATTGTATAAACTCAGTTCATTAAATGCAAACTTTGATGATTAGATTGGTAGTCATCACTTGCAAAGAAAAGGAGCTACTTTAGAAAGCTACACTTCAAGTGCACTCAGATACCATGGTGATGGGCACAGCATAAAGAATCTGAAGAGAGTAGAATATTCTGTATACATTTGCATCATGCACAATATCTTTAGTTTGATTAGACATTAACAAATAAAGACTGATTCAGGGCAGGAATTAATCGTATGCTTAAATTTAAGCATCTTCTTAAATCCCATTGACTTCAAAGGACATTGACGATCATAAGAACAGTAATGACTTATCTGGGATAGAGCAGTGCCCCAGGGTTTCCTCCCTGGAGACAGTCGGAGAGAGAGTGTGCAGGTGCATGCACTCAGCCATGGGGGTGCTCATGAGAGGTGTGTGCACCCCATTAGGTGTCCTCCATATGTTAGGTGAGTGCCTTTGTTTTTCTGAGGCGTCTATCTACCTCTCTGGTTTTGAGAAGAAATTCCATCCTGGACCTGAGAAATCTTCCCTATGAAATTTTCACCAAAACCGATGTTTCAATGAAAGTTTCAATTTAGATAAATCGGCATTTCTTACAAATAAATAAATAAATAAAATTCCCCATGAGCTCTGCAAGTTATTAGTATTATGTCGATTAAGCTGGAGGTAATCGAAAACCATTTGTTTTCTTGTACAAAAATTGTAACAAGGGAAAACAGTGAAAACACAAAGCATAAAAGTAAAGGAAGGAGATGGAATAGTAACTTCAAGCAAATCCTGTGTAAATATTATAACAAATCAACCTGAATTATGAATATTTTCTGTAATCATTTAGCTAGTTCATTCTGGAACAGAATGGCTTCTAACATGCTAGAAGCGCACATTGCAAGCCTGCAATTTTGTAAGTAACTCAAAGTGGTCTGAAAAATGGTGCTTTCTAAAATACATTTCTTCTTATGTCTGTTTCTACCCCTATAATTTCCTTTTAGAAGCTTCACAGGCCATATTCAAACAGTTATTGGAGTCCTATTGGGTTAGATATTCCTATTTCATTTGAATAACTGACAAATATATTGTCACTCAATATTTTTTATGTATGGATTCCACACTGCTGTAGGAAACAATGGATATTAGCAAGGGAAGAAAAATACTATTGATCTAGATGTGTGGAGACTGCAGTGCTGTTGATATTCAGTTTAAGACTCTTGCTATTTTCTTGATGTGGAGATTAGTTAAAGCTTTACAAGAGTTTCAACTGGGTCTTCTGAATCAGGGCTTAAGTCACATCAAATGTCTATATCTGCATCAGTTTCATGAAAATGCAGTTTCAATTCATAGCTCATTCCTTTTACACCTGTCTCCCTCAGATTTCACTTGCACCTTAGATGTGACACTTGGTTGAACTAATATCCTCGTCAACTCACTTCTTGTTACTTAACGTCATATAGTATTATTGCAAATGTACTGAGTGAATGTGGCGTGAGGAGATTATTCAAGCTGACTCTTTCAGACCAAAATAGATTCAAATACATTTTTCATATTTAGTTGATTTTGGTATAAAAACAGGCATTTTCCATTCTATTATAGTACAACTAACTCTCTATTTCACTGTATTCTGCATTTAACGTTGTTGCACTCTCCTAGGGAATCTAGTCCATGCTGGTAACAAAGACAACACTCATGCTAACATGACAGATTCCACAGTCTCTTTGGTAATTTTGAGTTCTCATCTTAGATTTATTGTGCTAGAAAGAAGGAGCTCCAATTGTTAAGATGTGATGTATTGATGCAGCCGTTAGTGTTAGCACTAATTCCTCAAGTCTCCTGAGGTGAGTGGGTGAAAATTGTCTGCCTCTTTCCTAGTCAGCCTCCATATACCGTTGAATATTGCCATATTTTGGAGTGTACTGGTACGTGCTGTTTAACTAGCTTTCACTGTGTGAGAGCCTTTGTCATTTGGGATTTTATTCTGTGGCAGGTGCTTGACTTAATTAGTTAATGTTTGTAAAGATCTTTGAAAATAAAGTGCTCTGTATGTACTATTCTATTAATAATAGTTAGTACTCATACAGAGCCTTTCATTTTTAAAGTCCTGTGGAAATAGTAACTAATTATCCCTCAGAACAAGATTGTGAGGCTGAAAAAATACTATTAACCCATTTCACAGTTGAGAAAATTAAACAAAGAATTATTTGAGGCTACCCTCAATTAGACACATGTTGCTTGGACTTAAAAACCTTCTCGAACAAACAAATTAATAGAAATTCTTAGGACAGTAATTAGAACTCTACTCTTGCTTTATCTAAAACTTTTGGGCTTAGCTGACCTTTCTGGCTTCTTCTTTGGTTAATAATATACCAGATAGCAATATAACAGTGGGTGCAGAATAATATTCTTTCCATTCACTGGTCAAGGATTTTTCATTTCATCCATCATTTACAACTTGTAGAGCTGATTGCGCAAACACAAATATATGAACAAATATATAAGTGAAGAATTTTTGTAAAAGTGAGACACACTGGGCACAAAACTCTACCAGATCACAGACCTAATATTAAGAAACTTTGTTTGGATTATTTATTACTTTAAGTTCTGTAGTTATATTGGGCATGAATTTCAGAGCTGAACAGTACCCAGCTCCTCCATTTGCACTTTGCTTTCTCTCCAGAGGCTTGGAACAATGTAATGGCCTGTAGTTATAAGTTACAACACAGCTCTTTAGAAGCAAGCACATTTATTCTTAAGGCAGAAACATTACAGAGGAAATATATTCAAAATAATAAAAGAACTTACACACATGCAAAAAAGCTTACCAGAAGTCACCCCAGCTCCAACATCTGGCTTTGGTATGTGTCAGTCCTTCAAAACTCACAACTGAATTTTCCCAGTGGTTATGAGTTCATAATCATCTCAGATTCAGAACTAGAACCTCCATGAAGAGTTTGTTCCTTTCTATAGCTTGGGCCTTTGATCTTGGCCTCATATAACAGGTAGTCAATCCACTCCTAAGGGCATAGTTTCAGAAGACTGGGTTTTTGCATAATCGGAGGTGAGGAATTTGCATTCACCTCACCTTAGATAGTCTCCAGGAAAACCACTTAACACTTTTGTTCCAAAAGTCCATTCTTGTCTGGCACATTGTGCAATATAGTCCTTTGAAAACCCAGGTCTCACGTCTGTCACATCTCCGTCCCTGAGAAGTTACATTCAATCCTGGCCCATAGTAACACATATACCATTCATTTAATATAATGAACCTCAGAGATCTTTAAACTTAACTCAGTATGGTCTCCCAACAATATGGCAGGAAATTGCCATATATGTCACAATATTTTGTGGCACAAATCCATGAAAAATTGGGCTATTGTCCAGGGTCATAGAACTTACCCATTTTCATCACAACTGTCTGTAGTAACAGAAACAGTAAAACTTTGCTCTAAATCACATATGTAAATCTCAAAATTTGTTTTCTTGTGTGATCACTCCCAAAGGCCTGTTGTTACTTCCTCTTCTGCCCCATAGTTAAACAAATGTTTAAAATACCAAGGCCTTTTGTCAAGGAATGAATTAGAAAACAATTTGCACTTGCTGCATAGAAGAATAGTACATGATGTGAACCTAGCTGAAGGATGTCAAGCTATATAAAAACAGATATATTTTGCCGTCTAACCAGGAGTCAATTTATTACATGATGGTCACAGAACACTGAGCAGTGCTCCCTGTCAGCAATTCTATCCTCCTCACCAACAAACGAAATGTCATCAAAAACCCATGATGCTCTTACTACTGCAGTGCTATATGTTTTTTTTTTTTGTATAGTCCTGGGTCACATTGAAATCTGCCTTCCCTTCAAGGGTTTTCCAGCCTTGTAGGGGAAATGCCATTGATTTACATTGTCTTCCTATAAATAGTCACTCCATTTCTGCAGGTCAGCCAGACATTTAAGTGTTCAGGACAGTGTGCATTTGTCTTCAGTGTGTTTTTATAGATAGGTGTGTGTATGTAAAATGTATATCTTTATTGATTTATATATATATTAGGGCTGTCAAGTGATTAAAAAATTAATCGTGATTAATCACTTGATTAATCACACTGCAAAACAATAATAGAATACCATTTATTCAAAAAAAATTGAAAGTTTTCTGCATTGTCAAATATATTGATTTCAATTACAACACAAAATATAAAGTATACAATGCTCATTTTATATTTATTTTTTATTACAAATATGATTAAAATGAACATACATCAGTCCGTACTGCTTTGGATTGGAGCAGAACCTGTCATCAGCATGGACGCGTGTCCTCTGGAATGGTGGTTGAAGCATCAAGGGATATATGACTCTTTAGCGCATCTGGCATGTAGATATTTTGCAATGCCGACTATGACAGTGCCATGCAAACACCTGTTCTCAGTTTCAGGTGACATTGTAAACAAGAAGCAGGCAGCATTATCTTTTGCAAATGTAAACAAACTTGTTTCTGTGAGCGATTGGCTGAACAAGAAATAGGACTGATTAGACTTGTAGGGTCAAAAGTTTTACTTTGTTTTATTTTTGAATGCAGGGTTATTTTGTACATAATTCTACATTTGTAAGGTGCACTTTCATGATAAAGAGATTGCACAACAGTACTTGTATGAGGTAAATTAAACAATACTGTCTTTTGTTTATCATTTTTACAGTACAAATATTTGTAATCAAAAATAATATAAAGTGAGCACTGTACACTTTGTATTCTGTGTTGTAATTGAAATGGATAGATTTGGAAATGCAGAAAAACATCCAAAAATATTTAATAAATTTCAATTGGTATTTTGTTGGTTAATAGTGCAATTAATTTATTTGAGTTAATTGTGTGAATTAACTTAAATTAATCCACAGGCCTCATATAAAATATGAAAGAAAATCATGCAGTGCTGTGTTCAATAGGACAAACTATTTTCCTACTGCTGAATCCAAGGGCCTATAAGGGTGACAGGCTACTGATTTTATTTTAACAACATTTTTTGTTCCCTTTCCCTTTAACTCAGCCTACTGAGTCCAGGGACATATAAGGGGTCAGCTTGGGATTGCTGATTAACCCGGTCTTCTCAGACGTGCTCTGTTAGTGTGTGTGTGTGTGTTAGGGTGACCAGACAGCAAGTGTGAAAAATCAGGACAGGGGGGTGGGGGGTAACAGGAGCCTATATACGAAAAAGACCCCAAAATTGGGACTATCCCTATAAAATTGGGACATATGGTCACGTATATGTGTTCCTCTGATTCTGGGGCTGGAAGAACTCAGTCCTGGGGATCTTAGGTCCTGCAGAATAGCTCCATTGGGAGGGAACTTGCAGCAGGGAGAAGTAGAGCTCTGTGTGAGAACACAAGTGACACAAGCAGTACATTGATAGAATTACAGCACCCACCACCCCCAAACCCTAATAAATGAGCATATCCTAAAGTAATGGGCATATCTGGTAACAGATGCATCAGGCAAGGTATTTCCAGTAGAGATAGGGAAATGTATTATGCAAGGCACTTGTAAGACCTCACCTGGAATGCTGTGTGCAATTCTGGTCTCCCTTGTTTAAGGGAAATGAATTCAAACTGGAAGAGGTGCAGAGAAGGGCTGCTAGGATGATCAGAGGCATGGAGAACCTAATTTGTGAGAGGACACTTAAGGAGTTATTTAGCCTAACCAAATGAAGACTGAGAGGAAATATGACTGTTTCCTATAAATACATCAGAGGGATAAACACCAGGGAAGAAAAGGAGTTATTTAAGTTATGGGCCAATGCTTTCACAAGAACAAATGGATACAAACTGGCCATCAGCAAGTTTAGGCTTGACATTAAATGAAGGTGTATAGCCATCAGAGAGTGAAATTCTGGAACAGCCTTCAAAGGGGAGCAGTGGGAGCAAAAAACCTAACTGGTTTCTGGACTGAGTTTGTTACGTTTATGGAGGTGATGGCATAATTAGATTGCCTACAATGGTATGTATCTGATCTGTGGCTGCTGGTAGCCAATATCCCCAATGGCCAGGGGTGGGTACACTGGACGGGGAGGGCTCTGAGTTACTACAAAGAATTCTTTCCCAGGTGCCTGGCTGGTGAGTCTTGCCCACATACTTAGGGTCCAACTGATCTCCATATTTGGGATCCTGAAGGAATTTTCCCCCAGGTCAGATTGGCAGAGACCTTGGGGTGGTTTCACCTTTCTCTGCAAAGTGGGGGATGGGTCACTTGCTGGTTTGAACTAGAGTAAATGGTGGCTTCTCTGCAACTTGAAGTCTTTAAATCATGATTTTAGGAGTTCCATAACTCAGCCAGAAGTTATGGGTCTATTACAAGAGTTGGTAGATAATGTTCTGTGCCCTGCCATGTGCAGGAGGTCAGACTAGATGATCACAATGGTCTGTTCTTGCCTTAAAGCCTATGAGTATGTCTCTTATCAGTTTGTCGGGAAGGACACACACAATTTGTGGATATTTTCTTCAACCACCTAGAGATGGGTCAATAATGGTGACAGAAATTGAGGAATAGCTAAAACATGAGCATGCTTTAATTTAAGATAAACGTTTTGCTTTCGGGCCACAATTATGTTTTGGAGGACAGAGACCTCTTTTGACTTGAATATGTTGCCAACCAGCCTGTGGGCAATCAGACTTAGTGGTAAAAGAGTTCTGTCTGCCAGCTGGAGCTGGGTCCAGGGTAGGCAGAGTCCAGGAAACAAGCCAAGGGTCAGTACCAGAGGGGCTAAAGCCAAATGCAGAACCAGAGTCATAAACCAGAGATGAAGTCACAGGGGAACAGGAGCTGGAATAAGGGGAAGTGCAGCTGCAGACATGCTATGAATTAAGTAGCCACTAATCTGCTGTGCGGGGCGGGTTTATAACCAGGACTACTAAATCAGCAGCCAGTCAGGAGCTGTAGCCATTCTGTGAGTTCTAAGGCAATGCAGCTTGCCTAGCTGTGCAGTTAGTCAGGGAGCAGGCCAGCAGCTGTTCCTAGCTTGTCTGATCCCTGACCACAAAAGATTGAGGTATCTAGATTGAGATTATCCTGGCTATTTATTGAATGTGCTAGATTCTTATGATTTGTTTGTATTTTTCTTTAAAATGTACATGTGCATTTTGTTAATGTACAATGAACACTGAGGTATACGTATGTGGTGAATTTATAATGTATAAATTTAAGACCTGAGTATTGCTGCTCAAAATTTTACCCAGATTGTTTTATGTTCTTATATAGGCCAACAGTTAATCATATATTGAAATGATCCCATTTTTGATTGACATAGTTGAAAAATGTTTCTTTTTTCCCCCAATATAGGGCACTCAAGGAGGTGAGGGGTGAGACCATTGGCAGGACTGCAAACCCACAGGGTCTGTTAAGTTTCCTCTGCCCACACACACATCTGAGTGTGCATTATATTTTTCTAGTCGGAGCATCACACTAGATTGGAAGCTTCTATTGGAACAAAAGACAAGATTTTTATTTTATTGGTTTTGGTTTTTTGGCATTTCAGCATATACTTGCAGGGTGCTGAGGTATTACACTTGCTGGAATTATAAATTACAGTGTCAATATCTTTGTGGGTTTAATTGACAGACCTTATAAGTGACCTTCCCAGGGACACTATGTTGTTATTTTTTTCCTTGTCAAAAGGAGTCCCCCTTTCCTGTTACATGTTAAATTGCATAATGTTCTCATATCAGATGAGAACTCATTTTTTCTGGCTTGGCGATTATGCGTTCAAGTAGATTTTCTAGCATGCCTATTGTTGCAAATGAATTATCCATCACACATCATACAATATATGCACAGGTAACATATTGCTTTCTTAAAAAATAAAAGTTCACTATATTTGATTTAAGATTAGACATTTGTTTGCTGTTGATGGGAATAAAGATGTATTGTTCCTCAAATTTGGATATCACTTTGCCCTTTAAATGACTTCAGAGAGACTGAGCTAAATTCAGTGTCCAAAAGAAAGCTGTTGGAGTTCTCTATAAATAGGACTTGCTTTTCCCTTTTCTTTGATTTTGAACTAGATGACACAGAAGACTAGGATACAGCAGAATCTCTTAATGTTCACAGTAGGGAATAATGCAAGCAATATATATAAAACCATATATCTTTCAAATAGATATTATATCTTAAACTGAAGATCCTTCTGCTTTCTGAAAAGATACTAGTGTTAAGACCAGCAAATCAGGTAAAATTAGTTAACCAAGTGGAATAAAATCCAGTATAAAATGTCTCCAAACTCAGGAAGTATCAACAACTACTAAAGTGAAACAAGGAGTTCTAATGGGCAAAGAGTATCTTCAAGGAGATGCTGATGATTGCTAGAACATGGATGTTTATCTTGTTTTGGTTTCTGACAAATTAAAGTTAATCTGTCAATAATTTATATTTAATAAAGAGTAGAATAAAGTAAGGGAGATGATGAGAAAATATGAGTTCTGTTTCTATAGAGACAGACAATGGGTTGGGTTATGTTGTAATAGTGGGGCCTAAAAAAATATTTTAATTGTGAACTCACCTGTAAAAAGTATATGAAAGTTCACAAGATGTCACAATAACCTATAATAACACATGTTGATGGAAAAAGATACAAAAAGGAGACAGAAGAAATAAATTAGTCTAAACAAAGGGCCTTCTGATGTGGTTCAAGGACTACATTAAAATCATGCTTGGTAAAAGCAGAAGATGTAGAACATGAACTTAATGAACCAAAATTGGTGTGTCAGATATTAGGCCTAATTGGTGGACAAAATAATGAGAGGATGCTTATTCCACCCATTATTCCTCTTTTGTGTCTTTAAAGAGAGAGAATCTGGGGAGGAAGGAGAAGAGTGGACAGAGGCTACTGACTCATGCTTCACCATCATGGCTGCCACCCCCACTGTCTCCTGAGATCCATTTTGACACATATTCAGTTATTTTAAAAGTTTAGGCCTAGGAGACAAGGAATCATAATACCTACGTATTGTTCCTGCTTCCACCACTAAATTACAGTGTGACCTTGGGCAAGTCCTCTACCTTTCAGTGCTGCAGTTTACCCAGCTCTACAATAATATTCACCTATTTCTCACAGGATGTTATGTGGCTGAATTAATTAATTTTTGTAAAGCTCATTTAGATTTTTGAATTAAAAGGTGAAATGCTATAAAAGTTCCAAGAATACTAAAGTATATAACCCCAATTCAGGAAAACACCTAAGCATGTACTTAACTTAAAGCATGTGCTTAGATGCTTTCTAGAATTAGGTCAATATCATCACCTTAACTTTACACAGGGCCGGCTCCAGGCACCATCTTCTCAAGCAGGTGCTTGGGGCGGCCATTCTGGACAGGGGTGGCAGTTCCAGGTATTCGGCGGCAATTCGGCGGACGGTCCCTCACTCCGCCTGGGAGTGAAGGACCTCCCGCCGAATTGCCGCCGCAGATCGCGATTGCGGCTTTTTTTTTTTTGGTTTTGGCTGCTTGGGGCGGCCAAAACCCTGGAGCCGGCCCTGACTTTACAACTCTATATTTTAAACTACCCTCATAAGGAAAAAGGTGATGGGAAAATGCTTATTTTTTTCTATATATTCTGTCTTTGAAAGTTATCTTCATGACCTTTTCTGGCTGTATTTGAACTGAGAACACATAGCAACAGCAGCCCTGAACAAAGATTACACAGAACTGCTGTCTGTCTCTTGCTGAAGATTTTTGGTTTGTACATCATCCATAACTTGTAACAGTGACTCCAGAAGATCAATCTATATCCTACTTTTTTCCCTACTTTCTTGTTCTGAAAGTCAGGGGCATGCATTTCATGTTCATTGCATGCAGTATCACAGTCTATACTGATAACATCATGGCATGCCCGAAACACAAAGTTAATAAGAACAGAAGAATTACTTTTCTTGTTTTATGAAAGTTCTCTCTTCTGTTGCAGCACATGGACAGAGATTCAATTTTGTTATTATAATATCACAAGCTGTACAGTTTTTTTGAAAAACCACACTGTATCTGAGACAAAGAAAAATGAATCCTGTAAACTAGTAAAAATGTCATAAAAGTATTTTCACTATATTTGATGCATTGAACAGCCCATGTGAATATATATATTTTAAGTAATCTGCTTATGTCACTGGGATTCTAATTGTGCACTAACTGCTTGGGTAGGTTAGCATGAAATCTAATTTGCGCTAATCTGCCAGAGGCAAAGGGACCATGAAATAAACAATTTGTGTTAATTTCATGTTTTATGGTATGTATTTCTCTGCAATACAACTCAAAATAAAGAGGCAAAGGGAGCTTCTGACTGGTTTTAACAGTAAACTTGAGAATGCCACATTTTTGCAGATGGTGTTGAAAATATAAATTGGTGGCACATATGAAACTGGCCTGTTTCATTTTAGGTTGGGTCAATGTGGGCTTCACAAACATGCTTATAGACTGGTAATGAGTATTGATGGAAGCCGTTTATATATTTCACCTTTAGTTCTCATACCCAGGATCAAGCTACACAGACATGGAACAAGGAATTTTCAAGAGAAAAGTCATAAGAATTGTGATTATCTCATTCGTTACGGATGGGAGAATAAAGTTAACAAAAATACCTATCAGTGCTCACAACCTTTCCCACTAAATTACCTCTTGGCTACACGAGTTGTTAGAAGATCCTGTTACAGTGCAAAATGTATGGGAATTCATTACTACAGAGCCTCAGTACTTATTGTTGTGTCTAGATATTTTAGCTATGGACATAATTTTCTTTTTACTCCTAACAGTATCAGTGTCTAAGAGTTAATATGGCAGCACAAGGAATAAGGAGAACAAATGTAATTTGTTGGTTTTGAATAGTATTGAATTAAACAAATTGTCACTGATTTCTTTTCATATCGTTAAGATGGTAAGTGCTTTAAGGTGCAGGCTGCAGGGATGGCTTTTTTAAATGTACTCAATGGCATCAAGCACATTGCCAGCCCTTAAATAGTAAATCTAATCATTGTCTCAATCGTTGCCAGCTTTCAAAATCAGCTTGTCATTTTAGTTTTGCTTTTTGATTAGGTGTCCTAGATGTCTGCAGAGGCTCATCTACCTAACCCATTGCCCACAAGTTGCTGCAGCTGCTCAGTCTCAGCATCAAACTGAATGAAAAACTGAAAATCATCAAAGAAAAAGCTGGATGCAACTAGCACTTAAAACCACAAAGTACAGACACTGCAGAATCATACCTGAAGTAGACTTCTGCCGCTATTGCTGTGTCTAGTATTAGAGGGGTACCATCCATCAAAAGAACATTTTTTTAAATAACAGATGAGTGTTGCTTGCTGACTGCCAATAAACAGTTGTGATACTGAATAACACTAAGGCTCAATCTCCCTTCTCTTTTCCTTTTTCATCATCACTAAAAGAACCATTCAGGGATCAAGAGTTCTTGTGAAGATTGAAGAAGTGAAGAGTCTGCAAATGAGCTTTAAAGAGAATTTCAATACCTGTATCTGTCTAATCCCAGCTAAAGCAAAAACTTCATCCAAGTTGCAAAAATAGTAAAGGAAGTGACAGAGCTTCATCTTCAGAAAGGGGAAGGAGAGTAAACATTCTGTCTAGGTTCTTATATGATGATCTTCACTGTGATTTCTAGCCATCTCCACAGATTATATTTCTCTCTGTTCTCATTAATCAGCAGGGATTAAACTTTATTTTATTTATTTGTGAGGTTATTGTAAATAGTTTCCTATGGAAGTTAATTAGGGTGGCAGAAGGGGCACCTTCTCCTTCATCTTCAAAGCCAGGGCAGGAGGGATGCCAAGGAGGGTTATGGAGTTAGCGGATCAGATGCGCATCCCAATTCTCTGGGTGCAGCCTGACAGGATCATAAGAGATAACTACTGTGGGTTGTTATTATCAAGTACTTTTCATCCACATATTTCAAAACACTTTACTCATGGTTTGCTTATCATTGTCCTAATTTTATAAATGGGGAAACTGAGCAAGAGAGGTGAAGTGACTTGCCCAAGGTCACACAAAGTTCAGTGCCAAAATAAAACTCCAGTCATCGCTGAGTGGTCTGCCTCTCAATGCAATCCTAGTAATCCATGCTAGATCTCTATGGATTCCATATGATCAGTAGGATTCACTGTTCAGCTATTTTGCATGTTGCAGGAAATATGAAAATGTATGTATGGTATTATGGCGTTTCAGCATTCACACAGAGAAATTGGAGGGGAAAAACTCTTGCTGGAAGGTTATAACATAATGCTACTTTATTTCCTAGCATTCAAAATGATAACACACAAAACCCTAAAAAGAGAGAGAAAACAGACGCACCACCTTATTGTAAAAAGAACAGGAGTACTTGTGGCACCTTAGAGACTAACAAATGTATTTGAACAAAAGCTTTCGTGGGCTACAGCCCACTTCTTCGGATACATAGGCTGTCTGCAAACTGACTTTTCTCATACACTTTACTACAGAGCCGCAAGTCTGCAAGCATCACTAGGGAACCAGCCTTCTACCCTGCCCCACTCTCCCTGCTCTTAAAGCAATAGTTTGCAATTACAACACAGTCCTCAATACACCATATATGGTACTTATCCTTGGCCAATAAAGAGCCCATGTCCTGGAATCTGAGACTAGTAGAAGGAGGAAACATCCATTCTAAAATATATTTTGTAAGTATTCTGATTCAGGAGGTGATACAATATGTGCCAAAAAGTAAAGAACAAAATAAGCCATGTTGCATATTCATCTTTAAAAGCTATAGCAAAAGAACAAAGCAACTCCTTCTAAGCAGTCATTGATACCACAAGGCAGTATGCCAAAGAACTCAGTGGTTTGGCAGGTTTTTTTCAATGACCCAGCAAGTCTTTGCTGAGCTATTTGCACCATTTGCTTCTTAGGTTCAGTCAAGGGCAAGAGGGCAAACATCTGAGAACATCAATTATGAATTGATATTTAAAGAGAAATATTGCCACTAAGGGGGAAAATCTATGAAAAATAAGAGACTTGGCACAACGATTTCCATTTCTCGGTCCTGCAGAATTCAGAGTTGTCTGCTAAGTCACACTCTAGAAAGGTTTTCAGACAGGCCTAAGAGTGAACAAAAAATGATATAATACAATAATAATACCAGATTCTGTCTTCCATGGTTGAAGAGATTTCAAAAGCAAGAGGCAAGGGCCCTAAATGTATGAAGACTTTTCTATTCAAAATATATAATGTTTAGAAACATGCTATAGGGCAGGCGAGGCCAAATCGCGGCTTGCGAGCCACATGCGACTCTTTTACAGTTAAAGTGCAGCTAGCAGAGCCCCCCCCCACACACACACACATGCCCATTCTCTGCCTACCAGACTGGGGGAGGAGGGGAGAGCTTAGGGCTTCTTCCCTGAGGCAGGGTGGTGGAGCTAGGGGCTTCTGCCCTGTGAGAAGGGGGGGTCTTGGGGCTTTAGCCCCATGCAGGCATGCTGGGGCTCAGAGGGTCAGTAAGTTTGGCTACCCTCTATAGGGCATCATATTCACAACAGCATATGTACAGTAAGGGTTATTTATCAGTCACAGCCCATAGGATAACCCTTCAGTACCAGCAATGCACAGCTCAATGTATGTACTAAGATGTTTAACAAAAAAAACCAACAACAAAATCCTTTGGTTAAAAAGTGTAGCAATAATAGCACTAGTGTGAAATGAGATTCACCCAAGTTATCATTGTTCTAGGCTAAAAACGTAATTCATGTGACTGTGGATCTGAGATGGTATAGTGATGTCCAATATTATTTGCTGTAAATGTACATTCACGTTCAGTTGAGTAAACTATCAAACGTGATATAGCAAAAATACAATTAGCTTTTTCATGCCTAGCCCACATACCAGTATCAGAAGTGATAGGTGTTTAATGATTTCTGTATCTTTTGCACACACGGATTATTACATTTAGCTCCTGTACTTGACATTTTAAAAATATTGTCAGAGAAACCACATAAACAGAATATGACATCAGTTTTAAAGTCAATATCTGAAATTTTCATACTCTAATCTGGGGCAGCTAAGCTATTTCAACTATATTTGATTTCTGAAACAATGGTTTCTGACAGTGTCATTTTCCATTTTATAGCCAACTTGTGCTGCAGAATAAGACTGAAACATATTATTTCCTGCTTACTTTCTGCTAAATTCAGTTAGCTCATAAGCATGAATTGATTTTAAGTTTCTCTCATCTGCTTCTTGTTCTCATGTTAAAACTTTATTTTTTGTGTGTGTCTTCCTTCTGCCCACTTTAAGACAATGTTTCCTCTCTATGAAAATCCTACATTGTCATTATCAGGTATCTGTTCACCTTCTCTACTAATGACATTTCCTAATCTAAAAGTACAAAACATTCAATATACATTTGTGGATCAGTGTAGTTTTTTAAAAGGATTTCATAAACTATTTTTTGTCTCTAATCCTCTCAATAATAAAGTGTTAAATAATTAGGCCTAATCTCAGTAAAAAATCAGATAACCCAGTTGACCACAACACAAGGTCTCATGAAATGAAGACATAAAGCGGTATGCAAATTGCATATTGGAGACACTGCAGCCCATGCCACCTCCTCATATACACCTCTGTTTTCCTAGACATATTAAGCAGAGATCTTACTGGAACATAAGATATTGATACACCACACAGCACCCTCAAATGAGCAATCACCCAGTATTAATCTCGGGATCATCTGTGCAAGAAAAGCACCAAGCCATTAACAAATGAGTCGATCCATCTCCATCCAGGACTGATGCTTTGTTTGAAACACCTGACTGAATGGCTAATCACTAATTTTGTTTTATATTTATTTAAGACTTTGGTTTTAACATGTTGTGTCTTTTAAAGCAACAAAATCTGGAAAATTCAGCTAAGCTGAAACTCTATTCTTAATATACCCATTGTATCCACTGTAGCTCGCGTGATATGTCAGAGCACACGCACACACTTCTGAAGCTCCTTGCCAGAAAACCACCACAACTGCTATGCAGAAATGAACCCACTATGGAATGTCAGTCTTTGCTCTGAATTCCCTGGCCTCTGTCAAAGTCCAGCCTTCAAAATACCATCTTAATAGAACAGGGGTTTATTTTTTGCTCACTGATTTCAAGCTGATTTCTCTCATGGTCAGGAAATTCCTGTGGAAAAAGCCAAGGGAAGACTGAGGAAGTGGGGAGCAAAAAGCTGCACAACCAGTGATGTAGAGTTTTACAGCATTTCCCTTTCCCTTCAGCCTGTTTCCATCAGCAGTGCTTGTAATGAGGATGGTGTTTTGATGGAAAGTGAAATTAATCCTATCTATGTAACGGGTGCTAAAGCATACTATACAGTTCAGCCAGTAGGTGGAGCTGTGTGTAAAATACCTTATTGGAATGAACCTCCACCATACCTGGCAGAGCATTAAAGGGTCTAATGATGAACACATCTGGTGTGTTTAAGCAAGCTCTGTGGTCAGTCTGTATCTGTTACAGAGAAACATGACAATCTATGGCCATTAATCCACTTAATTAATGCTGTAATGGTTAATGAGAAACTTCTTGAGGCATCTTTTGCTGTGACATACTGGATAGCTAAAACTGGGAAACCACACACTATTGGAAAAACTCTGCCATGTGCCAAGAAAATGGTTTTGATTACATTGGGGCAAAGTGCAGTGACTCGACTTGATTCCTCTGTCTAACGACACTATGCCAGCATATTCACAGTATGGCAAATGATGTGACTGAACAATTGCCAAAATCAAATGAAGTCCTTTTTCCCCCATTCAACGTGATTAACTGAGGGATTTGTTGGATGATGCTCAGATGCTTACAAGTAAAATTTGAGAACAATGAAAATCTCCATCATCAGTTACTTTACCATACAGAAGTTTGGCAGCTGTCTTGGGGAAAGGTTCTTAATAGGGCTGTCAAGCAATTAAAAAATTAATTGTGATTAATCAAGCGATTAATCGCACTGTTAAACAATAATAGAATATCATTACTTTAAATAGTTTTCGATGTTTTCTACATTTTCAAATATATTGATTTCACTTACAACATGGAACACAAAAAGTAGAGTGCTCACTTTATATTTATTTTTGTATACAAATATTTGCACTGTAAAAAACAAAATAAATAGTATTTTTCAATTCACCTAATACAAGTACAGTAGTGCAATCTCTTTATCGTGAAAGTTGAAATTACAAATGTAGAATTATGTAAAAAAAAACTGAATTCAAAAATAAAACAATGTAAAACTTTAGAGCCTACAAGTCCACTGAGTCCTACTTCTTGTTCAGCCAATCGCTCAGACGAACATTTGTTTACATTTGCAGGAGATAATGCTGCCCGCTTCTTGCTTACAATATCACCTAAAAGTGAGAACAGGCGTTCACATGGCACTGTTATAGCAGTGTCACAAGATATTTACATGCCAATGCACTACAGATTCCTATGTCCCTTCATGCTTCAACCACCATTTGAGAGGACATATGTCCATGCTGATAACAGGTTCTGCTCGATAACCATCCGAAGCAGTGCGGATCGATGCATGCTCATTTTCATCATCTGAGTCAGTCAGATGCCACCAGCAGAAGATTGATTTTCTTTTTTGAGGGTTTGGGTTCTATAGTTTCCGCATCGGAGTGTTGCTCTTTTAAGATTTCTGAAAGCATGCTCCACATCTCGTCCCTCTCAGATTTTGGAAAGCTCACAGATTCTTAAACCTTGGGTCGAGTGATGTATCTATTTTTAGAAATCTCACATTTGTACTTTCTTTGGGTTTTGTCAAATCTGCAGTGAAAGTGTTCTTAAAACAAACAACATGTTTTGGGTCAACATCCGAGACCGCTATAACATGAAATATATGGCAGAATGTGGGTAAAACAGAGTAGGAGACATACAATGCATTATTTTTTTAATGAGCATGATTACCATGGAAGCATGTCCTCTGGAATGGTGGTCGAAGCATGAAGGGGCATACGAATGTTTAGCATACCTGGCACGTAAAGACCTTGCAATGCTGGCTACAAAAGTGCCATGCGAACGCCTGTTCTCACTTTCAGGTGACATTGTAAACAAGAAGTGGGCATTATTTCCCATAAATGTAAACAAACTTGTTTGTCTTAGTGATTGGCTGCACAAGAAGTAAGACTGAGTGGACTTGCAGGCTCTAAAGTTTTACATTGTTTTGTTTTGGAGTGCAGTTATGTAACAAAAAATTCTACATTTGTAAATTGCACTTTCATGATAAAGAGATATCACTTCAGTAATCATATGAGGTGAATTGAAAAATACTATTTCTTTTGTTTGCCATTTTTACAGTGCAAATATTTATAAATAAAAATAATATAAAGTGAGGATTGTCTACTTTGTAGACTGTGTAATTAAAATAAATATATTTGAAAATGTAGAAAAACATCCAAAAATATTTAATACATTTCTATTGGTATTCTATTGTTTAACAGTGCAATTAAAACTGCGATTAATCTCAATTAATTTTTTTAATCGCGATTAATTTTTTTTAGTTAATCGCATGAGTGAACTGTGATTAATCAATAGCCCTAGTTCTCAACTGTTTGTTTGAGCTCAGAGAGGAAGTGAGAATGTTTCTTTCAAAGATTCCCCGCTGGCCAAAAAGTTTTCAGATATCAAGTGGTGCGTTTACCTGGCAGACATTTTTGAATGCCTAAATGTGTGTACCTCACTTCAAGGGCAAGATACTTTCATCTTTTTTCTTACTGACAAAATCAAAAGTTGGATCAAGAAACTTACCTTGTGGGATGCTCGTGTGGACAGTGGCAGTTTTGAAGTGTGTGGGGTTTTTTTTATAGGTTGACTTTTTGGATGAAAATGCCTTGCCAAAGCATGACTTGCAACCCATTATCATCAGCCACCTGGACATCCTTAAGCATTCGGGAGTACCTCTCGGAAAAGGATCGGTTCATATTATGTTCATATTTATTTAATTTTTTGCTTCTGGATATAAAGGTTGTCTTGCGAATTTGTGAATTTAAATATTTAGTGGCTACTTTTTGTAGCTACGGACTTATAATGCGTTTTTTATTTATTTTATTAACTATTCTAGAGGCACTGGGGTCATGTAGTAATTTTTATTTTCAGAAGGGGGCCACGGTGCAATGAAGTTTGAGAATCGCTGCAACGGTATAAGTTCCTTCCTACTAGACCCCTCTGAAATGTCTAATCTTTCCCATCATACAGGGACTGAGAAGACTGCAAAATCATGATGGTGGCTGTGTTCAGATATTGCTATCTCCTTCTGTTAAACCATATCCATTTTGCCATATCGTCCCTCAGAAATACAGACTCTGGCTAGAGTGTAAGTAATATTAGTGCCCCCATCCTGACCCTCTTCTGCAGCAATCCAGAAAAGGGGCTTCTGGATTTGCAGGGCCACAGCCTCAGCTGGAATAAAATAGCATAGCACCATTGAAGTCAGCTGAGCTATGATTTCAGCTGAGGATCTGGTCTGTGTGTAGTAGCTATACAGTCTTTACCAATGCAGATTCTTCAGCAAGATGCAAGTATTGTATAGAGCAACATTTATCCCTTTATTGTGTGTTTGATTTAGGTAATTTAGTTCCAGTACAAAAAAGACAAAAAGTTCTCATGGAAACACGGGGACAATTTTTAAAAAATATTATTAAATACAAAATTATCAATAACTAATCAAGGACACTTCAGGGATAATAGAATCAAGTCTGATACTATGCAGAGATAGGGTTCGATGACCCAGTGTTTTGAATTTCATGCATAGTCAGGGAACTGTTAAAAAGCAGATAGTTTTCTGCTTCACTGTTCATTGTGTAAATAAATACTTGGATGCTGCTTAATGCTTCGAATAGTAACATAGACCATAGCACCTTTTTTTCCTGGCTCCCACTCCCTGTCATTAAACATAAAGCACGTATTCAGCGTATCTGAGAGACCAAGATGATTCCTTTGCAGTTGTCCCTTTCTATTGGATAAAAATACACACTATATAACAAGGCATTTTCATAGAAATTATTCGTCTCATGGTGCAGGGAAGTTCCTTTTGTGTGACATTTCCTATTAAAGTCCCCCTACTGGCCTGGTCTGGATGATAATTTGGGGGGGCATTTAGCTGGTTTCTAATGCTTTGTATGAATGGGTCTCTCAACTTTACTGTTTTTATTGCTATACAACCCTTTCTCTCAGTCTCTCATCTACCCCTTTTTCTGTAAGTAACATTTCCCTCGGTGTCCCCACAGGCTTCACATAGAACTAAGTTAAAAAGGGGATGTGTTCTTTTAAAGTTCTCTTAGCTTCAGTTTGCAGCTCGAGGTGGTGTTCTAATTAACTTCAGCTACCGGTGTGGGTTAAGCCCTTTAGACAAAGTGAAAGGCTAATCTTTCCTTTCAGAGAAATAAAGAGCAAAGGTTTTAGTTGCTTCTTTTAATATATCCTTTTTTTCCTTCTTATTGCAACAAAACCATTATTGTTGCAGCAGAAGTGGTGGTTTATCCCCATTTCCCCATCCCCCGGCAATATAATGTATAGTTTGCCAAGCAGCTGGGTTTGTTGATGCAATATGGGGAATATATGAGACATATTAATAACCGCATTTATATTTTAAACTATTATTGCCCATAGTCTGCAAAATACTTTGCATAGTGTTGCTTGTGTTCGGTTTTGGGAATGTTGGTATCTGTGGATTAGATCCCATATGTTTTAAGCCTCCACAGTGTATAGTCCAGATACAGCTGCTTTGTTGGAGCCTCTAGACGCACTCTCTTGAGGTGCAAATCCTTTATCCAGCAACCCCTCCTGAGAGCTGCAAGGACCATGTCCACTCACTACCTAGCCCATGACACCAGTACTGAGCCCTCAGACTTCCCCTGCAACTTAAACACACTCCCACCCAGAACTCCCTCTGTGTAAGCGTTCTGGGTCCACAGTTTCTCTCTCCAAGGGACTTGTGGTAGATGTCACACCAATCACACCACAGACTTTGCACAGGATTCTAAAACACCATTGTTCTTTAGTTAAGTACAAGAAATAGACAGAGAGTGCCAGATCATATAGAAAACTACCAACATCCCACTCTCTGGGAACACAATGTCCCCCACTCTAGCTTACCCTTCTTGAGGGAGGCCTTGGGAGACCATCTGAGTTCAGGTAGCCAAGGTTCCTTCCCTGCCACAGCATACTCCTGCAGCAATTTCCCTTTGCTTGAGCTGGTGACAATAGCTGAAAACTCCAAACCGATCAGCTTCTGCCCTTTGATAACCTTCCAGTCTCTCCAGATCATCCTCCTCAGGTGATCCCAGACCCCTACCAGGTGACTTCATTACCATGAGGCCTCTTCCCTGACAAACTAGCTGTCCTGGATGGTAGCCAGTCTATTGTCTAGGATGTTTGTATTTGAATAGAAGAACATCCTGATTTAATGACCCTCTATTGTCAGCCCTGTATCACCCTTCCCCTCCCGCTTAGATTTCAGTCCAACATTGAGGTAAAAGCACAGAAGACACAAGGCTGCACCTTCTGACTGGAGTTTGCAGGAGACGTAGTTTGAGAAGAAACTATATTTCTCTTGAGGTTATTTTATCAGTGTTAAAATTCTCCATTCATAGGGCAACATTCGCTCTTTGACTAGCTTTCACCAGAATATTTTTAAATGGTTTCTTCAAGGGCATTCCAGCTACTTGGGCAAAAAATGAGTAGGTAAATACACAGATGCATCAAGATGCAGAATTACAAGAGTCAACTGTAAACCCATTTGTCCTATAATTATTTCTATTCAACTAAACTAAAAACAAACCACCACAAATCCTATATTTCCTTACATTGAAGGATACATCTTAATACAAGTTTAGGCCTTGATTCTGTAAACACTTCCACATGAGCATAACTTTATTTCAGTGGGACCACTCACATGTATAAAGTTATGCCTGGGTGTTTTTTTCTAAAAGATATGCTCTGGTTCAAACAGAAATTCTTTTGGGGACGCTTTATGGCCTACGTTATACAGGAGGTCAGACTAGATGATCACAGTGGTGCCTTTGGCCTTGGAATCGATACATATGTGGAAATGTGTTTGCAGGATCAGCCAGTCAGATGATGAAAATCAATTAAGTGTTTCCTTATGATGTAAAAAAAGTCATGTAGCTCAGGGACTAAATTCATAGGATGGCGGGGAGGGGTTCACCTATCATATTGCTTTTTACTCATGCTCATGTTCCTTATATAACTGTGCTAATCTTATTTCAGATACATTAGATGGTTTAAAAAAAACAACAACAAATTCTAGTGCAATTAAAGCCAATTATGAAGCATTTTTTCTTTAGGATCTACAGTGCCTTTATTTATTTATTTTCTTTCTTTCTTTAGTGCTATTGAAAATGACAGCAAAAGCACCAACTATTCAATCATAAAGCAGAGCACTGTTAACAAATGAGCTTTGTATACATTATGGTTCCCACCAGCATCCCGTTTAGTTAGTTATAAACAG
>NW_020664393.1:43545648-43626538 GCF_002925995.2 Terrapene triunguis | reverse complement strand
GGGGCGGGGGGGGCGGCCAGAGCGCCGGGGGGAGGGCGGCGAGCCCGGCTGTGGCCCCGCGCTCCCCGGCGGCCGGAGCGCCGTGCCGCCCCCCTCCAGGTGCCGCCCCAAGCACCAGCTTGGGTGCCTGGTGCCTGGAGCCGGCCCTGGTTATAAAATGAAACTAACATGCAAAGCAGATGTAGAATTATTTTTCAGTTCTAGAAACATTGCAGGGCACAAAGATCAAGCATGTTATATTCACATTATCTCATATGTTCAAGTTATACTTCAGGAGACTGATGACCAAGGAGCTAACTCATTCTTTAGTATCCTTCCTTTCTGCTAAATAGACTAAATTATATTTTCATGTTTTTTTGAGGAGGGGAAAGTGGATCATGAATTACAAGAGTGTTGCTTTTCAAGAATGTTTGTGTTATGATAGCTTGTGACTCTAACTATAACCAGAGAAATGAAATGTTGGTATAAGTAATCATGTCCTAGTATTTCAAGCTTGACAGCACTATGTAAAGATTTATAGAGCAGGTATGTCATTAAATTGATCAATGCAGTCCTCCAGGTTTAGCAGTAATATCTTCTGTGTTCTGTTTTTTCTCTTTTAAGAGTGCTAATTGCACCCAAATGTCTCATGGCTTTAAGGTTTATATTCTGCTGGGGACTAATCTATGAACATTTATTTCTGTAATGAGCTCCAGTTGTTAAACCCACAACTGCAATTTGTTTTTTATAATCTGATCGCAGATTATAGCAAGGAGCAACAGTGTTGGAGTTCAACATTTGCAGTTAGCCGAAAATGTACCAAAAGAGATTTCAAAGGGTACAGCAGTTTCTCCTCAGAGTTCAAAATTCATATACAACAGTGATGTACAAGGTGAATTGTTTACTGTGTGTTTTGTTCTGTGTATTCTTTCAATAATTCTGATATTCTAATGTCCTAACTATTTTCTGTCTCCTAGGAGACAGTACTTTTAACAGAGCAGAGGGTTCTTCAATTTCTTTACAGGCTCCATATTAATGAGAAATTAGAGAGTGGCATTGTCATATGAAAGGAACTGAATTTCAGGCTAATGTCTTAATTAGCATAAAGTGCCTCCCAAAGCATTAACTTCTAACCTCTCTTTGCCCTGTTTTTACTGATGATGTTACTTTTCTTTTTAAGAAAAAAGGTAGCTAAAAATACCCTGCTCTTTTCAACAACATACAGCTGAATTCCCACAGTAAGGAAGGCAATGCTTCTTCAAAGCATTGAACAGAATTGTGCTTACTAAATACTTTCTTTCAACTAATCTGTGTGGTTGCATAAAGCATTACAACAGTTTACACAAAACTAGGTAGAACTTTTTACACACTGATATCTTACAGCAGTAATTCAGCTAGAATATGACCCTTTGTCTTGAAAGATATTATAGGAGTTACTGCATAGCAGAGCTAATAAAGGCTTTTTTGTGGTCCTCCAGAGCATAGTGCTTATTAAAAAGGTAGCCCTCCTGACAATTTTTGTTGTATTGTGTAGAGTGCAGGCAAATGCATAACAGACTAAACAGAGTCAATAAATCAATGGCTTATGGGGGAGAATACCTGTAACAATAAATGGGATTTATTCTATAGGCAGCTCTCCATAAAAGTTACAATCAGCAAATAAATTAAAAAAAAAATAAGAAAGAAAGATTTGAGTGCAATACAATTTATTCTCATTACAAACTTTTACTGTCTTGGTAAAGTATTTATATCAAGGCAATTAAGGTCAATACTGGCTCATGTTGGTATGAGTTAGTCAGCTAATAGCCCAGCACTGTCATCCTCTTTTTCTATTTCTATAGTTAATGTCCTTTTGCATTCTAAACAAATGCTTTTCTATAGAGACCAATTAAGCTTTGGGTTTTGTCTCAGTTCTGAAAGGCTAGAACAGTCGTTTTAAGAAAGGCCATGCAGAGAATAAAATTTATATATATATATATATATTTAAATTGATATTATGGAGGCATCTGTAGTGACCCCCTAGCGAAGGTAGCACTAAGATTGGCACTTAAAGCAGGATTAAACTCTCTCCATTTGATGCTTTAGTGACTGAATTTAGTCTCAAAATTTGGTTCAACTCCTTGGAGGGCAATGGAATTTTCTGTGTAATTTTTGTGTGTGAAATCAATCTAACCTTTGGTGAAGGAACAATTAAAAGAACTTTTTGAAATGCTGTCCTGTTTTCCTACCATTTCTTAGTGTTCCTCCAGCAAAAGGACCACAAAATCCCCACAGATTCCAGATTTCACGCACACCCACATTCTGATAATATCTTAGATATGTAGCATTTCTGACATGTTAAATTAAACACATCGTTAGTCCCTTTCTTCAAGCTAGCAGTTTTGTGCCATGCAAAGATTAACCCAGAGAATTTTTCAGAGCCATCAACTGTTTCCATATTCTTACACCACCAGGCTGCATCTCTGGTCTCCCCAGCTCTGCTGTGCACCTACTACTGGAGAGAGGGAGACGTGTATGAGGGTGAGTTCTGGGAGAGGTGGGGTTCTAGGAGGCTGTGGAGGTGTTGACAGTGATGTGGGAGGATGAAGGCAGAAAAAAGCAGGCTTTGGGGAGATAGGGAAGGGTTAGCTGGAATATAGTGGAAAATGGTCAGAGTGAGGAGCGGTTGGGTTTGTGCAGGAAACCTGAGGAGAACCCAGTGTTTCTAAACTAAAGTTCTTAAAGGGCTCTCCTGGTGCTGCTTCTGCCTTAGTTCCCCAGGACAGCCAGGCAACAGTGTTGTGGGAAGCCCTTGATGTAGCCCTGCCTCAGTGTAGAGATACTTGAGCCTTGCACTGGGGCCCCCGGGAGCACTAAGGCATCCATGTTAGGGTAGCTGAATCACCACAGCACTGTGGCCTGGCTATGTCTGGGAGCTGAGGCAACAGCAGTGCAATAAATCTTACATTCACTGGAGCTTTGGTGTAGTGAAACTTGTATTGCCCTATCCCAGACCTTCTCCACAGGAACCTCTCCAGGTCCACCTAGGACCTACTCCCCATAGGTCTCTTATCCCATACCTCCCACATCCCTAATCCTCCCCTGCCCCCCTCATTTGCCTGTTCACCCTCTCATGTCCCATTATAGCCATGTCAAGTCCCCCAAGAATCACACACACACCAAAGGCTGACCACCTGATCAGAATAGGAAATGAGCAGGGAAATTGGAGGCAAAGGACTCAGGAGTGAGTGAAGATATGGGTAAGCCTGGGGATGTGTGCAAGGGGCCTAGGGGTGAGGGTCTGAGGATGCTTGCAATGGGGCCTGAGATGTGGGGTGGGGCTGGGGTTGTGTGGTTGGAGTAACACAGGCCTGGTTGATGGAAAGCCTGTTTTTGTGGCTGAGGATGGGAACTGATTAGTGGAGCATAGATGGGCTAATTAATCACTTACCCATGCATTTCCTTGGGTTGTATGGTTTGCATTGGTGGGATGGGCTGTGCTATCTAGCAACCTTAACTCAAACTTAACATCGTTTTTCAGTCCCGCCTAGTAGGGACTTGCAAATGTAGTCTGAATAGTGAGCCAATATCCAGTGATAAATAAACTTCTTGGACCTTGAAGAAGCATAAAATATTTAAAAGATTTAAGACTTTAAAAGCAAGTATAGGCTGCAATGCAGGCAACAAACAATATTTCATCTTAAAATAACAGATTTTGTATACAGATTTCGTGGAATACTCATCTTTTAAAATCTATGATGTTTTAGTATTGTTTATTTTAGTTACAAAATATGTCAATCCAGCACCTAAGCAGGTCCTTAATTGCCTAATTACTTGAGTAAAAAAAGAAAGAAATTTTAGTTGACTTAAGATTTCAAAGGGAAAAATCAATTATTCTTGATTCAATATTTATTTATTTAGTAATCATTTACCAGAGTTTTAAAAGTGTTTTTAGGCTTCAGAGTCAGCTTTGTTTGGGTTAATTGAATATTTTTAATTAACACAGCTGAACTCAATCCATCTAACTTTAAACACAGCCCCAAAGGCAGCACTTGGTTAAAAAAAGTTCAAAGAAAATTAATATTTCAAGCACAGAATATACTCGATAGGTTTGCCAGCTGAATTAGTACAGAGGTTAATAATCATCACTTTAGAATACATTGACATAAGTTTAATTCCCTTTTTTGGATGAGGTTACTAGTCAAATTAATTGGCTCCAATCCATGAGAAGAGCAAAAGTAGCAACTTGATTTTTTGTAATAGCGTTTCACAGAGATAATGCTAAATGCTTTCAGACAGTATAGTCTTGGAAAGTGAGTTTGTCTTTCTGTGCTGCTAATCTGCAATGATAAAATTATGTTGTGCTGCTCCAAAAGACTGCTAGATATTATCTCTATACAAATCAAAGTGGTATTTGTTTCCTACAGAAGTTGCAAGCCACAAACAGATGGATGCTGCAAAACGTTTCCCACTGATATTTAAAACATTATAAATCAATTACCCTTTGACAGTATCTGTGACCCTTTATTCAATATCCATAACTGTATGCGAAAATGAAATTTTGTTTGCAAGAAAATTCAAGGAAGGTGCAACTTTGAGATGATTCACGCAAGAAGTCTTCATGAAGCCATGTTGACATGTCTGTGTGGGTTTGAGAGCTGGAAGGAAAAGAAACAGGGTTTTGGCTGAGGAGCAGCAGAGAATGGTAAGGGGAGGAGGAACAAAATGGAGGAAATGGATAGGTTTGTTCTTTAAGGGTAGAAACTTCTCAGGGAAAGTGCATTTGGGGCACAAACAATACTGCAGTATCCTACATCACAGCTGGGTTTGGAATAATTTGCTGGTCTTTTGCTAGTAGAGCAGGTCCAACACATCAGAGAAGCAACAGTTATCCTCTGTAGATAAAATCTTTGTGATGTGTACTAAGTGCTAGTGACTTGTTCTCTGCCTGCTTTTGTTTTATTGCTATGAATTGGGTTAAACCTCATTGAAATTGATGGGTGTAGTAGCTGCCCTTCTATTCAGGCTAAATGAGGGAAAAGATAAAAGGTTTTTTTTAGTAATAGCTGAAAAAATAGAGCTCACCATCCAAAACACAGACCCACATGGCAACTGAGCAGAAGCTATGTCATGCAGGCTGATATTTTATGTTTCATTGTGTCTGGATCATCTGCCATATAAGATCTCACTCTGACACAGGGTTAATTAGCAAACTCCAGCTTTAGTTTGGCTGCTTACATGTTCTGTGGCTTCTCAGATCAGTTCCCCAGGAAGTATCATTTGCAAACAGTATGCGGCTTGAAAGTGTCTACTAGCACATTCATATTGCCACATCCCTTCTCTTGTAAAGAAAACTGTCAAACACCCTAGCAATAACTAATAACATAATCTAATATAAAAAGCGACAAAGAGTCCTGTGGCACCTTATAGACTAACAGACGTATTGGAGCATAAGCTTTCGTGGGTGAATACCCACTTCGTCAGATGCATGTCGTGGAAGTTTCCAGAGGCAGGTATAAATATGCAGGTAAGAATCAGTCTAGAGATAACGAGATTAGTTCAATCAGGGAGGATGAGGCCCTCTTCTATCAGTTGAGGTGTGAACACCAAGGGAGGAACACCAATCTAACATATTCTTTTCAGAAGCTGACTGTTCTTGATGTTACTGCATGCATTACCTTATCAGTTTGGCTAGCCATTTACCTGTACAACTAGGAAATCCTTCTCCACAGGAACCTCTCCAGGTCCACCTAGGACTTACTCCCCATAGGTCTCTTATCCCATAACTCCCACATCCCTAATCCTCCCTCCCTCCTCCCTGGGGCTGTCTTCCTCCCATCTGGTTAACCACAGTCTCTAGGCTTGGTGTTGCTGGGGTCTCTGCCAGCAAATAAACTACTACTTAAAAAAATATGGATACCAGAACTGTACATATTGTTCCAGTATCGGTCTCATCAATGCCATGTACAGAGGTAAAATCACCTCCCTACTCCTACTCACTACTCCCCTGTTTACACATCCAAGGATGGCATTAGCCCTTTTTTCCCCAGCATTTCACTGGGAGTTTATGCTGAGTGGCTTGTCCATTATGACCCACAAATCCTTTTCAAAGTCACTGCTGCCTGGATATAGTTCCCCACTCTGTAAGTATGGTCTGTATTCTTTTTTCCTGCATGTATAACTTTGTATTTGGCTGTATTAAAATGCATTTTGTGTGACTGGGCCCAGCTTACCAAGCAATCTCAATTGCTCTGTATGACAGCGGTGTCCCCTTCAACATTTACCACTCTGCCAGTCTTTGTATCATCCACAAATTTGATCAGCAGTTATTCTGTATATATTTCCAAATCACTGAGGAAAATGTTGAGTTGAATTGGGCCTCGTACTGATCGCTGATGATGCCCTACTGACAACCACTTTTTGAGATCCATCAGTTAGCCAATTCTTAATCCATTTAAATGTGTGCTTTACTGATACTGTATAATGCTTATTTTTTATTCAGAATGTCATGCAGTACTAAGTTAAACACCTTACAAAAGTCTAAGTATATTACATGTACACAGTTACCTTTATCAACCACACTTGTAATCTCATCAAAGAATGAAATCAGGTTTGGCAAGACCTGTTTTCCATAAAACCATCTATGACTAAAAGGCTTCTTGGCAAAGGGTCCCCTGTTTTTTGCAAACAACTCTCACTTCAGACCTGACAAATTCACTATAGCAAATACATGTCTTACAGGTTATTTATCCATAAAGAGTAACATGTAAGGTATCTACAGAGAGCTCATAACTTATTGATACTCATAATCATTGTGATATGCATGTATGGGTAATATTTAAGGAATAATATAATTATACTGAAAATGTGCTTAGGAACTTGGAGTAAAATTTAGTCACCAGGGTATTATATACCCATTCAATCAGAAGAGAGTTGTCACCCCACCTTGTTCAGCCACAAATGTAATGGAAGGCTCAGTGGTTTAGCTTTGCTCCATCCCAAGACTTTCAATGCAAAACCATCAGAGGCAACTGCAATCAAAACCACTTGGAGGCAAAAAAGGAACATTACAACAAGACATAGAGACAAATGACTAGTTCAGTGTAACACGGCACGGAGAAAGATACTCTGCATCCTTTCACTGAGGAGACAGGGATGTTCCTGCATCCTTTCACTTAGGTAGCAGGGATGTTCTCCTGAAAAATTGGATCCTGGGTCCTGTGAAACCAGCCAGCTCTGCAACAGACTGATTTTTCAGGGGGAATCTACATTATTAGATAGGAAAGGTAGCTATTAATAACTGCAGACCCAGCTTTGGGTTTTATAATTTTGATTTGTATTGTAAACATTTGTTTCCACCACTCTCTGGTTTCTAGTTAAATCTCCATTATCTCTTAAATAAACCTAGTTTTGTTTTATTATAAGTGCTCACAAGTGCTGTGTGATTTTACAGGAGTGGTGATTTAAAGCAAAACTAGTAAACTGGGGTACACTGCTCCTTTGGGGCAGCATTTCTGGGATATCTGTGAGTAGCCAGTGTCAGGGGCTGGATATCATGGGGCGATGGAGGGGGGGACAATTCAAAGGGACTCAGGGACTGGGGTGCCCCTATTGTTAACCGGCAAGGTGAAAATAGTGTTGGCATAGCCCAGAGGGGAGTGCTTGAGTGGCTAAAAGGATGGGGGTGACAGGGAGCTGACACCTAGCCACCACAGACAAGGCTCCCTCTTGCAGAGGCCGAAGGTAACAAGGTGACTTACAGATCTGGGTACACCAAGTACCATCACACTGTCTTAACTGGCAGTAACTATATTCCCATCATTTAATTCTTTACTGATTGAATCCTGTATCTCCTTTTCCATTATTTTGTCCAGGATTGACGTCAGGCTAATTGATTTATAAATTAGCTAGGTCATTCCATTTGCTCTTTTTGAATATTGGCACAACTCCAATACTCTTCCAGGGTTCTGGAGTTTACTTGGTATTCCAATATATAACAATGAAGATGATTGTATTTATATCAGTATCTGAGACGCTATTAATTGCAATTAGAACTCATTACCCAACCCCTTCCTAACAACTTCTGCCAATGCTCCATATTCTTTCTATCGTTTTATGATTAACAAAAGCAAAGGGTGTATTCATTCATAAAGATACGTAGACTCCCTAAATCCTTGCTTCTGGGAAAGGTATCACCATGATGACATCGGAGAGGCAACTACTGAATGTTTTTTATTCTCATTTTACTCACTCACTGAAAATTTACAGACCTTCTACTCAAGTCCAGCTAACTTAAAAGCTGCCACTTTAGCTCATAAAAGCAGCTGAAATTCCACCTACATTATTACATTTTATTATTATTAATTATTTTTATTCTTGTAGTACCTAGGAACCCGTCACAAACCAGGTCTCTATTGTGTTAAGCACTGTACAAACACAGAACAAAAAGATAGGTTGAAAGCTCTTTGGTGCAGAGACTAACTATAAGACAAGAGACAACAGATGGAAACAGATCAACAGGAGAGTACAAGGAAATAATGAAACAATATTGGACAGCATGATAGACTGTGGGATCAGCACATGAGCAGTCTACCCGTTGGATCATATGACTAGCTATTTTCCAAATGGACATTCATTTCTCAGTGTGATAAGGCAAATGTAAGTAGAAATAATATATCAGAATGCAAGTTCATTATTTATACTCACTATCTTATTTCTTTATCTTCCATCTTTGTCTGTATAATTATATCTCTGTAACCCTCATCCTCCCATAACTCTTCCATTCTTCTTTCCCCTCCTCTCCTTCATTATACTGGCAAAACCCCATTGTAGACAGAACTACAGTATGCTGAAAGAAGCTGGCTTAGCTAATGTCTTTTGAGAAGGTGATTTAGCTATGTTGGCTGAAGAACTCCTGTTAGCTTATGCAGCAGCCCCATTAGCTCAAACAGCCATATCAGTTCAGCTATGCCAGCAAAGCATTTGTAATGTAGATAGGCACTGTGTCTTTAAATATAGAGCGTACGTCCTTTGGGAAGGGACAGTGAGTGCAATTTTCCAAAGCACCTAAGTGATTTAGGAGCACACGTCCTACTGAAAGTCAGTGCTCCTAAGTCACTCATTACTTTAGAAATTCTCCTCTCCATGTCTTTCTTTTTCTGCTGTGAAGAGCCTAGTGTCATGGAACAATGGCAAAGAATCCTTGAATGAGATATTTTATTCCAAAACTGAACAAGGGGCTTAACTGGAATAAGGAAAAGTGGCAGAAGGGGAAATGGAACAATGGAACATTGAGAGAGAACAGAGAGAGGTGTTTTTGTTTTGTTTGTTTGACAGCCAGTTGGATTTTTGCAAATAATAGTAAAAATGCAATCCGTAACCAAGCAAAACTGGAAAGTTAACCAGTTTTCAACCAAACTTTTGTTGAAATATAAGGATCTTTAGCTTCTCAATGTACCAGTCAATTAGAATGAGATCATTTGCATATCCATGCCAATTTCCAATTATTTCCTGGAACTGACTCAGTACTCACCAGCCACAGTGGTTCTGCAGCCTTGGACATGGATCAACTGTTCTGAGGTGGCCCCGCCCAGCTGTTTAGCAGCCTTCCCCGGCCAACAGCTATTTTGCAGCCCCTGGGCTGGCCGTAGCTGCTTTGTCAGGGGCTGACCCAACCCTGCTTCAGGCCTCAGTGGGGGTGGTACCACTCATCCAGCAGCCTCAGGGAGCTGCTCCAGCCAGGGTTAAGGGTGGGTGGGTGGAGAGCGCAGGGATCACTCTGCTCCGCAGAAGCCCTGCCTGATCAGCAGGGCAAGACCCTGCTCACTGGGCCACCCCACCTCCTACCTGCATCTCCTGGGCAAGCCCCTGTGTGGCTACAGCTCCCAGCCTGGCTCCAATCACAGGAAGTGGGTGAGTCCTGTTCCAGGCAGAAGGAGCTGGGTTGGGTAGGGCCTGCTGTAGTGTCAGGAGAGGGGGGAGGGGAGTCCATGGGCACAGTTTGGGGGCTGTCAGGGGGGCATTGGCCCCCCAAACAGAGGCAAGGTATGGTGTGGAGGGTGCACATTGAGTCATTGGCACTGCCCTTCCATTTCTGAGAGTGCGGAGCTGCTCTGCTCTGCCTGGGTGGGGGGTATCTGTCCTCAAGGGTGCCATTTAGGAAGGAAGGGGGGAGTGTCCTGGCCTCCCAGGATAGTAAAAATCTGGGGGGAAATTTATCTCTCTCATCTCTCCCTTGAACCCATCCTTTATCCAAAATATTCACTTGGCACTGAAGTTAAATAGATGTTAACAAAATCAAACAAAACTGTTGATTTAAAATCCTTTCCCCTGTCCGTTGCTCAATTTTCTGTCTCTTGACTCTTGTCATGTCATTCTAGTTCTCCTATCATAGGCTTGGTCTAGACTAGCATTTGTCCTCCTGTTGTAATTGATTGCCAATTGCTTGTTAAGTGTTTGTAAATGCTAATCTAGACACTCTGAAAATGTTTGTATCAAGATATGGGGGCTCAGCGTTGGGTAAATCACAGAACTTTGTGCTCCAGAACAAACATAAGAACATAAGAACAGCCTTACTGAGTCAGACCAAAGCTCCATCTAGCCCAGTATCCAGTCTTCAGGCAGTGGCCAGTACCAGGTGCCCCAGAGGGAATGAACAGAACAGCTAACCATCACTTATATATATATATATTTTAAATATATGAATGATGATCAAAGTGATCCATCCCCTGTCGCTCATTCCCAGCTTTTGTGGAGAGCCTCAGTTACCAACATAATTAGCATGTACAATCAATTAGCTCAAATTATAAAAAGACCACCAATTCTAGTCTAGACACCTAAGCCCCCAAATCTTCATGCTTCTTTACATATCAGAAGAAAATCAAACAAAATCACAGCCTCAGTTATTGCCTCTTTATAGATCACCTTTAAAAATGAAATTATCCTTTACATTCCCAATTCCCCAAAATCAGGGTAACCGCTGACTTTGTGGGACTGAAAGACTGCATCTGGGTGTGAAAATTTGTCCCTTTCTACCATTGCATGTACACATAGAACAGAGTGCTGGGAGCACAACAGAATAGTCAGGGTCAGAGAAAGTTGATTAGGGAAAGAGGCCCTCAAAAAAGCCTTGTCTTGAAAATAGCCACAGAGTTGGTTTAGTGGTCAAAATTTTTGAGGTTGTTTGAGTGAGAAACAGTTCCACTAAAAAAATCATGCAGCATCCAAATTTTACACTTCTTATAACTCTTTTTTTTACACATACTTGGGCTCAAACTATGGTTCTGATCCTGATATTACTCTCTCGGAATCAATCGTGGATAATTTCCACCATCCACTTCCCTTTTGGGGAAGCAATAATTAAAAAGCTATTTAGGGCCTGGGGTAGAATTTATGGTGCAAATTTAGGTCATTTGATCAAGAGATTCCCAATATATGTCCTCCCCATGCATTATGAGCTTCGTTTAATCTTCAAAGTATTCTAAAATTCACATGCATAATGAGATTATCTAGAATATTGGTATGGCACAACAGGGACAATGGTGCAAGTTTGGAGTTATTTGATTCAGGCATTCCTCAAATACTACCCCTCCCCCCAAGTAAGAAGAAGATTTTAATATTCCAGTTGCTCTAAAACCGACATGCATAGTGAGATTACCTTGAACAATGATATTCCACAACTGAAACTGAGGTAAAGGGTTAACTCACATTGAGATGAATGAGTCATTTCACTCCACCCAGAGTTATAGTATTAGACTGTTCATCTCTTTGAGGTATCCTAATTCATCTGACCACACCCCACTGAGATGAATGGACCATTCAACACATCTATAGTACTCCTGTGCTGTAACATGTTGTGCAGAGCCCATTCCTTTACACTAGATCCCTGAAATAGATACAAATCTGGGGCTCCCTGATATTCCCCTTGCTGCCTCCAGTTGGTAGATGTGCTCCTAACTGTTACCATCCTCCTTTCTTCCCGTGGCACTTCCAGCCCTACTGGGGGCATGGTGGGGGCCAGAAGGAGGGCAGATCTGGTAGCTAAACTGGCAGATCATTCCCCTCCCACAGATGCCCTCCAATCATGCCCTGTCACTAACACCTTTTCCTCAAGAAACAAGGGAAATTAACTGCCCAAAAATGTGGTTAACGCAGGCTATATCACCTCCCCGAACAGAACCATTCTTCTCATAGCATAAAGTGTGTCTACAATAGGGTTTTTGCTAACATAGATGTGTCAGCTGGGGGGGGGGTGATTTTCCCCCCCAAACTTCTAGAGGACATAGCTATGCTGGCAAAACGTTGTAGTGTAGAGTAAGGCCTGAAAAGTTAGGTCAAAATAAGTCACCTTGCATCAACTTAATTGTGCATGTGTCTACACTCAGATTTGTCTCCTGCTGATGTAAGTGCCCCAATATAGAGACACAGTAATACCACCTCCCCGAATGGTGTTGAGCCATGGTCAACATTACTGTGGTTGATGAAGTGTGAGTATAGACATTGCATGACCTATGTCAACCCTACCAGTCCTCTAGAAGCTGTCCCACAATGCTCAATACTGACTGCTTTGGTCACAATTGTGAATACCACTTCCCAGGGTCACATACACCAGAAGCCAATTCCTCCCTTTAAAAAGCCCCCATATTTTTGAAATGATTGTCCAGCTTGGTGAGCACACCTAGCGGCACTCCATTGTTATGTGCAACTGCCCAACTGATCAAGCCAGCTACAGATGCGCTCCACACAGGGAACTGACAGGCTAGGAAAACATGCCTTAATATCCCATAAGGAACTCCCCTCCATTTGCAATAGATAAAGATACATGCTAAACAACACATTCAACTCACTATAATGCAAAACCTTAACTTCTGGCCTCAGCAACACTAACATATTTATGGCTGATGCATGTAAGCTGGCTATATATGCGAACATGGGGAATATATGAGACTCACCCCTGCTTAGTACCCTCTTCAACTCAAGAAGTGTGTTTCAGATTCCTGCTGGCACTGCCAGTCTGATGAGCCTTCTCTGGCTTTGTCAGATTGGGTTTACATCTGCTGGCGAACCACAGCGCCACTCATTAGACTGCTTCCCAGGCTGGTGAACCACCTGTGGTTCATTAATTTTATACCAGTGCAACTCCACTGATTTCATTGCAGTCCCTCCTGATTTACACTGCTACAAGTGAGGAGAGAATCAGGCATAGGCGCTGACTCTGTGGGTGCTCTGGGGCTCAAGCAGCCAAGGGGAAAAAAAATTGTGGGTGGTCAGTTCCCACCAGTCAAAGCTGTTTGGCTGGGCTGCCGTTCAGCTCTTTGGCAGCTGGCGGGAGGGGCTCGGGAGAGGGCAGAGAGCAGCAAGCGGCAGCCATGAGGCCTGAGGGTGAGGGTGGAGCGGGGACAGGAAGAGGCGGAGTGAGGGCAGGGCTTTGGGGCAGAGTGGGGATGGAGCAGCCACCAGGAAAAATAAAATTCAGTGCCTATACTATTATTGTTTCATCATGTAACTTGCCGCATGGCTCTTTTATGCTGCTGTTGCTTGCTTAATAGGGGCCAGGCAGAAAAACAAACTCAGAGAAATTACAGATGGAAAAGAACTATTAGGTCATCTAGGTTGTCTTTTCTTGAGGTAAGATAGTGGACTGTTACACATTCACTAATGCATTAGTTCACTGCCAGAAAGGAGATTTGTAATAGTGTATTGTATTGAAGGCTAAGAAGGTAAGAGGATATCCTGGCAAATGGAAACCTTACTGGTTTGCTTTCTGACAAAAAATGCAGATGAGGATTTTGGAAGAGGAGTAGAGTGTGGACTGTGACGTTGCACTCCATAAGGCTTTATGGAAATATGCTTATGAATGTATATATGACATAACTGGAATATATTTTATGCTACATATGCCATGTAACATATCTCTGTAAAGGTTATGATCTACTGAATCTATTCATCCTATTTGTATGCATGTGTCATTTTTGTATTCAAAGTTATGAATATTGACCATGTACTTGTTTAATTTTAAATAGCCTCAGTGAAGCAGTTGGCCTCAGTGAAGCTTCCTGAGGAAAGACTATTCTCAGTAAGTGCCTAGTCAAGAAGCCCTTAAGCCAACAATGAACTTGGAGATGCCAATCCACATCTGAGCTTTCCCAGGAATGTGGCTTGGCTGGTAAGAAACTCAGTCATGCATGGACATGTGACTTGCCCATGTGACTCCAAAACTCCATTTTGTAACTGGATTCTACGCAGGGGGAGGGAGGGGTGTCCACCCACAAGAGAAAGTATATTTAAGCCCCTGAGAGACCCCTCCATTTTGTCTTCAGCTGGCTCAAGAGATAGCCTCTCCACCCCAAAAGATACCTGAAAGAAACTGGAACAAAGGACAGTAACTACAGGGGGTGTGAGTGATTGCTGGACCCAGACTAGAAGGAGACTAGTCTGTAAAAGGAAGCTTACTGGAACACCTCTGAGGGTGTGGTTTTATCTGTATTCAGTTTTCTTACTGTATTAGGCATAGACTTGCGTGTTCTATTTTATTTTGCTAGGTAATCCACTTTTTACTTATTAATTAACCCAGCATATGTATTAATACCTGGGGGGCAAACAGCTGTGCATATCTCTCTATCAGTGTTATAGAGGACAAACTATTTATGAGTTTACCCTGTATAAGCTTTATACAGGGTAAAACGGATTTATTTGGGGTTTGGACCCCATTGGGAGTTGGGCATCTAAGTGTTAGAGACAAGAACACTTCTTAAGCTGCTTTCAGTTAAGCCTGCAGTTTGTGGGACATGGTTCAGACCCGCGTCTGTGTTTGTGGCGGCAAGCTGTCTGGTACAACCAGGCAGGGCTCTGAAGTCCTGAGCTGGCAGGGAAAGCCGGGGCAGAAGTAGTCTTGGCACATCAGTTGACAGCCCCAAGGGGGTTTCTGTGATCCAATCCGTCACATGGACAATAGATAAAATTCCTGGAACAGCAAAATTACTACGTGCCATTTTACTTCAAACTTTGAGCCTACTCAAAAACGACAAGTAAAGTTCATCATAGATGCACACGCTAAGAAAGTCAATTTCCTTATTTTTTAAAGGGTTAAGTCTATAAAAATACAGATTTCCATTATGATTAAAATGCATTTCATCTCAGGAATATTCAGAAAAATATTATGGAACAAACTTCTAATAAATTCCAATTCTGATTTCTGTACACACTGTAAACAAAACAAAAACAAAATAAACAAACCAAAATCCCCCACTTTTTCAAGAACCACAAAGTCTGAAGAAATAAAGGCCTTTCCTGTGAACGTTCTTGTTATTGCCAGAGCTGTGGCACATAGTGAAACTAGTTCCCAAGAATATTGGAAATGAACTGTTTAATTAATCAACCTTTAATTGCCAAATGTATCATTAACATATATTCATTATCAGAGTTAGGTCCTCGATATTGGTTGGTGCTGGCATTAATTTAGGAAGAAAGCTTTGCCTTTCATTCCAAGGTATTCAGAAAGTGGTAAGTGATTTACAATTAAAATACATGTTGTGGCAGGCAGCAGGCTATTTCAACATGCATTAGTAAATATACTTTATTTAACAAAATATTTTCATGAGCAGATTATATACGACAGGGAATGTAATATGAATAAGTACACTTCTAGTTTAATTGAAAGCAGATCTTGAGACTGGAATACTAGCTATAGTCGAAATGTTTATATCAGAGCAACACCTGCATTTTGATGTTGATGTATAGATACTCATGGCTTTACATATTCAGTAAAAGCCATCGGGACATGATGCTGCATTAGAATGTTGAACAAAATCAGCATTCAGTTAACCAATAATGAGGGGATATTGCCAGATGGATCTTGCCAGGTGTTAGCAATTAATTATTGATATACCTTGGGAATATGTAAAGGATATTCAAAATTAAAGAGAGCATTCTTCTTCCTGCATAGTATTATTGCATTACATTGGTGGCTGCTGATTGTCTGAGTTCTCTTTTTTTTACCTTACATGAACCATTCAAAACAGATCCTTCTGAAGAAATCAAAGACATTCCCCCTGGCAAGCTATTATGTGGCCTGTTGAAATCAGGGTTTGGAAGAGAGAGTTTTAGAATGTGTTTTGGAAAGGAATAATGATTGCACTGAAATGCATTTTCCATTCTTCCAAGCTTGTCTGCAAGTTTTTCCTTCGCTCTTTTGTTTAAATGGGTATCACACTGCCAGACATACACTATAAAAGCCTTTGTTAATGGGGTGATTATGTTTCTTTAAGTGCTGAATGACAACGAGAAGTGCAGTTTAGTACATTTATCATTTACACTTACAAAACAGTTCACTTGACAGCACTAAACTTGACGGACTCTATTCGCAGGATAGCTACAGCAGTAGGAAAGCCGCCGTAAACACTGCATTATTGGTAGTATATCAACCCCATCTTCCTTACTGTAGTTCATTCCTTGCCCACTCAATTTTCAATGCTTCTGACTGGCTTGCAACCAAGGGTAACAGTTTTTTTGTGAATATTTATTGATTATGTCTATCCATTAGGAGCTGGATAGAGACTACCCAATAGGCCTCCTACCAGGTTTAAAATTGATACAGTGATATGATACAGATGAAAAACAGTATCTGACCTGGCCTAATGAAAGCTACTGTTTTGTGTATTCCTATCACTTGAAACCAGTGTGGTTGACATATAAACAAGAGAGTCACAGAATACTATTATATGTAAAACTTTTTATTGCCTAGGAATATGGTGGATTTTCCACCACTTGAAGACTTTAAATCAAGATTGAATGTCTTTCTAAAAGATATGCTACAGCTCAGACAGAAGTTATGAGTTTGATGCAGAAATTACTGGGTGAGGTTCTACGGCCTGTGTTATGCAGGAGGTCAGACTAGATCAGTGGTGGGCAACCTGCGGCCCCAGGTCACATGAGCCCATTAGGGCAAGCTGATGGCGGGCCGCAAGACATTTTGCTGACATTGACCATCCGCAGGCACAGCCCCCGCCCAGTGGGAGCTGCGGGAAGCGGCAGACCATGGAACCGTGGCCACTGGGAGCTGCGGGGGGGGCCATGCCTGCATATGGTCAACATCAGCAAAATGTCTCACGGCCCTCAATCAGCTTAGCCTGATGGGCCGCATGCAACCTGCAGGTTGCCCACCACTGGACTAGATGGTCATAATGCTCCCTTATGGCCTTAAAATCTATGACTATGTCCTGCACATTAGAAAGCACATTCTAATTACACAGGAGAAAGATAATGTATTGGACAAGAGGTTTTATTGGTTGCTGTTGAATTGCTATAGCTGTGAAAAGACCATGGGGTTAGATTCTCTCATGTGATGGCCTCTTTGTGTTGGTCCATCGGTACAAAGGATACATTAACCACCAAGCATCTGACAATTCTTCTGGCATAGGGAATGAGGTATAGGGCCGGCCTTCCTGGATGCTGTCATCGCCCTCCCCCAGCTTTGGAGTAGGAGGCTTTCCTGGGATAAATACAGCACAACGCTGTTCCAGCAATTTTCTGGCTGGCATACCAGCCCTTTGGGGCCATAGCTAGCTGAAGCAGTTTTGACGAATCCTGAAGCTCTATTTTGTATTTGTATTTTTTAAAGATTAATTATAAGTGGAGTGCATTGTGATGTCTCTATTTAAAGTTGCATATGTGTTTCCATTCTAAAGGGCCTTTTTCAATTGCTTGTGACTATGAAGAGTGAGCAAAGATTGCTTAGAAAGGAAAAATAAGTACTCGTTTGCTGTTATAAAAACAAAATATTCTATTTGTTTTTTTAAGAACTGTAGGGCCTCAGCAGTTTGAGGGATCAGCTTGAAATTTGTCAGAGACATAGACTATAGATTACAGATGTGCAGTTCAGTTGTCCACTGAAAATGTGTTTACATTTGGCAGGCTGATAATGGTATAAAATATGTACTTATGTATCCACACTGACTTTTATCGTTAAATGACAGGTGTCTTACTAATATTCTATTGGTGCAGCACTTTGGTATATATGTGTGGAATTTCTATTTTAGTGTATGAACTCCCAAGATTCCATTGTCTTTGTCCATGCATTTCAGGGGGATTATCAGTCTCTGCAAGAATTTCTGGAATGAGAAGGCTCACTCGGTACCATTGTGAAGGTGCATATGGAATAGGCAACAGCTCCTAAGAACCCTTGCCTAAGGGCTAGCTATACCTCTGTCCTCTTTCTGGTATCTCTAATTGCACCCTCTGAGGTGTCAGGTCTCATGCGCTCACCTGTCTAAGGGTGAACTCTTGCAATTTTCCCATTCTTAGACTAGGCTCTGGCTAGAACACCCCATTTATGCCAACTGCTAATTATCCTGTAGGTCTGACTGGGTTCAGGTACCTGCTTTATCCTCTCTGTGTGTGCCTGTGACCATAGATATAATGATAAAATGATAGTGGTCTATAAAAGCATGACTGGTGTGGAGAAAATAAATAAGGAAGTGTTATTTACTCCTTCTCATAACACAAGAACTAGGGGTCACCAAATGAAATTAATGGGTAGCAGGTTTTAAACAAGCAAAAGGAAGTATTTCTTCACACAATGCACAGTCAACCTGTGGAACTCTTTCCCAGAGGATGTTGTGAAGACCAAGACTATAACAGGGTTCAAAAATGAACTAGATAAGTTCTTGGAGGATAGATCCATCAGTGACTATTAGACAGGATGGACAGGGATGCAAAACCATGCTCTGAAGTGTCCCTTGCCTAGTCTCTGTTTGCCAGAAGCTGGGAATGGGTGAGAGGGGTTGGATTATTTGATGATTCCTCTCTGCTTTAATGGCTTGCAATCTTTGGACTTGTAGCTGTGGAGGAATGTGCTGAGACTGTCTGACATTCCAACACACCTCCTCTGTTCATTCCCTCTGAAGCACCTGGCATTGGCCTCTGTGAGAAGACAGGATAGCGGGCTAGATGGACCATTGGTCTGATCCAGTATGGCCTTTCTTATGTTCTTATGACCAACCGCCTTTTTAAAATGTGTATGTCTGTTAGCAAATGGAACAAAGCATCTGAGAAAATTATTTCAAAACAACAAACAACCTTCATGCATAATTAGTCTCATATAATCTTATGATTCACTACAGGCTAAATTAAATGGGCTTTCCCCTTGAGTTACAGGAAACGAACAGCACCAGCTCATATCCTATATGGAAGCCGAGGAGCTACTGAGCCCCAGCCCGGTCCCAGTTGTTCTCCCTGTCTGTTTTTCCTTTTCAGGAAAGCTATTTTTTCACAAACAAACAAACCACAACACCTGCCCTGTGTGTCTGTGATCCCGAATTAACATATTGCTCACTCATTTTTGTTACAGGGCTCACGTATGATGAGTTCTTTGGCTCAGACTCATTTTTTTTTCCAGTAGGTCAGCCGAGCTATCTAAGAACATGCCCCTGTGGTAGTTGCTCCATTGTTGGCAGTTAGCCCCATTCAGCTTTAATGGCTTGCAATCTTTGGTCTTGTGTGCTGAGACTGTCTGACATTCCAACACACCACCTCAGAAGTCCTACCATAAACCACATTTTGAAGTACAGATCAGCATTCACCAATGAGTGAACCCTCATTCATTACACTGAGTGTGCATCTTTTACAGGCAACCAAGTTCTACTAGACAAAAATGGAACTTAATTTCTTGATTTTATGTATTTTTTTTTTGTAAATCCTAGTAAATTCCATGCAAAACCTATATTAAAAGAACAAGTTTGCAAAGTGAAGCACTCAACAGGCAGCAAATTTCAAATGGGCGTTTGCTCTTACAAACATAACTCTGCCTCCTTTATCATACATATTACAAAAAACTCTTTAATTACATGATCACATTCATTTTTTCCACACTGCTTCCATACACAGATTAGACAGTGTGCAGTAAATAATAAGAGTGTAGTAGTGAGATTGGGTGCAGGGAATCCAAACTGCATTTGTAATTTCTACATAGAGGATAATGTCAGAGAATTACAGTAATATGTAGTTGTGACACATGGCCGGCAAGGGTTAAGCATCCTGCAGGATAAATGACCAGAATTCAACCTTTAGGGACACATTGGTAGATAATGTTTATGTTTTTGTGTGTTTACATATATATTGTTAGAGGTTAACAATGTAACCAAACAGTTCCTGTCTATGCTGTATTATGTTAATTCAGAGATCAAAAGGAGATCTTAACATTTAAATGAATGGTAAATATAATGATATCACTGTATTGATTTCTCTTTGACGTTTATAGCAAATCACCTGCGAATGGTGGAAAACAGGCAATGGCCTTATGTTAAACCGTGTAGCTAATTACCGGTGGTGCTTAGGAAATAGGTCTACTTCAAAGTCTCCATGATTGCTTTTATTCGCCTAAGAACTCCTAGCTATCAAAAGAAGGTCTGGAACTGAATAAAAAACCCTTGGGTGCTGATCCTTTTTATCTCAGATCTGCTAGATGCTTTATGCAGAAGAAGCTTAAGTCGTAAGACTGAGAACTCCAGTCCCACCTGGATCTGAACATTGGGCTGAATCTATGGACTAATTCTAAGAACTTTTTGTAACTCCAAAGCTCATCATCTCTACTATGAAACTGATCTCAGAACTGTACTCATGTCTGTATGTATACGATCTTTTAACCAATACTCTCTTTTTTTAATACATTTTAGTTTAGTTAATAATAATTGTCTGTAAGCATGTATTTGGGTAAGATCTGAAATATTCATTAACTTGGGAGGTGATATGTCCAATCCTTTGGGATTGGTAGAACTTTCATATTTGACTTGGGTGTCTGGGTGGAAGCCCAAGGCTGGGTTGCTATAAAGGAACCATGTACTGGCTTCTGTGCCACCAGTAAGGTATTATAGAAGTTGGTTTCTGCTGGCTTGGTACATCTAAGTATTGGACTATCCACCAGTTTTGGGGATTGTCTACCCCATTCTTTGCAGTTTGTCCTAATTGAGTAACCTCAGTACAGCTTCCCTGGAACCCCGGTCACATTAGTAAATGCAGCAGAGGCCTACTCAGTGAATGGTGAAGAGAAAAAATGCATGTTTTACAGCTGCCTCATTCACTACTCACTATCCAGCCTGAACAGAGGTCCAGTGAAAAAAACACCATCAAATGGAATTGAATGAGGTAGAGGGTCAGGAAAAATATACTGCTATACATATGCACAAAGCAGCAAAGTTAAGATTGAAAGGGAAACCTTAAAATTGGCATTTATTTACTTTTGAGTGCTTCACTTTGCAAGCAAGTAGTTTTTGTATGGAATGTATAATATAACTTTTCATACATCCCATACAATTCACTCATATGCATTTAATTAAATGTTTTTACATAGTTTATTAAGGGATTAAAAGAAATTTTAAAAATTTAGGATCAATTTCAATTATTCTGTGATGGAAAGAAGAACACATTTGGAAAGTTATGTTTAAAGCATATTTAATGTCAGATAATTAATAGTTGCATTCTTTTCAGCTAAAACATCTGTAACTTATAAGATTCATAAACTTATCAGTTTTAAAAACTCAAGGACAAACAAATATTTTAAGCATGGCAGACACTTTAATACAGGAAAAAGAGAGCATTTTTTCCTACACTTTTCTTCATATTTTAAACATAGAAGTGCAAATAGTTCCTACATCCTCAGTACTGTAGCTTTATTGAGGTCAATGGAGCAACACCAAGTGACACCGGCTGAGGAGCTGGCCCATTGTATTTAGTTGTTTTGAAACAGCATTTTTTAAGGATTTTAAAAGTGCTGTACTAAATCAAGGCTTTAACACACATTAGTGTCCAAAAGAAATTGGAGTTTTGTTTTATATTTTGGGACAAATAGTTATACTTTTATAAAATACCACTAATAAAATGATTACTGGTAGTTTGCAGGATAGTTTATCAATAGAATTGGAATTAGAATTTCAGATATTATGATAATGAATAAAAATGTAACATTAATGAAGTTAGATTTGTACCCTGTGAAGATCTTTAGAAGGAAAGGTACATAAAACTACAACAGAATTACTTGTGAACATATGTCATCCACAGACCTAAATTAATGGTGACACCTTTTTCACAGCTAAAGGTAATTAAACAATGTAACATTAATAAAGTTAGATTTAGACCCTGTGAAGAATTTAGAAGAAAAGGTACATGAAACTACAACAGCATTACTGGTGAACATGTCACCCACAGAACTACATTAATGAAGACACCTTTTTCACAGATAAAGGTAATTAACATGAGTTTTATCAAGCTGTATTTGCATAGAAGACTTGCCAAGGAAGCATGGAATTCAAGGTGCGATGCAATGCGCATTGATTTAAGTGGGCTTTTGGGGGGCCCTAATACAAGGGATGCAATAATATTCATTGCTGGTGCCACTATGTTTTTTGACAAGTTCATTGGCCTTAAAGAGTAGATTAGATTTTTACCTACTGATACTTTGGTAATTTGCCTTGCTGGCCATCTATAAACCTATGTTTTATTTAGGGCCTACTCACAAAGTGTGTTTGGGGATCCCATTTTGACAAGCCCAAAAGATCCACATTTAAGAGAAAAATGATTATTTTATATATATGTTTGCCCATGAATGTGGTGGTCCCAAGATGAACAGACAAAGCTTTTTGAAACTGAATATAAATGTGCTAAGTATTGAACACAGAACAAAAATATACTATACCAATGATCACATTTTATTGGTAACCAATAAAAGAATTACTGATAGTTATTATTGAACTTTTGAAGTTTCTCTTTTTGTCTAATTAAGTTATCCCTTAAGGTCCAAGAATGACCTAACTAATATAACTGATGCAGGGAACTGAATCTGGGGAATTAAGTGAAATGAATACATAAGTTGATTATTATTTGGTGGTTATTAATTAATAGAATTTTTTCTGGGTAATTACAAACTCTTTCCTCCTGTAGGGTGAATTAAAAAAAAAAAAAACACCACCACCAACAACAAAAAATGAGTATAGTGAGTGTGGTCATCTATATCTTTAAGATAGTTATTGAACTCAACCAAATTCTCCCTTTACTTTACATTAGTAAAATCATTCTCTTAATTCATTGATTTTTTTCATTTGGGTTTATTAGACTACATAACTTGCTTTATTATACTTTTTAATTTTATCTGTATTACACAAACTTTTTCAGGTCTCAATTGACAAATCTGTCCCTATAATAAACGTAAATGTGCAATCACCACTGTAATCTTCTTTTAGCCCCAACTGGTAATTCACTGATGAATATACTATTTTATTATAGCCTGGGTGTTACCATTTTACATATTATGTCATGCTTTTGAAAACAATGCTTGTCTATATAGGGTTTCCTTACATTTTCTCACATTGTGCAATTTTTCTGTTTGTGTTTCTGCTTTCTTCTGTTACTGACCAGCTTCCATTACCCTGAACCAATGAAAACAACATTATTTACTGTGCACAGCAGTGTTTATGCTGATCTAAAATTCATTCATGCTAGTCGAGTGATGTCTCAACAAGGCCCCGTCCTTTCAACAAATCACTTGACAAGTCCATAAAAAGTTAAGTTGTTTTGTAAAATAGTTTCCCAGAGCAAAAGTAGCCTATCTCAGTTCCAGAAACACCTTGGTTACTATTGCCAGCCAAATAGATGTCATCCGGAACTGAGTCAGAGCCTTCAAACAGCAAAGAATCTTTAGTGCAATACTGTCAGTTTGTAAAGACTTTGAACTCCATGACTGCAGTGTCAAGTATTAACATTATTCAGCAATCATTAGAGCTTTGTTTTATTGTCAAGTTCAATTACAGTTTTCCTGGAAGAGGCACAGTTTCTTGTGGAGTTTGCAGCCCAGAGTATAATACTTGCTAATCTTTCTGAAAGTAAGAAAAAAGAAGCAGCAGAGGCAGCAGAATTATTCCAAAGGGTGTTGTAAACTTCAAATAAAGTTTAAAGTATTCTCTAACATATTCTCAGTAAAAATATAATATTCATAGTAAAATCATTGGTTTGAGGAGCAGGATACATGCTATCGGTACACAACCCTCTCCCTCCCCTCTTTCTAATAATTAAGAAACACTACTTAGATGCTGAAGAACATTTCCAGCAATAGAAATTACAGTTTATAAATATTTCACAAAAGGAGATGATTACACCTGATTCATTAGTTTTCAAAAGGAACATTAAAAACATTGAATAATATCTCAAAAAGAAGATCAGCCCAGGCAGAAATCCCTTTCATGGCTCCAACAGAACAAGCTGCCAGAGCTGCTCTCCCAAATACACCTGTGTATTACTTTCATGCTTATGTTGCCTTTTATCAGCTTCATATTTCCCCAGAGAAAATACTTATTAGATGTTCCATAAGAGGTTACCACAATACAAACACTGATGATCAACAGCTTTTGGAGCCAGTCTTACTTTGATTTATTCATTATTTTCTGAAATGCTGCCTCCCATGCTTTCTACTGCCTTAAACTGACATCTGATATCAAGATCTATTATTAATGTACTTCTTAGAAATCAGTGTGGCAAGCCCTGGTATCCCACATTCATCAGCAGTATTCACTTGTTGATATATGATCAAAAATGCTTTTGAAAGCCCTATGGTAGAAAAAGGACAGGTTAGACACCAAGATACTGTATTGTTCAAGTGACAGAGTTCCCTCTCCTTGTGTTTCTACATATACCAAGATGCAAGATATTTTTGTGTAGTGTGGTAACTGCTTGTTACTAGAGTTTGTTCAAGTACTCTAGTACTTGAACAAAGTACTAGGGGGGAGGGATAGCTCAGTGGTTTGAGCTATTGGCCTGCTAAACCCCGGATTGTGAGTTCAATCCTTGAGAGGGCCATTTAGGGATCTGGGACAAAAATCTGTCTGGGGATTGGTCCTGCTTTGAGCAGGGGGTTGGACTAGATGACCTCCTGAGGTCCCTTCCAACCCTGATATTCTATGATTCTGTAAGAATGGCTGTATGTGAATGCATGCTTCATGTGCCTCAGCTGCAAAGTTCTGTGTCTTTCCAGGAAAGGATAGAGATATCACAAGCTGGCAGTGGGGATCAGATTCCTAGACAGTTATTCTGCATTAATGTAACCAACCCCCCTTGTGCCAACAGCAGCTTTTTAAGCTAAAGGACTGAGCCTCCTTACTGGCAAATGTAGCAAATGCATTAACCTCTTATTTGAACAGGCCACTGTAGGGAGCAAAGACCCACCTTTTCCTACTGTGGGTTACATACACACTTCCCTAATCAGTGGATATGAGAGAGATAATCGGGTAAGTAAAACTGCTGATAGGGAGAGAGAGAAAAATGGAATGCTCTACAGTAAATGCATGTATTTATGTATGATGTTGCTTCTCTACTGACTGCACCCTCATACCCCAAGTCAGTTCCCTTGGGTGAACTAATGGTGATCTCCAAGGGTGGAGAAAATGATCCTAAAAAGTGTGAGAGGGATGACTCAAGGACTCTCAGTGTTTAAAAAGATACAGGCAATTTACCTTCTACATTTGTTGATTGCCAATTTGAGCATCTTCTGGCCAACTGAATCAAACAAAAGACACAAGATAATGGCTAGATTTCACCATTTTTATTTGAACAATTGATCTTGCATGATATTTGCTGCTAGTCTCTGTACTGTCCTTTACTCTGGTTACAGAATATTATGCTGAAATAGAATTGCCCCAGCCAGTCATAGCAAGGACTTCTTCTAGTCCACAACTGTACCGTTATTTCTTGATTATGCAAATCACTGCACTCTGACGGGAAGCATACAGCATAGTTATTTCTTATTACCAAGTAATGCAAATCCATGTGTTCTGATTGCTTGTTGGCATCAGAGTACTGCATCCTTACACTCAGAACCCAACCACACCCTTTTTTTTTTTTTTTTTAAGGGAGAGGCTCTCTCCCCATGTCCTGAGTTTTTTCTAAACGTTAAATTATATTTATAGATAAGCTTACTTTAAAGCTTCATCTTCTCCCTTAGCTTCAGTAGCAAACACACCTACAAGCACTGTCAGCTTTTAAAATAACACTGAATGGGAAAAGTAAGCTCTCTGGATAATCTTTTTGTTCTGTGTTTGTTTGTACAGCACCTAGCACAATGGGGTCCTGGTCCATGACTAAGGCCCCAGGCCTACGGTAATACAAATGATTATTATTATTGTTGTTTTAGTACATTTTCAAAGAGGAGAGAGAAAAAGGCAAGACAATGAAGGTAAACTTGTGTCAGGAGAGAGGGAATGGAGAGGAAAAGCTTTTAAAATACAATGTACACATTTAAATTACTGATAATTGGCACAGAGGTTAATTCTTCCCAGGGCTGCATGTGGAGAGGAGAGGAGTGCAAGCGAGAGAACAGATTTCAGCATAATAATGTCCTTATTAACTGGATAATAACCGTATCCTGGGCTGATAAGTGCTTTGGACTTACATCTCCGAGTTGAATTAGCCCAAAGTTGGGGCTTGATCATATTGCTAATGAGTAAAACTCCCACCCATTGATTACAATGTTGCAGGATTAGGACCATAGTTATTACTACGGGAATAGAATATACCAGTCAGTTATCATTTACCAATGCTGCTAAACTTTAACCTCCAAATTTTAGGCCCACAAAAGCAGCCTGCCTTGATCCATTATAGATCATTCCTAACCCCTCAAAACAAAAGTTTGGTTTCAATATTGTCATATCAATATGACATCCTGAGAAATTAGCATCCAGAATCTAGGCATTTCACCCACTGAGGATAAATTTGACTTGTAGTACATAGTAGCATCCTTCTCCAACAGGAGTGTCCATGTATTGGGGCATGGGTGGAGAAAGTCTTCCCCACTAAGAAGGCAAAAGCCAGGTCACTGACCAAAAGAGACATCTAGGTAGTGGTTAAAAAGAACTCCCCACCTTTCCCCTCTTGTCAGTCTTGTGAGCAAAGAGCCAATAACAGTATTGATAGGAAAATAAGGAACTGCTATACTGGGTAAAATAAGAGATCTATCTAATCCAGTATCCTGTCTCAGACAATGCCAGTACTAGATGCACCAATGAAAGTTGCAAGAAATTCTGTAATGGGAAATAATGAATTAACCTACCCCTAAGCAAAAGTTTTCTTAACCCCTTCAATTAGTGGTTGGTTTATGCCATGAATTGAGAGGATTTATGCCCCTTTTAAATATTTATCCTATATAACCGTGGATGTTCTCATTGGGGAAATAAGTTCGACACATTTATTTTGTGCTACATTTTAAAAAAGCATTTCCTTTTGTTTGTGTTAAATTTGTTCCCTTTTCATGTGACTGTAAATCTCTTCTTCTTGTATTCTGAGAGTATAAACAGGTGCACTCAACATTCCTAATATCTTTTCAATCTCTCCTCCTCATGAAGCCTTTCCAGGTCTCTACCCTTGATTCAGGGTTGAATTCTCCCCAGGGCAATTTGATCCACACTTAGTAGGTTGCCATGCCAACCTCCTGAACTCTAACCTTTGAAATGGGCCACAGAAAAACAGCCAAACAGCATACCAAGCTATCTGAAATAACAGTACTGTTTTGACATTCTGGTGGTAACCTAGAGGTAAAACACTGACACACGCTTAAAATAGTGCACCAATTTCTGCAGTCACTTACACCGTTGTAAGCCTCAAAGGGTTTGCAAACCAGTAAGTGACAGCAGAATTTGGACCATATCACTTTGCCTGCACTATGAAGAGAAACCAAATCACACCCAGTGAAGTAATTTGAATCACTCATCTGACTTAGTGTCATATGATATGCACATTTTGTACATGTGGGAAATTAAAGGTCTGTATAAAGTAACATGGAAGGGGGGAATAGCTTTCTAAATTGTGTTGTAAGACTATCCCATTTTGCAATACAAAATTAAAGACATGGGTACATGTGTAAAAAGAAAGGACGAAGGGTATGTCTACACTACGAAATTAGGTCGATTTTATAGAAGTCGATTTTTAGAAATTGATTTTATACAGTCGATTGTGTATGTCCCCACTAAGCGCATTAAGTCGGTGGAGTGCGTCCTCACTACCATGGCTAGCAGCACCTCACAGACCAGTGTACTGTGGGAAGCTATCCCACAGTTCCCGCAGTCTCTGCTGCCCATTGGAATTCTGGGTTAAGCTCCCAATGCCTGATGGGGCAAAAACATTGTCGCGGGTGGTTTTGGGTACATGTCGTCAGTCTCCCCTCTCTCTGTGAAAGCAACTGCAGACAATCATTTCACGCTTTTTTTCCTGGGTTACCTGTGCAGACGCCATAGCACGGCAAACATGGAGCCCATTCAGCTCACTGCTGCTGTTGCGAGCATTGTAAACACCTCGCGCATTATACTGCAGTATGTGCCAAACCTGGCTAAGAGACGGCAGCACAAGGACAATTATGAGGAGGACATGGACACAGACGTTCCTGAAAGCGCGGGATGTGGCAGTTGGGACATCATGGTGGTAGTGGGGCTGGTTGATACAGTGGAATGCTGATTCTGGGCCCAGCAAACAAGCAGACTGGTGGGGCCGCATAGTGTTGCAGGTATGGGATGATTCCCAGTGGCTGCGAAACTTTTGCATGCGTAAAGCCACTTTCCTGGAACTCTGTGAGTTGCTTTCCTCTGCCCTGAAGTGCAGGAATACCAAGATGAGAGCTGCCCTGACAGTTGAGAAGCGAGTGGCGATAGCCCTGTGGAAGCTTGCAACGCCTGACTGCTACCGGTCAGTCGGGAATCAATTTGGAGTGGGCAAATCTACTGTGGGGACTGCTGTGATTCAAGTAGCCAATGCAATCACTGACGTTCTGCTATCAAGGGTAGTGACTCTGGGAAATGTGCAGGTCATAGTGGATGGCTTTGCTGCAATGGGATTCCCTAACTGTGGTGGGGCGATAGACAGAACGCATATCCCTATCTTGACACCGGACCACCTTGCCAAGCAGTATATACACCACAAGGGGTACTTCTCAATGGTGCTGCAAGCACTGGTGGATCACAAGGGACGTTTCACCGACATCAATATGGGATGGCCGGGAAAGGTGCATGATGCTCTCTAGGAACTCCGAGCTGTTTGAGCAGCTGTAAGAAGGGACTTACTTCCCAGACCAGAAAATTACTGTTGGGGATGTTGAAATGCCAATAGTTATCCTTGGAGACCCAGCCTACCCCTTGCTCCCATTGTTCATGAAACCACGCACAGGCAGCCTGGACAGCAGTAAGGAGAAGTTCAACTATAGGCTGAGCAAGTGCAGAATGGTGGTAGAATGTGCCTTTGGATGTTTAAAAGCTCGCTGGCGCTGTTTGCTGACTAGGTTAGACCTCAGCGCAACCAATATTCCCATTGTTATTACTGCTTGCTGTGTGCTCCATAATATCTGTGAGAGTAAGGGGGAGACATTTATGACGGGGTGTGAGGTTGAGGCAAATTGCCTGGCTGCCAATTTTGACCAGCCAGACACCAGGGCAATTAGAAGAGCACAGGTAGGCACACTGCACATCAGAGAGGCTTTGAAAACCAATTTCATGACTGGCCAGGCTACGGTGTGACAGTTGTGTGTGTTTCTCCTTGATGCAAACCTGCCCCCTTTGTTGATTTTAATTCCCTGTAAGCCAACCACCCTACCCCCTTCGATAACAGCTGGCAAAGGAAATAAAGTCACTATTGTTTTGAAACCATGCATTCTTTCTTTATTAATTAAAAAAAGAGAGATAATTGATAAGGTAGCCCGGGTGGGGTAGGGTGGGGTGGGGGAGGAGGGGAGGTGGGAAGGACAAGGCCACATTGCTTATTGTAGCCACACTACAAATCAAAACTGTTTGAATGACAGCCTTCTGTTGCTTGGGCCATCCTCTGGAGTGGAGTGGCTGGGTGCCCGGAGCCTCTCTCCCTCCCTCCCCCCGCCCACGTTCTTGGGCATCTGGGTGAGGAGGATATGGAACTTGGGGAGAAGGGCAGGCGGTTGTTCAGTGGATGCAATGGCGGTCTGGTCTCTTGTTGGCTTTCCTCCACTCTACCAGATGCCTGAGCATGTCCGTTGGCTCCCCCATTAGCCTCAGCATTGCATCCTGCCTCTTCTCATCGCGCTCACTTAATGCTTTCCTGGACTCTGCCACTGAATGCCTCCATGCAGTCAGTTGTGCCCTATCAGTGCGGGAGGACTGCATGAGCTCGAAAAACATGTCATCACGAGTGCGGTTTTTTTGCCTTCTAATCTGCGATAACCTCAGGGACAGAGATGATAGGGGGAGCATAGAACATTTGCACCTGCAGGGGGATAAAAAGGGAGAGTAAAATTTAAGATGATACATTTCTGAGAACAAAAGGGAGACTCTTTCACAGTGAATCAAGCAATTCACAGCAGACAGCACATGTGCTTAGGTACAAGATCGTATTTTGCCTTTTATATTGAGCGCCTGCCGGTATGGTGATACATCACACATGGCTGGGTAACAGAATTCGGTTTCCAGGCAGCCATGGTAAGCCAAAGGGTACGCAGGTTTGATTTCTAACGCCTTCATAACATGGGAGAATGTTTTCAAACTGCAGAGCCCTCCTTTCCCATAACAAGCAATGCCGGTTGGGTTTGCCATTTAAAAGGAGGGGCTGCGGTTTTCGGGTGGATGTGAAGCACACACCTCTCCCCAACCCTCCGTGTGGCTATTTGGGATGATCCCTTCACCCCTCCCCCTGCAGCGTGGCTATTCTCAGGGATGATCCCTTTTAGCCAAGCGCAAACAGCCCAGCATGAGCAGGGTCCTTTTACTGTTCCCTTACAAAAATTCCCCTATTTCAACCAGATACCATGAATGATATCACTCTCCTGAGGCTAACACAGAAAGATAAAGACCGAATGTTGCTTGAATGTGACAAAAACCCAGGACCATTCGCTGCCATGCTTTGTGCTACAATGATTCCAGACTATTTGCTACTGGCTTGGCGTGGTAAAGTGTCCTACCGTGGAGGACGAAATAAGGCAGCCCTCCCTGAAACCTTCTGCAAAGGCTTTCAGAGAACCTCCAGGACAGCTTCATGGAGAAGTCCCTGGAGGATTCCTGCTCCATCCCCAGACATGTTAATAGACTTTTCCAGTAGCTGTACTGGCCGCGAATGCATCCCAAGTCTTCAGGGCAAATCAAACATTAAACACTATTGCTTTTAAATCCTGTACTGTAGTTACAAATGTGCACTCACCAGAGGTGCCTTCTCTGCCTTCAGGGTTGGGAATCCCACCTTGGGAGGGTATTGGCTCCAGGGTGATGAAAAGGTCCTGGCTGCTGGGGAGAACGGATTCACCACTTGCCTGCTGAGCATTCTCCTCCTCCTTCTCTTCTTCATCCACAAAATCCTCTTCCACGTTGCGTGAGACTCCCCCCTTTCAGGTGTCCACGGACAGTGGAAGGGTAGTGGTAGGGTCCCTCCCTAGAATGCCATGCAGCTGATGGCATGTATGGGGCTCTGACCCAGAGCGACCGTTTGCCTCCTTTGTCTTTTGGTAGGCTTGCCTGAGCTGCTTGACTTTCACGCAGCACTGCTGTGTGTCCCTGTTGTAGCCTCTGTCCATCATGCACTGTGCAATTTTGGCATATATATTAGCATTTCTTCTTTTTGATCAGCGTTCTGCTTGCACAGATTCTTCTCCCCATACAGCAATCAGATCCAGTGTCTCCCATTCGCTCCATGCTGGAGCTCGTTTGCGATTCTGGGGGGACTGAATGGTCACCTGTGCTGCTGAGCTCACCACGCTGACCAAACAGGAAATGAAATTCAAAAGTTCCCTGGGCTTTTCCTGTGTACCTGGCTAGTGCATTGAAGTTGAAAGTGCTGTCCAGAGCGGTCACATTGGAGCACTCTGGGATAGCTCCAGGAGGCCAATAACGTCAATTTGCGTCCGCAGTACCCTAAATTCGACCCAGCAAGGTCAATTTTAGCACTACTCCCCTCGCTGGGGAGAAGTACAGAAGTTGATTTTAAGAGCCCTTAGGGTCGCCAGAACGGGGTTGCTTGTATAGACACATTCATTATAAAAATCGACCTAACGTGGCTAAATTCGACCTAACCCTGTAGTGTAGACCAGGGCTTAGTTCTCTATATGTGTAACTCCACTTGCTTCAATGGAGTTATACCAGGACATGTGGCCCAAGGGAACTCATTATGTAATATGTACATACACTAGACTGTCCGAGCGTCAGTGTGAGCTGCACAGCTGAGGAGGGGCAGACAAAAGTATTTATCCACAAATATAATAAGGTGGTCATTAAAATATTTACATTTGCAAGTAATTAACCTTGTAATTAACAGGAGTGTCAGAGCTAAAATATGAGACATAATTGTCCTTCTCTACTCAGCACTGGTGAGGCCTCAGCTGGAGTACTGTGTCCAGTTCTGGGCTCCACACTATAAGAAAGAAATAGACACACTGGAGAGTCCAGAGGAGAGCAATTAAAATGATAAAACATTTAGAAAACCTGACTTGTGAGGAAAGATAAAAAAACTGGGCATGTTTAGTGTTGACAAAAAGAAGACTGAGGGGTGCCTGATAACTTTCAAATATAGTAAGGGCTGTTATAAAGAGGACTGTGGTCAATTGTTCTGCATGTCCACTGACGGTAAGACAAGAAGTAATTGGCTTAATGTGCAGCAAAGAAGATTTAATTAGATATTAGGACAAACTTTCTGTCTATAAGGATAGTTAGTTACTGGAAAAAACTTCCAAAGCAGGTTGTGGAATCCCCATCAGTGGAGATTTTTAAGAGCAGGTTAGACAAACCTGGTCCTGCCTCAGCACAAAGGGCTGAATTAGATGGCCTCTTGAGGTCCCTTGAACCCCTACATGTCTATGATTCTGTTCACTTTACTATGGCATTTGCAGTACTCCCTATTCTAAGTACAGAGAAACTAACTACAGTGCATACTGTGGTAATGTCAATGAGGCAAAACTGGAAAGATTTTAATGGCAAGCACTGTAGGCCTGATTCTGATCTCACACTGATTTTACAGAAGTGTGATTCCATTGACTTCAGTGGAATTACTTCTGATTCACATTAGCATGAGATCAAAATTAAGCCTTCCTCTACTTCTAACTAACTTTGTTTTAATTCTTGTCTTCATATAATTTTACAGTGGACAGTTGATATATAAGCATTACAATTGCCCCGTCAACTCTGTTGATAGGAGCTTATATGTATTTCAACAAAGCAATGTGTGGCAATGTATGTTAGGATACAGTTTTAGCCAATGCAGACAGATCATAAAGGAATATGCCCATAGGTGTGTGCTAATTTCCATAAGCCGCAGCCAGTATGTTCAGAGGACTGAAAGATCCCTACACATCTGCAGACTGCCACTGAACAGCAGACTCCATCCTTCTTTCCTCTGAATGGCCTTTGTGCACTAGAATAATTCACTGCAGAAATTATTATCTCCCCTTTCTATCCTCTCAAGGAAGCAGGGAATTTGCCTCTTACGTAGCCTATATGATTGCATCCTTCTTTGTTTGAAATGTTTTTTGTTTAAAATGTTTGGTAAGCTTCCCCTTTGGAGGCCGTTGTGGCCTCGCTGAGCGCAACTGTGCGTGCACAGCTCTATTTAGCTCTTGCTCTGCATGCTAAAACTAAGGAAACCTTTCCACCATGGAAAACCTCCTATGTTAAGAACTACACATTTTTGTTCTTTCAATGTGTATTTAATTTACAAACCACAATCATTAAATGAGCAGGTAGTAGACACATAAAAGCCAGAGAAGTGCTGTAGTCTTGGTCAATAAAATAACCAATTCACAATATAATGTTGCATGTAAAAATAGACACATTGATATTTGAGATACCACAATTTCTTCTATAGCTACAATGAGAAATAACCATGGTATCTGTTTGCAAATGTTTACTTTTCATGGCAGTCATTGTAAAATATGGTTTGTCCAAGGAAATGGGGACAAAATAACAAAAAATTAGATCCTTATTTCTATGATTTGGATTTTGAATTCTAGCCAGTCTCCTAAGTCTATCTGATTAGTTTTGAGCTCTGCCTCTTCAGATGATATTAGTATGGCAGTAATATGGAGGAAAGCACCAATTCCTTTTAATTTTTAAATATGTGTTGAGTTTTAATTTTTAGCTGGGGCTAAAAAATGAGTTAATGTGTGTGCTCCATTTGTTCATTTTACAGCTTAGGCGGCTGCTATTAAAATTAGTTAGTCAAAAAATCTTGTTTTTGAATCAGGAATTGTTTTTGCTCAATACCTTTAGGATTGTCCATAGAAGGAGAAATAGACTCTTCTGAGGCTGTGTCAATCTTCTCTGGATTCCATAATTATTATTGTTTGTATGCTATTGCACCAGTAGAGTAATAGGCCATTTCCTTCCTTATCAGCACCATCTTCTCCCCATGGCAATCAGAGATCCAGACCATACCTAATGTTCTCAAATTCCACAAGTCTTGAAAGCCTGAGTATGAAGCTTGATTTCCCCAATGTGACAATGTGGCCCTGCTATAAGAGGCATGCTGAGTTCCTGAGGTAGTGATGGATTTGAAAAGCAAAGCCCACTTACCAATAAATATGTTAGGTCACTTATTTGTTACTTGGAATCTGGCTGGTGAAAGGTTCCAATTGTTGAGCATTTTGTCACTATCCATAAGCAAAAGCAGGTATTCCTCCAGCCAGACAAATGAAATCAATGAGAGGAGTCATTGTTAAGTTAGAACTCATAAAACTACTGGGAACTGCAGCATGATTAAAGTCAAGACCACATATCCAAAAACCAATAAAACAACAAGAACCTCAGGAGGGGCAATTTAAAGGGAAATGAAGAAAAATGGAGAGAAAAAGGATTATGAATAAAAGAATGTAGTGATTTTTAGCAGAAGGGAGAAGGCAATGGGTTTAAATCAGAATATCCTGAACAAACATAACCACTTCAACAATATATATCAGCCATGTAAGAAATGAAAATAGCCTGCACAACAGCAAATTTTCTCATTTAGAAAAGGACTTAAAACACAATTTAGGTCAGAACACTATATAGGATTGTAGGGGGAATCAAGGACACAGTAAACCAGATGAAAAATGGAAGGCATATTTGGGATGCAAAGAGAAACTTTGAAACTAAAAGAGCTAGACATACTGAATACAACTCTAATCTAATCTACAACTAGGGGCAGAGCTTTTCTTGACCTGCTGCTCACAAACAGGGAAGAATTAGTAGGGGAAGCAAAAGTGGATGGGAACCTGGGAGGCAGTGACCATGAGATGGTCGAGTTCAGGATCCTGACACAAGGAAGAAAGGAGAGCAGCAGAATACGGACCCTGGACTTCAGAAAAGCAGACTTTGACTCCCTCAGGGAACAGATGGGCAGGATCCCCTGGGAGAATAACATGAAGGGCAAAGGGGTCCAGGAGAGCTGGCTGTATTTTAAAGAATCCTTATTGCGGTTGCAGGAACAAACCATCCCAATGTGTAGAAAGAATAGTAAATATGGCAGGCGACCAGCTTGGCTAAACAGTGAAATCCTTGCTGATCTTAAACGCAAAAAAGAAGCTTACAAGAAGTGGAAGATTGGACAAATGACCAGGGAGGAGTATAAAACTATTGCTCAGGCATGCAGGAATGAAATCAGGAAGGCCAAATCACACTTGGAGTTGCAGCTAGCAAGAGATGTTAAGAGTAACAAGAAGGGTTTCTTCAGGTATGTTAGCAACAAGAAGAAAGTCAAGGAAAGTGTGGGCCCCTTACTGAATGAGGGAGGCAACCTAGTGACCGAGGATGTGGAAAAAGCTAATGTACTCAATGCTTTTTTTGCCTCTGTCTTCACGAACAAGGTCAGCTCCCAGACTGCTGCACTGGGCAGCACAATATGGGGAGAAGGTGACCAGCCCTATGTGGAGAAAGAAGTGGTTCGGGACTATTTAGAAAAACTGGACGTGCACAAGTCCATGGGGCCGGATGCGCTGCATCCGAGGGTGCTAAAGGAGTTGGCGGATGAGATTGCAGAGCCATTAGCCATTATTTTTGAAAACTCATGGCGATCGGGGGAGGTCCCGGATGACTGGAAAAAGGCTAATGTAGTGCCCATCTTTAAAAAAGGGAAGAAGGAGGATCCGGGGAACTACAGGCCAGTCAGCCTCACCTCAGTCCCTGGAAAAATCATGGAACAGGTCCTCAAGGAATCAATTATGAAACACTTAGAGGAGAGGAAAGTGATCAGGAACAGTCAGCATGGATTCACCAAAGGGAAGTCGTGCCTGACTAACCTAATTGCCTTCTATGATGAGATAACTGGCTCTGTGGATGAGGGGAAAGCAGTGGATGTGTTATTCCTTGATTTTAGCAAAGCTTTTGATACAGTCTCCCACAGTATTCTTGCTGCCAAGTTAAAGAAGTATGGGCTGGATGAATGGACTGTAAGGTGGATAGAAAGCTGGCTAGATCGTCGGGCTCAACGGGTAGTGATCAATGGCTCCATGTCTAGTTGGCAGCCGGTTTCAAGCGGAGTGCCCCAAGGGTCGGTCCTGGGGCCGGTTTTGTTTAATATCTTTATTAATGATCTGGAGGATGGTGTGGACTGCACTCTCAGCAAGTTTGCAGATGACACTAAACTAGGAGGCGTGGTAGATACGCTAGAGGGTAGGGATCGGATACAGAGGGACCTAGACAAATTAGAGGATTGGGCCAAAAAAAACCTGATGAGGTTCAACAAGGATAAGTGCAGAGTCCTGCACTTAGGACGGAAGAATCCCATGCACTGCTACAGACTAGGGACCGAATGGCTAGGTAGCAGTTCTGCAGAAAAGGACCTAGGGGTCACAGTGGACGAGAAGCTGGATATGAGTCAACAGTGTGCTCTTGTTGCCAAGAAGGCTAACGGCATTTTGGGCTGTATAAGTAGGGGCATTGCCAGCAGATCGAGGAACGTGATCGTCCCCCTTTATTCGACATTGGTGAGGCCTCATCTGGAATACTGTGTCCAGTTTTGGGCCCCACACTACAAGAAGGATGTGGAAAAATTGGAAAGAGTCCAGCGGAGGGCAACAAAAATGATTAGGGGTCTGGAGCACATGACTTATGAGGAGAGGCTGAGGGAACTGGGATTGTTTAGTCTCCAGAAAAGAAGAATGAGGGGGGATTTGATAGCAGCCTTCAACTACCTGAAGGGGGGTTCCAAAGAGGATGGAGCTCGGCTGTTCTCAGTGGTGGCAGATGACAGAACAAGGAGCAATGGTCTCAAGTTGCAGTGGGGGAGGTCTAGGTTGGATATTAGGAAACACTATTTCACCAGGAGGGTGGTGAAGCACTGGAATGCGTTACCTAGGGAGGTGGTGGAGTCTCCTTCCTTGGAGGTTTTTAAGGCCCGGCTTGACAAAGCCCTTGCTGGGATGATTTAGTTGGGAATTGGTCCTGCTTTGAGCAGGGGGTTGGACTAGATGACCTCTTGAGGTCCCTTCCAACCCTGATATTCTATGATTCTATGATTCTATGATGAATCCTTTCCCCCTATAAGCAAAGCAAGAAATCAGTCAAGGATGCAGCCAGACCATTAAAAAATAGAATTGAATAAGAAACAGTCAAAAAGCCTTTGGAAGAGGGATCCTGGCCAAATTACATTAACAAGAAATGTTATATGGCATTTAGCATGGTTTACCTTAATTTTTAAAGAACCTTGATACAGGAATGCATTAAAACAAGTTTAAAAAATGATGTAAAGGAGGATGAAGGGAGTCTGCTTAATAACAGAGATGCCTTTTATAGATCTAGGAGACAATTGTTAAGTGGGTTGAAAACAGAGGCTCATGAACGTACATATTTTATTGTAATATAAATATCGAGGCACGGGAACTCAACAAAGCTACACAGGGAACTTTACAGCTGGCAGGAGGGAGAAATAAGGGGCTAGTGATAGTTTATGATCAGTTACACCAGAGCAGAGCAGAATTTAGCCTAAGATTCGGAATAAATTAATACCAGGAATATGCCTACTGCAGGGGCTTCAGCATGGAAAATTAGAAATGCTGGTCCCGGCAAGTGCTGCTGGCCCCAGGATATGACAAATGCTGCACCGGGATATCCTCCCTTGGATTTTTGTTTTATAAAATGATCACGTGCTTACGCTCATTTAGAAACTGCTCACCCTGAACAAATAACATTATTTTTTTCCTTTTGATTTTGTAGTCTGTTATCTTGCAGCTGATCTAACAAATATATGTGGACCATAGATTTGAAAAGCAAATTCAGAACTGCTGCTCTGTCCCTCAAAAGCTTGATCATGAAGGAGCTATGTTGGATGAAATAAAGAAGATCCTGGGGATGAAAATCCTAGGGCTAGACCTACAAATAATAAAGTCCCATTACACAGCAGTCTGATTCTTAGCAATCCTGGCACAAACAACTAGTTGAGTAACCCTAAATGCTAGGTGACAGAGGCCAAATTTATCTTTGGTGTAACTCCGTTGACTTTGGGGAATTTGGATTCCAGACGACTATTAAATTTGTTGAGCCAAATTCAGACCAGGTTTAAGCACTTACAATTCCCTTGGTGTCAGTGCAATAGCACCAGCTTACTATGAGGCCTGAAATTGGCACAACATGTCTCTTATAGTCAATTGATTTTGCAAAACACTGCAGTTTGTCAGCCCCTTTGATATCTCCACTCTCTGGAGAGCTGCCCCCTTCCAGCCCTGCATTGATTCATTGTTGAGTTGACCTTTACAGATAGACCAGAATAGAATAGAATTTAGTTTGTATAATGTCTTTCAAACTAGAGGTGTCTCTAAGCTTTGACAAGGCAATGGTACTATGCAAATACTGTGTAGGCAAATATAAAACCAGCCATAAGCTAAGTAGTGGCTAGTACATAGCCTTGGACATAGGACTTTCATAAATGAAAGAGGGTTTATTGGCCAGGACAGCAGGGTTATCCCCTTATTTATTTAAGAAGTAATTTTACAGAGTTTACTTTGTAATGAATGTTCTAAATTGTAAAACAATTTCAACAATACCCTCTTATTTTTAGTAGTACATAATGTTCTGAAAAGTCCTCCTTTGGGTTAAAATCCTTGTTTCCCTCAGGTGAAAGGTGAGAATTTTTGTTTGATTGCTTTTTGGATTTAGTTTAAGGAAAATCCATTCAGCTCTGTTTGACTGCGCGTGAAATAAAAAAAATGATACAATGGCAAAAATGTATTGCCACACTTATATACCTCAAAATGGCTGTTGTTTTAAATATGCCACATACATAGAGTTCACTGTGGTCTATGTCCACAACCATATGAGAAAAATGTGTTAATAATAATAATTAATGCATAATAATAATATTAATCATGAAGTTATATTTATTATAACTTCTTTGCACGCTTAGTAGATATCTGCTAATAAAAATTACCTGAGCTACATTACACTTTGTCTGTATTTCATGGTATTCACATAACAACATAAAGGGTGAATATATTAACAAGAAAAAGAGAAACAGAAAATAGAACTTGTGTAAATTTACCAAGTTAATATTAAAGTAGGAGACTCTTAACTTTTGTATTTCCTGGTCTTTTTTGAACAAGCTGGATCCTTTAAAATGCATTATGATTGTTTTTTTCTATTTAGAATAAAATAAGAGCTTTATTTATGTAATCCTTCTGCCTGGTGTTGTTAGCAGCAAAAAGGGCTGCATTCAAATCTATCTGGGTTCCTCTTAAAATTTGCAAACACACTGGCTCAAGCTTCCACCCAGAAGCCTTGGGAAAAGCTAAATACCTTCCATGGTTCCCCTAACTATCAATATTTCCTCTTTCACACTATCTCTGAGTCTGTGTCTAAAACAAGAAAAGTTATTTAGGAGAAAAAAGGAAATACAGCATGAATTTGGGAAAACTCCCAAACATCCCTGCAGCCTGCCGCTTCCCGCAGCTCCCATTGGCCAGGAACAGCGAAAAGTGGCCACTGGGAGCTGCAGGGGGCCATGCATGCGGACAATTAATGTCAGCAAAATGTCTCATGGCCTGCAATCAGATTACCCTGATGGGCCGCATGCAGCCTGCGGGCCGCAGGTGGCCCACCACTGCTGTGATGGGTGGGATCTACCTGCAAACACTGTTGTGTCCATGAAGAGATTCATTGCATTCCACAGAGCTCCTAGCAGGTAAATTGCTTTGCATGATCATGGAGTAAGATGGGGCTTTTAATTGTTTTGCTAAGGAACCAAAGCATGAAAACACAGCACGATCATTTACTATTGGCAAATAGGACACAAGGAGAGTGAGACCGAAAAATCCCCTATCCAAGTTTCTTTGCACAGCAGTACAATGTACTCCCTGGTCTCTTTAACCATGCAGATACCTGTTGGATAGTGAAAACAAACAGAGAGCATAAAAATATTCCCCAATTGCATATGAACATAAGACAGGTCATACTGGTTCAGACCAAAGGTCCATCTAGCCCAGTAACCTGTCTTCCTACAATGGCCAATGCCAGGTTCTTCAGAGGTAATGAACAGAACAGGTAATCATTAACTGATCCATTCCCTGTTGCTCATTCCCAGTTTCTGGCAATTAGAGGCTAGGGACACCATCCCTGCCCATTGTGGCTAATAGCCATTGATGGACCTATCCTCCATTAATTCATCTAGTTCTTTTTTGAACCCTGTTATTATCTTGGCCTTCACAACATCCTCTGGCAAAGAGTTCCACAAGTTGAGTGGAAGAAATACTTCCTTTTGTTTGTTTTAAACATGCTGCCTATTAATTTCATTTGGTGACCCCTAGTTCTTGTGTTATGAGAAGTAGTAAACAACACTTTCTTATTTACTTTCTCCACACCAGTCATGATTTTATAGACCTTTATCATATTCCCCCTTAGTCATCTCTTTTCCTAGCTGAAAAGTCCTGGTCTTATTAATCTCTCCTCATACAGAAGCTGTTCCTTACCCCTAATCATTTTTGTTGCCCTTTCCTGAACCTTTTCCAATTCCAATATATCTTTTTTGAGATGGGGCAACCACATCTGCATGCAATTTTCAAGATGTGGGCATACCATGGATTTATATAGAGGCAATATGATATTTTCTGTCTTATTATTTATCCCTTTCTTAATGACTCCCAACATTCTGTTAGCTTTTTTGACTGTCATTGCACATTTGAATGGATGTTGTCAGAGAACTATCCACAATGACTACAGGATCTCTTTTTTGAGTAGTAACAGCTAATTGAGACCCCATCATTTTGTATATATGGTTGGTGTTATGTTTTCCAATGTGCATTACTTTTCAATTATCAACATTGAAATTCAGCTGCCATTTTGTTGCCCGGTCACCCAGTTTTGCGAGATCCCCTTGTAACTCTTCGCAGTCTGCTTTGGACTTAACTATCTTGAGTAGTTTTGTATCCTCTGCAAATTTTGCCACCTCACTGTTTGCCCCTTTTTCCAGATCATTTATGAATATATTGAATAGTACTGATACAAGTACAGAGCCCTGGGGGACACTGCCATTACCTCTGACTATTGACCATTTATTGACTATTTATTCCTACTCTTTGTTTTCTATCTTTTAACCAGTTACTGATCCATTAGAGGACCTTCCCTGTTATCCCATGACATCTTACTTTGCTTAAGAGCCTTTGGTGAGGGACATTGTCAAAGGCTTTCTGAAAATCTAAGTATACTATAACCATTGGATCACCCTTGTGCACATGCTTGTTGACCCCTTTAAAGAATTCTAGTAGATTGGTGTCAAAAACCATGTTGACCTCTCCCCAACAATTCATGTTTATCTATGTGTCTGACAATTCTGTTCTTAACTATAGTTTCAACCAGTTTGCATAAAAGACAATGTCACAATCCAGAAAGAAGAGACTCCAAGCAATGAAGAAATTGTCATAATTTTACTTCTTCCAGAGAACGTAAGAGTGATAGGAAGAGCTAGAACCAAGGAGTATGAGCTGAAGCCACCATTGTAAGGAATGGAATCACAGAATGCACCAATACAAGGGACTGTATTTCAAGGAAGGCAAATCTTAAGGGGTTTTGAAATCTAGGACCAGAGTCTCCTCTGCCCTGTACCATCTGCACCTGCACAGAGTGGGTGTAAAACACTACTATACTATACCCTCTTTGCCCTGGTAAATGGCAACAGAGAAACAGAGATCCAGTGTGCCTAATGATTAAGGTGCAGAAAAAATCTTGGTTGGGAGAAAGCCAGTGATCCCAAAAGGATATTAGGCTTGATCCAGGAGCCTGGCTCAAAATTTACTCTGTAAAACGCATCAGTTTGCAAAGGGTTTCCCAGAACTTAGTGTCAAATAGCAATGCTTTTCTGCATCACACATTACCAATTTTCGTACAACAATTGGTGCTTACACTATTTTCTGTATTTAGGCAATTTCTTAAATATAGAATTTATTTAAGTGGATATTGCAATTTGAAGCAGATGGTTCATTCTGTTTGGTAAATCCTTTCTTTGTGGCTCATGGAACTAGCAGCACCATTACTGTCTAGCATGTTAATTTGGAATCCATGTGCTAAACTTCATTACAAAATTATATGATGAAAAGATTTGCTATGTGTGCACAAATACTACCATTTGTATTCCTGGTGGCACAGTAGTGATTCTGTAGTTAAGGCTCCATTCAGACTTCCTTTTTAAGCCTTATTTTTAATCCCCCTCCATTTTTTGATAGGAAGAAGCAAACTGTCTGAAAATGTGTCTGGTTACTAGGAGAATAATTTTTCCCGATGGTTTGGAAACTAGAAGATTAAACAAAAACTTTCATATGGTAATTATTCTCAAAATAATTTTACATTTACAGCTGTATCTCCCAATTCTTTGGACCCTTTTTTCAGCAAAGGAATTATTAAAGAACTTCAAATTTCACACATTATGTGCTATCAGTCTCTATGGCATACAGCAATTTTCACAGGAAGTGCATGCTTTAAAAAGTTAGTAATGAATCTTCAGCATTATGTAGTGGATCTCCTCCATCTACTTAGTAATTAAAAGTTTAATCACCTAGTGATTAAAGGTTTCATAACTAAGCAATCAGCACTTAAAGTTTAAGGGCTAGGCATTTAACTTCATTTTGGAACTGGCAGTCGTTGGGTCTGCCAGTGCTAGGTGGATCATGGGAGAGTACTGAACTGGGGCCAAGGGGCCTAGACAGTGTCAGAGACAGAGGGAAACTCCAATGTGTGACCCTTAATGAATGAGGGAGGCAACCTAGTGACAGATGATGTGGAAACAGCTGACATACTCAATATTTTTTTTGCCTCAGTCTTTACAGACAAGGTCAGCTCCCCACTACTGTCCTGGGCAACACAGTATGGGGAGGAGGTGAGCAGCCCTCAGTGGTGAAAGAACAGGTTAAGGGCTATTTGGAAAAGCTGGACATGCACAAGTCCATGGGCCCAGATCTAATGCATTTGAGGGTGCTGAGGGAATTGGCTGATGCGATTGCAGAGCCATTGGCCATTATCTTTGGAAATTTGTGGCAATCGGGGGAGGTCCCAGACGATTGGAAAAAGGCAAATATAGTGTCCATATTTTAAAAAGGGAAGAAAGAGAACCTGGGGAACTACAGACCGGTCAGCCTCACTTCAGTCTCCGGCAAAATCATGTGGCCTCAAGGAAACCATTTTGAAGCACTTGGAGGAGAGGAAGGTGATCAGGAACAGTCAACATGGATTCACCAAGGGCAAGTCATGCCTGACCAACCTAATTGCCTTCTATGATGAGATAACTGACTCTGTGGATGTGGGGAAAGCAATGGACGTGATATATCTTGACTTTAGCAAAGCTTTTGATATGGTCTCCCACAGTATTCTTGCCAGCAAGTTAAAAAAGTATGTATTGGATGAATGGACTAGAAGGTGGATAGAAAGCTGGCTAGATTGTTGGGCTCAATGGGTAGTGATCAATGTCTCAAAGTCTAGTTGGCAGCCGGTATCAAGCAGAGTACCCAAGGGTCCTGGGGCCAGTTTTGTTCAACATCTTTATTATTAATCTGGATGATAGGATGGATTGGACCCTCAGCAAATTTGCAGATGACACTAAGGTGAGGGGAGAGTACTGGAGGGTAGGGATAGGGTCCAGAGTGACCTAGACAAATTGGAGGATTGGGCCAAAAGAAAGCTGATGAGGTTCAACAAGGACAAGTGCAGATTCCTGCATTTAGGAAGGAAGAATCCCATGCACCGCTAGACACTGGGGACCAACTGGCTAAGAAGCAGTTCTGCAGAAAAGGACCTGGGGATTACAGTGGATGAGAAGCTGGATATGAGTCAGCAGTGTGCTCTTGTTGCCAAGAAGGCTAACGGCATATTGGGCTGCATTAGTAGGAGCATTGCCAGCAGATTGAGGGAAGTGATTATTCCCCTCTATTCGGCACTGGTGAGGTCACATCTGGAGTATTTCATCCAGTTTTGGACTCCCCACTACAGAAAGGATGTGGACGAATTGGAGAGAGTTCGGTGGAGGGCAATGAAAATGATCAGGGGGCTGGGACACATGACTTACGAGGAGAGGCTGAGGAAACTGGGCTTGTTTAGTCTGCAGAAGAGAAGAGTGAGGAGGGATTTGATAGCAGCCTTCAAGTACTTGAAGGGGGTTCCAGAGAGGATAGCACTCGGCTGTTCTCAGTGGTGGCAGATGACAGAACAAGGAGCAATGGTCTCAAGTTGCAGTGGGGGAGGTCTAGGTTGGATATTAGGAAACAGTATTTCACTAAGAAAGTGTTGAAGCACTGGAATGTGTTACCTAAGGAGGTGGTGGAATCTCATCCTTAGAGGTTTTTAAGGCCCGGCTTGACAAAGTCCTGGCTGGGATGATTTAGTTGGTGTTGGTCCTGCTTTGAGCAGGGGGTTGGGCTAGATGACTTCCTGAGGTCTCTTCCAACCCTAATCTTCTATGATTCTATGAATGTACATTTACCTTTGCTGGCTGGCAGACGTGTTAAGATTCAACAGGGCAAGAATCTCTTCCTGCCGACCTCAGAAGAGAGAGGAGGGTTGTGACACCCTGACACCCCAATATTCACCACTGTCATGTAATTAGTATATGTCTTATACAAAGTATGCCTTGTGAGGTGTCATTCTAAAAGTCTTGATCTGCTAGACAGTAATATCTCATTGGATTGTATGTGCTAATGTCATATATGATGTTATGAAGTTTGGCTATGTATGTGTTACTGAAACATGTTGTGAGGCTGAAAACACTCACAAGCAGCCTTTCAGGTATGATAGTAAAAAGGCCAAACAATGTTAATGGCTTATTGAGGAAATACACACAAGCACAAGGATTATCCTAGGAATCATGTACAATAGAAACCTCTCAGACATAGCACGACACAAGGGGAACTGTTTGACCCAGGTCACAACAAAAATCTTTCCAGCAAGTGGGGAGAAGATATAAAAGGGGGGAAATGACATTATGGGGGGACCTCACTCTCCCTACAACAACATATCTGAAAACACCTGAGGAACAAAGACTGAACTGTGGGAAGTAGTTCTATATATGATCTGATGATTTATGATCATACCTGGCTTAAAGCTTCTCATAGCATAACTGCTCCCTGTTCCCCTCTTTCCCGGAGAACAGAGACAGAAAGGGGAAGTTTTTTCCCCATTTAAAAAAGTTCTAGCCTTCCCATTGGCTCTTTTGGTCAGCTGCCCACTCCCTTTCCTTTACCTGGGGGACTTTGTTAACCTTTTACAGGTAAAGCAAGCAGAGAACAGCCACCAAGAGGGACTTATAGCTAACTGGCTGGCTGGGTGTCCATAAAAGGGAGCTACCCCCCTCCACTTCATTTATCATATATATATATATATATATATATATATATGTAAAATTAATTATGTTCTTGTCGAATGTTAAAAAGGCATACAATGGTCTAGTCTCACATCCACTACTGTAAAAGGAAATGCTGCAATTGACCAGTAAAAAGTTGAATTGGGCCCTTAAATAGTAACATAAATCCTGGGACAGATTTAATACTGTTTCAGTGCTTGTCATTTAGAATTTTTCTGCGTGTCTTAAGGCTGATGCAGGAATTGTTGCTGAGAACTTAGGAGCCTTTCAAGATCTGGGCCTAACTCCCATTGAAATGGGAGTTAGGCACCTGCATACCTTTGAGGATCTGGGCCTTAGCTTGTGCTTTCAATAGCTATTAATGTTTGTGTTGCTGTTGTTTTTTTTGCCCCAAAAGATGTGTTATTGGTACATCTTATCTTGAATTGCCCTATGCAAACTTAACCAAATTTTTTTGTTTTGGAATTGTAGATTGGGTACATGGGACCAGTTATTGAAATAACAATTGGAAAGCTGATTAATTCTTTTCTTAGCTTTTTATTTTTCTTCCCTACTTTCCTTCCTTTCTCCTCATTACAGGATCAGCTTTAGCTGCTACTGTTGCAGGGCTTATACATTCTCTTTTCACTCTAAATGTCTGATTGATATATGTGAATAAAATTAATTTGTTGTCTCCCTATAAAATATGGATGATGTACAGTAGTGATGGAGGGAGTTAGAATTCTCTGATCTTCCTATGTAAGAGAAAGCTTTAAAAAAGGGGGCCTTGTTCTGTCTCACCTACACTCACAAGTCTCCCTCTCAGAGAAAGCTGCACACAGGTATTTGAGGCTAGACTATGGAACTTAATGTAATACTGTTTCAAGATAACATTGGAGTTTGGAACTACTACAAGTCAATAAGAAGGATAAGAAAGTTTGTTGAATTTTTATCATTTTGAGTACCATTCCAGTGACCGAAGGCCTGCCTGTGAGATGCTGAGCACCTCTGAGAAGGTGCATAGCACTTTGATGGATTGGACCTTGAGAGAGAGCTTCAGCCAGCAGAATGAAAAAAAAAAAAAAGTAATGCTAACTGTTTTTTACTTAGCAAAACAGAAAAGTAGTGCACTGCTCTGTGGACGAAATTGTGTCCTCATTTGTGCTAAATAGGCCAATCAGCCACCGAGAGAGAGAGAGAGCATCAGAGTGAATCAAACACTAAAGGATCAATATATGAATGAGAATTAGGTGATGTATGGCAAATTGGGATAGCCCTTCATAGAGGTGAAGTTAATATAGAATACTGAAAAAAATAGTTTGAAAGTGAATGGTAGACATCAAACAAAAGTTTTTGGGATAGTAGAATGCGGGAACAGAGATATACTGATTTACATGAGGTGAGAATCTGACCCATGGCATTGGTGTTGTCAAAAAAGTTAAACAAAATGAAAAGATGAAAAGAAAATCTAATGTAGCATTTTTGAATCAACTACAATATGAGTTATATGGTGGGAACCACTAAAAAGTCAGCATTGACCAATTACCAGTATTTGCCAGAAGGATCTCTGATTACAAGAATTTTCCCCAAAGGTTGCTACAGGAGGTAAACTTGGTAAATATGTGGAGACTGAGTGTAATATTTGCCAACTGTTGACTATTAAATGGATTATGCTGTAAATGAGTCAGTACATATAAGTTCCTAGGAGGCCATCCTCAGAAACTAAGAACCAGCTCCTCGATGTATTTAGGTATCTAATTTCCATTGATTTCAATGGGAGTTAGGCACCTAAATACTTTGCAGATCTCTTGCTGAGTTTTTCCTCCTACTTAAGGAAAAGCCCTGATGCTTTCCAGCTCACAGCAGCTTATCTCAGAATGTGTCTTCCATATTGTATGCCTATAAGTTCAGCTACCAAAACCATTAGGTGACAATTTAAATAAAACACATTAACCTTGCATGACAATTGATACATATTCTGGTGCCTACAGTTGCATAGCTGACCCCAGTCAGTCTCATGCACTCTGGTTGTTTTTTTGTAAAATGTAAGATGACTGCAAATTACAGATCAAGAGGGGTGACCTTTTATTTTCCATCATCTTGTATTTTTTTTAAAACTTTGCTTCTGATTTCATAGTGAAAAGTCATGATTGTATTTCAGTATCTGTAATAATACTGATTAAAAGAATGGGCCTGTACATTTTTGGAAGTTGAATGGGGAATGAAAGTCTTCAAAACCTCCAAGGATCAGGCCTTAAACTATTCCATAAGTGTTCCTGTGGTTTGTTGGTTTGTTTGTTTTTAAAGGAAGTGATTTGGAGGCAGGGGCAACTTCTGAAGAAAAAGCACAGCCAATTAGTCATATTGATTTTGGGGAAGTAATAGTCAATTAATTCTCGCAGGAAAACCAAATGAACCCATTAAATCCTAAATTAAAAGGGGACCAGATTTTTATATGGTTTTATTCTGTCTTTCTTAAAAGGCCTCACTTGATGATAACAAAAGAAAGCATTGTCAAAAGCAGTTTGAAAACAGGATCAGTAGTTTACTTATCACAAGCATCTAGGAGGAGAGGAGATGTAAATGTATTTATATACACCTCTACCCCGATAAAACGCGACCCGATATAATACGAATTCAGATATAACGTGGTAAAGCAGTGCTCCAGGGGGGTGGGGCTGCGCACTCCGGAGGATCAAAGCAAGTTTGATATAACACGGTTTCACGTATAACGCGGTAAGATTTTTTGGCTTCCGAGGACAGCGTTATATCGGGTAGAGGTGTACTCTTCACATTTGCCACCAGATAAAAGAGACTTCATGGTCAACATAATGTTCTCTCATTGTTCGGATACGAGATCACCTGTACACAGGTAATTAGTTTTAGGGGATTTCATTTCCATTGGCAACCACTCTCAGTTCAGAAGACTAACTGATTGTAGCAGTGTAACAAGTGACTTTCTGCATAACCATTTCTCAATGAATTAGAAATGATCAGGGTATAAAGCTTAAACTTGTAGAGGTGAATTAGTAACACAAGAGTTAGTGCATAAAGGTAACATGAAGAGCTTAACACTAGTGCTTTCATTTGTTCTTCCCCATCACCAAATAACCTTGTGATCGATGGTGGATCATCTGACTGTCAAGGGGAAAGACAGAACTGTGACCTGGCCAGTGAAAAGCCAGATGCTTAAAAGGTAAGGCTCAAAAGATACCAATCGTTTCAAACCTATGAACCTTTTTGTCCAGCCTAAATGAAGGCAAACTCTAAACAACCAGGAATCACATAATAGGTTAATAGGTAATGTGAAACCAATTATAACATCATACTTCATATCATATTCATTTCCATGCTTATGGCATTATCTGGTTAAACAACTGTTTAGTAACATTTGAAATACTGCAATCAATTTAATATTTCTTTATTCAAACATGGTACACAAAGGAGGAAGGGAGAATCTCCCATGATAGCTAGGTAGGATTCAAATCAAAACTAAGGGGATTTGGGATTCAGCTTGTTCAAAACCATTGGGAGAACACTGACCACTTTAGGACAGAAGGAATGGGAAGCATCTCATCTTCATAGAGTCATACAGTTTAAGGCCAGAAGCGACCAATAGATTATCTAATTTGACCGCTGATATAACAGGCCATAGAATTTTACCCAGATACCACTGTACTGAATCCAATAACTTGTGTTAGACTAAAGTATATAGTTCAGAGAGGCATCCAATCTAGGTCTGAAAACATCAGAGATGGAGAATCCACCACTTCCCTTGGTAGTTTGTTCTGAGGGTTAATTATCTTCACTGTTAAAAGTTTGCTCCCATTCCTAATTCTAAATTGTCTGGCTTCAACTTCCAGCCATTGGGTCATGTTATGACTTTCTCCACTACATTAATAAGCCATTTAGTACCCAGTATTTTCTCCCTATGAAGGTACTGATATACTGAAAACAAGTTACCTGTCAATCTTCTTTTTGATAACCCAGACAGATTGAACTGTTTACGTTTCTCACTGAAAGACATTTTCTCCAGCACGCAAATTATTTTTGTGGCTCCTTTCTGTACCCTCTCCAATTTGTCAACATCATTTTAAAAACGTGGGCATCAGAGCTGGATGCAGTATTCCTGTCTCAGTGCTGTATAGAGGTAAAATCACACCCTTCCTCCTACTCATCTGTTTATACATTCAAGAGTCACATTAGCCATTTTGCCCCAGCATTGCACTGGGAGCTCATGTTGAGTTTCTTGTCCACTCTGATCCCTAAATCTTTTCTGAGTCGCTGCTGTCCAGTATACAGTCCCATTCTGTAGGTATGTCCTACATTCCTTTTCCCTAGGTGTATAACTGCATTTGGCTCTATTAAAATACATTTTGTTTGAATGGGGCCAGCTCACTTTCTGACCCAGATCACTCTGTATGACTGCCCTGTCCTCATCATTATTTATCACTCCATCAAACTTTGTGGTGTCCTCAAATTTTATCAGCAGTGATATTATATATTTACTTCCAGATCATTGATGAAAATATTAATATTTAATTCCTGAGGAACTGCATAATAAACACCCAATTCAATGACAATTCCCCATTGCCATCTACTTTTTGAGATATGTCAGTTACCCAGGTCTTAATCCATTTAACATGAACTCTATGGATATTGTATAATGCTATTTTTTTATTCAGGATGTAATTTGGATCTAAATCATATGCCTTTAAAAAGTCTAAGTGTGTTATATATACATACTTACCTTTATCAATCTTGTAATCTCATCTGAGTAGGAGTCGAGACCTTTTGGGTGGAAAAAGGAGCAATCTGGCCTGAGAGAGAGTGTTGAAATCTGTCTTGGGTGGGAGGGATGAAGTTTGGAAGTGAGCTGTCTACTGGCAAACCGAATAGCCTGGGGCTGTCACCCATTGAGAGACCACAGGCAATGAAAGGAGGAAAGAAACCCTGTTAGAGCCTCACTCTGGATTATGAAGTTTGGGATCTGGCTGTCTTGAGCAATATGAGAAAAGTCACCTGGCGAAAGTCATTTCTGTGCCAAAACCAATCCCAAAAAATCTCTTAAAAACATTGTTTCAAATCCAGTGAAACTGATAAAGTCAAATATATAAAAATAAATTAATTATTTAAAATGTTAAAAACAAATAAAGGAGTCAGTCTTATGCAAAGTATTATATAACCTATACGAAAACAGGATTTATAGTGGAAATGCTGACAGGCTAACTAAATCTGCAGTTGGGACACTACTACAGTATAATATTCTCATCCTGGCCCTTGTTCATTGCACCTTCAGATTCATTGCCATGAATTTACTTAGAGATAAACTCGAATGTTTGCTGAAAGTAGCTTGTAAGTGTGGTTACAGGCTCTTAGTATCATTTGGTAACAGCCTAAACAACCCTGTGAGAGCTGCAGCGGCAGAACAGCTTGTCAAAATAAAACCTTAAGCAGATGGTTCTAAATCATAGGAACTCCACTTTATATGCTGAATGCTTGAGCAGTTCCATGAATAACAGAAAGCTGTCCACAAATATGTGGGGAAAGAGCAGATGTGTGAGGCTGATGTTGCCTGATCTCCACCAAATGGAATCTTACTGCTGTCAAAAGCACTGTCTCTTGTCTGTTTGAGACAGTGACTTAAAGCGTTCACTTGAAACACATCCGTTTTTTAAATACTGCACCTCTACTTGTTGCTGTGAAAACTGAGAATTTACATTGGCGTGGCGGGAAGGTAGACACTGCAGCAATACAATGTCTGAGGGAATGGTTACAGATCTCTCAGATTCTCTTTAAAATTTCTACGTAAAACTTAAATGTTTTTTGGTTTTGCCAACTTTGTTTCAATTTCACCCAGCAGAGCAGATCTTCTTGATCGCGGTGATCTTTCATCTGTGTTACTGCAGTTTTGTGCCAGTGTAACAAACACGGTGGTTTTCAATAGAAGTACATTCTTGTAAGACTGAACTGGTGCAGTGATGACACAGGCCCTTGTGTCCAACCTCGGTTAAGCCATATTTCAAGAGAACTAACATCACTGCGCTTCTGAGTTCAGACTCACAAACAGGAAGAATATGTAAATAGACAAGAACGTCTCACAGGATGACATTCTACTTCTATATAATATAGTGAATATAATTTATATAAGATTGGACCTATTTTAAATGTTACCATGATATTTTGGAGATTCCTCAACAGAAGATGAATGATCTGTGGCTGTCAGTTTGGCTCCAAACAAGTACTGCCACAGCATGAAGAACTGTAGGGAAACACATGACTATCACTGATAAAATGTCATCTTGAAGCAGACAGCACATCAGAGATGAGGACAAGCCAATTTCAAAAATGATTATTTTTGGTTTTGCAACTCTCTTGTTGTTCACTAAGCTGTTCTTACAGGATACAGCCAGAAAGAAGAAATATATTATAATGGGACCCCCATTCCAGCTCAGGGCTACTTGTAATTTGCATAGTAAAGCAAAACCAAGCTAGTCCTATTAATTGTCTGCACAGCCTCCGTCATCTTCTCTCCCTTTCCTGAAAAGACTGAGTCAAAGAAATAATCCCAGAAGTTTTTAGCTATTTTTGCAGGGAAATGAAGACCTCAGTGTCTCGTGGACTGAACAGGGTTCGCTGAGAAATCATGTTCCCAGCGCAACAACACTGAAGGTCCATGTATTGTAAACACTGGAATATCGTCTGCTAAAGCAGAGATCATTGATTGTTAATTTTGCTGGTCACTGATCACTCATTCTACTGAAGAGGATGATGACTACTCTGATATTTAAAGATTTGTCAGTCTGGCTATATTTTTCTCTCATAATGTGGCTTGTCTATCTCCATATTATCATCCACTGTCTGGCACTAACAAAAGCCTTAGGCTACCTACTGTGTACAGTATCATTGCCATAAATGTATTGCTGTTAGCTTTGCTGTTCCAGAAACCTATGGTCCTTTGAGTTATACACTCCAGGTGGCCTTCAATGGGCTTGTTTTAACCATGAAAGTATCTGAGCAGGAGCTGGAGGAGTAGAATATAGAGCTATGTGCATTAATTTAAAACATGAGAGTATGATACAGGCTATATATTTTCAATGTACTCCATGAAAGATAGAAAATGGCCTAGACTGTGAGATTTTAAATATAGTTTATATATCGTCACGCTTGTTTTAACTAAAGGTGCAGCATGAATTGAAGAGAAATAAAATCCTTTTGACTGTGCCTCTCTCAGAATTGCTTTGTGCTGCCTTTCCAAGTCCTTTTGGCACCTGTAGAAGGGGCACCATTGCCTCCCAAGCACCCTCTTGTGGCAGAGTGTGGTTCTGCTGTGGCCTGCCTCAATAACAATGAGATCACTTAAAAAGCCCAGTCAAGGAGAAGCTACACACTATTGTAGCAGTATATCTCCCTTAAATAAAGCCTTTGGAAAGGAACACTTGTACACTTGAACACTTGTAAAAGCCAGATAAAACTTAAAAGTCCCAAAACAAAAGTGTCTAGATTCCAGCAGCAACTCCTTGTGTTATAAGGCCTCAGGCCTCTCTGCTGCCTTTCCCCTGTTTGTTCAGAGTTCCACACAGGCCCTTCTTGCCTGGAGAGCTTTTGCAGTCTTTCCTTTGCTTGTTCAGGATGTCTCCCAGGCCTCCCTGCCTGGACAGCTTTTGGCTTAGTTTAGGCTCTCTGGGATTTTCCATCCTCTGGAACTTCCTTTCTCCTCGGGAGCTTTGTTCAGCTGTGCTCTACTAAGCCTTGCAGGGTACGTCTACACAGTGACTGGCAGTGAATCTCAGAGCCCGTATTGACAGACTCAGGTTTGTGGGGCTTGTGCTGCAGCACAAAAAATAGCTGTGTAGATTTTGCAGCTTGGGCTGGAGCTCACGTTCTGAAGGCCCTCTCCCTCGGCTTTCGAGCCTGAGCTGCAATGTCTACACAGCTATTTTTAGCACTGTAGCATAAGCCCAACAAGCCCAAGTTGTTGACCCAGGCTCAGAGGCTTGCTTCTGCTCACTGTATAGACCTTATTAGGCCCAGGTGCTCCTTCCTGAATTAACTACCTGTTAACTAGCCCCAGCTAGACCTGGGTTGGCTCATTCACTTCAGTAGAGCCTGTCACAGGATAGTTGGGCATCTGATTCCCTTAAAGCACCAGCCCTGTGACGGTGCCCTTCTCGAATAATATGAATCTACAATCCTAGTCACAACTCCAGCGCTCACTGAGCTCAAAGACTTAGCTAATTGCAATTGTAGCCTGATAGGTGGTGGATATTTCAGCCTAGCCCTTTGACAACCACAGTACCCAGATAGATGGAATACCATTGGACAGGATGATACTCTAGAGGTGCATAGGAGTTTATTTTTCCATTTTAAAATGTTTACGGCTTGACCCCAGTGGGTGGCTGGGGACTTTCACAGGTCTCCATGAACAAAGAATCTGAGATCCCCTATAGAATGGTGGGTTTTTTTTATTATTTCTCTGGCATGAGTCTGCCAGAACTAAAAGTATGCACCTCCCTAGGTCTGATGACTGCTTATCATTGCCCACACTTTGTGACTGTATTATTATAAAGACTATTTTCTATCTCAAAATGGAGAGACTGTGCTAGCTGGTATTAGGGAATTTGGACAAATAGTCTGAGCATAACTGAAATGTTATATTATAATTATATTTTGAGTGTGACAGCCTAAGAGTACAAAAACCACTACATTGTAATCCGGTAAATGAAAGGTAAAAGTCTCATACAGACACTCAGCAGGTTTCCAGAAGCTTTATTCTGTGATTTGCATAATTTTATGGTGCGGAGAATATAGAACATGGAAAGTTGACAGTTATTTTGGATACTGTTGTACTACTGCTCTTCGCTTTTCATTCCTCTCTCATTTTTGAAAGGAAAATCAAGGGTTACCTTTTGAAAAGGGGGCAGTTTTCGTCACCTGTGGCCCAAAATGAAGAAATCTGTTACATGATTTATCTGGGAAAGGAGGTTATAGTTACTACTAGTTAATCCTGAAGAGATCCCAAATCAGGTTATTCTGGGAGGTGAAGAGAGTCCACATCTTCTGAAGCTCTCTTTTCCAACCACAAAAAAAAAAAAAAAAAAGTCAAGAAGTTGCCCCATTAACTCTATCATTATTTATCTCTCTCTCAATATTCTGTCCTCTAATTGCTCTCTCTGTCACCGTGGTCAGCAGAATGGTTCTTCTCACTGCCCTTTACAAGTCTGTGAGGGATACTGGCATCTCTTTTCCCATTCTGCCCTTTCACTTTTACATGGGTATTGAAAGGAGGTGCTGGATCAGCTTTGGTGTTAGAAGTTAGAAGGTATGGTCTTTTCTCCAGAGTGGGCCAGTAGACAGCATATTGATCTTCACTCAGCTGGTTATACCCAAGGATAACCAGAGTGGCGATCAATGCATTCAAACAGTAGCAGATCTATCTGTCCCACATTAAATTTGGGACTTTGCCACAAATTATGTCCCACTGGAGCCCACTGTTACATGAGTTCAAAAAGCAAAACTCTGGTAATCATAAGACTGATTGGATGGAAGCCTCAAACTGATATCCAAAAATATGAAAGGCTCGATTCTGCCAGGTGCTGAGTCCTCCTGAGAGATGCCTAATTCCCTCAACCTAGTTGATGTCAGTGGGAGTCAAACACACATCTTGTAGAATCGCACCCATATTTAACACTCCCTAACCTTGACAATGACAGCTATTGCTACTGATTTTACATAGACGGCACTATAGTCATGGGCAGCAGTATAAAATCCAAAAATAGATATAAAGCAACAAAGAGTCCTGTGGCATCTGTTAGTCTTTAAGGTGCCACAGGACTCTTTGTTGCTTTTTACAGATCCAGACTAACACGGCTACCCCTCTGATACAAAAATAGATAGTTATTCCCTCTTCCACGGTACTACACATGGCAAGTAATTAAATGCCTGGGTTGCCTGTGAGTGGATACGTGAGTAGGAAGAGAATGAGGTCTATTAATTAAAGCAGGGAACTGGAAGTAAGACTTCTGGGTTCCATTCTCAGCTTTGTCTCAGTTTGTTACGTAATTTTTACCATAATCTCTCTATACCTTTGTTCACCCATCTATAAAATGGAGACAATAATACTTTAACCAACTCACAAAGGTGTTAGGAAGCTTGATTTTATAAAAGTATTTTTCTTATGATTTTATTAAGTGGTTAATTTATTACCAACATACAGTGCTTTTGATAGTCTGAATTTATTTTGTATTTGTGCATTGCATTTGATGGCAGCTGCAATAATGATGTAACTTAATGTAAAATGGAAGTTTGATCAGCAAAGGGTCTGACTCTCCTCTCCCTTTTTTCCCCCCCACCAATACAACTTGATTGACTTCAGCAGAGCCTATCACTGAGAGCAGTATATGAGCCCCAAAACTATAGCTAATGAATTAGATTAGGACAAACATAACCAAGGGCCGTACTTAAAAGGGGGGAAAGTATTAAAATATCTCCTACACTGAAGCAAAATAAATTCATTATAGAGGATAAAAAACTGACCTGGAGCAGCTAAATTAGTTCAGAGATTCAAGAGCCATCTTGTGCCAGCAATTCCTCAGAGATAATCCTTGTTAGACAATGACAGATGATAGGACCAAGGGGTATAATGAAAGTTAGCAAAAAAAAATCAAAACAGACATTAAAATAACAGTTCTTCATGCAGGGAATAATAAACGTTTAACACAGCCTAATGGGCCAGTTTGTTAGCGCAAAGACACTAAGGGTCATTTAAGAAGCAGTTATGCACTGTCCTGAGGAAAACATCATTGCAAAAAAAATAAAGGATGCAATCTGATAAATCAAATAGTCTGCATGTATCTTTGATATCCCTTATGTGGAAACAGTTCTATAAACACTTTCCCTCACATTTTAGGAAAATGCAATATCAAAGAAAAATTATACTGAATAGCTTTTATATTTTTTGTGCGGAGAATTAAAACATCTAGACTACTTGCTTGTGCAATAAAAGTATGAGACATTATTATTAGTCAAGCAACTGCAATCGTTTAACCAATTATAATATTTCATATTTCCTGCTTTTGGACTAATTTTTCTCTGATATCTAAATGTTCATACAAGTGCTATAAATATTGAAGAATTAGTGAAATCTCATTATGTGACTCCAGGAACCAAGACTGCTGCACAGCAAAACATGAGCATTTCATGAGCAATCTGATAATGAAACTCATAGGACCAGCTTCTCAGCTGGTCTAATTTGCCATGGCACCATTGACTTTAATGGACTTCAGCTGAGGATATGGCTCATGCTATATAGTTCCATTCATCAGACAGGTTGTTAAAGGAAAGTCCTGTCTACTATTTCTGATCCCAACAGAAGATAATCATAGATTCTACTTTATATAGATTTTTAAATGGTGTCCATCACCATAGTATCTGAGTACCTTCCAGTTGTGTATTAAGTGATGTGACTAACATCCATTACTTATGGTTCATTCTCTCATCCTTTTCTCAGAGGCAGAAGTGTGTGTTCAGAGGGGTGTTAGGTTTTGGTGTGTGGGAGTGGGAGGGGCAGGAATGTTATGTACATATTGTGGTGTGTTTATATTACAGAAAGCAGGTCAAATAAATGTGCCTTGCATTTAAAGTGGAATGTGCTGAAATGTGGGATGGACCTTAGTTCTTGGGGGAGTTCATTAGACCCCCCCCCCCCAAAAAAAGTTCTGTCTGCAACACAGATGAGCTTTACCCTTATTGTAGAAAGTTCCATTGTGCCAGAGGAGTATAATTGTCAACCCTCTTCTTCATCCTAGAGTTGTAATCAATCTTTTAGACATCCTAAGCCCAGGCCACTGTGTACCTTGAAAATAAGGACTGAGATCTTGAATGTGACTCAGTAATCTATGGGAAGCCAATGTAGAGAGCTGAGAAGAGATGTGATGTGCTTGCCATATCCTGTGTGGCTGCGATGATGTGCTGCAGAATCTTAGATTTTATGGCCAGAAGCAGATGCTTTCATCGGTCTTGGAAACAAGCCTTTCATTTCTGGGTGTGAGGATAAGTGACGAACAGGTCAAGAACTTAACAAAGGCCTAAAGGACCTCTTTGACCAATGTAGTGAAACGTGATCACCATGAATACAAGTGGTAAATCACCATAAAACGTAGCTACTTTTTTAACTGCACTAGTTTCTTTATTATAATCATTCTCCTGCCAATGTGTCTTGCCCACTTGCCTCCCTCGCTTGTTGAGGTACTGGTATGTATTATTTTTTATTTGTCTCTAATGAAAAAAAACTGAGAGTTGTACATGCACAACTGCTATTGAAATGAATGAGGGTTGTGCAACTGACAGAATGACTGAGCTCAAGGATTCTCTTTTCCTTTTCTTTTCTGGGAGCTCTAATATATAGTATATGCACAAGGATGAACTCTCTAGTGTCAATAAAGGGAAGATATATTCAGAACTTCAGTGTTAGATATTGTTAACTACATTGAAAATGAAACCAAAATTTTAGGAAGCACCCAAGGTTAGTTAACATAATTTAAATGTTTCTGGTATCTGGTATGTATTCGTGTTGAATACATGCATCCGACTAAGTGGGTATTCACCCACGAAAGCTCATGCTCCAATACGTCTGTTAGTCTATAAGGTGCCACAGGACTCTTTGCTGCTTTTAAATGTTTCTATCACTCTTTGTTGTAAGTTGATCTAATTGATACATCTTAAGTCTCTTTACCATAAATCAAAATACCTTGCAATGAATTGTCACTGCAAACTCCAAAGGAAAGCAGTCTCAGTCCAGTTCCTTGTTGCCATCTAATGGGTGCTCACATGGTAATCTCAGACATATTCCCAGGTGATAGGTGTCCATATCAGAAAAAACACCAATACAACTGGCATAATTTGTACCTTTGGCTGCAATCTTAATGAGGCGGACAAGGACTGAATCAGACAGTAACAGTGAACTAACCTGGTGCCCTTCCCCCCAGCTCAGACACCCTCTAAAAGGAATATGTAATGTAATTGTCCAAGGGGGAGCAGCTTTAATAAGTCGGAAACACATTAGCAGAACATCAATAGGGTGAACACTGTCAATACGAGCAATTAAATGAAGAGGATTACATGCATATAGTGTTGGAAGTATGTCAGGGAAAAGCCCTGAGAGTTCAAGGAGTCATTCAGTACCTCTTTTGATGGGTGGTCACACTAAATGAAAGAGGTCCCTTATTTTTACTGAATTTTACTGAATTTCAGCACTGGCTATAGAAAGGAATTCTCTAAGAATACAGTAATATGAAGTCTCCCCGTCAGTTGAAGGTTTTAAATCAAGACACGCTCTAACTGAGCCAGAAGTTATGAACTTGCTGAAAGAACTCAAATTTGAAATTGCGGAACTATTAACTATGGTTTGTAACCTGTCCTTTAAATAGGCTTCTGTACCCAATGATTGGAAGATAGCTAATGTAACGCTAATATTTAAACAGGGCTCTAGAGGTGATCCCGGCAATTACAGACTGGTAAGTCTAACGTCAGTATACCGGGCAAATTAGTTGAAACAATAGTAAAGAATAAAATTGTCAGACACATAGAAGAACGTACATTGTTGGGCAAAAGTCAACATGGTTTCTGTAAAAGGAAATCATGTCTTACTAATCTATTAGAGTTCTTTGAAGGGGTCAACAAACATGTGGACAAGGGGGATCCAGTGGACATAGTGTACTTAGATTTCTGGAAAGCCTTTGACAAGATCCAAAGGCTCTTACGTAAATTAAGTTGTCATGGGATAAGAGGGAAGATCCTTTCATGGATTGAGAACTGGTTAAAAGACAGGGAACAAAGGGTAGGAATAAATGGTAAATTTTCAGAATGGAGAGGGGTAACTAGTGGTGTTCCCCAAGGATCATTCCTAGGACCAATCCTATTCAACTTATTCATAAATGATCTGGAGAAAGGGATAAACAATGAGGTGGCAAAGTTTGCAGATGATACTAAACTACTCAAGATAGTTAAGACCAAAGCAGACTGTGAAGAACTTCAAAAAGATCTCACAAAACTAAGTGATTGGGCAACAAAATGGCAAATGAAATTTCATGTGGATAAATGTAAAGTAAGGCACATTGGAAAAAATAACCCCAACTATACATACAATATGAAAGGGGCTAATTTAGCTACAACTAATCAGGAAAGAGATCTTGGAGTCATCATGGATAGTTCTCTGAAGACAACCACGCAGTGTGCAGCGGCAGTCAAAAAAGCAAACAGATTGTTAGGAATCATTCAAAAAGGGATAGAGAATAAGATGGAGAATAACTTATTGCCCTTATATAAATCCATGGTACGCCCACATCTTGAATACTGCGTACAGACGTCATCTCCTCATCTCAAAAAAGATATACTGGCATTAGAAAAGGTTCAGAGAAGGGCAACGAAAATGATTAGGGGTTTGGAACGGGTCCCATATGAGGAGAGATTAAAGAGGCTAGAACTTTTCAGCTTGGAAAAGAGGAGACTAAGGGGGGAATATGATAGAGGTATATAAAATCATGAGTGATGTGGAGAAAGTAGATAAGGAAAAGTTATTTACTTGTTCCCATAATATAAGAACTAGGGGCCACCAAATGAAATTAATGGGCAGTAGGTTTAAAACAAATAAAAGGAAGTTCTTCTTCACACAGCACACAGTCAACCTGTGGAACTCCTTGCCTGAGGAGGTTGTGAAGGCTAGGACTATAACAGGGTTTAAAAGAGAACTAGATAAATTCATGGAGGTTAAGTCCATTAATGGCTGTTAGCCAGGATGGGTAAGGAATAATGTCCCCAGCCTCTGTTTGTCAGAGGGTGGAGATGGATGGCAGGAGAGAGATCACTTGACCGGCTCTGTTCAATATCTTCATCAACGACTTAGATATTGGCGTAGAAAGTATGCTTATTAAGTTTGCAGATGATACAAAACTGGGAGGGATTGCAACTGCTTTGGAGGATAAGGGCATAATTCAAAATGATCTGGACAAATTGGAGAAATGGTCTGAGGTAAACAGGATGAAGTTTAACAAAGACAAATGAAAAGTGTTCCACTTAGGAAGGAACAATCAGTTTCACACCTACAGAATGGGAAGAGACTGTCTAGGAAGGAGTACGCAGAAAGGGATCTAGGGGTTATAGTGGACCACAAGCTAAATATGAGTCAACAGTGTGATGCTGTTGCAAAAAAAGCAAACATGATTCTGGGATGTATTAACAGGTGTGTTGTGAGCAAGACACGAGAAGTCATTCTTCCACTCTACTCTGTGCTGATTAGGCCTCAACTGGAGTACTGTGTCCAGTTCTGGGCACCGCATTTCAAGAAAGATGTGGAGAAATTGGAGAGGGTCCAGAGAAGAGCAACAAGAATGATTAAAGGTCTAGAGAACATAACCTATGAAGGAAGGCTGAAAGAATTGGGTTTGTTTAGTTTGGAAAAGAGAAGACTAAGATGGGACATGATAGCAGTTTTCAGGTATCTAAAAGGGTGTCATAAGGAGGAGGGAGAAAACTTGTTCATCTTAGCCTTCAGATAGAACAAGAAGCAATGGGCTTAAACTGCAGCAAGGGAGGTTTAGATTGGACATTAGGAAAAAGTTCCTAGGGAGGTTGTGGAATCTCCATCTCTGGAGATATTTAAGAGTAGGTTAGATAAATGTCCGTCAGGGATGGTCTAGACAGTATTTGGTCCTGCCATGAGGGCAGGGGACTGAACTCGATGACCTCTTGAGGTCCCTTCCAGCCCTAGAATCTGTGAATCTATGAATCATTACCTATTAGGCTCATTCCCTCTGGAACACCTGGCATTGGTCACTGTCGGTAGACAGGATACTGGGCTGGATGGACCTTTGGTCTGACCCAGTATGGCCATTCTTATGTTCTTATGCTGCAGAAGTCACTTAGTGAAATTCTATGTTCTGTTTAAGCAGGTCAGATTAGATGATCACAATCATCCCTTTAGCCTTAAAACTCCACTAATCTATGAAAAAGGTCCCACTTCATAATGGTGACCAAGTATTTAAAATACTAAGGCGCTGATCCTCTAAGCCTCTCTGGAGTCGTTGACCGTGTACCTGCAAAGAGCCACGTTAAAGGCAAAGGAGCTCTATATGTAGAAAAGCTTGCAGAATCAATGCCTAAATATATATTCATTTTCAAAGTACTGTGTTAACGTGATACTAATAGTGGATGCAGGAAACTATGAAATTGGGTGTGGGGGCAAAAGAGAGGATTCACGTGTGAAGGTATTTTAGCAAAGGTCTTATCAATAGAGAAATAGTATCTAAAATAAGGGCATATTAGGCAGTAGCATTAGTGTTAAACACAACAGATGCGCCATCTGAGATACTACATTATAAATCTAAAAGATTTCTTTTGTCCATGTCCATGTATAGCTTATTTTGGATGTCCATTTATCTAAAACTCCTTTGTCAATAAGCCTGTGGGAACACAACTGACCAAGATTCTGCCAACTGTTTTTGTTTCCAGGTTCAAACCATTGTTAGTAAATTTGAGATTGGAGACAAACATGGCAGTATCATGCCATGGCTATCTAACCACCCTCAGTATTATGAGGGAGGCAGAAAGTTGTGATGCAGTTCTGAAGGGTCTTTTCCTCTCTATAATGTCTGAGAAAATTGTACTGAAACTGTTGCTAACCAGAGTGGATAAGATTAAGAATGCTACTATTCTTATGCTACCCACACGATTCCAGAATAATCAGTGAGAATACATACAATGCCTCTTTTTGAGGATTAAAAATGGACACTTCATACCTGTAGTTACAAAATGTAACATTTTTCACTCTTTCCAAAATGTTCATTGAAATCAAAGCTTTTAATCTGGACTAGTAGAATATCTGCCCTCTTAGCTGCATTCATACATTGGTAACTATGACATAATGAAACACATCTTTACTTTGTTATAAAGTACTAGATGAAAAATAAATAATTACATCCAGGTAGATTAAATAGTGTGTTATCACCTTTTAGTTATGCAACTCAGGAACATTCAGAATTATTTAAAATCCTCTTTAATGAAATGTTAATGAATTTTAATGAAAATTTTCTGTGATAGAATAATAGTTCTACTTTTTTCATTGAGTAGCATATATGAGCCACTTCTTTTATCATCTATCTTCAGTTTTTATGACCTATAGTAATAACTTTGAACTTAGTCCCAGATGTGGTCAGTAACAGTAAAAAACAGTAACTAAAACATCCCTGCTATACGATACATGACCAAACAATAACTGTATATGTTTCCTTGTCTGGGCTTCCCATGAACCCTGTTTGTCTCTTTTAGACTGTAAGCTCTTCAGGACAGGGGCTGTCTTACTTTTGTTTCTTGTACAGCATGGTGTACATTGTCAGCAATTAACAAAAAACAATATTAAAGAATTTTTAAGAAATGTAATAGGAGTTATTTGTACTGCAGTAGCATGCAAAGGCATCAGTCTGGATTCAGCACCCTATTGTGCTAGGAGCTATATATATAGTTACTAGAATTAGTGAAACAGTTTCAGGTTTTTGATGATGTTTTGCAAATTTATTTTATTTTATTTTATTTTCTGCCAGCTGGCTTATAAAGTAGTCACAATTTTTGAAATTTGACATTTTAAAAAAAAACCTTCATATATTTTTGCACTCTTGTTGACATTTTCCAACCAGCTGTCATAGCAACACAGAGCTGCAGACAATGTCTGCCCCTAAGAGTTTTCAAGCTAAATTAATACAGAGCAAATGGAAACACCACAATTCGGAGAATTTTATTAGATTAGATGCTCTCAAGCCTTGTCTCAAATGAAGCAACCCAGTGTTTTACCTGTGTCTAGTTTCAGAGGGGTAGCCGTGTTAGTCTGTTTCAGCAAAAACAACGAGGAGTCTTGTGGCACCTGTGTCTAGTGCCATGTTTCTTGCTCCAGCATAGTCTGTTTCCATGACAGCAACATCTTAATTTTTTTTAAATGTGTCATCTTTTGTCCTCCTCTTTTCTGTATCCCACTAAGTGGTATCCAGTTCAGGGCTTGTCTAGGATTACATTTTTTTACAACATGCCCAAACCGCTTCAGCTCCATTCTTCAATCATTATCTCTACAGTTTCATGGCCAGTCCTGTGTAACACATCAGTGTTAGCATGGCATCCTGGTTAGGACACTCTGAGCTGTGAACCACTATATTTCCACTCTGCCTTAGAAAGAGTGAGAACTTGACTGCTGCTAAGCTATGTGTTAGCTGCCTGACATATCAGCCTGTCAGCCTCAACAGCAAGCTTGTCAAGACTCTGCCAGTGTAAATTTTGCTTTGCAGGTGACAATCAGTGAACCTCAGCTCCTGAGTTCCCCAGAGACTTCTCCCTGTAGTGTCCAGTCCCCCTCACTGGACACTCACCAAAATTACTGAGCTAGAGCACACATCAGCCTGTTAAGTTAGCTGAAGACTCACACTTCACTTTAATACACAGCACTGAGATAATTTTGTAAGAAAGCAAGAATAAGTTTATTAACAAATAACAGACATGTGAGTGATGCTAAACAAGAATAAAAGAGACAGGTATGGTTATAAACAAAATATACTTTCTAGTGACTAAAACTTAATTTTAGCATGTTGCAATCTTTGCCTAAGCAGTTGTCTTACTTATATCAAGTTACCAGTATCCCTAGTTTTCCAGACTAAGGGATTCAACTTTCCTAGGCTCAAAGGGTGTATGTAATACCCTATGTCCTCCCAGTGATGGATAACTAAAATGCCTTCTTGCTCCCCTTATATTACCCTAAGTCCATTGTTTCTGCCTCAAGAGCCAGGACAGTGTCCTGGGGTGCAGATTCTGTCCCCCAGTGTGCTCACTAAGCTGTCACTTGTTACCTCGATTGCTTTGTTACCTTATATGTAAATGTACTTTCATTATCCTCTTGCTTACAAAGCTTGAAAAAAACAGGTGAACCCATGTTCCTTTGTCTAAGCCAAGCTTGTTTATCAAGTATGCCCCAAAAACATATTTTCCAAACATATTTCCAACACATACTCTTTATACACCATCTGCACGTACATCAAACGATATTCCTGATCAGTGTGTCACCAGTTTTTATATGACACCTTACTTGATATGCTTTTATAGTACAATAATATAGTATACAATCAGTTGATTCAATTGCTTATTCTTTGGGGTTCAGACCCTTGTTCTTCCTGAGGTGTCTGGCCCCTGATTCTCATGGTTAGTTACTTTATTCTACCAGGGCACAGCAGATATTTTCTGCGAGCATTTCTGATGGAATGTGTTAAGTTTCCTGTTGTGGGCTTCTAGCATTTGCCAAGTTTCAGAAGCGTATACCAATGTGGGTGTCACAATGACAGTGTATTGTTAGAGTATAGATATTCAGGCCTGCCTGTAAAGGTCTATACTTTAAGAACTTAGGTGTATTTTTATCACTTAGCTAGTTATAGGGGTATAAAAACAAAGAATCAAAATCACAGTCTGCCTGTGTATGGGCCTTCTCTCACTAGGCTAGTCTGATACCTTGTTCTTAGGCTAAGGCCTTTGGCTAAGCAGCAGGGGCAGCCATAAGCTGGGAAGCGTATGATCATATCCTCACATCCCAAACCAGTCACACTGAAGTAAGGTGGTATTGGGCTGTTAGGAAGACCATCCTGTCATCATAATGCCCATCACCACCACATAAAGAGACAGATCTTAAGTGATAGCATCCTGTCTGGCAAGAAATCACTTATCAATGGTTGTGATTGTGAAACCCTCATTTCTGTATTGTTTTATCTTTATGGCCCCCACTTTTTGATTATTACATAATTATTATTTCTGTCTGCTGTATAATTAATTTTGCTAGGTGTAAGTTAATTAGGGTAGTGGAATATAATTGGTCAGAGAATTATATTACAATATGTTATGATTGGTTAGTTAAATTTCAGTAAAATGATTGGTTAAGGTATAACTGAGAATATTACTATATAAATGGGGTCAAACAGGAAGTGGAAGGGAAATTGGAATCATGTTTGTTAAGGGGGGGCAGACGGGAACGGGAATAGGGAATGGGGAACGGGACACAGGCAAGGCTCTGTGGCATCAGAGCTGGGAAGGGGGACACGGGGTAAATGCTCTGCGGCAGGGGTTCAGCAAAATACAACATTATATAGTGACTGGCATCTGATGTGGGACATGCAGAAATAACTGGCCCAGACTGTACTGGTGGGAGAGCAAAGGCGTTCCCTTGGCCCTTGCAGGTCCCACACAGTTGCAGTCCCTGTGATTGGAGGACTATTCCCTCCCTATTCCTTTGGGGACAGGATGGGGAAAAACTTGTGGGCTATGGCCAGTATCCTCCCATACTGGCCTGTGGAACAGGACTGGCCTAGTGATGGGAGGGAGAAGCTGCACTCCCCAAATAGCAACTAGGGCAGGTCTGTGCCTAAGCAGCATGAATGAGCACTCTGAAATCATGTTCTGTTTTGGGTGCCAAAGTCCACAAGAGAAAGATAGAGAATCTAATAACAAAGGGAATGATGTTGAATTGAAAGCTCCTGTGATTATTTTTAATAGAATAGGTAGCTAATACATACAGTGCTTTCTAGAGGAAAATATATACATGGTTTTAAAAAAAAGCTTCAAAGCAGTTTTATAACTGTTGTCCCTCTTTCCATTCACTGAATGGATCTGTTTTCTCTCTCACTGGGAGCTGACATTTTAATGATGCTTTCCAGCAGGGGTCCAGTTTGATGATGCAAAGGAGAGAAAGAATTGGATTTACCATTAGGAAGCAGAAAGTTTGAACATTTTCATACAATAAATTCTGTAATTTTAAAACATTGTTTGTTAATTGAATAGTTTAATTTTTTTTTATTACAGAACTTACCTTCCAACAATAAAACTTTCGGACTCATTCTTTCAACTAGCCAGTCCTTTCCAGCCTACTTTCATTAATGTCTCACTTTCTTCTTTAAAGGGACAAAGTCATCTTCTAGGGTAATCTGTTACCTACAATATCTCTTTAACTTGTAGGGATTAAATACTATGCCTGATAATGTCATCCACATTGTCTCCCTCTACTGGCCACTATACTGAGTGCATCTCTGCAGAGCCTCCTATCATACAGTGTTATGCACTGCAAAGAGACAGCTCATTGCAACAGCCTGTGTGACTTTCAGGAGCTGCTTTTCCCTGAAGGCCAAAGATCCAGGGTATGATGACTTCCCCCATACGCTGTGGAGCAGGGGAGCAAGAACTAGGAGATTATGCAGCCATGCACTTGGGCTGTCACTGACCCAATGTATGGGATTTTGAATACTTCGCTTGGATCAGCAGCATGGAATTAAGCAGAAGATGTGAGTCACTCAGGAGATGTATTGTAGGACCCTTCTTCCATTTTACAATGGTCCCTTAGGGCAAATGGAAATTAATGTAATCTTCTGTTTACTTTTGTAATCGTTCTTGTCTCTGTAGCTTTTCATGCTATAAAAATATTTTAAGCAGCAGATATCAGTTGCTTTGGTGTTGCTTGTATGCATTCGATGTGAGCCTGCTTCCACTCTGACACTGGGAACTGCCAGTGTATATTTACTGCTTGGAGCCTCCCTTTTGGGAAAAGGAATATGTGCATATAAAACTGCCTAATGTAGCTAATTTCTTTCCTGGAACTATGCTAAACATTATGGATAGATTATATTATGTGCACATCTATATACCTCTTCTTTGTTTTGTGACATTACAAAGCAACGCTAAATGTATGATTTATATATTTTGCAATATACCTTACTATAAAGTCAGTAGCACCAAAGAATATATTTCAACATTTTTCTGGATTATTATTTCATTTTACTTTAAAATCTGATTAAAAAAATAGGACAGATCTCCACCATCCTATGAGAGAGATAACCCATGGGAGGGAATGAGATGAGGAGGAAAAGAAAAATCTGCAAGATTCCTCTGAGATTCTTCCAAATTCTTCCCTCTGTGTTTCAACAACCCCTCCATGCTCCAATGAAAAAGCAGGTGGTTTGGTCCCCCATGCATCATGGGTCCCAAAGATTTGCCAGAGGCACAGAGCTACCTATCCAGGGGCCCTGTTCCACTCACTTTCTGTGGCTCTCTTCCAGCTCCCTGTCAGCACAGCTCTGCTTCTGCTTCTGCATGGATTGCCCTGTGCCTTGGAGATCTACAAGTTTGACTTGCCAGACCCTCTGCTCCTTCCAAATGGGTGGAAGTGGACTATTGTAAGAGAGGTAATGAACTCTAGCAATAGTTTTAAGCTTTCTGTTTTATAGTTGCCTGTTTGATGCAGTATGTATGTGTTTAGACATCCTTGCAAATTTGGTGAGTGGGAACATTTCATACAATACCCTCCCTCTCCCCACATTCTATTATTTAAGGTCTATTGCCAGTCACATGTTGTGGTCTGATGACTTGTATTAATTTTCAATAATATCTTGTTTTAACATTGCCTTGTTTGGATCTATATATGCAGATTCCATTAAATGTTCAGCTCTTTAAGATTAAGAGCAAGAGTTGTTTTGTATTCACAAGCCTGATTGATGAATTTAGAAACATCTGTTATATTGTGTATCCAAATTCTAAACCTGGTCCCAGTGGCCAGGGAGCTTCAGGACATGTTTTCTTTCTGCAAAGATGAGAGTTGCTTTGCTGTAACTTCTTAAGATAAAAATGACTGCCCTGACGTTTCTTATCCACCTATGAATTTTAATACTATACAAAAAAGAAATATTAATCACTTAGCAATAAAAACAAGGTAGTAATCATGGCAATACTGAGATATAAGAGTGTTTTATTGTAATATTCATCACATAAGTGACTGTAATATGGAATGATGAAATAGTCTCCCAGTGGGAATGATAGAAACTCCTTTATTTGAATTATTTAAACCCAGACTGGTCAAAACACTAGAAAATGAAGAACAATTGTGCATTAACCAGGAGATGAACTACATGACCTAATAAATTGTCGCATCTCTAATTTCTATGAATATGTGTGATATAATGCATTCATAACAGAGTCCTTATAGTAACATTATTAGTAGATTCTGGAGGCTCCAAGTGAGCTTGGGGCCCCTTTGTACCACAATGTAAGCTCTTTGGGGCAGGAACAGTCTTTTTGATGTGTGTTTGTACAGCACCTAGCACAATGAGGTGCTGGTCAATGACCGGGGCCGCTACGTGCTGTGATCATACAAATAAATAATAATAATAAATAATAACAACAGATGTTGTATGTACACACAATAAGAGACAATCCCCGCCCCCGGAAGCTTGCAATCTAAATAGACCAGACAAAGGATGGGAGGGGAAACAGAGGCACAGAAAAATGAACATACTTGCCCAAGGGTCACACAGCAGGTCAGTGGTAGAACTGGGAATAGAACTTTGTATCTTGAGCTCCCAGTCCTGGGCTCTGCATTGCGTTGCCACACAAAGAAAACAGAAGCTGCAAAATAATAAAAAATAAAATAAAATAGATCTAAATAACTCCTATTACATCTAGATAACCAAGATGCTGTTTTTTAAATAAATATTGTTATGTTTTGAGAAGTGTTAGTGGGTACGATGGTTTAGCATTTTATTACATATCCTACGGTGACAGCCATTAAAACTTCAGCATTTACCAACAGTTACCACACACTGATATCTGGCAAAAGCTGAGTTTATAATGGTGACCATTGCCCATATATATAGTACCTGTAAGACTCAAGAGAAAAGACCTCTTTCCATTGAAATCAAGGGTAAAATTCCCATCAACTTCAGTGAAAACAGGATTGGGCTCACAACACCAACTGATCTGCTGTTGCTTCCATTAAAGACAATGGAAAAACTCCAATTCATTATATATTCATTATGTTAACTAGTTTTATTTGTCTCAAATTCAAACAGGGTTATTTTGTAGACAAGGATCATAAAATGAGTTTTAAATAGTAGCAATTAGGAATACTGTAGACTTCACATTTTGACTGGGACTGCTAAGCTTTTCTTTTTTATTTTCAAATTAGCCTCATGATTGGCATGACCTTCAATTAACCAGAGCAGACATCTTACATTCCTCACAAGCAATTTACAAAGTGAAATGGCAGTTGATCCTTTCAAAGGGGGGAGGGATAGCTCAGTGGTTTGAGCATTGGCCTACTAACCCCAGGGTTGTGAGTTCAATCCTTGAGGGGGCCACTTGGGGATCTGGGGCAAAAATTGGTACTTGGTCCTGCTAGTGAAGGCAGGGGGCTGGTCTGGATGACCTTTCAAGGTCCCTTCCAGTTCTAGGAGATAGGATATCTCCATTAAAAAAAAAAAAAAAAAAAAGAAAGTCCATTCCAGATTATCCAAACTATGTGATAGTTTTGAAACGATGGTAACATACTCTGCCCTCACTTCAGGATCTCTGTTTAATCTAAGTAAGGGTACTTGGTTCCTAGCTGTGATAAAGCTTCATATAATCATACCTTTTTAATAAGATCAAACAGCTTAGAACATCCAAAAGGCTTAATTCCTTCGGGTGGATTGCATTTATCATCAAAGAATGCATAGTCTATTGAATGACATTTGGAAAATAGCTTTGTTTTCTATTTTATTCCCTCACTGGAGTCATACAAAATAGAGGGAATGGGAACATTGTAGATCCCACTGTTCCATAATAAACAAAAACAGTTTTGGTTTTGGCAGCTACATTTATAGGAATTGTGCATCAGGGCAGAAGTCAGGCATTTCCTCTTTCCTAAAACTAAAAGTGGAAGAAGGTTTAGACAACGCTGTCCATCAAGAAGCAGAGCTCCTTGAAGTGCCCAATTATGTATGATAGAATCAATCAGACACAGGGTCAGACTTACTATAGTTTTAATTAAGTAGGTGATGGGAGAGAAAAATATTGTGGATAATGGAGAAGAGAAGCAGTAGTTGTTAAGATGAAGTGTGCATGTGTAGAGGGGGAGTTACAGAAGCAGAAAGCAAAGACGAGAGAGACGGAAGAGGTCTTAAAATTGTCAGGTTAGAAGTAGAATGGTGTGGGTGACAATTGTGGGGGATGGCACAATAAAAATGAGGGGCGGGACTTGGAAGATTGAAAGATACACATAAGGCAGGGGAAGGAGCAAAAGCAAAAATATGACTATGAATGTGTTGGGGGCATTGGGTGGCAGTTATATTTCAAAAGCAATGCTCTGCAAAGAAAAGTATCGGCTCTTGTACCGAACACAAACTTTGAGCCCTTGGAGGGATAAATTCAACAGGGTATAGGGGAAAGAGAGATTCATTTAAGAAGAACTGCTGTTGAATAACCAGTGTTGGTGTATCTAGGTTGGTCTCAGAATATTACAGAGACAAGATGGGTGATGTAGTATCTTTTACTAGACCAACTTCCGTTAGTGGAAGGGACAAGCTTTTGAGCTTCACAGAGCTCTTCTTCAGGTTTGGGAAAGGAACTCAGAGTATCAAGAAAGCAGGAAGTCTGGGGAGACTAGTACTGTTTTCTGAGACCTGGCTGCAGCAGGAATAAAAGACCTGTCAGGAGCTCTGTGGGCCTGATCCAGCAAACACGTGTAGATCCCCTGCTTCCGTGAGACTACTCATGAGCTTTATCTGAGTTAGGATCAGAGTGCTCAGCACATGCAGGATCCAGTCCTCTGCCTGTTCCTTCCTTACTGAAATGCTTTTGCTGCTGGTGGTGTTCACACTCTACCTCCAGCAGTTCTTTCATTCTCTGATCTATGGGGTCTGATTTTCAGCGGCCTTGTAAGTAGTCCTTTATACAGCTATGTGAATAATGGATGTTTTGTTTGTTTGTTTGCTGGCAATTCTGAAACATTTTTAAAATGTTTGGGCTGAACCAAAAATGAAAAATTTTCAAAATGTTCAGTGAATCGAAAAGTTGAAATAAATATCATTTTGGGTTGAACAAATCTTTGTGTTTGACCCAAAATGAAATGTTTTGGGTCAATTTTGAGCATTTTAAACCATTTTTCTGCTGTTTTCTAAAATAAAATTAAAGAACATATTGGGGGGAAAGTCATTTTGTTTTTTCACCTTGAAACATTTTGCTTTTTGAAACTGTCAATACAAAATGTTTCTTTTTTTCTGATTTTTTTTTAGGGGTTTCTTTGACTGAAACAACTTGGCCAAACCAACGTGAACTCATGAAATGTTTCAGGGTTGCTGCATCTGCATTTTGCTCTGAAAAAATGTATTGGATCTGGACGGGAAAAAAAATGCCCAGCTCTAGTCATTCACACCTGGGCAAAGTGAAGGCAAAATGCTGCTGTTCTGAACTGTGTGTCTGCAGAGCAGGGAGCAGCTCAGACAGGACACCTTGCCCAATGCCAAACAGTACCAGAGAGCAAGAGTTCCACAAGGCAGGCTTGGAGTGTGTGAAGGGAAGGTTCACTTTGCTGTTGCTTTAAGGTCCCGTCCAGCAAGATGCTGAGCACTGAAGGAACTCATCGCTTCACAGCATCAGTCACGAATGGAACTTTGTGCATCTCTGGCTAGGGTATACTGCAAACCACATGGTATTCATACTAGCTATGAGGGCCAACTGGAAACACATGAGAACTGGCGGACCATTCTGTAAGGCATCATTCTCAACCTTTTCGGGTTGGTGACCCCTTCTTCATGATCCCCTTAATTTACTATAAAAGTTACAAATGTATCAATGATACACATATATAATTAATCCTTGTGTGTGTTTCCAGAAGTTGACAAAGAATACTTGACCTTGAAGAGTAAGGCTTTGTGGGAGAGGGGGAGTGAGACTTTCTCTGTAATACTATTTTCAATGCCTCATGACTCTCCTGTGTGCCTTGTCTGACCCACATGATAATACCAACCCACCAGTTCAGAAACATTGCTGTAAGATATTGGAATAAGTAACAGAGCTCCCCTCCAGAGGTGTTTGTAGATTATATCAATTTAAGGACATTCTTGTGTATCATTCTTCCTATTTGATGTTGATAAAAGTTAATCAAAGCCTAGTTCTGTGCATATGCCTCAAATTACAGCTTATCCCCAAGAAACCCTAAGGGTGCTACACACATACAATGCTATTGCATGCTAAGAATAAGATTTACTCTTACACTATGAAGGGAAAGAAGTGTCTCCCTTTGCATTTCCCCTGCCTCACCCCACCCCTGTGCAGTTGAATAGCTGCAGAGCAGATGTCAGGATCAAGCCTTCGTGATTATTTTCTTCAGGTTTTGTTCTATGTGGGTTCGCACACCCTGGTTCTGAGCTTTAGGGCAAACCACATTCAAAATCTCAAAGCAAAAGTCATTGAAAGCCACAAATTTCACATCAGAGCCATGAATGTCACATGATTTCAATGAAAAGCATAAATCAATCCAGTTTCTGAACCTTAGAAAATGTTGCAGACTTATCAAGTTTGTAGCTAAACCAAATGAATTTGCCACAGTCCGAGGTTTCATTATGAAAATATCACACCACCCTAATATTAATACCATGCATGGAATACCTTCCCTGATCTAATTTATATTGATATATGTGATCACAGTCCATCTTAAACAGGTAAAAGTTGCTTTTCAAGTGCACTTTTTTACAAATAACTGGCTTCCAGAGTTCAAATTCTAACTTTGTCTCTCTTGTTTACCAGTGTCTGTCTCTGGAATTCTACATAGAACTCTTATGTCCAAACAATATACTGTCTGCATGTAAACATATAGTTATAATCTGTACATCCAAATTTTCCTCCTAAAAGTTTCTTAACACCTACCTCTGATATGATGCCCTCTACAAATTCAGGCAATTAATGTTTCCGAGGTTATTGGGCAATCAGAGATAGCTGGTATAATTTATAGGTTAAAAAGAGTTTTTCAAAATTTCAGAACCATCAAGTTGTGCACATAGCCTATGTAGCCTAAATTTCTTTACGTGTTTCCTATCCATTCACCCGCCTTCCCTTTGTTCCTTATACTTTTATTGCATCTTGTTTCCATTTGGATTATAAAATCCTCAGAGAAGAGATTGGTAGCTAGATTGACAAAGGGGGCCTAGACTAAGTGTTGCAATGCCAAACTTCAGACACTCTGGCATCCTGAGGTGGTGGCTCCCTTGTCACCACTAGCAGATAGGTAGGTGAACTCAACGAGGATATGGGGGACGCAGGTTCATACCCCCACTCTGTCTGATTAAACCCAGGTTCCCCGCTAGGGGGTATTCTGGGGTGCATGTCTTTCATTGTCTCCTGTTGAGGCTGTTCTATTTTATATAAGTAGAACATAGGAACTTCATTGGAGCAGGGACTGGAATCTGGGTCTCCCATCACTAGCCTATATAGTCATTCTCTCTCTCTCTGACCCAGATCCCTTTGTGGATCTAGCCCTGTGTGTTCTGTCTTCCCATATGTTTTACAGCATCTAACAACTTACCAGGGCCGGCTCCAGGGTTTTGGCCGCCCCAAGCAGCCAAAACCAAAAAAAAAAAAAAAAAAAAAAAAAACAAGCCGCGATCGCGATCTAAAAAAAGCCGCGATCGCGATTTGCGGCGGCAATTCGGCGGGAGGTCCTTCACTCCCAGGCGGAGTGAGGGACCGTCCACCAAATTGCTGCCGAATACCTGGAACTGCCGCCCCTATCCGGAACGGCCGCCCCAAGCACCTGCTTGAGAAGCTGGTGCCTGGAGCCGGCCCTGCAACTTACTCCAGTCCTAGCACATGAGTGCAAATAATGGCCAACATTCTGTAATGAATTACATCTTGTTCAAGCCCTCTGAATCCACAGTAACTAAAATTAAGTTACAACTGTCTAATTAAAGGGACTGAGTACATTTTGTGACACATTACCCTTGCTTTTTATTTTTTGGGATACTTAGGGTCCAGTCCTACATTCTTCATATTGTTTTTGAGGGATATAATAGTACGATTTTTTTCTTTTTTCTATTTTCTGTTCCTTATATATTTCAATCAATGGGAATTTTGAGTTTGCCAGCAAATATGTCAAAATTAGTAGTGGGGCTTCTGGTCCATAGTGTAGGCTCTGCATCACTTGTTGGGTCGCCAGGTAATTAAATATTTCTGGGTTGCCATGTAATTAAATATTTCTGATTTGGCAGAACTGACAAAAGACAACACATCCAATGTTACCACCTTTTTTAAAAGAAGAAGAAGAACTGAATTATAAATTTTCTGAATCAAATGGCCTAATCAGACTTCCTTGGATTCAGATTTTATTTAATAATAAGTAGTATCTCTTTACTTCATAGAATCTTAAACTATTTGCAGCTTCCCGTAACTATGAAATACAGAATGAAAATAAGATGTGACTAACCCTGATGAGATTACATTTAATACACTAAAATGGCTGCAGACAGAGAATTCTCTCAATGCAGTTTTATATATTAAAAAAGTATTCTGTTTATCCCCACAGCCTTTAAAACTACTAACATTGAGTGGCATATATGACAGATCCAACTGAATAAACTACACAGATGAGACTTGACTGAAGGAGATCTTAAAACTGCAATGATGCATATACTGTATAAAACTGACAAGATTACAGAAGGCATAGCCCCTATTTAGATTTATTTAATGATAAAAATATATTCCTTTTTAATGTGTACATCTTGTAAAAACTTCAGGAGAGGAAGAAGAAAAGATATGGGTGATCTGACTGAATACACTTTTGAGAATAATGAGTCTTGACTGAAAGCCATTGTAACAGAGCAGGGCTACATGCTACATAACCAGAAGACAGGGCTTCCGTGAATAAAACTGATAAAATGCCTTGAATCGGATGCCAAACCTACACCACCTAATGACAGATCAACTTGCGTTTCCCAAACCTGAAAGAAAAGCGTTTTTTTTTTCCAACTGCTCAGAACCAATTCTAGCAATAAAACACAGAATTTAGAGAGTAACTCTTCCATCACAGTGACAAGCACATCATATTTCTGAACATGGAATCTGGATAGTAAGCATGGCTTGTGAATGTGAATTAAAGATCATTCCAAAGGACCAAAAGGCAGGCAAAAAAAACTGTCCTGAGATTACAAAAGAGACCAAAAGAGAGCTGAAGGCAAAGGTAGCTAAGCCTTAATGAAGACAAGTAAGTAAAACTATCTAATTAGTGTACCTAACTTTCTGCCTTACGCGTTGTTCTTGAAGGAGGAAATCATGATAACATATCACTGCTATCATGAGCCTGAATTTAGGATGACATTTTTTGTCTATTTGCAACCTTCATGCTGATGAATGATCTTTTCATATTTTTAGTTCTGAAAAAATTCATCTCATGACCACTGGTTTCCAAAGTGTCAGAGAAATGAGAGGGACTCTATCATAAAACCCAATCCTTTAAAAAAAAAAACCCCAACAAGTATTTCTCTACACTTACAGCTTTCCCTACTGCTAATCAGGGGGGATGGGAGAAAAGATACCCTTTTGAAAAAAGCTTTTATAAGATTCTCTGGGTCAAATAGCAATCTTCTGTAAACAAGCCCCATCTCACCACCAGTGTTGGGGCTGCACTGAGGTAAATCATAAAGGAAATTTCTTTTTAAAATTCCCCCAGATAGCGTCACCACGAGCAGAGAAAACCAAATATTTCTTTTGTGAGAACTCCAGTTCTAGACAGGCATGGGTGAACCTATAGAACCAAACTTAGGGTCCACAGAATTAGTTTAGGTTTGCACAATTTTTTCACTGTAATTAAAGTTCAGTTTTAATTCAATGGTGATCCATTTTTTAAAAATAAGAAAAAACATTTTCTCTAACCACAAGGAATACTGTTATATAATAGAGACAGAGGCCCCGTCCCCCAAAGTAGGTTTTCACAAGTGGGTGCCCTCTATATTTAGTATTTATTTTATCATTAGAATGCTCTGTTACCTTTCTGATCCTTTGCCTCCCCATAGTCTCTATGTAATTGTTTTTTCACTCTGCTCCATTTTCACCCTCTTTGAATTGAATTATTTACTTTCTACCTCCTGTCTGTTCCTCCTTATACAGCCTCTCTTAGCCACGATGGAGACCCACTAACCTTAGTCTTAGAGTCAAACTTTTTCAACCATGAAATCTGAGTGACTTCAAAATCAAGCAAAATTATGTTTGCCCATCCCTGGTTCCAGCATGAGGGATTTAATCCTCTCTATTAGTTCTTTCATTAATACTAAGAGAAAATACATGAGACTTCTTTCCAGTTTCAAATCAGCCCTCCTCCAAAAATTGATATAGCCTACCTTTCACTCTATAAGTATAAATATACGTAGGAGCATTGCCAGCAGATCGAGGGACGTGATCATTCCCCAATATTCGGCGTTGGTGAGGCCTCATCTGGAATACTGTGTCCAGTTTTGGGCCCCACACTACAAGAAGGATGTGGAAAAATTGGAAAGAGTCCAGCGGAGGGCAACAAAAATGATAAGGAGGCTGGAGCACATGACTTTTGAGGAGAAGCTGAGGGAACTGGGATTATTTAGTCTGTGGAAGAGAAGAATGAGGGGGGATTTGACAGCTGCTTTCAACTACCTGAAGGGGGGTTCCAAAGAGGATGGACCTAAACTGTTCTCAGTGGTACCAGATGACAGAACAAGGAGTAATGGTCTCAAGTTGCAGTGCGGAAGGTTTAGGCTGGATATTAGGAAACACTATTTCACTAGGAGGGTGGTGAAGCACTGGAATGGCTTACCTAGGGAGGTGGTGGAATCTCCTTCCTTAGAGGTTTTTAAGGTCAGGTTTGACAAAGCCCTGGCTGGGATGATTTAGTTGGGGATTGGTCCTGCTTTGAGCAGGGGGTTGGACTAGATGACCGCCTGAGGTCCCTTCCAACCCTGATATTATATGATTCTATCTGCACAGACTACAAGGGGACACTGTAAAAGACTTAGTCCTACCTAGATAAAAGGATAGCACTGTAAGTACATCTAAAGTATAGAGTTTAGCTCCCCCTTTTGTTTCTGGCTTGGTATATCTAATAATAGAATGACCACTGAGCCTACCCTATTTCTCAGCAGTTTGTGCTGAACCTGGCATCCTCAGCTGTGACCCACTGAAGCCTGGTGCCACATGGTTACTTCAAATGTAGCCAGTCTAGGGGCTAACTTATGCCATTTAGGCACTGGCCCATGTTTGAGAAGCGCAGAGCCACGCCTCATGGAAGCTCAGGCATTGGCATAGGAAGTAGGAGTGCAGAGGGTGCTGCGTCACCCCCAGGTTTTGTGCCCAGCATCCCGGCTGCTGGCCCCGCACCCCTGCTGCCCAGGGTCCCGGCCACCGGCCCCACTGCTTCCTGGGAGCTCCGCTGCCGGCCCCAGGGTCCTGCCTGGCTGCTGGCCCCCCCCCCCCCCCTAGCTGTGGCTCCAGCCTCCGCCGCCTTACCCAGTCCGCATCCCCCACCACCCCAGAGTCATGGCCCTGCTCCCAGCCCCAGCTCTAGGGGGAGGTGAGGAGCGCGGACAGGGGTAAGAGAGGTGCAGCTCAGCACCCCCACTCCAAAAAGACTGTTCCAGCACCACTGAGCTCAGGAACGGATTGTGCATACAAGTGCCCAAGAGGACTGCACATCCTTTAGGATTTACCTTGCCTCCTTTCTGCGGCCTTGGGGTGATGTGTATCCCTGCCGGTGCACATAGTGAGAAAACTTTCTTCAGTGACACTCAGCTCATCTGTGGGAGAAAATGAAGCCTTCTTGTGCAGAACCAACATGAGATGCCCTGAACAGAATGCAGCTTTCTGCTAAAGGAGGGATTCACCAGAGGAGAAGGAGGTGAAAGGAAAAAAGAGAATAGAAATTAAAAACGGAGAATCAGAAAACAAGAGAAAAGGAATAATACACGTGTGTACGCACTCACCCACAAAGATGAAAGGAGACAGAGGGATAAAATGAGCAACAGAAAGGATACAAAATGCGACTGTTCAAGAACATGACACAGAGTGGGCACAGAGGACACAACAGTCCAACAAAAGAAGGCTAAAGCTAGAGCTGGTCAAGATTTTTGGACCAAGAATTTCTCACCAAAAAGTGGGGTTTTGTCAGGAAATTTCATAATGATATTAAGCATTATCATTTCATTTCTTGTAACTGAAAGTTTCATTTCTCCCATTTATCCCTTTTTGCTACCGAGTGCAATAAAAGTGAATAGTGCCTCAGATTTTCATACACTTTCCTTTCTTGTCCTTTTATACTTTTCAGAACACTAGAACAAAGCCCTAGACACTAGACAGAATTAACTGTATTGCACTCAGTGGTAAAAAGGAAGGAGAGATAAATGGTAAAAATGAACATCTGAAATTTTTCAAAAATATTTAAAAAAAAATGTGACAAGCTGTTCCATTTTATACCCTGTGAAACAGAAATGTTTTTTTAAAATTTCAAATAGTTTGCAAAAATGTTTTTCCAGTTTTCAAACTGCTCTAGTTGAGAATCACTGTGCTAAGACGGAAAAGTTATTTTCAAAGCTCACAGGAGAAGGTGTTTGCCTGTTTAATTACAATGTGCATTCTTCTCTCCTATGCCAGTGTCCCTAATCTAGCTAGGAATAGAGAGTGATGCTCACAGGACTCCTCACTACATTTACAGATGATTCTCTCCTCCTTTTTCTTCCACCAACTTTGCATGGGAATTATGGACATGTGTGGCAACTGTCAGCTCCCATAAGACCAGTGAGTTTGAGTAGCCCAGTAAATGATCATATGGCTTCAGCTCTGACCATGTCCCCTAGGCAGAGCAAGCAGACTGTGAAAGTTGTGAGTTGAGGATCACTGCACTAGCATGGTTCGCTTCTGCCATATGGGCTTGAATTGTGTGGGTGACGGAGAAGGGGAGGTTGTGGAATAGGTGACTCACCATAACCCCACATCTTCCTAGTGTCACATAAGGAAAGAAAGACTGGACCTGTCACTTTTGTTTATAAATACGAGCACCAACAGAAATAAAATAGTATTTAATACCCACAGAGAAAATGACAGCAAAGTAAATAAGTAGTATGCCCAGATTTTTAAAAGCAAGAGATGTTGGAAGTAGCGATTAGTGTTAAATTATACACCTGTCGCCTCTGAGGTCAAGGGAGATTTAGATGAGCTTCTGGGCATCCATCTAAAATTTAATAAACTGCAACAATAATGTAATGTCTAGACAGTGATAACGAAAGCAGACTCGGTGAGGGAAAAGAGTAATGATTTTTTTATTGTAGGCTTTGTGAAAGTATTTGAGTCCCAAATGCATAGCATCCATAGGGACCTAAAGAGTTGAATGCCTGGATGTTGATTCCTCCCCCTCGAGCAGCTTATGAGTGACATATCTGCCTGCTCTGTGACTCTAAAGGTAAAGCAACACTCCCTCCCAAGCCATTAACAACCACTAAAGATATTCCTTAACTATGTGCATGTTAAAACCTAGCAGCCCTTTAGAGGAGATTTGCATTTTTGATTGTTGAATAGTTATGCTCCAGGCAGCACCAGCTGTTGGGGAGCTCCGTCTGGTCTGTTCGCTGTCATTTGGGTGTAGGTGCATATTTTTACTTTAGTAATTTAAAATCATGGTGCACAATGTACAGTATTTCTTTAATCTCACATGACATTTAGAACTAGAACTGCAACAATCTGTTCACCACAAATCAAAGGAAGTGGGGACAGAAACAGAGCCATGAGTCACAAGACATAGTCACAGTAGCTTCCTCTGACCAATAACCATGTTCTTACTGTGGTATTGTGCCATCTTTTGGTCCTGTATGCATTTAACTGGATGTAGGCTAGACAGATATTGGAAGAGACAAATATGTGGCATAGAATCATAAAAACGTAGGGCTGGAAGGGACTGCAAGAGGACATCTAGTCCAGCACCCTGCGCTAAGGCAGGACCAAGTATACTTAGACAATCTCTGACAGGTGTTGTCCTAACCTATTCTTAAAAGCCTCCAATGATAGGGATTCCAAACCTCCCATGGAATCCTAGTCCAGTGCTTAACTATCCTTATAGTTAGATATTCGGGAAAACATTCCAACCTAACTCCCTTTCTGCAGATGAAGCAGATTACTTTTTGTCCTGCCTTCAGTGGAGATGGAGAAAAATTGATCCTTAGACTTTATAACAGCCACCAGGGCCGGCTCTGGCTTTTTCGCCGCCCCAGGCGAAAAAGCCTCCGGCCGGAGCCCCCCCGCGGGGGGGGGCGGCCGGAGCCCCGGGGGGAGGGCAGCGAGCCCCGGCGGGGGCTCGGCTTCCCCCCCCCCC
>NW_020664393.1:43454466-43545248 GCF_002925995.2 Terrapene triunguis | reverse complement strand
GTGGGTGCTTGGTGCCTGGGGCCGGCCCTGACAGCCACTAACATATTTGAAGACTATTATCAGCCGCCCACCCCCCCCTCCTCCCCCCGCCCGTCTTCTTTTCTCAAGACTAAACATGCCCAGTTTTTGTTAACCTTTCTTCACCTTTTCTAAACCTTCTATCATTTATGTTGCTCTCCTCTGGACTCTCTCCATTTAGTCCACATCTTTCTTTAAGTATGGTACCCAGAACTGCACACAATACTGCAGCTGAGGCCTACCAGTACCAAGTAGAACAGGGTAATTACCTCCTGAGTTTAACATATGACACCTTAGAATGATATCCTTGTTCACAACTGCAGTATTTTTGTCTCACATTCAATTTGTGTGATCCACTATAACACTGAGATAATTTTCAGCAGTACTACTGCCTACCTCTGTATAAGAAATTGAATCTGATCTCATCCATTAAGTTATTGATATAACAAATAGAATTTTCAAGACCACTTAAGTTAGGTTTTCCACAGACCCCACAGTGACTGTTAGGTTACAGTCCAAAAGAGATTATTGATTTTGGGAAGGATCCATTAGTAACACTATTACCACTAGCAGCCTAACATATGATAACTCGCTTTTGGGAAAGCACAGATCACCCAATACGCATGGCATGCAGAAATAAAGCAAGGGAAACCCGTTAAGTAGAAAAATGACAGACAGACCTATATCATGATCAAGCAGATTTTATCATGTCTGGGGACCATTTTTGGAATTGAACAAAAATACAGATAATAAAAGGTTGACCAGACACAAATGGGTCTTTTAAAGGTAACAAATACAGGCTAAAAATAAGATTTGTTAATATTTTATTTAAATATCAGGTAGATTAATAATTATAAAACAACGTTTTTTTAAAAGTTGAATAAAAGCCTTTTGCTCACTGCTTTTATCTGTGGTTAGTTTACCTCTCCACTCTTAGCACTCATACATACAGACACTGCCTTACATATCAGATCGTGAAATGTGCAAAGTTCTTTAGATGAAAGGTTCTGTATAAATATTAGTCATTATTACTGTTATTGTTATTTAGACTTATTCAAAAGCTGAAAGAGGGTGCCACCCATTTGTCTTAGATGCCTCGATATAACTTCAGAATACAACAAAACCAAAATCCGGGCCTAACTAAAGTCCAGGAATACAATTCAATCTCAGCCCTAGCAGCAAACCAAGCAACCAAAAAGTTAAAATCACCCCTCCCACAGATCACCACCCTTACATTTACCCTCCTCCCGCAAACACCATTTTCAAATGCTGGGGGGAAATATTATATTTACAGCGTGCCTTCAAGATCATCAGAATTGGGCTATTATGGACTGCATGGCAGAACAAATTCTAAAGCCGTGGACCCTTAGAGAGAATGCCCTGACAGTGGCTCCTCCTCTTATATATCAGTATTCGGCTCAAGTGGTATGGTACAGGGAGAGAAATAATCTCTCAGGTGGTTGTTGTTTTATTATGCTGTTCTTCTAGAATCATTTCTGAAAGATATGAAACTGAACAATTCTAGAGCAGGCCACTCATCTTTAAAAAAGAACAAAAAAACTACATTCCCCTTCATCATTTAACATTTTCTTTAGTTATCTAGCTTCATACATAATGGTCATTTATATTAGCTGGCAGTGATAGAAGTAGGGATTAGCCTTAATCTATTCTAATTAATATGGTGAGATTCTATAGGTCACATTTGCATTGTGGAGAATCTGGAGAGAAGAGGGTGGAAGAGCAAAATGATCTGTATAAATTAATTTGTGATAATTAACTTGTTGAAATAAATATGATATGGATTAATAAATGCAAAGTCCAGTGTGCCATGTTTTCTGCTATTTTGTGTGTGTGTGATCTTCTGCCTGGAAATAGAAATTGGGAAAACACACACACACTCACCCCCCTCCCTCCATCTCTATTGGTCCAACCATTATTCCAACCAAGCACAGACCATAGTTTCCTACCCATACCTCCCAGCTGGTCAGCCGGTTAGACTGATTTGCCCATGAAGACCCTTTAATCTGTTTCCAGTGTATTCTATAAGGGAAAGCTGCCAAACTCTGGATGAGTGCTATAACCAACTAGTGGCCACAAGTATCAACATAAAATACATGGGAAACACAGGTAATTTGGGGACTAAAATAAGTGACGCTTCTTGGAATGAGGGACATTTGAGCAGGTTTGGTGAAGAGCATAATCTGATATTATTACAATTATTTGGATTACAGTAGTGCCTGAGTGCCAGTTGAGATCAGGGTCCTATCGTGCTAGACACTGTACAAAGATGTAGTATGAGATAGCTCTTTGGGACAGGTCGAGTGACTTGGCCAGAGTCACACGAGTGGTCAGTGGTAGGGCCAAAAGAAGACTGCATGACTCTTCAGCCCTAGTGAAGTGCTCTACCCGGTGGACCACTTTGCTTCTCATAACATTACCTACAGATAATTCTGTATATTAAAGATCGGATCCACAGAAAATCACAGGAACAACACTGGAATCCACAAAATCTGAGTTAGGCTCCTAGGTTCCCTATACAGTGCATGGGGCAAGGTAGGTGCCTTAGAATGGGATCTACAAAAGCAAGTAATGATGTGCTAAACTAGCCAATAGGAGATGCCAACGAGAGGGATGTGTCCTAAGTCCCGCCCCTCTCATGGAGATAGATGCCTAAGTCCAGGCTGCAGTGAGGCACCTCTCTCAGCTAGCTATCTATGAACCAGGGGGAAGATAGGTGTTTTTCAGTCTAACTCGCATGTGGGGGCTGATATAGAAGGGGGAACTGCAGCCAATGGGAGCTGCGGGGGCAGTAGTTGCAGGCAGGAGCAGTGTGCGGAGCCACGTTCCCCACCCCTCCCCCCCCACGGGGCTGCTGGGGTGTGCTGGCCACTTCCGGAAGTGGCATGGGTCTGGGGAGGACAGGAAGTCTGCCTCAGTCCTGCTGCGCCGCTGCCTCAGTCCTGCTGCGCCGCTGCGCTGCTGCGCCGCTCCTGCATGCACCCCACCCCCCAGCCTTGAGCCCCCTCCCAGAGCCAGCACCCTATACCCCCTCCTGCACCACAAACCTGCTCCTGAACCCCAAACCCCTGCCCCAGCCCTGAGCCCCCTCCCAGAGCCAGCACCCTGTACCCCCTCCAGCACCCCACCACTCTGCCCCAGCTCGGAACACCCTCCTTCACCCCCCCGCCCCGCAACCCAACCCCCTGCCCCAGCCCATTGAAAGTGAGTGAGTGTGGGGGAGAGCGAGCAATGGAGGGAGGGGGATTGAGTGAGTGGGGCGGGGCCTCAGGGAAGGGGTGGGGTAGATCCTGGGTTGCACTTAAATTCAAAAAGTGATCTTGTGCATAAAAAGGTTGGAGACTACTGGCCTAGATCTACTCAATATAGGAGGAGGCTGACCTGTCTTATAACCTCTATCCCAGTGGTTAGGGCACTCACCTGAGGGAGACCACCAGTTCAAGTCCCCCCTCTGCCTGAGGAAGAGAGAGGATCTCAGCAGAGCTCTACCACCTCTCAGGTGAGCACCTACCCGCTGGACTCTCTCACTCTCTGTCACAATTAATATTTAATTTAAATGAAACAACTTCAATAGGAGAGATTGAGGGAGACCCACATCAGTATATCCCATAGTCCAGTGATTAGGGTACTCACATGAGAGGTGGCAGATCCCTATTCAAATCCCTTCTTATCTTCAGGGATAGGGTGAGACTTGAACCAGGATCTCCCACATTCCAAGAGAATACCCCCAACAACTAAGGCTAAAGGTTATGAAGGAGATTGTGCTCCTCCTTCTCTGTTATGTGTAAATCTAGGTGGCCTCTAAGCAGGCCTACAAGATGAGACCCCACACGCGAATTAGACAGAGGAGCATCTACTTTCCTCCACTCAGGCTGGAGATAGGTGTCTGGGAGCTTACAGTGGGGCAGCAGCATGAGTGCTCAGATGCAAAAAGTTTGGTGCCTTGGGAACTTTTACTGCAAGAACTTATGCGCTGAGTGAGTTTAGGTTCCTACAGGGTTAGGTGGCAGCCAAGCAGGAGTTTTGTGGCGCACAGTGGAGCCTAAAAGCAGGGTTTAGGCACCTGCTTATTTTTGTGGATCATGCCTAAGTGTCTAGTATTACAGTGATTGACGCCTTACGATCCTGTAGATTCCTTATTTTTGTATTCAGTTTTGTGTGCCTGCAGCCATACACGTTATGTGCAGTGCATACCATTGGTGGAGTGAGGCTGCACAGGCTCCTGGGGAGTTAGCCCTGGTGCAGGAGCTGCCCCATAGCAGCAGAGAGGAGTAGCAGTGCTGGCCACCCCACTGCCCACTCAGATTTGGCCCACAACCCCTCCATTATTATAAAGGGTCTGCAGGGGCCAAGCCTAATTAGCCTTGTGAGCCCCATGTTCCAGATCTCAATATCACTCACTCAATTTTGGCCTTGCCACCCTCTATCCCATCATAATGGAGGGGCCAGGGAAACAATCCTGAGAGGTCAGTGGGGAACAGTGCTACTCCTTCTCACCACTGCTGTGGGGCTGGCTCCTGCACCAGGGCTCCGCCACCCAGCCCCCTCTGCTCTGCTTGCAGGACTCACTCAGAGACAGCCTCAAGACCTGCTACAAGTATGAGAGAACAAGTGAGAGTGATTCAGTTGTGCATACCATTTGAAAAATGTCTAGGGGCACCCTTGCTGCTGCTGATACATATTTACATACATAGAATCATAGAAGATTAGGGTTGGATTAGGGTGGTCATCTAGTCCAACCCCCTGCTCAAAGCAGGACCAACCCCAACTAAATAATCCCAGCCAGGGCTTTGTCAAGTGGGCTTTGCCATAAGATTAATCTTTATGTTATTTGCTGATGCTAGACACATGTATTAGAACCCTGCTTTAACATTTTCCCCTCCAATGGTATACTTGAACCATAAATGTAGAACACCGGACACTCACTGGTTATTCACTTAGTGTAGCAAAGTTAATGCTGCAAGTTTTTATCAAGCAGATAATAAAATTAAGCAGGACATGAACATTAAGAAAATTCTATCGTCAGCTGGGAAATTAGGATAATTTCTCCTGTAGTTTCAGGAAAAACTAAAACGATACCTGTTTCTATCACACTTTCAATTCTGCCATTCAAAGATTTTCTAGTTAAAAGTAAAAAGAAAAAGTAAAAACTCCGTTTTGAGTTTGAACATTTTCGTTTAAGAGATTCCATGTACTGCTGCTTTAAAATTAACTCTCACCTTGGGGCAAATGGGAACCAATGAAGCAATCAGGCTCCAGTAATGACAATGGAAAATGTTTCACAGATTTTCTATTAGGAATGGAAAAACAGTAATTAAAGTGCTAAAAATGTATTTATGGAAACTGCAGAAAACACAGGGGTCTGTGATTACCATAAGAAAAATTGGAGTCTTAATTCTGCCTTTCTCTGGTTTTTGCCTATAATAAAGTGATTCACTATAGAAGTTAAATAGATTGATTTGGGGTAGGATTTTCAAAAGCACCTAATTGATTTTAGAAAATGAGTCCCACTGAAGGTCGATGGGACTTGTGCCCCTAAGTCACTTAAGTACTTCTGAAAACCTCATCCTTTGAAAAAAAACATCACTGGTTAAACTTATTGCATTATTCAGTATAAATTCAAATGTAGAGAGATGTATTTTCATTTTTAATCCAGGGCCCATTCCTACAATCCATGCTCACATGAGTAGTTTCATTTCATTTGGTAGAACTACCCTAATGAATAAGTACTGCTCACGGAGAATGTGGTTGAAATTGTGTTTCAACCTTATCAGTTGCTACCAGCATTAGTTAGAACACGATATCATATATTAATGTAATACAAATCACAACTAGTTTGTTAATATATTCTGTAAAATGACACACAGCAAGTTCTACTGCAAACTGATAGTCATGCTCAAGAAAATACGTTCAGACAGATACCTATCCTCAAAACATTGATTGTATTTATAATTTTTTTCCATTGGAACAATGTTCCTTAAATCTTGTGGCTAGACTTTAAAGATTGTGGGGTGCCTGGAGTAGGGAATCTAACCGCATGCAAATTTTTGTGCTGTCATAGGGACTGAGTAGAGGACCTGGTCACTGTGTCCTGGAACAGGAATCATCATTATGAAAGCCAGGTAAATGGTCTGAGGGGAGAACATAGCTGTCAGGTTAGATGTAGCTCTTTGAGTGACATTTTTTTTTATTGATGTGGGTGAGTGAAGGGAGTGAGATTTTTCTGACTTAAGCTGTCTCCCTGCCTAATTTTTCATCAACGTTTTTGTCCTCCTTTTTCTCCCGCCTGTTCTTTCTGCTACCTTCCTCTCATTCTCCACCCCATAATTCCTCATATTTTTGGTTGCCTCCTCCTTTGTGGTCTTGTCTTTTACCATCACATGCCTCCCTTTTAATTCTTACTTTCTTCTCTCTTTCTCAGGCCTGGTCTAATCTACACAATTAGATCGATATAAAGCATCTTACGCTGACCTAATTATGTCAGTGTACCTACTATGGCCTGGTCCCACCGATGTAAGTGCCCTACTACAATGACATAATAACTCCATCTTCACAAGAGGCGTAGGGCTTATGTCGGTCTAGTTAGGGAGATACACTGTCTGTGCAAACAGTGCATTCCTTATATCGGCTGCACAGAGCCATGAAATTGACAAGAAAGCCAGGCAGCTAGACCCCGGCTTCCCCTGACTCCCTGTTCCTAGCTAGACTGCTGTCCGGAGGCTCCCTGCTCAGGGAGGCAAGAAGCCCTGGGTGGCTGCGCCCCCCACTCCCAGCTGCCTCCTTCAGTTGGTGGAAGTGCTACTGGTGAGGACACACACCGCCGACAGAAGGAGAGTAGTGTGAATATTACTGCAGTGGCTGTAATTCCACCTAACATAGGTTGACTTAGAACTGTAGTGCAGACATACCCTCAGTGTGTCCATCTCTTCTCCTGTCTCCTTTCCCCACATACACTTACATTTGTTTAGCTCAATTTCAGTCTCCCATCCCTGCCCCCAAAGGAATGTTTGTCTCATCACTGTTGTGCGCAGAGGACTGTTCATTAGGTTGTCCAAGGTAACAAAAGTGCAACTCAGCCTGTTCCATAAAATTGTTCACAAAAATTGAAGACAAATAGACTGGTTCAAACAGAATTGTTTAAGTTGAAAGACCTGTGACAAGGGGTCTTCAAGGCTCCTGATAAAGTTGTGGGTTGATAGGACAACAAGATGAAAGATTCTAGAAATGGGAGGAAATGTTTACAGCTGAAATCACCAGAATGTGTTTTGATTGGTTAAAATTAATGGGAAGGGACTGCCATCCCTTCTTGGACGTTGTTTGAGTGTCACTGACTAGGAGCAAGGTGGACAAATGGACTGGAAGGAGCTGCCACCATATCCTGGGACCTTGGGATCCACCATGACTCCATTGGGCCTACATCATCCTGATCCTGAAAGGCATCCTGACCAGACTAGGCCAGTGAGAGGGAACTGATGACATTGCCATCCCCACCAGCTTTGGCTAAATCTTCAACACCTAGCAAGTGAGTTTGAGTTCCTGCTGTCACCCTTCCCTCATGTGTCAGTTTCTTTTTCCATCTTATTTCTTCTCTTTCCTTTCTCTCTTTTCACTTTCTGTTTTGATAATAGTCTAGCTTAGCCAAATAAGACTACATTTTTGGCTACACTGCTGTGGGCCCATGGGAGACAGCTAAAAAGCAATGCCTTACACAGTCCAATGTTGGTACAAGTTGGCCAGGTCTTAGAATGGATAAGACCATGTGCTGGGGTTATGTTTCTCCAACAGTGAGGTTGCAAGCAAGAGTCAGTCCCAGAAACAGAAGCTGTATTTTCTATCTTTGCTATTCTTTTCTCGCCCCTTTTGTGCATCTGTCTTTTTTTCTCTCAAAAAAACCATGTTCAGACTTCAGCAATAACAGCAACAATAACTGCAGCTCAACTAACTTCTCTTTACCTCAAAAGGGACAGTTAATACTGTTTCCTCTTGATTCAAGCAGTGAGCCAATATTTGGGGCCTTCCTGGGTATTTCTATTAGGAGAAGTTGGTTATACAAGTCAGGTATATTCTGTTGTATAATCCAGTTTATTAACAAAGTGCACACAAAGTCCTTTTTGAGAATGCAGTAGGAACAAACAGCAGCTGGCAGTTTCTTGCTCACAATCTCTCAGCCTGCCCATGCAGCCAGTACCCTGCCCAAAAGAATCTCTTAGGCTCTCACTTAGGGCCACACTCTCACACTGCTTCTCTCATTGTCTGCTCACTTTCTGAATTCTTACACACACAAAGTCATTGCTTCCTCCTCCGTGTTTGCAATCAGTCTCTAGGGAAACCCCTCGGGACACATGGCTTTTTACGCAGGCCTTTCCATGCTAATCTGTACTTTGGTGGTGGCATCTATTGCATCGCCTATCAACACTGAGGTTTGTGGTTGCCCACAGATTAAAGGGTACGTCTACACTTCAAGCTGGGGGTAGGATTCCTAGCTAGAGGAGACATACTTGCATTTGTTTTGATTGAGCTAGCATGCTAAAAATAGAGTGTACCCTCCGCCATGCCATGCAAGGGGCTAGCCTCCCCAAGTCCATGTCTGTCCGAGGTGTTAGGTACATACATAGGGCATCTAGCTCCTCCTACTGTTTGCATTGAAAAATTCACACCCGTGAGTGACGCAGTTAACCCAACCTAAATCCCTGTACAGACAGGGCTAAATTGACAGAAGAATTCTTCCATCAACCTATCTAGCACCTCTCAGTAGCTACTGCAGCATTTCAAGTGTACACAAGCCCTGAGTCTGATGCAAATGAAAAGAATGTGAAACCACATGAGGAAAACTTCCAAAAAAAAACCAAAAGCTGCAGGATGGGGTACTGCTTACAAGTAAAATCAGTGGATTTGGGTGGTATAGCTGGGGGTATTGAGGAACATGCTTGATCCTTCACCAAAGAGACAGTGTGTTCTGTCTTATGAAAGGAGGGTCACAGACAACCTGGCTGGAAAACACTGCAAAGACTTTGGGTGAACTCAGCTTCATTAGACAAGATCGTATCTTGTTAATTAAGTCCTGGCTCTAGAAGGCTGTGACTTTTGGAGATCACCCAGACCAGTAAGGGGTTCTGTCACCATCTGCCTTGTAACATTGGAAGTTTTGATGCTATGCTCCTGTGGCTCAAAGCCCTGACACCAGTAGCCAGCCTTCAAGCACAAAAGTCTCACTCTGGCTTCCACTGCTCTTCCAACACCCTAGTCCTTGCAAGGTGACTCCAACAGCCCTTCCAGTCCTGAGTCTCCCCAAATCCATCTACCCCGAGTTCTTAACTACCAGAACCTTGGACTTTTCCCCTCTGGTTTGTCACTCCCCAAAGGTGTGAAAACAGTCCCCAATTAACAGTTCACTTTGGCACACACTCCACACAGTTTGCACACTAGAGACCTACTTTGGGTAAAAGTAAACAAAGAGTTTATTTAATAGAAAAATCACAGATTCAAAGATGAAATAGTAAGGAAAAGCAAACACATACAAGTCACGCAGAAAACAAACAAAGATGCAACTTTGGGCTTTATTCTTCTATATTAGATTACTTATATTAGAAAAAGGGTATGTAACTCTTATGTGAGGGAGATTCCCAAACCTTAGCCATTCTTTTTAGGTGACAAATCTGAGGAACTGTCCCAGATTGAGGTGTCATCAGAGGAGGTTTTAGAACAAATTGATAAATTAAACCGTAATAAGTCACCAGGACCAGATGGTATTCACCCAAGAGTTCTGAAGGAACTCAAATGTGAAATTGCAGAACTACTAACTGTGGTATGTAACCTATCATTTAAATCGGCCTCTGTACCAGGTGACTGGACTATAGCTAATGTGACGCCAATTATTTTAAAAGGCTCCAGAGGCAAGCCTGGCAATTACAAGTCACTAAGCCTAACTTCAGGGCAAATTGGTTGAAACTATAGTAACGAACAAAATTAATCAGACACATAGATTAACATGATTTGTTGGGGAAGAGTCAACATGTTTTTTGTAAAGGGAAATCATGCCTCACCAATCTATGAGAATTCTTTGAAGGCATCAACAAGCATGTGGACAAGGGTGATCCAGTGGATATAGTGTACCAAGATTTTCAGAAAGCTTTTGACAAAGTCCCTCACCAAAGGGTCTTAAGCAAAGTAAGCTGTCATGGGATAACAGGAAAGTCCCTCTCATGAATCAGTAACTGGTTAAAAGATAGGAAACAAAGAGTAAGATTAAATGGTCAATTTTCAGAATAGAAAGAGGTAAATAGTGGTGTCCCCCAGCAGTCTGTACTGGGACCAGTACTATTCGATATATTCATAAATAGTCTGGAAAAAGGGGTAAACAGTGAGGTGGCAAAATTTGCAGATGATACAAAACTACTCAATATAGTTAAGTCCAAAGCAGACTGTGAAGAGTTACTTATATTAGAAAAAGGGTATGTAACTCTTATGTGTTACAAAACTGGGTGACTGGGCAACAAAAATGGCAGATGAAATTAAATGCTGATAAATGCAAAGTAATGCACGTTGGAAATCATAATCCCATTTATACATATAAAATGATGGGGTCTAAATTAGCTTTACCACTCAAGAGAGATCTTGGAGTCATTGTGGATAGTTCTCTGAAAACATCCATTCAATGTTCAACAGCAGTCAATAAAGCTAACAGAATGTTGGGAATCATTAAGAAAGGGATAGATAATAAGACAGAAAAGATCATATTGTCTCTATATAAATCCATGGTACGCCCATATCTTGAATACTATGTGTAGATGTGGTTGCCCCATCTCAAAAAAAATGGAATTGGAAAAGGTACAGAAAAGAACAAAAAAAATGATTAGGGGTATGGAAGCACTTCCTTATAAGGAGAGATTAATAAGAATAGGACTTTTCATCTTGCAAAAGAGATGACTAGGGGGGGGATATTATAGAGGTCTATAAAATCGTGACGGGTATGGAGAAAGTAAATAAGGAAGCGTTATTTACTCCTTCTCATAACAGAAAAACTAGGGGTCACCAAATGAAATTAATATATAGCAGGTTTTAAACAAACAAAAGGAAGTATTTCTTCATACAATGCACAGCCAAACTGTGGAACTTTTTGCCAGAGGATATTGTGAAGGGAAAGACAATAACAGGGCTCTAAAAAGAACTAGATAAGTTCATGCAGGATTGGTCCATCAATGGCTATTAGCCAGGATGGCAGGGATGGTGTCCCTAGCCTCTGTTTGCCAGAAGCTGGGAATGAGCAACAGGGGATGGATCACTTGATGATTACCTGTTCTGTTCATTCCCTTTGAAGCACTTCGCACTGGCCACTATCAGAAAACAGGATACTGGGCTAGGTGGACCATTGCTCTGATCCAGTATGGCCATTCTTATGTTCTTATATTGTTGCTGAACAGTTTCCCAGTGTACCACCTCTCCTAGAAGGGACCCAGTGTTTGATGGACACCTTTCAGCTTAAAGGCTGTCCCTCTGTTTCTGGTGCTAAATCTCAGACACAAGCCTCTTTTTAAAAGGCTTTTTTACCCCCTTTCTGTCCCCTCTTTCTCCTGCCATAATGACTCATGGTAATTCAGAGTGGGGAAAATTTTCTCCTTTCTTATTTTCCAAGACTTTCAGTTGGGTTCTCCTTTCAGTTTCAATATCTTTCCATAAACATTAATGGTCCACCATTATCTCTTCCTGGCTGGAAACTTGAAACTGATTTTGTGTAAATAACTAACTTGGGAGGTGCTTCTGCCTGTCTGATTGATTGCTCACTGTCCTGTTGTGAGGTAGAGGTGAAGTTGTATTACAGGTTCTGAGCACAGTTTTTATATACCTAAATACATAGATTTATAACCATAGTCTGTATATGTGCCTAATAATGACAGCCAAGTTCAAAATATTACAAGCTTTCATAAAAGACCTTACTTGATACAGTTTTATAGTACAATAACATTGCTGATTCAACCCCTTGTTCTCTGCCTGGAGTCTGGATCCTGATTGTCACAAAAGCATGTTATGATTTTATTTTACATGTAACCATTTGTTTCCAGTACTTTCACTTGCTACTTCTAGAATCTTCATACTTTGTTAAAAAATCTTTAACTTCTTTTCTCTGTTAACATATCTAAGGCCTGGTCTACACTAAAGAGTTAGGTCGACCCATCTGCATTGCTCAGGGGTGTGAAAAAGCCACAGCTCTTTGGGTCAGGACTGTCTCATACGACGCATATGAACAAGGCCTAGCACAATAGGGTCTCAATCTCAGTTGGGGTGTATAGGAGCAAGCAACTTCAATATAAATATGTTAATAAAAGGGGTAAAGGTGGCTGGGGATGTTCAGGGTGCAGTCCCACAAACTATTATTGTGCATAGCCCTAAGGATCCTCCTGGGTCTGAAACCTCAGTAACCCAAATAAGGTTTTTGTAAGACAAAACCCTAAAATGTTTCTGTAACATCATGATATCATAATTTTGCCTGTGATGATATTTTTCCCCACACAGCTCTATGACAGAATTTCTCTGGTGGCAACAAAAATTCTCTCTTGTAGCCTCAAGGGAGGAGACGACAAAGGTATGGAGGAGGTAAACAGACCCGGGGATTTCTAGTGTTCCCTGCTCTCACAATATTTTAGCCGGAAAGATGAATTGTGCCTTCATAAGGTGAGAACACTTAAGGCACAAAATAAGGATGGAATAAGGTTAGTAGAATTCACACCAGACAAATATGTGAACTCCCCTAGGGAGTGGTAGAGAAGCAGATTTCTCACAGAAACCTATCAACCAACAATAGTAATAAAGCTATTAAGGACACAGAGAAAGGGAACAGACTAAGTTCAGTGCATATAAAATATTGAGAACTCAGAAAGCAGTAACTTTTAAAATGCCTGTAACAATTTCTGTACTGTACCAGCAGCCTTACATATATTTGACAATTGGTTTTTTTTGTTTGTTTGTTTGGGGGGTTTTGGGGGTTTTTTTTTAAGGGAGTATGAAGCTCTGGTATGGAGAGGAGAATGGATGAACATTACCAATCATGAAATAGTGGGGATCAATGCATTTAGCATAGCCTTTATCTAATTTCTAGCAAGCATCTCTAGTCTCATCGCTAACAAAATCATTTACACTGGCCATGATTGTGAGCAAAGAGCATCTGAAATTGCCAGAGCTCTGTACTGTTTATTTTTAACAAATCCATTTTCAGGCAGACGTTATAGTTTGAAGTTTTAAAACTCAGATTACACTTAAAAGAGAAACATCTTGTATTAAAGAAATAAACCATTACCCCCTCCTACTCATCTCGCCATCCAATCCCTTCTGCTCCAGTCACCATTTCAGTTTAATATGCTCTACTGACAGCCGCTGCAATTTCAAACTCCCTGCTCTCACAGTTAGAGACAGTGGAAATGGAATTGTCAGTAATGAAAATGGGGGTGCCTGCTATGCATTAAAGTATATGCTAAAATGGATTGAGCCCTACTATTTAGCAGCATATAATGTTATATAAAGTCCTATTGTACATACAGATGCAGAGTTCCTGGAGTTAAACTGTTGGTGGCATTTAAAATGTTTTTTATATGTAAATAGTAACAAGTTCCATTTCATTTTTTTTTTTTTACAATTTCCCCTACATTGACTTACAGATATAGTGCAGGGTAGTGTGGCGGTCAGGTCTTGCCCAGCTTAAATTCTGCTGACAACATACTTAGGGGCTGGGATTCTTGTCATCTACCAGGTGCTCCCTCAGCAATAACAATTGTATAAAATAAATCTATAGAATGTGGTTATCTAATCAGAGCTCGGTTTTATTAGGTGAGTAAGATTTCAGATTTTGATGGATAGCTCATGCTCACCAGGAAGTTTAAGAGGTTCTAAATTAAAACATTTTAAATTTCTAAAAAGCACAGGGGCAGAGTGTGGCCTGAGCAGTGTCAGGGTACAGGGTGAGGAAAAGGGGGAAAGGATGTGACTCAAAGCAAATTAAAGTCAATTGGAGTTTTTGCATTAACTGCAATGAACTTTGTATTAGGCCTAAATAGCCTAACCTCTCCTTGCGCCCCAATGCAGATCTGTGCACATTGCAAAGACAATATAAGAAGAGCATTCACAATAGAACTAGCTCCCCTAAAGAGGGGGATGGAGAAGCACAGCTATTCCTCAAGCCTGGCTACAAAAGCTGATTCTGGATTTTCTGGCATCCTTAGGATGAAAGAAGCACTCCACTGTTTCTGTGCCTAAGTTGTAGCCATAAGAATATCCCTTTTGGTGCACATACATAAACAGAGGTGATAATTCAGTATAGATGGTGAAAGTTTGTGACTATTTTGTTATCAGATATTCACTGTTATTTATGTGTGGCAGATCCCAAAGGCCTCAATGTAGATCAAGGCCCCGTTGTTCTAGTCTCTGGGCAAACAGAGGTAGACATGGTCCATTCCTCGAACGGCTCATACTCCTGCAACTGCCTCCCTGCAAGTGGACCATTCTGCCAGTGTGGAGCCCCACTGAAATTAATGAAAACAACAAGGAGTCCTTGTGGCATCTTAGAGACCAACAAATTTATTTGAGCATAAGCTTTCGTGGGATATAACCCACTTCATCAGATGCAGGGAGTGGAAAATACAGTAAGCAGGTATAAATATATAGCACATGAAAAGATGGGAGTTGCCTTACTAAGTGGGGGTCAGTGCTAACCGGGCCAATTCAGTTAGGGTGGATGTGGCCCATTCCCAACAGTTGACAAGAAGGGGTGAATATCAGAGGGAAAATTACTTTTTGTAGTGCTAACGAGGCCAATTCAATCAAAGTGGATGTGGGCCACTCCCAGCAGTTGACAGGAAGGTGATGATGGGCATATATCACATTGGTAGATGTGCAGGTGAACAGGCCCTTGATGGTGTGGCTGATGTGGTTGGGTCCTATGATGGTGTCCCTTGAATAGATATTGCAGACAGAGTTGGTAATGGGGTTTGTTGCAGAGATTGGTTCCTGGATTAGTGTTTCTGTAGTTGCTGGTGAATATTTGATTCAGGTTGGAGGGCTGTCTGTAAGTGAGGACTGGTCTGTCTCCCAAGGTCTGTGAGAGTGAGGGATCATCCTTCAGGATAGGTTGTAGATCCTTGATGATGCACTGAAGAGGTTTTAGTTGGAAACTGTAGGTGATATATGCATATATCACTCATTTGTGATATATGCCATCATGTGCCAGCAATGCCCCTCTGCCATGTACATTGGCCAAACTGGACAGTCTCTACACAAAAGAATAATTGGACACAAATCAGACATCAAGAATTGTAACATTCAAAAACCAGTAGGTGAGCACTTCAATCTCCCTGGACACTCAATAAGAGACTTAAAAGTTGCCATTCTTCAACAAAAAAACTTCAAAAACAGACTTCAATAAGAAACTGCAGAACTGGAATTAATTTGCAAACTTGACACCATCAAATTAGGCCTGAATAAAGACTGGGAGTGGCTGGGTCACTACAAAAACTAATTTTCCTTCTGTTGATACTCACACCTTCTTGTCAACTGCTGGGAATGGGCCACATCCACCTTGATTGAATTGGCCTTATTAGCACTGACCCCCCACTTGGTAAGGCAACTCCCATCTTTTCATGTGCTGTATATCTATACCTGCTTACTATATTTTTCACTCCATGCATCTGATGAAGTGGGTTATATCTCACGAAAGCTTATGCCCAAATAAATTTGTTAGTCTCTGAAGTGCCACAAGGACTCCTCATTGTTTTTACTGACACAGACTAACACAACTATCCCTCTGAAAACTGAAATTAATGTGGCTCCATGTGGGCGCAAGGGTCCACTGCACATATCACATTGCAGGACTGGAGCCTAATTAAATACAAGATACAAGAAGAGAGTAACAAACAGTAGGAGGCAATGGGAGAAGCAGGAAGGAGAGGCTGGGGTCAGAGCATGGATGGGGCCACACCTGGCTGTTTGGGAGGCACAGCCTCCCTCAGCCTATAATACGCGCTGATCATGGTTCCAAATCATAGAAATGTAGGGCTGGATGGGACCTTGAGAGATCATCTACTCCAGCCCCCGGTGCTGAGGGGAGAATTTAGTCACTGATGGATTTTAGGGGCCTACAGGAATGGGCATCAGCTAAGCATGGGTTTTGAGGATCTTGGACATATGCAAATTTTGGATTTAGGTACTTGAGGTGGGGAGCTAAGCACCTAAGTCTTTTGTGGTTCTGGGCCTAAGTCACTAAGGTGTAAATTATATCAAACCCACAGAAAATTGTTTGCATAGAAACCTACATTTTCCTGAAAAATATTAAAAGGATTTAAAAGCTGCATAAAAACCTCATTCATATATGCAATGTCTCTGAGAGTCCATAGCATAAACAGATCACCAAATATTCAAGGAGTTATTTTAAAAAAATAAATATAAAAAAATAAATATTTAAAAAAAAATCTTAAAGTTCATTTTAAAGTTACATGAAATTTGTGACAGAAAACTTAGATAAAGACATTCATAGGTGGGGTGAAATGTACCATATGCTCTCTTTATAGGGATCTCTTCTTTTGTCCATAATAAATAGACAAGTCTCTCAACCAAGGGTTTTCAGGTCTGATATGGTGAGAGGCCGAGCACCTCCTAGAAGGTGCTGAGTGCACTCAGTGTTCAGCTCCTCTCAGGACTGGGCCTCTAGTGAGTTTGAAAACTGGTTCAGCAAGTTGTATTTGTACTGTGGGTAGGTCAGAACAGTTTTTGGCTTTGCAGTTTCAGTATATAGAACTCCTAGGGAGAAATCCTGGTCCCTTTGCAGTCAATGGCAAAATTCCCACTCGTTTCAATGGAGCCAGGATTTCACCCCTAACGTTTTTTATTCTTACCTGACCTTTGTAGTGCCTTTGTTCCTGATTTTGGTCTCATACATTCTGGTTTCACATCAGTGTAATTCAACTGATTTCAGTGGAATTATTCCTAACCTAAATCAATGGAACTGAGAACAAAATCAGATTCTCTGATTTTAGTTTTAATCTCAAAAATCACATGCCCCACAATATTATGTCTATTGGGAGTTTTTTAAAGGGCAAAAAGTAACAGAGAAGAGCATCGCATTATTTTTCATATGTGTATCTCTTTTTTTTTCTTTTTTATTAAAGGCACCCTGAGTGGCAGGGTACATGTATACCATTTAGTGTGACAAATGATTTTTAAACAAACAAACAAAAATAAAAAAAACCCAGACTCATTCAATCAAATTACCCATCACTCTCAGCCATGGGGAGAAAAAAAAGTCTGTCAACTTACCCTTAAATAACAGAGGGGCAGAATAAAGTGTTTCACCTAAATACTTTACAAAGACAGAGCTCTTTTTTTTTATAATCTTACTTTATTCTACTCGTGAAATATAAATTGACAGATTAATTTTGATTTGTCAGAAACCAAAACAAGATAAAGATCCATCTTCGATTAACATATTAATGTCTCCCTTGAGGAGTCTCTTTGCCCATTGGAATACCTAGTTTCACTTTATTAGTTATTGGTACTTCCCTGGTTTGGAGATATTTTATACTGGATTTTATTCCACTTGGTTAGCTAATTTTACCTGACATGTTGGTCTCAATACTTGTATCTTTTTGGAAGACAGAGGCATCTTCTGTTTAAGATACATCTTGCAAACATAGTGTACAGTTTATATAAATTGCTTACATTATGGAGCCATAGAAATACAGAGCTAGAAAGTAGCTCAAGAGGTCATCAAGTCCAGTCCTCTGCACTGAGGGAGGACCAAGTTTTCTTAGACCATCCCTGACAGACATTTGTCTAACCTGTTCTTAAAAACCTCAAAGGACAGGGATTCCACAACCTCCCTTAGATGTCTAGTCCAGTTCTTATTTAGCCTTATAGTTAGAATATTTTTCCTAGTTTCTAATGTAAAAGTCCCTTCATGCAGATTAAGCTCATTACTTCTTGTCCTACCTTCAATGGACATGGAGAACAATCTTTATAATACCCCTTAACATATTTGAAAACAGTTATCAGGTTCTTCCCCCCCCCCCCCCCCGCCTTTCTTTTCTCAAGACTAAACATGCCCTGTTTTTTAAACCTTTCCTCATAGGTCAGATTTTCTAAACCTTTTATCAAGTTTGTTGCACTTCTCTCAACTCTTCAATTTTTCCACATCTTTTCTAAAGTGTGGCAACCAGTAATTTAGCTGAGGCTTGACGAGAGCTGAGTAGAGCAAGACAATTACCCCTAGTGTCTTACATACAACACTCCTTGTAATATACCCCAGAATCAGGGCCGGCTCCAGGCACCAGCTTACCAAGCAGGTGCTTGGGGCGGCCACTTCGGAGAGGGGCGGCACGTCCAGCTGTTCAGCGGCAATTCGGCGGACAGTCCTTCACTCCTGCTCAGAGCGAAGGACCTTCCGCCGAATTGCCACTGCAGATCGCGATCGCGGCTTTTTTGTTGTTGTTGTTTGGCTGCTTGGGGCGGCCAAAACCCTGGAGCCGGCCCTGCCCAGAATGATACATTAGTCTTCTTCTCAGTGGCCACACCCTGTTGACTCTTTCAATTTTGATCCATTTTGACCTCCAGATCAGTTTCAGCAGTATTACTAACATTTTGTATTTGTGCATCTATTTTTACCTTCCTGGGTGTATTATTTTGCATTTGTTGTCATTGAATTTCATCTCAATTTCAGATTTTAGATCAATTCTCCAATATGTCAAAATTATTTTGAATTCTAGTCCTGTCCTCCAAAGTGCTTGCAGTGCCACCCAGCTTGGTGTCATCCACAAATTTTATAAGCATATTCTTCACTCCATTATTCAAGTCATTAATGAAAATATTGCCTAGTAATGGACCCAAGACAGACCCTGAGAGAACCCCACTAGATACATCCCTCTTAGTCTGACAGAGAACTATTAATAACTACTCTTTGAGTATGATCTTTCAACCAGTTGTGCACCCACCTTATAATAATTTTATCGCGATCATATTTCCTTAGTTTGCTTATAGAATGTCATGTGGGACTATGTCAAAAGCCTCACTAAAAGCAAGATATATCACATGTAAAGCTTCCCCCAAACATTAGCCCAATAGCAGTGTCAAAGAAGGAAATTAAGTTGATTTGGCATTATTTGTCCTTGACAAATCTATTTTAGCTATTCCTTATAAGCCCAATATCCTCTCTAAGCACTTACAAACTGATTGTTTAATAATTTATCCAAGCCTCTGGGGCCTCATCCATCCTCCATGAGTTTTCAAAGATCATAGAATCATAGAACTGGAAGGGACCTTGAAAGGTCATCTAGTCCAACCCTCTGCAAGCATGGCAGTACTAATTATCTAGACCATTTCTGACAGGTGTTTGTCTAATCTGCTCTTAAAAATCTCCAATGATGGAGATTCCTCAAGCTCCCTAGGCAATTTATTTCAGTGCTTAACCACCTCGAGAGTTAGGAACTTTTTCCTAATGTTCAACCTAAACCTCCTTTGCTGCAATTTAAGCCAATTGCTTCTTGTCCTATCCTCAGAAGTTAAGAAAAACAATTTTTCTTTCTCCTCCTTGTAACAACCTTTTATGTACTTGAAAACTGTTATATCCCCTCTCACTCTTCTCTTTTCCAGACTAAACAAACCCAATTTTTTTCAATCTTCCTTCATAGGTCATGTTTTCTAGACCTTTAATCATTTTTGTTGCTCTTCTCTGGACTCTCTCCAATTTGTCCACATCCTTCCTGAAATGTGGCGCCCAGAAGTGGACACAATACTCCAGTTGAGACCTAATCAGAGCGGAGTAGAGTGGAAGAATACTTCTTGTGTCTTGCTTACAACACTCCTGCTAATACTTAAATTCTAGTGGTTCTGAGATTGCCTCAGCTAGCTCTACAAGAACCCTAGGATGATTTTCATCAGATTCTCCTGACCTGAGAACTTAAGAACGGCCATACTGGGTCAGACCAATGGTCCATCTAGCCCGCTAGCCTGTCTTCTGATAGTGGCCAGCGCCAAGTGCTTTAGAGGTAATGAACAGAACAGGTAATCATCAAGTAATCCATCCCCTGTTGCCCATTCCTAGCTTCTGGCAAACAGAGGCTAGGGAAACTTCAGAGCATGATTTTGCATCCCTGCCCATCCTGGCTAATAGCCTTTGATGGACGTATCCTCCATGAACGTATCTAGTTCTTTTTTGAACCCCATTATAGTTTTGGCCTTCAGAACGTCCTCTGGCAAAGAGTTCCACAGGTCAACTGTGTGCTGTGTGAAGATATACTTCCTCTCTTTTGTTTTAAACCTGCTGCCTATTAATTTCATTTGGTGACCCCTAGTTCTTGTGTTATGAGAAGGAGTAAATAACACTTCCTTATTTACTTTCTCCACACCAGTCATGATTTTATAGACCTCTATAATATCCTCCCTTAGTCATCTCTTTTCCAAGATGAAAAGTCCCATTCTTATTAATCTCTCCTCATAAGGAAGCTAGTCTATACCCCTAATCATTTTATTGCCCTTTTCTGTATCTTTTCCAGTTCCAATATATCTTTTCTGAGATGGCGTGACCAGATCTGCATGCAGCTCTCAAGATGTGGGTGTACCATGGATTTATACAGAGGCAATATGGTATTTTATGTCTTATTATCGATCCCTTTCCTAATGATTCCCAACATTCTGTTTGCCTTTTTGTCTGCCGCTGCACATTGAGTGGACATTTTCAGAGAACTATCCATAGTGACTCCAAGATCTCTTTCTTGAGCGGTAACCGCTAATTTAAACCCCACCATTTTATATGTATAGTTGGGATTATGTTTTCCAATGTGCATTACTTTGCATTTATCAACACTGAATTTCACCTGCCATTTTGTTGCCCAGTCACCCAGTTTTGTGAGATCCCTTCGTAACTCTTCGCAGTCTGCTTTGGACTTAACTATCTTGAGTAGCTATTTTATCGTCTGCAAATTTTATCACCTTTTCCAGATCATTTATGTGTATTTGAATACACATCTAACTTATATAAGTATTTTTAAACCTGTTTTGTCCTCTTAATTTGGCTTGTGTGCCTTCCCCCCGGTTGTTTATATTTATTGTGTTAAGTATTTGGTCACCAATAACTTTTTTATTGAAGACTGAAGCAAACCATTTTACATTAAATAACTCAGCCTTCTTGATATCATCAGTTATTAGCCCTCTTCCCCTGCTCAGTAGCGGACCTATCCTTCCCATCATTTCAATATTTAAAAGAAAATAATTTTATCATTGACATATAGACTTGTTACATGCTAACATTTTGAATGAACTAAAAACAAAAGAAATCATTCTCTTACTGTCAAATATAAAAAAGACAGAGTATCACTCTTTACTGTAGCTCCTTAAAATGTAGATGCAATCTTTTGGCCTTGATTTGTCAACAAATAACTCATTAAAAAAAGCAAATATAATTGATAATAGTTACAGTTTTTGATTGCTCAGTTAAGCAAATCTTAACTTTGTCATTCAAATAAGCTTTTTTTAATACAATCAGGAAATAATACCCCAAAGCACAACTATATTAAAAGTCAGGACAGGTGAAGGAAATGTCAAACACACAAGTGTAAATATAAAGATTTTCCTAATGTATTAATCACCACAAAATACATATGTATTATATTTGGGGGTTTTAATGCTACACCTTTGAACCTTAAACTTTCATTTCTTGACTATTAAGTAAAGGTGAGCAGGAAATGGTTTTCCTATCCTATGAATATCTTTGAATATCTGCATCAGGATGAAGCTGAAACCTTTCCAAGTTTTTCCAATTAAAAACCAGAGAGGACCCTCATTGGATAGCCAATAGTTTGGTGGTTATGATACTTATGTGGTAGGGTTAGGTTCAAATTCCTGCTCTGACTATTTTAGACTTGGTCCTAGGTCTCCCATATCCTATGTGAGTGCCCAAAAACTGGGCTATTTTTAGGTTGGACACACTTTCTCTAACCAGAAATTCCATCCTGGACCAGAAAAATCTACTAAAGTTTATTCAAAACTGGACAGTTTCAACAAAAGCTTTCAGTTCTGACAAATCGGCATTTTTCTGACAAAAAAAAGGTTTGGCAAAATTCCTGATTAGCTCAACTAAGTTGATGATTAGCTTAACAGCTTTATCTTCTTTTTTTTTTTTTTGCATTTCATTTTTATATATTTTGTCCAAATTTTCCAAAGAGTTTGGCATCTAAGATCAGGGCCAGGCTTTCCAAGAAGCTTAGCTCCTATTTCTGCACCAATGTACACTCACAAAGGGAGGTGCCAATTACTGAGTATTTTTGAAAAGCTAGACCTTACTTATGTGACTGAATAGAAACTGAGCTATTTGGAAATTCTGGTGCTGTGAATGCTTATTCTTCATGCGTAATAAATATATCCCAAGTGGTGTTGAGATGTAATTACATTTATGTTTGTTGATTTCTTAATACTATGTTTGTATTGTCAAGGATAGTCCACAAGGTGAAATTGTATCCTTGTGTCCATTTGCTTGAAGTGTTCCGTTACCGGAGATTTAGTGAGGGGCTGGGATTGAAAGCTTACTCTAACATTTCTTAAAGATCCAAAGAAACAGCTGATTGCTGCCTTTTCCTTATTTTATGTGAAGTTCATTATACTTTTTGCAGAAAAATCAATAAGCACTGCTGTCACTGTAGATGCAGATGTTGTTCCTAGCATTTAAATGAAGTTCTAGGACCGTGGTTCTCTGAGTGCTTAGTGGTATCTGCACATAGTAAAATGTGATGTGTTACATGACTACGCTCTCTTTGGTGTCTCATTTGTAGATTCCACTGTGCTGTTAGTTGGATTATCTCAGCTCCCATCAAGCGTGAGTTGAAAGACAGCGGATGGATTTTCCAAGATTTCACAGCTCTATTAACTTGTATCATTTTCCCTAAAGTGTAGCAATCCTTGCATTCCGTGCAATACTTGTCACAGTAGCCTGCAGTAGCATCTAGCTGTGTTAAAGCAGCAGAGAGTTGGATGTGATAAAGCACTATTTACTGACAAAACGCTTCTGTCTAGACTCTTGTACTTTCCTGTTCCAATGCAAGTACAGAATAGGTATGTCTACACTGCAATTAAAAACCTGCAGCTGGCCTATGCCAGCTGATTCAGGCTCACAAGGCTCAGGCTAACGGGCTGTTTAATTGCAGTGTAGAAGTTTGGGTGGGAGCCTGGGCTCTAGGATCCTGCTGTTATGGGCCAGGATGTATCTAGTCTGGCCTGGTAGTCAGAGCTGGATTCGAGTCTACTGGGCAGAGTATGTATCCAGGTTGGGGAGCGAAGCCAAAGGTCAGCACCAGAGTCAACTGCAAGTTACCAGAGCCAGGGGTCAAGCCACAGTCAGAACCAGGAATCTAAGCTGAGGGCCATTGCTGAGGTCAGATGCCAAATGCCAGAGCCAAGGGTCAAGTTGAGTCAGGATCAGAAGTCACAGGTCAGGGTTGCAGCCAGGACTGATCACTGAGAATTGGAGGCCAGGTGTAAGGACTTGAGGAGAGGCAAAGATCAGGCATGAACAGGAGCGAAGGCAGGGGTAAGGCAGGAACCAGGAGCAGAGCAGGAACAGGGTTAGGTGCAGGAGGCAGGCACAAGCAGGGTCCAGTGCAGCCACTATAGGAAACCACTTTGTTGCTCGGACAAACTTCCTGTTCCTCCTCCTGGTTGGACCCAGTGGAGCCAGGTGATCCTCCAGTCAGAGCACCAATGGGTGGTGCCTTGGCTGGAGCTATAGCCCTAGTTGCTTCTTAGCCCACCTGATTTCGGTGGCCATTGTGGGGAGGCCAGGAGTGGCAGCTGTCTGAGTACTCCCAGCCCTGGGTTCAAGACCCAGGACATCACATCTGTGAGGTGGGAGGGTCCCAGAGCTCAGGCTGCAGCCCGACCCTGAACATCTACACCGCAATTAAACAACCTCGTAGCTGAGCCCTACAAGCCCAACTAGGCTGGCACAGGTCAGCTGCAGGTGTCTAATTGCAGTGTAGACATACCAATCTGGGGTGAGGGTGCTAGGCCAGATCTACACCAGAAGATAGGTTAACTTACCTACCTCACTCAGGGGTGGGAAACATGTCACACTGTGTGTGACTTAGTTAGGCCAACCTAACCACACTGTAGATGCAGCTAGGTTGGTGGAAGAATTCTACACTACAGCAGTGTGGCTGCATTGCTGCAACTTGCAGTGTAGACATACCCTTAGTACCAAGACTGAGTTCAGCTGAAGGAGAGATACGGTATTAGAACTAGCATTTGTGAAAACTTTTCCATCTAGTCATTTTAGAATGATTTATCCAAAGACATTCCAATTTGCACAGATTTCTTTCTTAAACCTGCAATCCTATGTGCAGAAATACCAGTGAAGTCAAAGGGTAACTTGATCAATCTGTCTGAATTTACTCCATGGAGTGTTAGTCACCATAGTACCTGCTATTCCTTATGGATCAGTTTGGTATTGGTTAGCATTTCAGCTATTGTTGAGCCCATCTTCTCAATTCGAAAGAATATCATAGTATTCACCTTCTTTATCAGACCCCTCCAGCACATAACATTCCCCATATGCTCTCTCAAATTCCAGTAAGACTGCTTCTATGAATGACTAGTTCACCCTATCTGTATCATTTGCTCCCCAAAGGGGAAATTCTGTACAGAGGGGGCCATTGCAGGGTATAGTAGGACAGCTAGGCAAAATCCTACAAATGTATCAAAGTTTGCATTTTATCCCCAAAGGCCACCTTATCCTAAACTCCTAAACTCATGCAGGGGATTTGAATCTAACCCCATTATCATTCTTAACTGACTGAATAAATGAAATCACATATTTGTAAGCAGATCTTGCCTTTTCCTAGACATGGTACTGGCACTGTGGGCTGAGAAGTGGATGGCCTAGAGTCATTATTGTGATCCCGCAACACTTGGAATTACCAGAGGGGTAAATCCACTGGTTGCAAAGTTATTCCCCCCCGCCCCGATAGCGAGGCTGAGAAACTGACCCACAGTTTTCAAACAAATGTAATATAAAGAAAACAGCATCATACATTAAATACATACTTTTACTACTACGTAGTGCAAGGCTGTATGTACACAGCATAGACACTCCACAATTCAAAGTGTAATTTTACTTTCAGGTACTGTATTCATTTGCGAAGTACTGCATAGGTCACCTAGACTTTACACTCCAATCCTTTAAGAGACAATGGTCCATTGTGTTGGGCTGTTACAAGGTTCTACCAACAATAAATAATCAACAGGCAGCTACCCCACCAAATGAGAATATTGCAAGGGAGCAGCATGTTACAGAAAATGTATCACTATTTTATACCTAAGTGACCAAAATTGTTAATGCTACACAGTGTATACTAAAACTGTCATCAGAATTGATAAGTCAAACTGAAAAATATTAAATTGCTTTTCTACAGAGTTATGGGGCCCAATCCCGTTTCACAACCAAAAGTCCCTCTGAAGTCAGTGGGAGTCACCCAAAGAATCCAACATCAGGTACATGCAGCAGATTCATGTCTCAGCTGGGGTCAGTGGAACTCAGAATTTATAGTCTCCCTGTTAGCATAAATTAGAATAATAAATATTGGGAGAGACTCAACAGGGAGTTCACCTTGCTAAGTGGTTACCATTCATGGCGTGAGTAGAAGTGTAAACTAACATGATACATGCAGATTAGCTTTGATTTACAGACTATTCTTTATTCTGCTTAGGGGCAATATGATACAATGTGAGTCTTCACTGGCATCTTTATATCTGCTGAAAGGTGAGGGTTCAGTCCTAGACAAATTAGAGGATTGGGCCAAAAACCTGATGAGGTTCAACAAGGACAAGTGCAGAGTTCTGCACTTAGGACAGAAGAATCCCATTCACTGTTACGGACTACGGACCGAATGGCTAGGAAGCAGTTCTGCCGAAAAGGGCCTAGGGGTTACAGTGGACGAGAAGCTGGATAGGAGTCAATAGTGTGCCCTTGTTGCCAAGAAGGCTAACGGCATTTTGGGCTGTATAAGCAGGGGCATTGCCAGCAGATCGAGGGATGTGATCATTCCCCTCTATTCGACACTGGTAAGGCCTCATCTGGAGTACTGTGTCCAGTTTTGGGCCCCCCGCTACAAGAAGGATGTGGGAAAATTGGAAAGAGTCCAGCGGAGGGCAACAAAAATGATTAGGGGGCTGGAGCACATGACTCAGCCCTCTCACTTTGAGAGCCATGTCTTAATACACATGTAACCCTTCTGCCTGTCAGAGTTGGCAGCAACCAGGGCCGGGTTCAGTATCAAAGGATTCTTTTTCAATAACGGAATGCAAAACCAGCTCGAGCCCCAACCCAGTGACCTGGGACAATTACATACCACCCCCCTGGGTGCCTCTAAAAGGCAATACTTCCCCTCTCACAAGCACGGAGTCTGAGTCTAGCAAAAGCCTTTTAATAAAGGATGGAAACAATGCAGCATTATGTTGGGGAAACACCACAAACAGGATTCATAACACAAACTATGAGCAAAAGACCCACCCCCAAGTAAGTTTTGCAGTGTCCTTTTCCCCTCAGGATCTTAAGTCCAGCAACCCAACAGTCACCCCACCCACAGTTTCTGTCCTTGGTCAGTGCAGCCCCCAGAGTTCAGAAGTTCATTTGCAGAGTTCACCTCCCAGCCTGGGTGGAAGTGAGGGGAGGCATGGGGGCATCTTACATGCTCCGCTGCTCAGGTCGATGGCCAATTGCCATGCCTCTCCGCAGGGTTCTGCTGCAGCCTTCACCGCCAGCTGTGCCTCTCCGCCAAATGTCCTGCTGGCTGCTCCCCTCCGCCAGCCGCCCTGCTAGCTGCCAGCCGTCCTGCTAGCCACTCACCAAATATATCTTCAGCCCTCCCCCCATACACACACATAACACAGCTTTCAGTGATTTCAGCTCTTAGTAACTTCAACTCTTTAGTGATTTCAGCTGTTAGTAGGAGGGCCCCAGTGCTGGCGCACTCAGAACCACTAGCCCAAAGTAGGGCTAATGCTTAGACCTAGGAATCAGTGATTTCGGCTCTGCAGCATGTAACAAGACTCCTAATGGAGTCAAAATTAGCTCTGTCATTACACAGTGGAGAGAGGAGGGGTCAACGTGGTGTTTAGGGCACTCAGAAGGGACCCGCACTACCGGGTACAAATGCCTGTCCCCAGCCTTTCTCAGTTCACTAGGCTTTGGAACCCATGTCCCTTGCCTAGTGAGTGCTACTTAGTTAAGGGAGAGTCCCTCTGTCATAAAATGCAAAGTACAGTTCTATTGTTCTTGATTCCATAACCAGGATAACAGCACTTTATTCCTGCCCTGATAACAAAGAGACTGGGAGTCCCATAGCAGCCAAAGTGACCATTTGGGCAAGCAGTCCCTTCATCCTAGGCGGGGTGGGTGTGCCCATGCAAACGAGATCAGCCCCTGAAGTTCTTTTCCACAACTCACCACCAGATGTCAGGGTAAAGCTCATTCTGACTCTGCTTACACACAGAAGAACCATCCTATACAGCTACACCTCTGAATTTTCAGAGTCCTGTGCTTGGACAACAGCTCAGACCACATCCATTACTTTGAAAACACATATTCATATGTGTCATGATGTCCAGCACCGTCTGTGATTTGGGGGGCATGTCATGAATAGGGTGAAGGGTAGCAACCTTTATGTATGCAGTAGCATAAAATCCCTCCTTGGCAGATGTACTGGATTGCCTTGCCTGTAAGGGGTTAAGCAATTCAAATAACCTAGTTGGCACCTGACCAGAAGGACCAATGAGGAAAGAAGATACTGTCAAATCGGGGAGGGGGGGGAGGTACAATATTTCCTGAAAATATACCTGGAATAATCCATCTAAAACCACATAAATTGTAAGTAGGGCAAGGAAATGCATGAGGTTATCTTTTGTTTTGGCTTGTGAATTTTCCTATGCTACAGAGGTAGTTTCATTCCTGTTTTTGTAACTGTGAAGCTGAGCCCAGAGAGGAATCCTCTGTGTTGTAAATCTTTTATTACCCTGTAACGTTACCTACCATCCTGATTTTGCAGGTGTGATTCTTTTATTTTTTTACAAATAAAGTTCTTCTTTTAAGAACCTGATTGATTTCAGTGTCCTGAAGACAAAGGGTCTGGTCTGTGCTCACATTGCTAAGGCAATTGGTTGGTATATTATTCTCAAGCCTCTCTAGGAAAGGGGGTGAAGGGGCTTGGGGGGATATTTTGGGGGAATAGGGATTCCAAGTGACCTTTCTCTAAATTTTTGTGTAAATCACTTGGTGGTGGCAGCAATACCATCCAAGGACAAGGAAAGGAATTTGTGCCTTGGGGAAGTTTTGACCTAAGCTGGTAGAATATAATCTTAGGGGGTCTTTCATGCGGGTCCCCACATCTGTACCCCAGAGTTCAGAGTGGGGTGGAACCCTGACATATGTGTGGTCTTTAGTTCTTCAGTCAGAATATTCATGTAAGAAAAGCTTTTCTGGATCAGACCCTAAATAATTATCACTAGATTGTAGTAAGTGATACTGTATTGCTACTGGATGTCTATTCTAAGTATAATAAAATTGTCACCCATGGGTAACATGAACATTCCCAATTTATGCCCTGTCCAATGCACACAAGAGAGTTTTCTATTGGCTGTGAAGTTCATTATTCATAAAGATCTCCAAAAATGTAAATTTCCTTCATGGTTATATTGATAGTCTCTTTATACTTTGATCTGTAGAGGCTCCTACAATGATTACAATAAATTTGGTGAGATTATACAATGAACTTTTCATTCTTAGTGTAATAGAAGATACAATTGTGTGCTGCTATGCATTGGGCATTATTTAGTAAGAATCACTGAAGTGGATCCACTGGCCTCCAACTAATTTGTCTACTAATCTTTTCCTAGAACACAGCGCAACATACTGCAATCAGAATTCTTCATAAGTGTAATCCATAAGTAAACACATGGCCACATAACAGTGCTGTATTTAGTGCTCTTCTTTCAAGCATTGTATATAAATAAGAGCATTAAAGGAACAAAAATGGTGTTAAATTGAGTATTGATACTTTTTTCTTAATGTATACATTTCTAATCTCTGGGACAGATTTCTTAGAGGCCTTGTATGAAGGATGCACATTGCTTTTAGGAGATTAGAGTCTGGGGCTTCCAAACCACATCTCTGTTACCTTTTGTCTCTTATTCCTAAATTCCCCTGATTCCTAGGCTTTCAAATGCCTATGTTTTGAAGGTCTGATTTACACCTAAAACTTAGGTCAACCTAGCTACATTGCCCAGGAGTATGAAAAAAATCACATATGTGAGAGATGTAGTTAAGCTACACTAAGCCCTGATATAGACACCACTAGGTCAATTGAAGAACTACTCCATCAACCTAGCTACCACCTCTCGGGGAAAGGAAGGGGGGGGGGGATTTAGTACACTGATACAAAAATCTCTTCTGTTGCTGTTGCAAGTGTCTACACTACAGCTCTACAGTGGCACAGTTGCAATGCTGCCTCCAGAAGGCTTGAAGTATAGATACACCCTAAGATGTAGAGAGGTTTCCCTGCAATAGACTCATTCCAAGATAGGACTAACAACTTTGTACTTTTGTTTCAGAGCAGTTCCTACTTTCATCTGCCATTTCCAAGTAATCTCTCTTTCTACAGACCACTGCACTTCATGTTACAACTCTTGCTTTTTAACTTAAACTAGGAAACATTAGAACTATACTCTCAGCCCTGGTCTACACTACGAGTTTTGGTTGAATTTAGCAGCTACCCACAGAGCAACGCTACCCACAGTGCAACGCTCCAAAAGTCAATGCTAGCCACGGTACTGTGGACGCACTCCGCCGACTTAATGCACTTAGTGGGGACACATACAATCAACTGTATAAAATCGCTTCCTAAAAATCGACTTCTATAAATTCAACCTAAGTTCGTAGTGTAGACATACCCTTATGTCAGTCTCTAATCTGCAACACCATCTGTGATTCCATAAGGATTTTTTACCGCTTTTGACTTTCATTCTACTCTCTTTACTTCATGAGATGAGTTACTGATAGAAATAAACCTTTCATTGCTCTATTGTGCCATCTCTTACACCATTGTTGGAAATCTCACAGTAGAAGCAATGCACCTGCATTAATTTTGCTTTCAATATGAAGCAGGGTCACTTTTGCATCATAAGCATTTAACTGTACAACTTACATTGGCTTTATTAGAAGTCATAGCTACCCTCTCCCCACCTCCCAAGCACAAGCAACTTTAAAAATATCCCCATTAAGACTGTCCTGGAAGCTTAATATTTCACCTGTCCTATAGGGTGAATTTCACTAAATATCATAGAGTTCCTGTATAACGAGGTAGAATATTAAGGCCCAAGGACATACATTAACATGTAGTTAAACTGAACACAGCTGTAGTGATTTAAAAGAGAAGATAAAATAATGCAATGACACCTGATCAATTCTCCCTCTCAAGTGTTTGGGTGGCTGGCTCATATTCAAATGTTCAGTGATACTCAGACTTCAGTGGTCCACTAGCCAAATTAGTGATCAGCATTATCCAGAAGAGCCACAGCAGTGTGAATTCATTGTTTCATTTACTATAGTACAGTCTATTCATATTAAAACAATATGACTGGGGAAATATTTAGTTTATAGATTATTCTCACAGCAAAATGACTGACCAAATATTATTTTATCAACTACAATTGGTTAATAACATAGTAAAAGCATCCTGATTGGTTAATAATTAACCCACAGTGGTTTAATATCATATGCTGCAAAGAGCCGCAGGAGACGCATTAAAGAGCCACTTGCAGCTCCCAAGCCTCAGTCTGAGTATCACTGGTCTAACTGATCACCACATGTTGGGGTGTAAAGGTCTTTTCCCTCAAATCAGACTGACAGTGATATGAGTGGTGGGTTGTTGCCTTCCTCTGCAGTGTGTGGGTGCAGATCACTAGCCAGGATAATCTGGATATATCTCACTTAATCATTTTTCTGCCATTGCAGGGGCCTCTGGCACTCCTATTCTCTGCCTGTGGCACATAGTCTAGTCTCCTGTAAGCTGTAATACTCTGGTCTAATTTTGGTTTTTAGGTGTAGTGTACAGGTGCTGGGTGGTGTTGGTGGTCTGTGATATACAGGAGGTCAGACTAGATGATCTGGTGGTCCCTTCTGGCCTTAAACTATATGACTTTATTGGTAATTCAGCAGTGAAACTACATAATTTTTCATTTTATTTTTGTGACTAGATTCTTTTTCAACTGCTCTGGAAGCAAAGAATAGCATGAAAAATAAGAAAATAAAGTAGCAAGCAGAAGATGAGGAAGATCTGCTCTTCTGCAAGAAAATGTTGGATTGAGTACCCAGCATAAATATATTTAGGAAGATAGTTCTAGATGTAGACATTTTACCAGGAATGTGGTTCATAAATCTTGTTCTTAAACCTTATCATTCCCAGACCCAGTGAGGTTTTGTTTTCAAGACCTCCCCAAAGAAGAGATACTTATATTTATCTGGAATCCCACAACAGAAAAAAAAAATCACTATTTCTGTTCTCTACTAATCTAACTTGATTCTTCCAATTTTTTTTTAAATTGCCAAATGAATCAATTGACCTCTTGTATTAACAAAATCATTGCTGTGATGGAAGCACTTGAATTTTCTTCAAAAATCCATTCAGTATCTTCAAATATGTTTTCTGTTTCTATGTTCTGTGACCGAACTAAATGGCAGCAGTAGCATTGCTTTTGTGGTATATCAGCTGTCTAATCTGACAGATTGGTGAGAAAGGTCCTGCATTTCTTTACACTGACTGCTATCACTTATAGAAAGGTATTGTTCCTTTTTTCAGTTAAAAAAAACACACACCAGCGTGCAGTGAAATGTGGTTTATCTTGAGAGCGCATTCATTACGCAGGGGGATATGACTTGATCTGTGAAAATAATGGATTTTTCAGTTCATTGGCAATTCCAAAATATTTGGAAAAAAATAGTTTTGGATCCAGCGAAACATTTCTTTTGACGTGAAACAAAATGTTTGATTTCAATTTTGAACTTTGTACTTTTTAAAAAATAAATTTGAAGAAAATTTCTAAACAAAAAGTCATTTTGAACCACAAAACCTGAACATTTTGACTTTTTCTGATTTGTTTCCCCCGCATGAATAATTTAGCAAAACAGACCCAAATTCATGAACCCTTCAGTGCCACCAAATCTGCATTTTGTGTCAAAAAAGTTTCAGATGAAAAAAATTACCCAGCTTTAATAATGACTAAGTTTAAAGGATAAGCAGAGGGCTGGCATAAGGCCCATACAACAACCTAACTCCAATGGAAGGCTTATTCTGCAAGCATAAGTAGGATTTAATTACATATGGTCAACTCTCCTACATTAAAAAGGCACAACAAGTTCCAATGGCAAGAAGCCAAAATCAGCAAAGTTCAAACAGAAAATATGAGGCAAGTACTTAAGAATTAGTGATAAACCATTGGAACTGATTACTAAAGGATGTAGTAAATGCTTCATCCCCTGGAGTCTTTGTGACACTGATTGAGCAAAGCACTTACAGTTCCATGTTCTCTAGTTCCATGTTCTCAAGTTCCATCATTTTAGGTTGTTAGGGTAAAAATCACAACAACAACAAAAAAGATAGGTATGTGGATTGTCGAGATGAGCATGTAAAAATGTGTTAGCTAACTTGACTAAATTGGTAATATAGTAACTTGAGTTAAAACAGTAGTGAAGACCTATTTTATGTCTACGTTATGCATTTAAGGCACTGCCTCAAGTAAGGAATGGTGTGTGGGCCGTATCACCCCAGATGTATCCCCCTGATTACACCATCCTCTAGAGACTCCAATACAACTGTAATCAGTGCTGTCCTGGGGTAATAGGGTGACCAGATGTCCCAATATTAGGGACTTTGTCTTGTATATGCAACTAAACCCCCAGCCTCCTGAAAAAAATGTCCTGATTTTTCACACTTGCTATCTGGTCACCCTATCGCAGTGGTCCCCAACCTTTTCCATTTGGTGGGTGCCACCAAGGACCGTGGCCGGCGGACAAGCATCCGCCAAAATGCCGTCGAGAAGCAGCAACGTCAAGAGGCGTCGCCGCCAAAATGCCGCCAAGAAGCAGCAGCATCAAGAGGCGTCGCTGCTGAAATGCCGCCGAAAATCAGCGGCATTTTGGCGGCGACGCCTCTTGATGACGCTGCTTCTTGGCGGCATTTCGGCAGCGACACCTCTTGATGTTGCCGCTTCTCGGCGGCATTTCGGCGGGTGCTTGTCCACCAGCCAGTACGCGGGCGCACATAGATGCTCTGGCGGGCGCTATGGCACCACAGGTACCGCGTTGGGGACCACTGCTCTATTGGGTAAGGAAGGGAGGCTTAGGTTCTTTGAAATATATGAAACCTGAAAAAAATGGGGAAAATACTTCCCAACCTTACAAGAGTGCTGTGAGGATGCATACATTAAATATTGAGAGAAGAAGTACACACACATATATGGGAACTATATCAGTATTTTAGATACATTCTTTAGCACACATTTTTTGAATCCACTCATAACCTTTTCCTTTCCCCCACTTTTATATGGAAAGTATTGAGTAGTAAAGTTTCACTATATTGTAGTTGTACATGTCCTAGGAACATCTTACACTTTCTTTTAAAAATGAAAATCATTTTTTAATCATTCTATATCAGGTGAATGGATTTTGCTGAAAGTATCTAAGTGAAATCAACAGTATGCTGAAACCACAAATGGAAAATATGAGTCAGAAAGGTAGACTTTTTTTTTTTTTAATTATGAGCATCTGAAAACAGGGAGTTTAAATTAAAAGAACCCAGATAACCTTAACTATGCCATCTGCTGCCAAGTGAACACTACAGTATTATTGTTAACGCTGCTCTTTTTGTAGAGAGAGTATGAAGCACTTCACCATTCTTCTGTTTATCTTTATGCAAATCATCCACTTGGCATTTGTCAGCATTTTTATCAGCCTCTGTATACCTTCCTAACAGGAATATTTTTCTGCATTAATGACTTTTTATACTTCATTCTGTTCAAACTGCAGTATCTGTACATTATCCGCAAGAGGTTTTACTTACACTTGGATTAATTTATATTACTTAATCTTAACAGATAAAAGAATTCTTGTACAAATATATAAGAAGTCAAGAACCTGATCTTCTGAGATGCTCAGTGGCTGCAAGAAATGCTCACCAAGGTTACATTTTTTTCAAATGCTGAGTATCTTATGTAAGGTACTGAAGTCCATCATATCTCCTAATTAAGGCAATAAAAGATGGGGAAGAGGCTCACCACCACATGCAAGTGGGCTCCAATCTCACAGAATCAGACTCTCAATTATGGGCAAATAAAAGGAACAAGGAAATTATGTCCTCAAGTTATTTTTATTCTATGACATTTTAGGGACTCAATTAATAAAGAATTAAAGGAGAGTAATGTAATTAATACCAATCAGTGTCGGTTTATGGAAAATGGATCCTGTCAAACTAACTTGATATCTTTTTTGATGAGATTACAAGTTTGGCTGATAAAAGGTAATAGTGTTGATGTAATATACTTTGACTTCTGTAGGGCATTTGACGTGGTACCACACAACATTAGTGGTGAAATCTGGAGTCGAACTGAGTTATTTTAGATCCCCGAGAACCGTATGAAGTGTTCTTTCAGAATTGGACATTGTTGTGGAGAAGCAGAGAGGAGAAGGTCTTGGAGGGAATCCCATTAGTGGTACTGTGATTTGGATCTGGATCCATTCATCTGGAGCAGGTAATGTATAGCTTATTATAAATGTAGCTTTGCTATCAAAGATCTTAACCCAGCAGTTTAGCAATAGCATTGGAATAGTTTAAATCTAAGGAGGTTTCCAGGACAGTGAAGGAGTGGTTTAGATTTGAAGGAGATCCCTATGGACTCCCCAGGGAAATGATAGAGGCAGACTGGAACTGGATAGGAAAAGAACTCCAGCAAATAGTATTACACAAGAAATGCAAGAAAAAGAATTTTAAAAGTTATTAAATTATAGTACAGAAGTCTCTCCTAACAATAACATAAGGGGAATAGAGGGAGGTACTGTGGATACTATGCAAAAGAATGTTCGGCAGAGCACAGCCCAGGTCTGTTGAAAGCCATTGAAATTTTCAAGAATAAGATCCGTGGGTGACCATGGAGAGAACAGTAATTGTAGCTAAAGAATGAGTGCAAAAAAGCACAAAGATAAGCTCAGAGCCCGCCTGAGAGAATTCAGCTGAGAAATGTGTCACTTTGGGAGATAAGTAAGAGATTTAAGCAAAGACAGTGAGGCGTTAAAGGGAGCATTTCTGCAGAGGTTAAAAAGTTCTGAAAGGATTAAATGGGCTGGTATATTTAAGGTATTGGATATAACCTTAAGTAAGAAAGAAAAAAGAGAATGCTTGGTTTGATAATAATACCTGGTGATAGCAGTGCAACTTGGTGCAGTCTCCCCAGGTGGAACCCTGGTAGTCAAACAAATTATGCAAGGGGCAGTCAGGTGGTGACAAATACCACCACTATGCTTTTTGTCCTCAGGAATCTTTTCAGACACTCTGAAGGAAAATGGACCCTTTTCCAAAAAGAATGGTATGTAAATAATTGTAAATGACTGCTGTAGGCAGGGAGACAATCTCATTTGAATCATTTGACTATGGACAATTTAGTCAAAAATCACTAAAAGGAAATAAGGGGTTTCCATTTGAAGTTGGCTGCCTTAAAGTACAAGTAGGTAATGTGCTCTGGGTACAGCTGTGTAAAAAATAATTAGAGCAACACAAGGGGTGTTGAGAAAAATATTGAAAAGAAATACATTTGTGTATTTATGCAAGGTTTTTAGGACCTAAACATTCCAGATTTGTAAAACCTTGTAAACCCAGCCGTGGCCCCACCAATGCTCCGCCCAAAGGCCCTGCCCTCGCTCTTCTTCTCCCCCAAAGCTGGTGGGGGCTCAGCTTGAGCCAGTGGCCCAGGGCATCTGCGGCTGCCCAGGGGCAGCTCAGACCAGCCAAGGCAGGTGGGCTGGTGCTCGGGGCTCTGGCAGGCAAGGGTGGGGTGGAAGGGATACAGTAGGGTAGGGGCAGGGCCTCAGGTGGAAGTGGCGAGGCCAAGGGCCAGCCTCCCCGAAGGGGGAGTTCACTTGTCACCCATGGATTCCATTAAAAATCCATTTGAATCTTTCATTCAATGTTGCAAAACTTGACAGACATTTTTGAGCAGCTGACAATGTTTCCTGACAGTCTTTGCTAAAAAATTTTTCCCCTCTCAGGCCAAACACAAGTAGCTGATGTTATCTGGCTTTGTTACCTCAGTGTTTTTATGAAGTTCAACATGTTTTTTAAATAAGGACTAGAGGGCAGGGTTGTGACTATGGCAGGAAAGGCTAGAACCAGAAAAGTACCAAGAGACTCTGGATCCTTTTGTAGTAATAAAACAGCTGCTGAAATCGCTGCAGGAGAGAATGAAAAATTAAAGAGACAGTGAACCTATGGAGTATCAGCAAGGGAAAGGGGTGGTCACAAGAGCAGCGATGTTAGGAACACCAAGCCTTAAGGTAGCTCTGAGTAATTAGACCAACATTTTGACAGGGATACTTGGAAACTCTAAGCACAAAACAAGCAGTTACCGCTCACGTGAAAATTAATATGGCTAACATGATTCTATGGCAAATAAAGAGTAGGGATTGCACTATGAAAGGAAGGTGAATTCCCTTGCCACATGTAGTGTATATCATAAAGAGGGTAAAATGAATGTAAGGACATGCTATTTAATTAAAATATTAGAGGCACCAAAAGAAAGCACAATAGGTTCTGTTTCCTTTTTCAGCTGGCTGTGTGCTTTGGAAGCAGAAACTAACCCAGCACCAAGAAAGATCAGTGAATATAAGAAATGGAGTTTATCCATAAACAAAAGTTCTATTTAATTGTAATGTAAAGTAAATGTTATTGGGAAGTAAAAACCTATATGGTAGTGTTTTGTAACTAGACAAAATAATTGTATTAAAACTAAGCAATTATATAAAAGAGATTGAAATGCCCTGGATTGGAAAGAAATCCAACTAATGGCTTAGGGTTCATGGTATGAAAGAAATATTGTTTAATAAGGTTTAGTTTATTAATTTGCCAAGTGGTATTGAATTTCACCAATCTGCAGTCACTGGGTTTGGTCAAAAATGCTTAAAAACTATTAAAGGGACTTTATGGACCAAAAAGTAAACTTTTTAAATGTGTAAACCTGTGGAAGTGGGGCAGCAACAAAACATGGGAGCTGAGCTCTTCTGGGACTGGTATGTCGCTCTGAAACCAAGCTGACAGAAACTCTGTGGAAATTTTATAAAGCAGCGCACAAGCGACCAGGGAGCTTTTGCGACCAGGGGCTGCTAACAGCGAGTTTTGCAAGGGAGTTTGGAAGGGGAGTGGGAAGGGAGCGGGGGTCCCTTTATTCCCCTTAAAACCTATAAACCAAACTACATTCAAAACCTTTTGCTTAAACAACCCTTTCGTTAACTAGGAAACAATGCAGGCAGAAGCCCAGCTGCAGAGTGGGGGCTATCCAGTTTATTGCACTGAGTGCAGCATGTATGATTACCCGCCCTGTGGGCGGGTGGCGTATGTGTGCATTCGGTGCAAGGAGCTCCTGGCCCTCAGAGACCACGTACGGACTTTGGAGGCCAGGGTAGTGGAACTGGAGGAGCTAAGGGAGGCAGAGAGGTATGTTGATGAGGCTTTCCAGGACACTGTAGAATTGTCCCACCTCCGGTCAGACAGACCCTGTGCTGTTGAGGAGGATGAAAGGCCCAGGGAAGCAGAGCAGTTAACGGGAGCAGAGGGAAACCTTCCCATAGTTGGGACCCTCCTTCCAGATGGTGCTGGGGTCACCTCTCGCACTGAGGTTGCCTCTCCGGGGGAGGGAACTCCAGTTGCTAGGAAAAGGCAGGTGTTAGTAAGGGGAGATTCGATCATTAGAAACGTAGATAGCTGGGTTTGTGATGACCGGGAGAACCGCATGGTGACTTGCCTGCCTGGTGCGAAGGTTGCGGATCTCTCGAGGCATCTAGACAGACTTATGTGTAGTGCTGGGGAGGAGCCGGTGGTCGTGGTACATGTAGGTACCAATGACATAGGGAAGGGTAGGAGAGATGTCCTGGAGGCCAAATTTAGGCTGCTAGAGAAGAGACTGAAATCCAGGACCTCTATGGTGGCATTCTCAGAAATGCTTCCAGTTCCACGCGCAGGGCCAGGTAGGCAGGCAGAGCTTCAGAGTCTCAATGCATGGATGAGACGATGGTGTAGAGAGGAGGGGTTTACTTTCATTAGGAGCTGTGGAAACTTTTGGGATGGGGGGAGCCTATACAGGAGAGATGGGCTCCACCTAAACCAAAGAACCAGACTGCTGGCACTAAACATTAAAAAGGTTGTAGAGCAGTTTTTAAACTAGGAGATGGGGGAAAGCCGACTGCTGCAGAGGAGCATGTGGATCGGACAGAGACTTCTCTTAGGGGAGAGTCTAATGATAGAGAATCTCCAGGTTATAGTCAGGAGCAGAGGATGGAGGAGGATAATGTAAGGGCCAGATCAGATGATAAACATTCACATAAAAAAGAATCTAACACATCAGAAAAGGGCAGACAAATAAACAGTAACAGGTTTTTAAAGTGCTTGTACACAAATGCTAGAAGTCTAAATAATAAGATGGGTGAACTAGAGTGCCTCATGATAAAGGAGGATATTGATATAATAGGCGTCACAGAAACCTGGTGGACTGAGAGCAATCAATGGGACACAATCATTCCAGAGTACAAAATATATCGGAAGGACAGAACAGGTTGTGCAGGGGGGGGAGTGGCACTATATGTGAAAGAAAATGTAGAATCAAATGAAGTAAAAATCTTAAGTGAATCCACATGTTCCATAGAATCTCTATGGATAGAAATTTCATGCTCTAATAAGAATATAACATTAGGGATCTATTATAGACCACCTGACCAGGACAGTGATAGTGATGATGAAATGCTAAGGGAAATTACAGAGGCTATCAAAATTAAGAACCCAATAATAGTGGGGGATTTCAATTATCCCCATATTGACTGGGAACATTTCACTTCAGGACGAAATGCAGAGATAAAATTTCTCGATAGTTTAAATGACTGCTTCATGGAGCAGCTGGTACGGGAACCCACAAGGGGAGAGGCAACTCTAGATTTAGTCCTGAGTGGAGCGCAGGAGCTGGTCCAAGAGGTAACTATAACAGGACCGCTTGGAAATAGTGACCATAATACAATAGCATTCAACATCCCTGTGGTGGGAAGAACATCTCAACAGCCCAACACTGTGGCATTTAATTTCAAAAGGGGGAACTATGCAAAAATGAGGGGGTTAGTTAAACAGAAGTTAAAAAGTACAGTGACTAAAGTGAAATCCCTGCAAGCTGCATGGGCACCTTTTAAAGACACTATAATAGAGGCCCAACTTCAATGTATACCCCAAATTAAGAAACACATAAAAGAACTAAAAAAGAGCCACCGTGGTTAAACAACCATGTAAAAGAAGCAGTGAGAGATAAAAAGACTTCCTTTAAAAAGTGGAAGTCAAATCCTACTGAGGCAAATAGAAAGGAGCATAAACACTGCCAAATTAAGTGCAAGAATGTAATAAGAAAAGCCAAAGAGGAGTTTGAAGAACGGCTAGCCAAAAACTCCAAAGGTAATAACAAAATGTTTTTTAAGTATATCAGAAGCAGGAAGCCTGCTAAACAACCAGTGGGGCCCCTTGATGATCGAGATACAAAAGGAGCGCTTAAAGACGATAAAGTCATTGCGGAAAAACTAAATGGATGCTTTGCTTTAGTCTTCACGGCTGAGGATGTTAGGGAGATTCCCAAACCTGAGCCGGCTTTTGTAGGTGACAAATCTGAGGAACTGTCACAGATTGAAGTGTCACTAGAGGAGGTTTTGGAATTAATTGATAAACTTAACATTAACAAGTCACCGGGACCAGATGGCATTCACCCAAGAGTTCTGAAAGAACTCAAATGTGAAGTTGCAGAACTATTAACTAAGGTTTGTAACCCGTCCTTTAAATCGGCTTCTGTACCCAATGACTGGAAGTTAGCTAATGTAACGCCAATATTTTTAAAAGGGCTCTAGAGGTGATCCTGGCAATTACAGACCGGTAAGTCTAACGTCGGTACCGGGCAAATTAGTCGAAACAATAGTTAAGAATAAAATTGTCAGACACATAGAAATACAAACTGTTGAGCAATAGTCAACATGGTTTATGTAAAGGGAAATCGCGTCTTACTAATCTATTAGAGTTCTTTGAAGGGGTCAACAAACATGTGGACAAGGGGGATCCAGTGGACATAGTGTACTTAGATTTCCAGAAAGCCTTTGACAAGGTCCCTCACCAAAGGCTCTTACGTAAATTAAGTTGTCATGGGATAAAAGGGAAGGTCCTTTCATGGATTAAGAACTGGTTAAAAGACCGGGAACAAAGGGTAGGCATTAATGGTAAATTCTCAGAATGGAGAGGGGTAACTAGTGGTGTTCCCCAAGGGTCAGTGCTCAGACCAATCCTATTCAACTTATTTATAAATGATCTGGAGAAAGGGGTAAACAGTGAGGTGGCAAAGTTTGCAGATGATACTAAACTGCTCAAGATAGTTAAGACCAAAGCAGACTGTGAAGAACTTCAAAAAGATCTCACAAAACTAAGTGATTGGGCAACAAAATGGCAAATGAAATTTAATGTGGATAAATGTAAAGTAATGCACATGGGAAAAAATAACCCCAACTATACATACAATATGATGGGGGCTAATTTAGCTACAACAAGTCAGGAAAAAGATCTTGGAGTCATCGTGGATAGTTCTCTGAAGATTCCGCGCAGTGTGCAGAGGTGGTCAAAAAAGCAAACAGGATGTTAGGGATCATTAAAAAGGGGATAGAGAATAAGACTGAGAATATATTATTGCCCTTATATAAATCGATGGTACGCCCACATGTCGAATACTGCGTACAGCTGTGGTCTCCTCATCTAAAAAAAGATATACTGGCACTAGAAAAGGTTCAGAAAAGGGCAACTAAAATGATTAGGGGTTTGGAACGGGTCCCATATGAGGAGAGATTAAAGAGGCTAGGACTCTTCATCTTGGAAAAGAGAAGACTAAGAGGGGATATGATAGAGGTATATAAAATCATGAGTGATGTGAAGAAAGTGGATAAGGAAAAGTTATTTACTTATTCCCATAATACAAGAACTAGGGGTCACCAAATGAAATTAATTGGCAGCAGGTTTAAAACAAATACAAGCAAGTTCTTCTTCACGCAGCGCACAGTCAACTTGTGGAACTCCTTACCTGAGGAAGTTGTAAAGGCTAGGACTATAACAGCATTTAAAAGAGAACTGGATAAATTCATGGTGGTTAAGTCCATTAATGGCTATTAGCCAGGATGGGTAAGGAATGATGTCCCTAGCCCCTGTTTGTCAGAGGATGGAGGTGGATGGCAGGAGAGAGATCACTTGATCATTGCCTGTTGGTCCACTCCCTCTGGGGCACCTGGCATTGGCCACTGTCGGTAGACAGGATACTGGGCTAGATGGACTTTTGGTCTGACCCAGTACGGCCGTTCTTATGTTCTTATGACCAAGCATTTCAACAGAAGCTAGCAGCAGAAGTACTGCATCCATTACATGAGCAAGTGTTTCAGCCAGAATTAGCATCTGATTTGAAAATCACCAAAGCAAAGAATTTAATGATAAAGAGTTAACTATTTTACATGTATAATGTTGTACATTTTTAATGTACAAGTTAATTTTTATCATAAAAGGTAAAAGGCAAAAACATTGATATGTACAATATGGGAAATATATTCTACATAAAGTAAAAGAGGCATAGAACAAAGAAGGTTGCCCTCTTTTATCACCACAGAAAAGTTAAAAATTTGGTACAAGGGAGGTAATCTTAATTGGTGCAGGGCAAGAAAATCAACAAGGCTCCAATACCATCAAGTTAAACGTGGAAAGCATTACAACTGATATGATGTGAAAGAAGTCCCCCCCACCCCCAAATCCTCAAATCTTGTTGCAAAACAATGCAAAGTCTGGCAAGCCCCGGACTTGTGCCACTGTTTGCACCCGAGGGATACTTACATGTGCAGGTTCAATATCTTACAAACAAAATTGCTGGTGTAACCCCCAAGGAGATTACCTAGATCCCTGGGGCTCTGTCTGCTGGCAGCTCAGGGAGAGGCACACTGTCCCTGGTAGGGAGGGGGAGCCAAGGCAGACTCAGAGTCTGCCTGGCAACCAACAGGGAGTGAGATGCCCTTCCCAGGGAGTTCAGGAAAGGGGAGAAGCCATTTTTGAGCCAGCCTGGAGCCAGCCAGGGCAAGGGCAGGACTGGCTGTGTGGGGAGCTGGTGAGTCTCAGGCCTGCATGCAGGGTTCCCCCTGAGAACTGGCCTCTAGGGACCTGAAAGCAAGATCCCTCAGCTGGGCTTTTCCCTCTCCACTGATGACTTCCAGTTTGTAGAGTTTTGCTGGGAAACTTCCCCAGCCAGGCTGAATTAGCCCTCCAGCTCCCTAGGTGAAACCAGTCACCACGTGGTCAGCTCTGCTCTGGCTGCTAGTCCAGGACTGCTGCCTGCTGTGAGTGTGTCTGGATGCTGGGCTAGGAAACTACAGTTTAGATTTTAGTATAGTTGTGTAACCTGCACCTTGTTTTGGGGACCCCCTACTCCCTGAACTGTGTCCTCAAGCCAGGGAGTAAGGGGGATTTTATAACCTGCCGCATATTAAACCTGTGGATGGACTTACCACCTCCTCCTGCTTGTGAGTCCTTTGGGCTGTACTGAACCCAGTCAGCCACACTGCTAGGCCACTGCAGAGAAGAATTTTGTGGTCATCGATCATCAAGGGCCCCAACAAAGTATGTGTACCAATGGGACACTAATCTTATATTTGCTACATCAGGTCACGTGACTGGGGAAAGTCACGGGTATTATCAGGGTGGGCACCGGTGACCCTAAAAATAGTGTTTTACCCTGTTATGTTATATTTGTCTCCTGTTTAATATAATTATTGTGTTGAATATATTGTATGTGTTTGTGTTATTTCTTGGAAGTCTCCAACTATCTGGCAAGTAAGCGGAGATTACCCTGTGATTAGAATTTTCCTCCCAAGCTACCATGGTGACCCTGCCAGGAAGGAGAGAGAGGGGTGGAGGCACCGTCAAATAAATTCATAGGAAAAAATAAAGAAGATACACCCTGCTGAGTGGGTGGTGGGATCCAGAACAACCCAGACCTGTCCATCAACACCTGTAAGCAGATTGGCATTAAAGAAGGTAACCAGGTGGAGAGGGGGCACTACACTGGCATGTGGGTTCACTCTGGGGAAACAGTCTCTAAAGTGCACAGTACGATTGAGATGCTGGGATACTGGTAAAACAAAACAAAAAAACCTGCTGGTGCTGGTGATGACAAGTATTGTGTGGTGGCTGAAGAGGATCACTTTTGGTATGGACCCAGGTTGTGTTATATTAATTGGCCTATGTTCTGTTTCACACCTTAATTTCCTGTGGTGATAAATGGAAAGATTTTTCTATTTTCTTCCAGTTTTTCATACTGTAATTAAAGTAAAAGCAAAGTTAAAATTACAGAAGGATGCTTTAAAGGCAAAGCAAGCTTATAATGTGGGATTACACCCTGGTGGGCTGTACCAGGGGAGGTGAGCTTTCACCCTGTTTCATTCTTTAATCCTAATATTGATGGTGGTTCAAATAATTACAACTACTGTGGTCTTAGGCATGTGTTGCTGGGTAATAAATTTGAAAAAAGCTAGCACAGAAGATAGGAATATGACATGACTAATTAACACTTGGAGGGAGGCCTCATTTCCTGGAGGAAAGAAGTACAGAAGTAAACAGATCATTAGGCTGAAAACAGAATGTTTGTTCTAAATAAGATAAGTAAATAGGTCAGTAGGCTATGAAGACAGAATGTCTGAGTCAGCTAAGATAAGCGGGAGAACACCCAGGGGACCATTTACTATTAACAAGATCATGATGGGCAAGAATGGAATGTAGAGATGAGGTAAAGAGTAGGTTGAGTGTAGACAATGTATGGACAGAACATGCTGCACAAGGATTGGTTCCTGCGAAGTAACCAGTTCAATCCAAAAATGTGTGGTGTAATGTAATGTGTAAGTGTATATAAAGGAAGAGGTTTTCTGTGTAACTTTGGATGTGTGGTACACCCTATATCCACCACCAATGCCCAAGTCTGATCAACTCAGCATAGTTTTGCTGTATGCCAAATAAAGGAACCTGAGTGATGAAAGCTGGAGTTTAAATGAGTTTTTTGGATCCCAGATAACTGAATGAAGTGTTCTCCCAGAACTGGACAAGGTGTTCTGGATAAGCCAAGTGGAAAAGGTCTCAAAGGGAATCCCAGCAAGCTGGCTAACTGATACAATATATCATCTGGCTTACAATTACAATGTAATTGTAAATGGGGAATCAAGCAGGTGTAATTCTAGTGGGGTTTTTGCAGACTGGTTATTGGCCATATGCTATTTAACATTTTTATCAATGACCTGGAAGAAAAAAACAAATCAATACTGATACAATTTGCAGAATACATAAGAATTGGGGATGTGGTGAATAATGAAGAGGACTGATCACTGATACAAAGTGATCTGGATCACTTAGGCCTGGTCTACACTAGGCTTTTATGTCGACTTTAGCGCCGTTATATCGAATTAACCCTGCACCCGTCCACACCAGGAAGCCATTTAGTTCGACATAAAGCTCTCTTTAAATCGATTTCTGTAATCCTCCCCAACGAGAGGATTAGCGCTAAATTCGACATGGCCATATCGAATTAGGCTAGGTGTGGATGGAAATCGACGGTAATAGCTCCGGGAGCTATCCCACAGTGCACCACTCTGTTGACGCTCTGGACAGCAGTCCGAGCTCGGATGCTCTGACCAGCCACACCCCCGGGAAAATTTGAATTCATTTTCATTTTCCTGTCTGGGCAGTTTGAATCTCAGTTCCTCTTTGGACATCGAGGGGAGCTCAGCAGCAGTGGCAACTATGCAGAGCTCTCCAGCAGAGATGGCCGTGCAATCTAATAGAAAGAGGGCCCCAGCATGGACTGATCGGGAAGTCTTGGATCTCATCGCAGTGTGGGGCGATGAGTCCGTGCTTTCAGAGCTGCGCTCCAAAAGAAGGAATGCTAAGATCTACGAGAAGATCTCCAAAGCCATGGCAGAGAGAGGCTACAGCCGGGATGCAACGCCGTGCCGCGTGAAAATCAAGGAGCTGAGACAAGGCTACCAAAAAACCAAAGAGGCTAACGGACGCTCCGGATCCCAGCCCCACACATCCCGTTTCTACGAGGCACTGCATTCCATCCTGGGAGCGGCCGCCACCACTACCCCACCCCTGACCGTGGACTCCGAGGATGGGATCATGTCCGCGGCCGGTTCCTCGTCGGACATGACAGCGGACGGGGAAGATGAAGAAGGAGATGAGGAGGACGAGGCAGTCGACAGCGCTGGCACCGCTGATTTCCCCGACAGCCAGGAGCTCTTCATCACCCTTACCGAGATCCCGTACCAACCGTCCCCATCCCTTACCCCGGACACAGAATCAGGGGAAGGATCAAGCAGTAAGTGCTGTAAACATGTAAACATTTATTTAAAACAGAACGGTAATATTTATACTATTAACAATGTACATTTATAAAAGTTCTGTAAACTAGTAAAAAAATAATCAGGTACAAAACAGGAATATTTACAAAGGTAACAAATGGGTTTTCATGATTTCTCTGTCTTAGGCTCTTCTCAATTTAGTCCCAAGTGTTTTAAAAAATGTTCACAATGTCCGTTACTCCATGATTCCCAGGCCCAAGACGCTCCACTCCATAGTCCCAGTGCACCTACGCGAAAATCCGGTCAATGTGGCCGGGGATCGACGAGAAATCCTCGTAGGAGAACTCCTCGTAGGTCTCGTGGAGGTAGAGCTCAAGCCTGTTGATCAGGTTCCGGGGTAGGGCGATCTTAGTGGGCCCTCCGTGGTAGCAGACATGCCCCCTCCACGCCACAATCAAGTACTCCGGGATCATGGCCCGACATAGCATGGCGGCATACGGCCCCGGTTTCTGCATGCTTTCCCGCAGCATGCGTTCTCTCTGGGTGTCCGGGATCCTCAGGAGGGTGATGTCGCTCATGACGCCCTGCTTTGAATTAGGGAGGGGAATGTTAGTATTGGGACTGCTTTACAGCCACGCGGTGGAGGGAGAGGGGCAGCATACAGGGATCTTTCCCTGGGACAGCCGCGAGGGGGTGGGACAGGGGCAGAGTTGATGCTGTCCTGATTGCTGGCAGCAGAGACTGGCATTGCTTTCAATGTGAAAGGAGGCCAGTGCTACTGCTGGAGTTTTAAGCAGCCACAAGTCTGCGGCTTACCATTATTGCCCGCTCCAGAAGTTCAGGTCTCCAGCCACAGTTCTCTGAACAGTCCAAGACCTCCGCAAGTCCACAGGCACTGAAGGCGACGGCCGAAAATTCAACCTTGTCCTGAGTGCGCATGTGAGAGGTGCAGTGCATGGTCTTGTTCACAGAGAAAGACTAGGTTCTTTGTATACAATTTCATTTATCTGTCTCAGGAATTCACTCCCTTTTCACAATTCACACAGACACATCTGCGACTGTCTCCCAACCCAGCCTCTCAGCACACTCCCAGAGGCTAGCGCAGATTAGGCGGAGGAAGAAGAAGACGCGTGAAGACATGTTCTCAGAACTAATGGACTGCTCCCGAGCCCAGGCAGCCCAGCAGACACAGTGGAGGGAGAACTTGTCACAAATGCACCGAGCAGTCATGGAACGGGAGGAGAGGTGGCGTCAGGAGGACCAACAGGCTACTGAAAAGCTGCTTGGACTAATGAGGGAGCAAACGGACACGCTCCGGCGCCTTGTGGATGTTCTGCAAGACCGGAGGCAGGAGGACAGAGCCCCGCTGCAGTCTATCTGTAACCGCCCTCACCCGCCACCAAGTCCCACACCACCCTCACCCAAACTCCAAAGAAGGAGGGGCGGCAAGGGCCGTTAAAACTTTCAGTCAACCCCTGCAGACTGCTCTAGCACTAGAAGGCTGACATTCCCCAAAATTTCATAAGTCCTTTCCCACCCACCTCACAGAAGCCCCCCGTCCAAGTTTCACACCCCACGTTTCATGTCTGGTTCGCAATAAAATGTTTGTTTCTGTCCATTACTGTTTCAGTCAGGTTCTTTTGAGGGAGAGTCTGTCTGGAGGGGGGGAAGGGGCTTGGTAATTGGGCAGGACAGTGACCTTTAGCAGGGTACAGAGGCGGTGTCAGGTCCAGCATCAGGACACATACACAGTGCAGTCACTGGTTACCCTGGTCAGTCTGGGAGGTGTTTTTCATGTTCTCCATTGAAATAACCAGTCCACCAGTGCGGAGCCTGTCATTCCGGGAGTTTAGAAGCATCATTTGCATCAGAACACTGAACCCGCCCCCCGCCACAGTCTGCGTCCCCGGTTTAAAATATTCCCGCGAAAACAGCAATACAGACAACGCTGTTCATTAACAAAATCGAAATGATTTTATTTTTTGGGAAGGGGAAGGGGGTGAAGGGGGTATGTAACTGGAGAGGATAGTCAAAATGAACTGGGTAAAGAAACGGGGGCAGGTTCAGCTTCTCTGTCCACAAACTGAAAAGTCACTGGTTGCCCTGCTCACTCAGGAACCTAGCTTTCAAAGCCTCCCGGATGCACAGGGCGTCCCGCTGGGATCTTCTAATGGCCCGGCTGTCTGGCTGGACGTAATCAGCAGCCAGGCTATTTGCCTCTAGCTCCCACCCCGCCATAAAGGTCTCCCCCTTGCTCTCACATAGATTGTGGAGCACACAGCAAGCTGCAATAACGATGGGGATATTGGTTTCACTGAGATCACAGCGAGTGAGTAAGCTTCTCCATCTCCCTTTGAGACGGCCAAAAGCACACTCCACCACCATTCTGCACTTGCTGAGACGGTAGTTGAACAGTTCTTTTTCTGTGTCCAGGGCGCCAGTATAGGGCTTCATGAGCCAGGGCATTAGCGGGTAGGCTGGGTCCCCGAGGATGACTGTAGGCATCTCCACATCCCCAAGAGTTATTTTGTGGTCTGGGAAGTAAATACCTTCCTGCAGCCGTCTAAACAGACCAGAGTTCCTGAACACACGAGCGTCATGAACCTTGCCCGGCCATCCGACGTAGATGTTTGTAAACCGTCCCCGATGGTCCACCAGTGCTTGCAGCACCATTGAAAAGTAGCCCTTTCTATTGATGTACTGGCTGGCCTGGTGGTCCGGTCCCAGGATAGGGATGTGAGTCCCATCGATAGCCCCTCCGCAGTTTGGAAATCCCATCGCGGCAAAGCCATCTATGATGACCTGCGCGTTTCCCAGGGTCACAACCTTTGGGAGCAGTACCTTCACGATTGCCTTGGCTACTTGCATGACAACAACCCCCACGGTAGATTTGCCCACACCAAAGTGGTTCGCGACTGACCGGTAGCTGTCCGGCGTTGCAAGCTTCCAGAGGGCTATGGCCACTCGCTTCTGGACAGTGAGGGCTGCTCGCATGCGGGTGTCCTTGCGCTTCAGGGCAGGGGACAGCAACTCACAAAGTTCGAGGAAAGTCCCCTTCCGCATGCGAAAGTTTCGCAGCCACTGGGATTCATCCCAGACCTGAAGCACTATACGGTCCCACCAGTCCGTGCTTGTTTCCCGGGCCCAGAATCGCCGTTCAACAAAATCCACATGCCCCATTGCCACCGTGATGTCCTGGGCGCTGGGGCTCGTGGTTTCTGACAGCTCTGTGCCACTCTCCGACTTCAGGCTCTCACGGCGGTGCCGTAGCCTCCTCGCCCGATTTCTCTGCATCTGCCTCAGGGAAAGGTGTATGATAAGCTGCGAGGTGTTGAGAACGGCCACAAGTGCAGCGATGGTCGCAGCGTGATCCATGATCGCAGTGCTGTGGCGTCCGCGCTGTCACTGACCAGAAAAGTGCGCGAACTGATTTCCCGCCGGCGCTTTCATGGAGGGAGGGAGGGCGTTAGTGACGGACGGATGACGACAAATTTTTTTTACCCAGAAGGCATTGGCGGCTCGACCCAGAATTCCGATGGGCAGCGGGGACTGCGGGAACTGTGGGATAGCTGCCCACAGTGCACCGCTTCCAATATCGACGCTCGCCCCGTTAGTGTGGACTCACAAAGTCGAATTACTGTCCTTAGTGTGGACACACACGTTCGACTTTGCAATATCGATTCCACATATTCGATTTAAGTAAAATCGAATTACCCTCGTAGTGTAGACATACCCTTAGTAATCTGGGCATGAGTAAACAATATGTTATTTAATACAGACAAATGTAAATGTATACAACTAGGATCAAAGAATGTAAGGAATGTGTCAGGTGGGGGCTCCTAGGGCAGGCAAGAAGTAGATCTAAGTCAGGATCTCTGACAGAGCTTACACAGGTTCCCTTTGCTCTGATACAGCATACAGCACACGCACGCACATCCCACGCCTAGCTTGACATACACAGACTCTCTGCCCTGTGTCAATGCAATCCCTTCCCAGCTTTCATTCAGTCCAACCTGTCTGTGCATTCTGGTCTGGTGCTGGCCTGCAGTGTGAGCTCAGAATGGTGTGTCGGTTACATGGTCTCCGGTGTCCTGTTAGCTCCAGTCTGAGGGTTTACAGGAGTCCCCTTTTTGATAGCAGCTGGCTCTCCTCCAAGCAGCTCCCTCTCTCCCCTTGCTCAGGGCTCCTGCTTCTTTCTTTGTTTTCTCTCTGAATCTTCTGTGCTGGTCCCCCTACCTGGCCCTGTCTGCTCATTTGCTCTCTCCCCCAGGGATCAGAATTGGTTGTGGGATTGTGACGGTCTATCCGGTTTGTGCAGAAAAGCAGGTAGGAGAAGGGGGACGGGGAGAAAGGAGGGGGAGTGGAAGGAGCTCTCACATCAGCTCCACACCATACTTACAGCATGGAGGACTCTATCCTGGGAAGCAGTGACTAAAAAAAGAAGATTTGGGGGTCCTGGATTATCAGATGAACATAAGCTCTCTGGGCAACACTGTCAAAAGGACTAATGCATGAACTGGCAAATCTTGAGTAGGAGCAGAGAGGTTATTTTATTCTGTATTAGGCACTGGGGTGACTGCTGCTGGAGTACTGTGTCCAGTTCTGGAGTTCATAATTCAAGAAGGATGTTGACGAATTAGAGAGGGTTCAGAGAAGAGCCATGAGAATGACTAAAAAAAAAAATAGAATACATGCCTTATAAGGATAGACTCAGGGAACTCAATCTATTTACTTTAACAAAGACAATTAAGGGGAGACTTGATTACAATTTATAAGTACCTACATGGGGAACAATTACATGATAATGGGCTCTTCAGTCTAGCAGAGAAAGGTTCACCACAATCTAATGGCTGGAAATTCAAACTAGACTAATTTAAACTGGAGATATACCTATCTCATAGAGCTGGAAGGGACCCTGAAAAGTCATTGAGTCTAGCCCCCTGCCTTCACTTAGCAGGACCAAGTACTGATTTTTCCCCAGATCCCTAAGTGGCCCCCTCAAGGATTGAACTCACAACCCTGGGTTTAACAGGCCAATGCTCAAACCACTGAGCTATCCCTCCCCCAATTTCCCACCTGGAAATAAGGTGTAATTTTTTAAACATTGATCATACTCTGAGTTTATTTAGGTCCCTTTATTTTGAAGTAGAGCAATGATAAAGTCAGAACTGGCTTCAAACCAAAGTTGTGTGAAATTCAAATTTAAAGCTTCACATGTCTGCAGTATGTTTTTGTGCAATATTACGCACTCCAAATTTTGCTTTAAGTGACATTGCAACAATGTTGCTATTTTCCCATTGAAAGCAAGCAAAAAAGGATGAAAAACATGAATTTACAGGTATTGTTGATGCAAAACCATTGTACTCAAAAACTGGCCCATTTTCACTCAAAATATCCTCATCTCTTATACTGTTCTGGGGACAGCTCCTCCACTCCAGCAAAAGAACTGGGGTTTCAGGTCAATACCCGTGTGTACTCAGCAGGCAACATAATAATAAATCTTAGGGGTAAGGCCCCTATTTCAATCTAAGGCTCCATCTCTAATTGCTGTAGCCCAAAGGATTAATCTGCTTGCTTGCATAGATATATCTTTTCTTATAACTTTAAGTATTTGATGTACTGTAATAGGTTTATAAATTTATATTAAAAATAAGTTTGGCTGTAATGCAAGAGACCTACAGGCCAAAAAGCTGTATGTTAAGCTAAAGCAAAGTTAGCATATCTATATTAAGACCTTTTACCGAGGAAGTAAAGTTGACCTTCAACTTGTTACCCAAATAGATAAAGTAACCACGCCTATGTCTAAGACCTTTACCTAGACCAACAGACAATGAAGAATGGCATAGGGGGGGTTTCAAAGTTGTACCCACAGACTTGTCTTAAGTACACCACAAAAAACTTGTGTGTACATACCTGTCATCAATACGCACATACATACTAGTCTATGGGGTAAGTGTACCCCAACATTTCTGTGGGGGCGGAATGAAATTTGGGCATTAGAGGAAGGATTTCTGGCACTTGTGCCCTATAAAAGAGGTGACCCACCTTGCTATCTTATCTTCATCTTCAACTAACTATCGATGCTATCCATCCACAACGGCTATTAACTATTAATAGGCCGTACTTATTTTCTTTTCAACCTTCAAGTTCCAAGGGGACTAGGCTAAGCTTGGTTTCCCTAAACTTTTATTCTCAGTTTTGTTTATTAGGGTACGTCTATACTTACCTCCGGGTCCGGCGGTAAGCAATCGATCTTCTGGGATCGATTTATCGCGTCTTGTCTAGACGCGATAAATCGATCCCGGAAGTGCTCGCCGTCGACGACGGTACTCCTGCTCCGCGAGAGGAGTACGCGGAGTTGACGGGGGAGCCTGCCTGCCGCGTCTGGACCCGCGGTAAGTTCGAACTAAGGTACTTCGACTTCAGCTACGTTATTAACGTAGCTGAAGTTGCGTATCTTAGTTCGAAGTGGGGGGTTAGTGTGGACCAGACCTTAGTTTTTAATTTTTAAGTTAAGTTAGATAAGTAAACTCTAAGCTTTCTTTGACAGCTCTTCGCATTAGTTTTCTCTGCACACCTCTGCAAGAGGTGAGAAACTGGAACCACCAGAGGCAAGGTCCTGTGTCTTTCAACACCAGGTTATCAAGACAGGGTGTGAGTATATTCATCAAAGTTTTGCAGCACATATTGTATTACCGTATGTATCTCTTGAATAACAGGAATACAATTGTAATTTTGTAACTCTGCCTATTTTACCATTTACTTACTATTTCATTGATTTTAATAAAAAGTCTTTATGACTATATCTGTCTCAGTGTGAGTTTCCTGTCATATCCCCAAGGGTCCTTTGTAAATTCTGTGGAGCCTGATTCTGGACACAAACTTTTATCTTCTGATCAAACAGATTGGTGAGCCTAAAACCCATAATAATTAATAGTAATAATTAATTATTAATATTAATTAAATAGTAATTAAAATTAAATTGATAAATTAAATCAATAGTAGTAACACACCCTAGATCAGGCTACATTGCCAAGTGACAGGTAGTTGTATGGTGATACAGTTCCCATTTCAATCCCATCTCTAAAGTAGAACACAGTTCATTCTCAAGGTACAAGTTCGAAGCTGCCACTTTGATCTGATCTAATCTATAACTTTGGATTCTAGAGGGAAGGGATCCACAAACTGAGGGATCCCCACAGTCTTTGCAGTATCTCATCAGGACAGAAGCCTTTTTGCTTCTTTCTGTGCAAGCGGACCTTCTCCACACAGCAAATTCTCATACATATGGAAGATGCATAACACATCACACTTGGCAACCCTGGAGACGGTCCTCAAGCTGCAGGTTTCACAGACTCTCTGGACCAGCCTACTGACTTGATATTTATGGAGACTGAAGTCCTCTATTTAGATAGATAACAGGTTCACCTTTGGCCACAGCAATGCTAGCTTCCTAAGGTTGCCTGTTAGTAGTGTAGCACAGAACTAGATTTGAACCAATGACCTAAAGCTGAAAAACTATTACCCATTGCTAATTTCCAGAGCCCTTCAGTCACCAGAAGAAATTGCATTATATGTACTATTTCTCACTGTAAATTACTGCATATATAATGTATTCTATTTGTTCATTTCTGTCAGCTGTTGAACTTCCCATAACTGGCATTCGGTATAGGTCTTTATAAATATATGCTGTATTTGTAAAAAAAATTATAAAAATCGGGAACAGAAATAATCTAAGAGGCATATTACCATTCAAAGAAGATGCTATAATGAATACAGTGCCTTAACAAATACAAAATTGTCCTCTCAATTACACTGATGCAACACATCCCCTGATGTTGCAATGATGGAATAAGAGCAGTATATGCCCCCCCCAACTCAAAACTGAACATGGAAATGCACACATCTATGTGGAAACAATTTCAAATAGTTTTCCTGCTGTCCAAAAGAAACTAGTCTATCCCACACGTACACAGTATTCTCCCAAGGAGTAGTTGAAAGAGCACTACTTCTAATGGTCACATTCTCATTTGCAGAATGGAAGATAGGTATTTTATTTCTGCCCTGGGAAGCATTCTGCTGCTCATTTTTACACTTTAGAAATAAATATAACAAAAACTGGGTTCAAATGCAGGAATGGAGTGCAGGAAAAAATTGAATATCAGCTCAAAAAGTAAGATGCACTACATAAAATATACTGCAATGCAAGTGGGTTTTTCCCCCTGAAATTTTCCATAAGCTACAGGGCAAGATCTTCTCAATTAAATAAATGCACAATTTCACAATGCCTGCCTCATTGATCAGAAAGATGCTACTATAAAGGTTGTTCAAATGATCAAACCTCATAAGGAAAAATAAATAAAATACCAATTAAAAGTAAGGCATAGTAACTGTAGCTACAAAAAGGAAGAACAAAAATCACAGAGTGTGTGTGTGTGTGTGTGTATACACACATATATATAAGCACACAGAGTACGTCATCATTTGATCAAACAAGTTATTTGCAAGTAGTCTATAAATGGTTGTGTTAAGTGCTATAGCTTGTAGCAGCAAGAGTTTTTCCCTTTAAATTGTATTACTAATTTATCACATTTTGAAACTCAGTTATTTACATTGGGAAGTGACTTAGCAGACAATCACCTGACAGACAAATTCAGATAATACTGGATAGCAAACAAAAAGGGTGACTGCCTGCCATCCTTCAATATCATTTTTGCAGCAAAGTAGCAATTTGACAGTAATTCAACCAGGTATTCATATAGAACATTATCATCCTTTAACAGACTACGGTAACTAACCTTGCAGTTCGATTTCACTGCTTTATTGCTCTGGTGTGCAATCAAGGAGTCTGCAATATCATGGTTTAAAAGTTTCCCTAAACTATTTGAGCAATGGCAATTTTACAGAAAGCTCATCTTTAGTGATAGTGTTCAGAGCCTCAAGGTGTTACTGGAATACAAAATGAAATTAATAATATGAATAATAAAAATTCCCTTTCAAAAGACCCCCAGAGGGAAATTATCCCCCCCAAAATTATTGAAGACACTGTGATGCATTATGAGACCTGGACACCCTCCTCCCCCTGCCTTAAGCTCTTTTGGGGGGAAGGGGGCATGTGTCTGACCATCTTCTCACTTACTTGGTGTAATCCTATTAATTACAGTTGTATTATTCCTGAATTACGCCAGTGTACATGAGAGCAAATTCAGACCTCTATGTCTTTTCTCTGTACTCTATTAAACACAGTATAGATTTATGGCACTGTATAACTGGTAAATTAATAATAATCTTGCCCCTTCTCAATCTCCACTAATCTTTATGCTATGGAAATGATTTTCACTGTTAGAAGCTGCACAAAGCAATAAAGAATCATTAAGTGGGTGATCATTAAATGGGGACTTCCTGACAAGGAAATTCTCAACCTGGATCCCAAGGAAAACTTCACCTTTAATCCTTGCAACATGAATTTACTTTATGCATTGGCAATGCCTTCACCTGGTAGAAACTTTTCCTCACAATGCAAGACCTCCTTGTAATAAAGTGCTGATCTGTATTTCCAGCACCAGTTACCTAACCTGACATATGTGACAGGGATATTCTGTGACCAGATAGCTATCAGTTATACTTGAAAAGTCTTCAGATATGGAATCCATTCATTTTGCAACTGAAATCTTTACACCACTGGCATATAGCAATAGGTCAGAAATCCTAAATGCTTATAAACAGGAGTGTGCAAGTGGAAATCCATCAACTTAATGAAAAAAACTGGCACAGATACAGACAGACATCATCTTCCTCTCCAAGTGCAAACAGATGGACATAATACCAAATGGACTGAAGGTAAAAAATCCATTGTAATCGACATACTACACTGACTGACTATGGTGAGAGATTGTGCCACACACTCTGGCTACGTCTTCACTACCCGCCGATCCGGCGGGTAGCAATCGGTTTATCGGGGATCGACTTACCGCGTCTCGTGAGGACGCAGTAAAATCGATCCCTGATGGCTCTACCGTCGACTCCGGAACTCCACCTCGACAAGAGGCGGTAGCAGAGTCGGCGGCAGCACGGCAGCGGTCGACTTTCCCGCGTCCTCACCGCCAGGTAAGCCGACCTAAAATACGCAACTTCAGCTACGGTATTCACGTAGCTGAAGTTGCGTATCTTAGGTCGGAAGTCCGCTGTAGTGTAGACCTAGCCTCTCAAAGAAACTGAGGAACCACCTGATCAACATCCTGTACAGCAAACAGGAGAAGATCAAAAATGAGCTCTCAAAGCTGAAGACTCTCCCAACCTTCCACACAAACTTCCACGTGACTGGACTTTACAAAAACAAGACAAGCCATTTACAATGCACACTTTACTTCTCTACAGAGGGAAAAGGACACTAAACTATATAAACTCCTACATGCCACAGGGGGCTACAACAATGGTACTCTTAACTCACCCAACAATATTGTTAATCTATCCAACCACACACTTAGTCTGGCAAGAGTCTGTCCTATCTCAGGGACTCTTTCTGCCCCATCACCCCCACGCACATGATACAGTTCTGCAGTGATCTGGAAGCCATCTCCAACTCAAGGAATATTTTCAACACACTTCTGAACAGTGCACTGACCCACAGGAACCCTCCTACCAACACTACAAGAAGAAGAATTCTGCATGGACTCCTCCTGACAGTCCAAATGACAGACTGGACTTCTATATAGAGTGCTTCTGCAGATGTGCACAGGCTGAAATTGTGAACAAAAATCATCACTTTCCCCATAACCTCAGCTGTACAGAAAGCAACGCCAGCCACGGCCTCAGAAACAACTCTGACATTATCATCAAAGGGGCTGACAAAGGAGGTGCTGTAGGCAACATGAACAGTTCGGATTATGAACAGGAGGCTGCCAGGCAACTCTCCAACACCACATTCTACAGGCCACTATCCTCCGATCCCACTGAGGAGTACCAAAAGAAACTACACCATCTGCTCAAGAAACTCCCTGCTACGGCACAGGAACAAATCTACACAGACACACCCCTAGAGCCCTGACCAGGAGTATTCTATCTGCTACCCAAGATCCATAAACCTGGGAATCCTGGATGCCCCATCATCTCAGGCATTGGCACTCTTACAGCAGGATCATCTGGCTATTTGGACTCTCTCCTCAGAACCTACACTACCAGCACTCCCAGCTATCTTCGAGACACCACCGACTTCCTGAGGAAACTACAATGCATTGGTGATCTTCCTGAAAACACCATCCTGGCCACTATAGATGTAGAAGCTCTTCACACCAATATTCCATATGAGGATGAACTACAAGTTGTCAGGAATCGTAACCCTGATGAGGCCTCAGCACACCTGCTGGCCGAGCTTTGTGACTTTGTCCTCACCCACAACCATTTCAGATTTGGGGACAATTTATACCTTAAAGTCAGCGGCACTGCTATGGGTACCCACATGGCCCCACAGTATGCCAACATTTTTATGTTTGACTTAGAACAACGCTTCCTCAGCTCTGGTCCCCTAGTGCCCTTTCTCTGCTTGTGCTACATTGATGACATCATCATATGGACCCACGGGAAGGAGGCCCTTGAAGAATTCCACCTGGATTTCAACAATTTCCACCCCACCATCAACCTCAGCCTGGACCAGTCCACACAAGAGATCCACTTCCTGGACACTAAAGTGCAAATAAGTGATGGTCACATAAACACCACCCTATACTAGAAACCTACTGACCGCTATACTTACTGTGATGAGGTTGGGACTCACCACCACAGCGCCTCCTACTGGTCGTCTCAGGAATTAGCTCAGTCCAGTGGAGTGCCCTCTCCTGGTGGTGTCCCGCCCGTTGTCTCACCCTTGGTTGGCATCTGAGCCCGCATCGCTCTCTAGCTCGTGGCGTCCTTTTCGATCCACTGCCCTCCAGCAGTGCCCCTTAGTCCATCCGCACTCCCTTCTGGGGGGGGTTGATCAGCAGTCTATCTACGCCCCAGCCATCATGTCCAACCACACACACCCCAAAGTCTAATCCCTTTTGTCAGGGATCTGGTGTAGTCAATGACAGCCGCTCCCTACGGCTGATGGCTGGGTGTACTGCAAGGAGGGAAGGGAGGACCCAGGCCCACCCTCTACTCTGGGTCCCAGCCCAGGGACCCTCTGGCGGCTGCCTCACTGTCCTCCTTCTCTCCCCTCCTCTGTCCACGTCCCTGGGCCGCTTCCCCTTTGGCCCCTCGCACCCGCTAGGCCAGAGGTAGGCAACCTACGGCACACATGCCGAAGACGGCACACAAGCTGATTTTCAGTGGCACTCCCACTGCCTGGGTCCTGGCCACCGGTCTGGGGAGCGCTGCATTTTAATTTAATTTTAAGTGAAGCTTCTTTAAACATTTTAAAAACCTTATTTACTTTACATACAATAGTTTAGTTATATATTATAGACTTATAGAAAGAGACCTTCTAAAAACGTATTACTGGCACACAAAACCTTAAATTAGAGTGAATAAATGAAGACTTGGCACACCACTTCTGAAAGGTTGCCGACCCCTGCGCTAGGCCCTTCCCTTCAGGGCCTGCAGCCTGGCAGAGACCGGGCTGGAGTTCCCTTCTGCTCCCCGAGCCTGGCCAACACTGTGCTGTCTGTGGTGCCAGTCTCCCAGCTCTAGAGACAGACCTTCCCCTCTCAAAGGCCTGGGACAGACTGACTGTTCACTCCCTGAGCAGCCTTTTATAGGGCTGAGCCTGGCCCTGATCGGCTGCCTCCAATCTGGGCCCTGATTGGCTCACAATAAGCCCTTCTCTAATTGGCTCCCTGTCTGCGCAGGCGCACTGGCCTGCCGCAGCCCACACTCTGAGGTTGTGGGGCAGTCCGCCCCACTACTCTTACCTACATGCCTCCAGCTTTCATCCAGACCACATCACACGATCCATTGTCTACAGTCAAGCCCTAAGATAAAACCACATTTGTTCCAATCCCTCAGACAAACACCTACAAGATCTTTATCAAGCATTCTTAAAACTACAGTACCCACCTGGGAAAGTGAGGAAACAGATTGACAGAGCAAGATGGGTACCCAGAAGTCACCTACTACAGGACAGGCCCAACAAGGAAAATAACGGAACACCACTGGCCGTCACGTACAGCCCCCAGCTAAAACCTCTCCAGCACATCATCAACGATCTACAACCTATCCTGGAAACTGATCCCACACTCTCACAGACCTTGGGAGCCAGGCCAGTCCTCGCTTATAGACAGCCCCCAACCCGAAGCAAATACTCAACAGCAACTACACACCACACCACACGACAGAAACACTAACCCAGGAACCAATCCCTGTAACAAACCTCGTTGCCTACTCTGTCCCCATATCTACTCTAGCGACACCATCAAAGGACCTAACCACATGAGCCACACCATTAGGGGCTCATTCACTTGCACAACTACTAATGTGATATATGCCATCATGTGCCAGCAATGCCCCTCTGTCATGTACATTGGCCAAACCGGACAGTCTCTACGTAAAAGAATAAATGGACACAAATCAGACATCAGGAATGGTAACATACAAAAGCCAGTAGGAGAACATTTCAATCTCCCTGGACATTCAATAACAAATTTAAAAGTAGCCATCCTTCAACAAAAAAAGCTTCAAAAACAGACTTAAAAGAGAAACTGCAGAGCTACAATTCATTTGCAAATTTGATACCATTAATTTGGGCTTGAATAGGGACTGGGAGTGACTGGCTCACCTCCTCATCAATTATTGGGAGTGGACCACATCTACCCTGACTGAATTGGCCTTGTTAACACTGGTTCTCCACTTGTAAGGTAACTCCCTTCTCTTCATGTGTCAGTATATTTATGCCTACATCTGTAATTTTCACTCCATGCATCTGAAGAAATGGGGTTTTTTACCCAAGAAAGCTTATGCCCAAATAAATCTGTTAGTCTTTAAGGTGCCACCAGATTCCTTGTTTTTTTCAAGTTCAGATCAGAGCATTGATCTTTCTAGTCTGATATGCTTACTCCAGCTTTTATACATGGGATAGGAATTCTCTCATGATCTGTGTAAACAACCTATGCCATGAAGAATAAAATGTTATCCTCTCTTGTATCATTGTTTTATCTTGCTTAAGTGCAACTAATGTTCATAAAGGACCAGAGTCTTACACTGAGTAGTATCATACTCCGCATATAGCCCCACTGGTTTTGCACAGTAAGGTGAAACTCACTGTGAGTAGGTATAGCAGAGTCTGGCTCAAAATTATCCAGTACGTTTTAAAATTATTTGTCATGAGGAGCCTTGTTTCTGAAATATTAAGATAGGATTTCACCATATGAGATATTTTTGTCAAATGCAATCACCCATTGTTACAGAAGAGTCTCCTCATTGTCTAATCACATTTTCTACATTACATATTTTCTGAAGGGGATTCTACCACTGAAAATTTTCAGCTGAGGGAGAACTCGTAGATGGAATGAGACATCATAAAACAAGACCCTTTGAGGTAAGATAATTTAAAAACTGGAATATGGCTTTAGAAGCATGGTTAATAAAAAGCAATTGTACTCCATTTTTGCTGAAAACAAATCCCTACCAAGCCACCTTGAGTCAGTTCCATGCTGATTGCACAGGCCTCCAGAGTGTGAGACTGATATCTCACCTGCAGTTCAATAAATGTGAGGAGAGATTTCAATTCAAACCTCGGCAGGAGCAGAGGAACCTTTTTTCAAGTTACTTTCTTGGTGGTCCATAAATAAAAGAAAACTCCTTAAAAGAGGTTACAATGTGATTGTTCATTACAGAAGGAGTACCTTTACAGAATTTTACATTATAGAATGAAGGGCCTAGACAAGCTAACTTCTACAAATAGAAAATAGAGATTTTTGTTTTCACAAAGGATGCTCCTCTTACAATTTACACTTCCATATTTTTTTTTCAATTGCTGGCACCGTGTGCTTTAGTCCTGCAGCAAGCACTCTGTCTCCTTTACATTTGTGACACAGATCCTTGGATAGGAGTTTTCTTTTTAATAGGCATTGGAGCGGGGGGCTGGGAATGGTAAATCTGTAAAAGTAATGGGCATATTGTGACATTCTGGGGTGCAATCCAGACCAGTGAGAGGCTGTGTCCAGGGGCGGCTCTATGTATTTTGCCACCCCAAGCATGGCAGTCAGGCAGCCTTCGGCAGCATGCCTGCAGGAGGTCCGCCGGTCCCACACCTTTGGAGTACCCGCTGCCGAATTGCGCCGAAACCACGGGACTGGCGGACCTCCCGCAGGCATGCCACCAAAGGCAGCCTGACTGCCGCCCTCATGGTGACCGGCAGGATGCCCCCGCGGCTTGCCGCCCCAGGCACGCGTTTGGTGCCTGGAGCCACCCCTGGCTGTGTCACCCCCTGCCTTGCAACCTTGGGTGCCTTATAATGCTTTGTTGCAATAGGTGCTACATGGACTGCTCACAAACAGCCTTTCAGCATGCAAGCCACACCCAGAGAGAGAGAGAGAGAGAGTGTGTGTGTGTGTGTGTGTGTAATTGCCTGCCACCCACTCTTGAGTTAAACTCTGGCTTTTACCAGCCTTGACTACTTCTGCAGGGTGACCCCAACACACTCCCAGTTCCAGGTTTCCCATAAAAATATACATTCTGTACTGTCCAGCCCCATCCAGGACAGTCCAGAAATATTAGATGCATTGTCCCTTTAAGAGAACAATGCACAACAACTTGCCACCTTAGATGGAGTTACCCAGACAATTTAACTTAGTTCCAATTAAAGAATAAAACAAGTTTATTTAACTACAAAGAGATGTACTCATTTAAAATCTAAGCAATGAGACATAAAGGTTAGAAATGGTTAGAAGAAAAATAAAAATAAAACACTTCCTAGTGCCTAACTTAACAAACTATACTCCATTTAAGGTAAGGTCCTTACCACATACTTCCAACAGCATTACTGACAAAAAAATTCAGGTCAGGACCCTCCCCAAAAGCCCAGCTGCTGTTTCCTTTGTTTTCTTAGGTACAAAGAGGGAGATGTACAGGAAGAGAGGCACTTCGGGGTATTTGCCCCTCACTTTTATAGTTCAGCACCCCTCAAAGTTCTATTCAGTTGACCAGAAAGAAACATGGAACCTAGTAGGAAAGATGCTTCATGCTGTTTCCTTCACCTGTGTGTGCTCAGATGCAGATTTCCTTTGTCTCCTTTCTTTTCCCTCTCGCTGTCTCAGGGCTCTGTTTACAGCTTATAGGCAAATTGAGGTAACCACATATCCCTTTGTTAAAGGCATGCTAATCAGGGCTACGTGCGTTTGAACATGTGCCTTTAACATTATACAGGGGGGATTTTATAACTTTACACACAATGTTGCTACATACATTTCATCATGGTATTATTGACCAGTGAGTTATTAGTTTTTAAATGATACCTTACAAGGTACATATTTTGTACAAAGATTATTACAACAGTGTTTAGGGTGTGAATACAGGAGTGCATTTGGTCATATAAAGAGACAGCATAAGAAGCAGAAAAACTAGCCAGAATTAGGGTCTCTTGAAGAAGTCTGAGTCCAGAATGAGTCCCAGAGAAGATTTTACCAGGCAGTAGGAAATTCTTACAGGTTATACATTACATCAGGGTAACCTTTTAAAGCTTTCACTTTGTGAAGGGAACCTTGTAGCAAGGAAATAAAAAGCATCCAAACTGCTCTGTGCATATAGACATCTGCTTTTGATGAAATGCGAAGTCAATAGTAGACTAGGGAAGGATATGTACTAAGGGACACCTACGCATTTCTGGAACTACCAAAACACAAAAATCTGCCTTTGTGTTTGCACAATGTTGTTTTTCAAGTGCAGGTGCAGTGGCAATTGCATTGTCAGGTGTCTGATCCTGTGAAGCTCTGAGTACCTCCAGGGAAGTTTCTGTAAGATTTTGACTACAGCTGGTTGAAAACTGCAAATCTAGTTTTGCAAAAACATGTCAAAGTTGTTTTCATTTGAAGAGTTTGAAATGAACCCATATTTTCATTTTTTAAAGTTTTCTCAAATCTATTACTAAATCTGCTATCAAAATAGTTTAAAAATCAGGCAAATTGTAATTAAAAAATTGAGCAAATAATTAACGTTTTCCTTTAATTGAAAAATACTGACAATTTTTTTGCAAAAAAAAAATGTAAAAAAGGATAGTTTTTCAACAACAGCAAAAATGGCCATAGGTTTCACACTATGTAAAAAAATGTGTTTTGGTTTTGGTTTTCGCATGACTGAGAATACTCTCTAGGGAGCAGCTCTGCAGCTAAGAAAATTATTCCAGTCAAAGAGCGACTCAGATACAAAATAAAATTGTATTGGTCAGATGCTCAGCTTCTAAAAAGAACACCACCACAACGAAGAACATAGTATTTCTTCCAAGATGTTAGTGTCTATATATTCAGTTAAACTAAATTTGTAAGACTACCTGTAATTGCACAATCTGGTGATTCCCAATAATATTACATTCCTGAATTCTCTGAAACATATTGAACTCAATAGGAATGTTACCTATCAGCTCTGTGTTCTTGGGGAACCAGGGCGCAGTACCCAGCCTGTCTGACTCACGAAAGACCTTCCCCCTAACCCAGCCTCTGCTTGAACCAAAACCGATCAGAAGAAAGAGACTTACAAAAAGCAATGAAAAGGCAGTGGGAGACACACCAAAACTTCTTGAATAAGGGTGATACGATTAAGGAAACTCCCCTAGCCTCATTTGCATCAAAGATGGGACAGGGAGGCATCTCCATTAGCATACATAATGGAGAATAGAGATTCCAAGGCAAGAACCGCACTGAACTCTGGGACCAGAAAGCAGCGAAGCACTGCATAATGGGGGATCTCTGCTCCAGATGTTAATGAACCAACGTCTGCACAACACCCAGCTCAGTAGTTATAAGACCAATTCTAGTAATAAATCCTTTATTGGTATCCAAAATAGTGAAGCTCCCTAATTGCATTGTGAGCTCCTTCCAAGGAACAACACCCATAGCCAGGAATAATCAGTTCCTATTGTCTAGCCTGAACAAAACAACTTTGGTACACTCCCTTGAGCCATCAGTTTACCCATAAACAAATCTAGTGTTCTCCCTTGAACCACTGTTGTTTCCCTACAAAAAACCCTACCCATGCTCAAGTTAGTGTTCTGATGCCTGGATCCAAAATCTGCATCAGTTCCATTGGGACTTCATCTTCTCCTGATTGATCATGGTAGGGACTCTGCCTGTCTCCAGCACTCCAGACCCTCAGCTACCACCGTCACCTGGGAACCCTGACCGGTTCAAGCTTCACAGAGTGGTGAGAACCCATCTCTCTCTCTCTAGGTATAGCCTTCTGACCCTGACTTGGTGATCAGTTATAGTTTTCTAAACCTGACTTTTATAATCAAATTTAAGTTAAATTTAATATTATAACTGTTTTGTTTGTTTGGCTCCCCAATGGTTATTACCTGGCAATAAATAACTTTCATGGTTAAGCTGGTTGCTTCTCTCTTTCCCCACCTCTCCCCATAGTTGTTTTTTTGCCTTCTTCATTTGCTCTGCAGCAACACTCCTCGTACCTAAGCTAAAGATCCCTGCAGCACCCAAAAATCCTGTGGGGTGTGCTCATCAAGTGGGTTACTACCAGAACAATTGTAACATGAAAGCGGGGATAGGTACATGCTGAACCTGGGACATATGAGGGTGGCAGCTTGGAAGTGCTGCTTGACCCAGCTTGTTCAGGAGTAGTCTATTCCAGTGCGGTGCCCATGGCATATGAGGGTGACAGCTAGGAGGTGCTGTTCGACCCAGCCTGCTGAATCCAAGGGCCTATGAGGGGACAGCTTGGAAATGCTGCTCGACCCAGACTACTGAGTCCAGGGACATATAAGGGATCAGCTTAGGAGTACTTATTAACCCGATCCTCTCAGATCGCTCTGTTAATGTGTGTTTGTCTGATTCTGGGGCTGGAAGAACCCAGCCCTGGGGAACCTAAGTCCTGCAGGATAGCTCCACTGGGAGGGAGAAGCAGAGCTCCATATGAGAATACAAGTGAGACAAGCAGTACCTTAATAGAATTACAGAACCCTCCACCCCCAGAAGAGTAACCCTAATAAATGAGCATAACACAAAGTAACGGGCAAATCTGGTAACAGGAATTGAGAACATACAGCATCTCAGGGAGGCACTCAGAACTTAGTACGTCTGGCCCCACATGACTAGACAGAAGGTGAAATCCTGGTTCCACTAATGTCAATGGCAAAACTCCCATTACTTCAGTAAGACTATGATTTCACCTGAGTCTCTAGTATTTAGTGGCTTTCTTTGTTAAGTTAGTAATGCTCCTTATTTCTCTGAAGTTTGTCAGAAACAGAGGAGCACATCTAGCAGTAAATAGGAGAGGCATACTGTGCACACTCAAAACATGAGTCTGACTCTTACCCAAGTAAGTAACGCAAAGAACAAAGTGGGAAAAGAAGAAAGGCAACACTATTTTTAGCGTAAAAAGATACTGGAGATGGGACAACTAAAATTTAATTCACCATTTGTCTGTGGCTGGCTGAGAAAGCCTGATTCCCATCAGTTCCCTGATGAGTCTGATTAATGCTATCACATACAGTATCTGTAATTTGCCAGACACCCTATTTTTCTTTATGCTATAGATAATCCCTATGGCTTCTTTTTCATGCCACTGGGAAACACCTTCTCCCTGAGCAACCGACAGCTGAGAGTTCTGAAAGTGTTCTTTTTAACCTTGTGTATTACTCTATGAGACTGGGACAACAACTTTATATTCTACTTTCTGATATGCAGTCTACTTCCCTTGAAAGAGGAAACATTTGCTAGGCTCCTAAGAGAGTCCAGTATCCCCTATAAATGTGAGGGTTTTAAAATCTCATAAGATTTGTATTAAGATGGTCTTCACTCTTTTCCAACAGTAGCAGTCAATTAAAATAAAGATGCCAAACACCACAACAAGCATTGGAACCGTTGGTGAGTCACGGTAACCAGGGTTCTATAAATAAAGCAGATAGTTTGGTGTTTACACTATACTTTACTACAGGATCTATCCAAAGCAATAATTACTCAACGGGTGAATTGCTATTTCAGTTTCTTACTATCCACCAAAGGGTACTTTTGAGAGTATTCACTGAGAATACATGTCCAAAAACACTATTTGGCAGCTAGTAACAAAGAGACTGATTCTGAAAACAAAATAAAATTCAGTAATTCTGAGGGAATTTATCATACTATATTAGTGAATTTTTCATTGTAGCAATTTTCTACCTGATTGTATTACAGACACTGACTGTTGTCTGTAATACAATATGTATAGCTATTGAATAATGTCTTAGACATTGTCTACTGCATCAAAGGAGCACCAGCTAGTATTAGTGTATTTTAATAACGTACTACAGAGTGTGATGATTTTACTGTAACAAAAAAGTCACTCATAAGGCTGAATCCTTATCACAAAAATTATCCTGTAAAGGTACATCTACACTGCACACTTCTTTTGGCAGAGAACATACAGCTGTAGCCCCGCTACCATCGCTATAAATAGCAGTGTAGGCCGTGAGACATGGCTTAGGTGGGTAAAGGTATGCCTGAAAAGTATGGATATGGTTCTATTCAACCAAAATGTGCCTTAGGAACTTTTTCCTAATGTCCAACCTAAACCTCCCTTGCTGCAGTTTAAGCCCATTGCTTCTTGTTCTATCCTTAGAGGCTAAAGTGAACAAGTTTTCTCCCTCCTCCTTAGGACACCCTTTTAGATACCTGAAAACTGCTATCATGTCCCCTCTCAGTCTTCTCTTTTCCAAACTAAACAAACCCAATTCTTTCAGCCTTCTTTCATAGGTCATGTTCTCAAGACCTTTAATCATTCTTGTTGCTCTTCTCTGGACCCTCTCCAATTTCTCCACATCTTTCTTGAAATGCAGTGCCCAGAACTGGACACAATACTCCAGTTGAGGCCTAACCAGTGCAGAGTAGAGCGGAAGAATGACTTCTTGTGTCTTGCTCACAACACACCTGTTAATACATCCCAGAATCATGTTTGCTTTTTTTGCAACAGCCTCACACTGTTGACTCATATTTAGCTTGTGGTCAACTATAACCCCTAGATCTCTTTCTGCCATACTCCTTCCTAGACAGTCTCTTCCCATTCTGTATGTGTGAAACTGATTGTTCCTTCCTAAGTGGAGCACTTTGCATTTGTCTTTGTTAAACTTCATCCTTTTTACCTCAGACCATTTCTCCAATTTGTCCAGATCATTTTGAATTATGACCCTGTCCTCCAAAGCAGTTGCAATCCCTCCCAGTTTGGTATCATCTGCAAACTTAATAAGCGTACTTTCTATGCCAATATCTAAGTCGTTAATGAAGATATTGAACAGAGCCAGTCCCAAAACAGACCCCTGCGGAACCCCACTTGTTATGCCTTTCCAGCAGGATTGGGAACCATTAATAACAACTTGCTGAGTACGGTTATCCAGCCAGTTATGCACCCACCTTATAGTAGCCCCATCTACATTGTATTTGCCTAGTTTATCGATAAGAATATCAGGCGAGACCGTATCAAATGCCTTACTAAAGTCTAGGTATACCACATCCACAGCTTCTCCCTTATCCACAAGGCTCGTTATCCTATCAAAGAAAGCTATCAGATTGGTTTGACACGATTTGTTCTTTACAAATCCATGCTGGCTATTCCCTATCACCTTACCACCTTCCAAGTGTTTGCAGATGATTTCCTTAATTACTTGCTCCATTATCTTCCCTGGCACAGAAGTTAAACTAACTGGTCTGTAGTTTCCTGGGTTTTTATTTCCCTTTTTATAGATGGGCACTATATTTGCCCTTTTCCAGTCTTCTGGAATCTCCCCCGTCTCCCATGATTTTCCAAAGATACTAGCTAGAGGCTCAGATACCTCCTCTATTAGCTCCTTGAGTATTCTAGGATGCATTTCATCAGGCCCTGGTGACTTGCAGGCATCTAACTTTTCTAAGTGATTTTTAACTTGTTCTTTTTTTATTTTATCTGCTAAACCTACCCCCTTCCCATTAGCATTCACTAGGTTAGGCATTCCTTCAGACTTCTCGGTGAAGACCGAAACAAAGAAGTCATTAAGCATCTCTGCCATTTCCAAGTTTCCTGTTACTGTTTCTCCCTCTTCACTGAGCAATGGGCCTACTCTGTCTTTGGTCTTCCTCTTGCTTCTAATGTATTGATAAAAAGTCTTCTTGTTTCCCTTTATTCCCGTAGCTAGTTTGAGCTCATTTTGTGCCTTTGCCTTTCTAATCTTGCCCCTGCATTCCTGTGTTGTTTGCCTATATTCATCCTTTGTAATCTGTCCTAGTTTCCATTTTTTATATGATTCCTTTTTATTTTTTAGATCATGCAAGATCTCGTGGTTAAGCCAAGGTGGTCTTTTGCCACATTTTCTATCTTTCCTAACCAGCGGAATAGCTTGCTTTTGGGCCCTTAATAGTGTCCCTTTGAAAAACTGCCAACTCTCCTCAGTTGTTTTTCCCCTCAGTCTTGATTCCCATGGGACCTTATCTATCAGCTCTCTGAGCTTACTAAAATCCGCATTCCTGAAATCCATTGTCTCTATTTTGCTGTACTCCCTTCTACCCTTCCTTAGAATTGCAAACTCTATGATTTCATGATCACTTTCACCCAAGCTGCCTTCTACTTTCAAATTCTCAATGAGTTCCTCCCTATTTGTTAAAATCAAGTCTAGAACAGCTTCCCCCCAGTAGCTTTTTCAACCTTCTGAAATAAAAAGTTGTCTGCAATTCAGTCCAAGAATTTGTTGGATAGTCTGTGCCCCGCTGTGTTATTTTCCCAACATATATTTGGATAGTTGAAGTCCCCCATCTCTACCAAAACTTGGGCTTTGGATGATTTTGTTAGTTGTTTAAAAAAAGCCTCATCCACCTCTTCCACCTGGTTAGGTGGCCGGTAGTAGACTCCTAGCATGACATCACCCTTGTTTTTTACCCCTTTTAGTCTAACCCAGAGACTCTCAGCACTTCCGTCTCCTATGTCCATCTGCACCTCAGTCCAAGTGTGTACATTTTTAATATATAAGGCAACACCTCCTCCCTTTTTCCCCTGTCTATCCTTCCTGAGCAAGCATCCACACCAACATTCCAGTCATGTGTATTATCCCACCAAGTTTCAGTGATGCCAACAATGTCATAGTTGTATTTATTTATTAGCACTTCCAGTTCTTCCTGCTTATTACCCATACTTCTTGCATTTGTATATAGGCATCTAAGATACTGGTTCAATCTTGCCTCCCAGTTTTGTCCTGACCCTCATTTCTCTCTGCCATTATAGCCCACACTCCCTCTTGTTTCCGACCCATCTCCCAGGTCTCCATGTTCCCCACTTACCTGTGGGCTTTGCTCACCTGTCCCCGTCGAACCTAGTTTAAAGCCCTCCTCACTAGGTTAGCCAGTCTGTGTCCAAATAGGGTCTTTCCCCTCCTCGAAAGGTGAACGCCATCTCTGCCTAGCAGTCCTTCCTCGAATAGCATCCCGTGGTCAAGGAAGCCAAAGCTCTCCTGGTGACACCATCTTCGCAGCCAGGCATTCACCTCCATGATGCATCTGTCTCTGCCCGGGCCCCTACCTTTGACAGGAAGAATCGAAGAGAATACCACCTGCGCTCCAAACTCCTTCACCCGTACTCCCAGAGCCCTGTAGTCACTCTTGATCCACTCACTGTCACAACTTGCAGTATCATTTGTGCCCACATGGATGAGTAGCATGGGGTAGTAGTCAGAGGGCTGGATAATCCTCGACAATGCCTCCGTAAATTTCGGATACGGGCCCCCGGCAGGCAGCATACCTCCCAAGATGAAATGTCAGGGCGACAGATGGGCACCTCCGTCCCCCTCAGCAGAGAGTCCCCGACCACCACTACCCTACGTTTCCTATTCGCAGTGGTGGCAGCAGACCTCCCAACCTTAGGGGTACGAGGCTGCTCCTCCTTTACTGTAGGGGGTGATTCCTTCTCTCCTGTATCAAGAAGAGCATAACGGTTACGTATTACCACGGCGGGAGGGTTCGGAGCAGGGGTGGAGCACTGCCTGCTGCCAGAAGTAACCAGCTGTTAGTGTCCACCCTGAGCCATCGCCTCCTCCACCAGTGGTGTGTCAGCAGTCCTGTATACTGGGACAGCTACCTCAGCTGTCTCCACATGGACACTGTCCAGGAATTGCTCGTGGATTCGGATGCTCCTCAACCTAGCCACCTCCTCCTGTAGCTCTCTCACCTGCTGCCTGAGAGATTCCACCAGCAGGCACCTTTCACATTGGATGGTCCCCCCAGCCTGGATATCAGTAAGTGGAAATTGCAAGTTACAGTCTCTGCAACACCACACCAGGATCTGGGTAGAAGCATCCATGCTCAGGCGCTCTGTCTGGCTACAGGTGCAGGTGGAGGAGACAGAAGCAGTGCTGGCACAGGTGTTGTGGGTCCTCCTAACCATCGTAATCCTCCCTCTGTCAAATTCCCTCTCAAACTCCCCTGTCTGCAGCCCCCTGTCCGCTGAAAGGGTTGTTTAAGCAAGAAGTTTTGAATGTAGTTGGTTTATAGGTTTTAAGGGGAATAAAGGGAAAACAGATAGAACCGGCAAGGGACCCTCACTCCCTTCCCACTCCCCTTCCAAACTCCCTTGTGAAACTCCCTGTTAGCAGCCCCTGTTCGCAAAAGCCATTTAACTCAAGCAACAGAGATTTAATACTTTTTGAACCACAGATCCTGGGTTTATTCATCACAGCTGAACCCTTCTGGGGTGTTATTAGACACACAAAATATGATATCCATAATAGTAATAATATTGCTCTCTCAACCCTTTGGGTTACCCACTTTATCATTTTTTTTCCTTGTAAGGGGTCAGATTTTATGTTTTCCACACAAAGTAACATTGGGGGTGCAGTAAAACTTCACCACTCCAGAGAAAGTTCTAGGAGGCACAACACCATGCTTGGCTTCCCAGTACACAGGGGAGTGCACATATATTTGGTGCATCCTACTTCCCCTGGAGCAGCCCAGCGGCTCTGAAAGCTGTGGTTAAGGTGGAATTCCTGTGAAATCATGTACATCCCTGGAGCACTAAAAGGAGTCAATTGTTCATTCCTGATCATTACCATGAGGACATAAGAGAAGGTTATTTGCATCCACCCATATTCCTGTATAAAGGTCAGACACAATTTGACCATCAAGTGGATCACCCCTCCTGTTATAGAATTATAGAATTGTGGAACTAGAAGGGACCTCGAGAGGTCATCTAGTCCAGTCCCCTGCACTTATGGCAGGACTAAGTATTATCTTCTAGACCGTTCTTGACAGGTGTTTGCCTAACCTGCTCTTAAAGATTGCCAATTATGGAGATTCCACAACCTCCCTAGGCAATTTATTCCAGTGCTTAATTACCCTAACAATTATAAAGTTTTTCCTAATGTCCAACATAAATCACCCTTGCTGTAATTTAAGCCCACTGCTTCTTGTCCTATCCTCAGAGGTTAACGAGAACAATTTACCTCCCTCCTCCTTGTAACAACCTTTTATGTATTTGAAAAATGTTATCATGTCCCCTCTCAGTCTTCTCTTAGACCAAACAAACCCAATTTTTTTTCAATCTTCCATCATAGGTCATGTTTTCTAGACCTTTAATCATTTCTGTCACTCTTCTCTGGACTTTCTCCAATTTGTCCACATCTTTCCTGAAACGTGATACCCAGAACAGGACACAATATTCCAGTTGAGGCCTAATCAGTGTGGAGTGGAGTGGAAGGATGATTTCTTGTGTCTTGGTTACAACACCCCTGCTAATACATTCCAGAATAATGTTTGCTTTTTTTGCAACAGTGTTACACTGTTGACTCTCCATGCATCTGAAGAAGTGGGTTTTTTACCCACAAAAGCTTATGCTGAAATAAATCCTTTAGTCTTTAAGATTCCACCAGACTCCTCACTGTTTTCATATTTAGCTTGTGATCCACTCCTAGATCCCTTTCCACAGTACTCCTTCCTAGGCAGTCATTTCCCATTTTGTATGTGTGCAACTCATTGTTCCTTCCTAAATGGAGTAATTTGCATTTGTCCTTATTGAATTTCATCCTATTTACTTCCGACCATTTCTCCAGTTTGTCCAGATCATTTTGAATTTTAATCCTATCCTCCAAAGCACTTGCAACCCCTCCCAGTGTGGTGACATCCACAAACTTTATAAGTGTACTCTCTATGCCATTATCTAAATCACTGATGAAGATATTGAACAGAACTAGACCCAGAACTGATCCCTTCAGGACCCCACTCAATATGCCCTTCCATCTGGAGTGTGAACCACTGATAACTACTCTCTGGGAACAGTTTTACAAACAGCTATGCACCCACCTTATAGTAGCTCCATCTAGGTTGAATTTCCCTAGTTTGTTTATGAGAAGGTCATGCAAGACAGTATCAAAAGCCTTACTAAAGTCAAGATATACCACATCTACCACTTTCCCCCTACCCACAAGGCTTGTTACCCTGTCAAAGAAAGCTATTAGGTTGGTTTGACATGATTTGTTCTTGACAAATCCATATGCTGACTGTTACTTTCACCTTATTATCTTCTAGGTGTTCACAAATTGATTACTTAATTATTTGCTCCATTATCTTCCCAGGTACTGAAGTTAAGCTGACTGGTCTATAATATCCCGGGTTGTCCTTATTTCCCTTTTTATAGATTGGCACTATATTTGCCCTTTTCTAGTCTTCTGGAGATATGCTGGGGGTTCTTTGAAGCTCGTGGTTGTGAGAGCCACGTTTCATTCAGGATGAATGTAAGCAGCAGTTAATCTCTTTTTGGAGTAAGATATCTGAAGCAATGAGTGAATGAGAGAGAGCAGATGAAGCCAAAAACATACTCAGAAACATACAGAGAAGGCAGGAAAAAGCCAAGTACAGCCAGAGAAGCACTTGTAGCATGACTCTGAGAGAAAGCCAAGAGAGCTTTTTGGGTAGAGTTCTGGCTGGTTCACAACCGCATCAAAGAAATATCAGACTATCGTCAATTTCTCCTGCTATTGGAAACAAGCCACAAGACCACAAATGTTGGCTAGTCACTCAGGAGGAAAAGGGTAACAATAGCAACAAACAACAACAGGGTGTATTACTATAAGCTATTGGTACACACCACAAGGAGTATGGTAAGGCATAAGGTGACAGGATGAGTTCCTTCAGCTATCAGTGCCCTACTAACGCACACTCTGGAGTGGCTTTCTGCTGTTGAAGTATGTCTACTTAATGTGACTTTTTTAACTGGTTTACCTAAAATATCCAAATCCTTCACATCTAGACTTCATGTTCTTCAGAATCAATTATCAAAAAGAACGAGTAGTACTTGTGGCACCTTAGAGACTAACAAATTTATTTGAGCATAAGCTTTCGTGGGCTAAAGCCCACTTCATCAGATGCATGCAGTGGAAAATACAGTAGATAGATAGATAGATAGATAGATAGATAGATAGATAGATAGATATCTTTCTACTGTATTTTCCACTGCATGCATGTATATATCTATATATATACACAGAGAACATGAAAAAATGGGTGTTGCCATACCAACTCTAATGAGACTACTTGATTAAGGTGGGCTATTATCAGCAGGAGAAAAAAAACCTTTTGTAGTGATAATCAGGATGGCCCATTTCAAACAGTGGACAAGAAGGTGTGAGTAACAGTAGGGGGGAAATTAACATGGGGAAATAGTTTTTAGTTTGTGTAATGACTGATCCACTCCCAGTCTTTATTCGAGCCTAATTTAATGGTGTCCAGTTTGCAAATTAATTCTAGTTCTGCAGTTTCTCGTTGGAGTCTGTTTTTGAAGTTTTTTTGTTGAATAATTGTGACTTTTAGGTCTGTAATTGAGTGACCAGGGAGGTTGAAGTGTTCTCCGACTGGTTTTCAAATATTATAATTCTTGACATCTGATTTGTGTCCATTTATTCTTTTGCGTAGAGACTGTCTGGTTTGGCCAATGTACATGGCAGAGGGGCATTGCTGGCACATGATGGCATATATTACATTGGTAGATGTGCAGGTGAACGAGCCCCTGATGGCATGGCTGATGTGATTAGGTCCTATGATAGTGTCCCTTGAATAGATACGTGGACAGAGTTGGCAACGGGCTTTGTTGCAAGGATAGGTTCCTGTGTTAGTATTTTTATTGTATGGTGTGTGGTTGCAGGTAAGTATTTGCTTCAGGTTGGGGGCTGTCCTTAAGCGAGGACTGGCCTGTCTCCCAAGATCTATGAGAGTGAGGGATTGTCCTTCAGGATAGGTTGTAGATCCTTGATGATGCACTGGAGAGGTTTTAGTTGGGGGCTGAAGGTGACAGCTAGTGGCATTCTGTTACTTTCTTTGTTGGGCCTCTCCTGTAGTAGGTGACTTCTGGGTACTCTTCTGGCTCTGTCAATCTGTTTCTTCACTTCAGCCGGTGGATTTTGTAGTTATAAGAATGCTTGATAGAGATCTTGCAGGTGTTTGTCTCTGTCTGAGGGGTTGGAGCAAATGCAGTTGTATCTTAGAGCTTGGCTGTAGACAATGGATCGTGTGGTGTGGTCTGGATGAAAGCTGGAGGCATGTAGGTAAGTATAGTGGTCAGAAGGTTTCCGGTATAGGGTGGTGTTTATGTGATCATCGCTTATTAGCACTGTAGTGTCCACGAAGTGGATCTCTTGTGTGGACTGGTCAAGGCTGAGGTTGATGGTGGTATGGAAATTGTTGAAATCGTGGTGGAATAGTGGAATGAAAAGAGTCAATTATGTGACAAGTTGCAATCTGGTCATGAGTAAATGCAAAAGTCATGTGTCAAACACACACAGCCCCGGTAGAGCTCCCACTGGCTGGACTCACTGTGCCAGCATGCTCCTGTCCCACCCACACAGGGACTGTGTGCTCTTAAGCTTCCCTTGTTTTAAGTAGGCTGCAGCACTGTCCTTTTTCTTGGCCTCTCTGGCACATTTCTTGGGTACTGATAGTCTGTTACCCCCCCTTCTGGGTAATGGGACCATGTGGCCCTGGTGCTCTAGGCTGCCAGGACTAGTGCTGACCCCTCAGACTTCTCAATAATGTACGTACACGTGCTCCCAGAACTCCAGCCTGGATGGTGCTCTGGGTTTACAGTTTACCACATGATAGTGAGAGGCAAACAGACAGACTTCACAAAGATTTCTAAACCCAGTTACTCTTTGCTTAGATAGCAGAGTAGATATACAGATGCAAACAAAAATAGTAAATACACCTGCATGCATTTCTCTGCCTCAGTTTCGTCAGTCTCAGGAGTTATTTGGTTATAGGGCAGAGTCCTCTGAGGAGTCCAGGATCCTTCTCCTGCAGATCAAGGCTTCTCCTCCATATCATGGACTTGTTCCTCCAAGTCAGTTTCCTCTGACCTTGTCTGCTCCCATAATCAAACGGAACCCATCTGATCCTCCCTCCTGCCTATCTGCTCCCCTGCACTGTGACTCCCTCAACACTTAGATCCTTTATTCTGCCACCAAGTATGTTCTACTCTCCAAACCAGTGCCGCAGTAGAGAAATTGGAGGAACTAGTTCTCCTAGCTTCAGCTAACCCATTGTTGCTGTGTTTCCACCTGAATAAGCAACCATTAAGGTATAATGACTCACCATTGTACCTAATCAAGGAGGGATATGCTACAGCCCTTACAGTAGATGGCCAAGTCCTCACCCACTGAGATATTCCTTGATACAACAATTTCATAACATTAGACAGAATTCATAAGTTGTACCTAGATCCCGCAAATTGTGACATCATGCATTTACAGAAAAAAACCTAGTCATATTATTTCAACATCCCTTATTTTGCCTTATCCCACTATATAACATTTAGTTACAACTTCAGACTTACCAGTAGTCCAGTGCTCGCATGTTCTGCAACTGCTGCAGCAGCACAGGAAGCTGGGTGGGACATGTCTTTTTCAGCACTGCTTCAATAATATGTTTGCTGATTACATACCTCTTCCTATATCTCGCTGATGTTTAAAGGATAAAAACACATATTCTGTATTGGCGATACAGAGTATGCACAATTGACATAGTGTCTTACCCAGATTTTAACCAAACCCTTCTCCCATCTGGGTTTGGAGATGCTTTAAGCCTAGGACAGCTTGCCTGGCCAGGGGCATAGTTTAGAACCTGGGCTATTGATTAATTCAGGCTGGATCCCACCCACTTTGCAGTGAGGATGGAAGCAAAAATCACTAGAGTGCTGATAGTCCTCCAATGCTATTCCCCAAATTCCAGACAAGAACTCCCACACTTAACACAATTGATTAGGAAAGAATCCTACAGCATCTCAGCACAAAGAACAACAGTCTATTCCCTATACACACCCTAGCTAGTACAGAAACAGTGAGGGCACAGTAGCATGGGAAGGGTTTGGTGTGGGGACTAGGCTAATCTTGATGCTCAGACCTGGGTGCCAATCACCCTCATTAACTGAGCAGTGAAGACATAGCCTTAGGGTACACAGAGTTAGCTCAGGATCTTACCTAGGGTGGTGTCCCCCTAACCTTCCTTCTGTTCACATACAACATCTTCTCATCTGAGATTAATGGTGCTTTCAGCCTGGGCTAGATGCCCCATCCTAGGGGTATGGGTTACAGCTCAGGTTCCACTTTCATTTGGACATTGCAATGACACAGGCTACATCACTCAAGTACTGATAACTAGGCAATGCCTTCCCACAGTTCGCCTGTGGGCCCAGAAGGATAGACAAGTTCTCCCACAATTCACTGGGAAAGAATCAGAGCAGCACACAACACAAAGAAGCATGGAATATGCCCTCAAAAGTCCCAGCAACCAACACAGGGGTGTGCAGCACAAGTGAGAACAGAATAACTTGGGTAGGGCTTTGCTGTGTGGCTGCTTGCACCTGGGCTAAACTGACCTGGGTGCCAAATACCTGGGTTAACTCTGCAGATGACATACCCTTACATCACTTAGAGCACTGGTGCTTGGATATAGACCCTTTTGCTTTTTGTTCAAGGTAGACTCTGAACACTGCTTACCATATGCTAGATATTCTGTCACTAGTGAACCACCACTCTATTAGGCTCATGGTCTCAGTTCAGTTCTTAGTGAACAGATGTCTACATCAGAAAAATACCACTATAATTGATACACTCTCTGGTAATCTCTGCAGAAAGGCAAGGACTAAATGGGTAAGAAACCTGCACCTTTGGCAGTGATCCCTCCAGAACAGGGATACATTGAAAAACACTCTGGGGATGTGCTGGAGTTCACTCACCACAGCCTCCCTAGGTCTTCTTTTAACCCCTTTTCTGCCACTCAGGGGCAGCCTCCCATCACAAGGGACAACATATTTTTTGTCCTGGCTGCTCCCATTATAGCTTTTCTGTGAAAAAAAAAGGAAGGATGTAAATTTCAAACCCTACCAGTATTAACTTCACTTTAAGGGTAGGATGCAGACTAGATTCCATAATTTTGACTCACATGTGGTATGGAATTTCCCTCCAGCTTGCATTTTGCTATAGTGACCATCACTCCAGTGTTTTTAAAATGGTTGTACCAGTCTATTCAGTCCAATAATGAATTTCTATTATTAATATTTTTCCACTGTAAAACAACATAAGGTGTATCTTTGGTGAAGAACATGTCAGTAGTAAAATTTTCAGTTTCAATCATATTCAGTGTGTCAGTGGAATCTGACATATTTTTCAGATGCTTGAACTTTGCTGGACAGATGCTGAAATATTTTCAGAAAGTTATTTTCAGTGAGTATTAAAAAGATTGGACTAGACACTGTGCTCCAGAAGTACTCTAGAAAGAAATGTCAAGCCCAGAAGTGCCACTGTGGAGGACCTTTGTTAAATGTTCTCAGCACAATATTTCTCTGGAACTGCTACATGAAAAATGACATTGTAATGAAACCATACAACTGATCCTCATCATCATCATCATTATCACAACAAAACTTCATCAATGTTCCTTACAATGAGTATAGCTTTACATCACGTTACCTCCATTTCCACTATGTAAATTAGTGGCAGATTTCTTGACTGAAAACAGGGGGAAGATCTTTTGAATATTTTGTCAGGAACCAATGTTTAATTGTTTAGTCATATTGCACTACCACACAGTGGTACATGACAAAGCAGTGACTTGTTTCTAAACATTTAAAGTGATGTAGACCGTTTTTCACTGTTAATTCATAATGCAGTAAAGCAAGCTGGCACAATCATACTTGGGATATGTGTCCACTGAATTTTGCAGTGATATGAACTCATATCTAAGATTCAGGCAAGCTACTTGATTTATCTGCACAAACAAGCAAATCTCCAAAGGATTCCATACAAAATACACATTTCTTAGATTTACAGCTCTTGTACTCCATGGCACTGAAAGCATTTTTGTATCACAAAAAGTAGCAAGAAGCATGCTAAAAAAGGGATTTTATACTGGATTGCAAAGGAGTGGAGCGCTAAAGCATAGTGGGATTATTCTTATAACCAAGAGCCTTACATTTATGTATGCATTTATGTCCCCTGATATCTAGTAATGAGCTGGGGAAGAGGACTTCAGGTGTTGACCCCTTTGTTATTGGGAACAGGGGTAATAAAGGGTTGTTATCCTTGTTTTGTGAATCAAGGGCAACAGAATTGTGCTTGACATACCCTTATTGAGAGACTCACCCTCAACTAAACTGCACTCAGTAGGCAGGGGATGGGGGTGCCAAAGCCCAGTGGAGTTGAGAGAGTGTGGGGACAGGTGTTTGTACTGGGTGCTGCCTAAGAGTCCTAGGGACCATTTAATCCTCCCTCTCTCAACTGTGTAATAACAGAGCCTGTTTGGGAGTCTTTTGCTGCATATCAGTGGAGCTGAAATCACTGATAACCAGGTCTAATCATTAGACCGGCTAGGGGACAGTGTCTTGGATGAAAGAGGCTGCCCAGCTTACACTAGCAGTGAGGCCCCGCCCAACAGCTGAAATCACCAATTGCTGAAATCTGTGTTGAGCTGAAATCTATGGGACTGCAAGACGTCTCAGAGGGTGTGGAGCAGCCTGCGAGCTGGTGGAGTACTTGATGCCAGAGGAGGGAGTGATGGACAGCAGAAGAAGCAAGGTGCCTTCTTCGCCCCACCCCCAGGATTGGAGGTGAACTCATGCAAATGCACCTCTGCACTCTGGGTCTTTCCTGATCAAGGCCAATAATTGTGAGTGGGGTGGGGTGGAAGGAGAAGGAAGGCAGCACAATAGAGGAACTTTTGGTTGTTGGACTTAAAAACCTGAGGTGAAAGACATGGTGCAATGTACTCTGGAGTGCGGGTTTTGCTCATGGTTTTATGCTTATGAATTCTGCTTGCAGCGTTTTCCCAAATCAATGCTGGGTTACTTTCCCCCTTTTTTTATTAAAAGTTTCTTTTCTACACTCAGACTCTGTGCTTGCAAGAAGGGAAGTTTTGCTTCTTGGAGCTGCCCAGGGGGTGGTATATAATTGTCCCAGGTTACTGAGTGGGGGCTCATGTTGGTTCTGCGTTGTATTGTTGAAAAGGAACCCATAGATATGGAACCCAGCCCTTGTCATTGCTGACTCCATCTGGCTGGCAGAAGGGTTACGTTTTGAACTTTCAGGATTTAATATATGCTGAAACAGAAAACTTTATGATCTCAGTATGTGTCCTATGCTGTCCTTGGTACAGCTAAGGACCAGGAATCTATTGGTAGCTCTAAACTGGCCTAGGTGCCACCCTCCTCAAGGAGCCATTCTGGCAGATAGAGATCTGCTGGATACTGTGGCATCCTGGCCATACCCTCTACATCGGCAACCAGGAGGGATATGTCATAAGAGCCATAACAGTGATGCTATGCTACCACATAAATCTATGCTAGGAGAGACTCCTCCACTGTCCAGGTCATTTAGATATATGATCATCATTCATAGTTGTCCCACAACATTGATCCAGGTAGGCCATTCAGGGGGTTGGCTTTATGCTCATGTATGGCCCCATAGGGCTGGGATACAATCTGATCCTAAATTGTCATCAATTTTTAAGGCAAGAAAGGAACGTTATGATTATCTACTCTGACCTCCGGTATAACACAGACCATTGAATTTCACCCACCAATTTTTGTACGAGGCCCATTACTTCTGGTTGAGCTGGAGTATATCTTTAGAAAGACATCCAATCTTGATTTAAAGACTTCATGTAATGGAGAAATCCTCACATCTCTAGGTAAATTACTCCAATGGTTCGTTACCCTCACTTTACAAATTGGGCCCTATGTTTAATCTGAATTAGTCTAGCTTCAGATTTCAGTCACTGTATCTTGTAATAGAGTTGCTAAATTAAAGACTACTAATCAGAAAGCTACTCTGACTGTGAGAGGTACTTACAGACAGTGACCAAGTCATCTCTAATCCTCCTCTTTGGATAAACTCAACAGACTGAACTCCTTTAATCTCGCACTGTAATGCATTTTTTCTCTAACCTTGTCGCTCTTTTCTTAACCCTTTTCAATTTGTCAACATCTATTTAAAGTGTTCCCATCAGAACTGGACAAAGTATTATAGCAATGGTCCCACTAATGCCCTATACAGTAAAAATACCATTTTCTGACATCTACTTAATACTCAGTAACTCCAGCTACTGCTGAATAACAATTTAAAATGCCAAAAAGTATCTTCCTATTTTCCCTGCTTCCTATCAACAGTGTCACATCATGAGCATCATTGCCTGATCTAAATTCCGTGCCCCAGTTATCCAGGTGTTTAAACCCACAAATCTCCCTTTGCTATGACTCATCCATAAATACGTGTTTAAAAAGCCCAACGGTGGACTTAAGTTACAGCTCAGCATCACAACAGAGTGCATTTTAATCACTTTCCCACTCCACTCATTCACCAAAAATTAAAGAGGGTTTTCTATATTATTTTAATATTGATGCTCTTACTCGGGATTTACTCAGGCAAAATGCCAACTGACTCCTATACGTTTTTTGCCTCAGAGTAAGAACTGAGAGAGTATGGTGATAGGCACTCTAGAAAAATATGAGAATAGATTCAATTTGATTGACAGCCTTCAAGATTTGGTGCTTAGTTTTTTGTTCCAGTAAGGTCATCATGTTGTCTACCTTGTACATTTTTTCCCTCAGATCAGTCTGACCACTGAACACTTGGGATGTTATTGCTGATCACTGCACTGTGCAATTTACTATAGTAGCTCTTTCCTCGTTGAAGGTCAATGAGAATAATAGGAGGGATGTGAGCCTATGGACCCTAATATACAGCCTCAGGAGCAGAGTCACTGAAAGGAAATTATGTATAATTCTTTATTGTGCCAGCTGTAATTAGGTCACATGACTTCACTACACTGTTTATGAAGTAGTTGGGTGCATATTCTTCTCTCGATTCTTGCTTTTAATGGAAATAGAGGGAGTAATTAATGGAAACAGGAATGTTTTGTGACTTTCAGAAGAATAGCTTTTTTTAAAAAAAACAGAATTAGCTCCATTAATCCCCTCTAAAATCTAATCACAAACAGACAATGAAAAACATCAGATTTTATAGTGAAGCAAGAGCTGTAAGTATGGAAAACAATGAAGGGTTCAGACTTTATACATCATCAAACTATCTAATGAGTTAGTAGTTTATAAAGTACCTTTAACAAACTTGCACTTGCTATGTATTTTATATCCTTTGAAGGGCACAAACTACCATAAAATCGGGGTGTTAAGGGAACATTCTAGCTAATCCAGCTTCAGGAATGATATAGCATGCAGTTCTTAAAGTAAAGTAATGAGTAGCAAATGCATAGTTAAATTTACAAGATACAGTCCATTCTAAAACCTCATTTTCACTCTCTTTTTTCTAAATAAATAATAATAAAAATACAAGAAATCTTGTTGGATTTAAATTTGTCAGTTTTAGTTTTAACTCAAAGGTGTTTTGTTTTGAAAAACTGGAATAAATCCCCCAGTCCAATAAATACACCTTTTATTAACTTTCAAAATTACAATAAAAACAGACACCAGTATTTGTGCTGCAATGTCACTTCATGTACTTTACTAGTGAACTTTTACAGTGCTAGACTCAAAGCTAAATTATTTTGTCTAATTAATAGAAAAGTTAATCCCTTGATGCCTACAGTCAACATTCCACAGCCCTTCATCTCACTGCCAACAACAGGCTGTGCCAAAAATGCTGGAAGAAAGGCTGATTTTTGTGGTTAAATCACTGAACTGGGACTCAAGAGATCTAGGTTCAGTTTCTTGCCCTGCTGCAGACTATGTAACCTTAGGCAAATCACTTGATCTTTCTGTGCCTTACAGCATCATCTGTAAAGTGGGGGTAATACCTCCCTTCCTGACAGGTGTGGTGTGGATACATTCCTTATTATTTTTGTGAGTCTCCCATATTCTATAAGGAATGGGACCCACTAAGTATCTAGACTTATTGAAATCTCAATCGTGAGCCCTAATCTTGATTCCGAGAGCATGTCAAGGATATATATATATATATAGAGAGAGAGAGAGAGAGAGAGAGAGTTATGAATTAATGAAAACTATATTTACAAATTATGCAGAAAAACATCCAAGTCCTAGGCTAGTACCCTAATGGGTAATACAGATAAAAGCTTCAAACTCCCAGGACTCCTGGCAAAATGGCTCTACAGGACTGACTACAGCTACAAGTATTTGGACATTTGGACATGACTCTTCCTCTACAGGACCCCTCTTTCCTAGTGGTTTGCAGTTCTCCCTTCCTGCCAAGAAGCTTTCCCTGTTTACAATTCCAGGGCCTTAACTTAAAAGTCAGTCTCCTCCTTCTCGCTCTCTTTAGGCAGGATTCTAAGTGGGTGGCGGGCTGATAATGTGATTGGAGTCCACTGCCCTCAGGAGGAATTTAGATCTTTGTATGCACACATTGGCACTGTAGTTCTGCAGCTCTTAGGGAAATGCTGCATACTGCCTATCCCTTGCCTTGCCAGCTCCAAATGCCAGTGCAGATTTGGGAGAGAGGAGACTAAGCACTACAGAAAGCAGAGAGTGCTCTCCCAAATAGGTTTCTAATTTTACTTTGTATAAATAATTAAACAGTCACTGGAATCCAGATGAGTGCCCTAATTACCAGGCTAGAAAGTTATTCTGAACAAAGTGAGAGAGATTTAATAGGACACATTGAGAAAGCCCCACCCCAGAGTACCCCATAACCCAGCAGTGAGCACATTTATCTGGGAAGGAAGAGGACCAACCTGGCTTCAAGTCTGTACTCCTGAACAGGCATTTGAACCTGTGTCTCCGGCCTGGTCCACACTACCCCCCCACTTCGGACTAAGGTACGCAAATTCAGCTACGTTAATAACGTAGCTGAATTCGAAGTACCTTAGTCCGAACTTACCGCGGGTCCAGACGCTGCAAGCAGGCTCCCCCGTCGATGCCGCGTACTTCTCTCGCTGAGCTGGAGTACCGGCGTCGACGGCGAGCACTTCCGGGATCGATCCCAGAACATCGATTGCCTGCCGTCGGACCCGGAGGTAAGTGTAGACGTACCCTCCCACATACCAGGTGAGTACCATCACCACTGACATCAAGGTTAGAAGGAAGCCACCACCACCTTTACCTTCTTTTTGTGAATGGTGCCTAAAACTCCTTTGAATCTAGTTTGAAAATTTTAAATGTTTTGTTATGTGTTTTGACATTTCTCCCCTCCCCCTCAAAAAATCTATTTTGTTTCAGTCAAAACAATTAATTAAAATTAACATGAATTCATTAAATGTTTTGCATCTGCCTTTTTTGGCAAAACAAGTTCTGCCCACCTCTCATCATAACTGCAGAGATTTGCTAAACAAACCTTCAGAAGAAATCATGGAGATTCACCAAGGCAAATTCTAATAGAGAATACTGCTTCTATACTACAGGAGTCCAAGACACACAGTCCAAGTCAGCTGTTAAAAACTATACAAAAGAGAATTTACTACAGTAACTTCCACACCACCCTTTTATCCATATCTGATCAATGAAAAGCATTACTACTTGTAGTAGTAGTAGTAGTAGTGCCTAAATTTCTACAGAGTTCATCACCAAAATATAGGGTACAGCCATTTCACTTGTTAAACAAAATAGAAGTGGAAGGCACACTCAAGAGTGGAACTATGATGAATTAACACAGGCAGTGCCATACCAGAAGACATCAAATGACTGTTTCAATCTAGTACCCTGACTCCCAGCAGTGGTCCCTAAAGCCTCATCTTCACTAGAAAAAAAGGTGTGTGTTTACCATGTGTTAGTAATATGTGATAAGTAACATGTAAAATCCTAGAGCGGACAAGTCAGTTGTCATTTTAACATGAATTACCAGGTCAAGGTAAACCCTAGGTTCGACCTCAGCCTTTACCTTGACCCGCTAACACATTGGAAAACTACAAACTACCTTGTAATCACTATGTAAGAAGACAGCTTTTTTTCCTAGTGAAGGTGCACCCTAATGGTTTGTCTACACGAGAATGTTTACCTTGTGATATTTAATTGTCAATTAACTTGACGTAAAAAAAAAAAAAAACTGTAGTGAAGAAAAGCTCTAGCAGATCTCTGGATAGCTGGCACATCCCCAACAGATAACACACCATATTTTATAAATTGTACTTCTTATAATGGGGTGTCGCAGGGCAAGTACACTCCGCACCTCTTCGTGGTCAGGCAGAGGTGTCACAGCCCTGCAGTTAAGTCCCCCTGCCTGCCCTTAGCCTCAGGACAGTATGGCCCAATGGCCAGAGTCAATAGGGTCGCCCTTGTCATCAGGGCAGTACTGCCTAATGGCCAAAGTCAATGTAGTCACCCTCACCTTCAGGGCAGTATGGCCTAGTGGCCGGAGTCAATGTAATTGCCCTTGACAGCAAGGCAGTACAGCCCAATGGTCAAAGTCAATATAGTCACTCTCAACATCAGGGCAGTATGGCCTAGTTGCCACAGTCAGTATGGCTGACCTGTTCAATGTGGTTATGCAGCCTAGCAGCCAGAGTCAATAAGTCTGCCTTCCTTAACAGGGCTAATCGGCCTAATGGTCAGAAATGGGAAAGTGGGCCACCACCTGTGTGTGGGGGAGAGGGGGTGGCCAGAGAAGGGGGACCTGGGCCCTCACTCTCCACCAGGTCCCAGCCCAGGACCCTAGTAGTGGCAAGTGTGTGTGCCACTGCGTCAGCAGGGATCCGGCCGAAACACAGTGACTCAAGATCCGGTTCAGTAACTGGTCCACTGTCAAGTTCCCCATGGCTACTTCCTACCATTTTCCCTGATGCTGTGGTCTGGATGTCTTCAAGGTCTCCGTGTTCCTCTGCCTGCACTGCTCCCAGTGGCTCCAGCCTCCCTTGGGTGTCCGCAGATATCCGGGCATCTGCCTGGGTCTCGGCACCTCAAGCTACTGTGCTCTGAGGTTCCAGCTGCTCCCAGGCTAGAGCCTGTGAGATGCGTTCTCCCTCTCCAGCAGTCAGCGTAGAATGAGCTGGGCTGTTCCCTTTTATATTGCAGCAACTGTTGGAGCATGCCCAGCAGGGGTAAGGGGGTGTGGCATCCTCTGTCCATAGTGTGGGGTTAACTTCTTGCTGTCCTGTACAGGGCAAGTATACCCCGTCACATGGGGTGAGAACTGTTTCTTAAGTATGAACACTAAAACATGAGGACTGGTGTTTTTTATAATCTGTATTAGCTAGTGTAAATGCAGATGCTAATCTTAGTCATACTAATGTCTAGTCCTTTTTAAAACTTCCTCAGGTATTTGCTCCAATAATATTGTAACAAAAGCTATAAAAGATTTTTTGTGTGTGCTATGTTTGAGAGTGGAAAGAATTCCACAGACAGGCAATGCAGGTTGCCCCAAATCCACATTGAGCTGAATATGGAGCAGCTATGTGGTAACAATGTGTGCCATTAAACTGGATCAACTGTTAACAGCTGATCCTTAAGCCTTTGGGCCAATTTCATTCTTGGGGAAACTGACCAGTATAGCTATAGTGGAATAATTCTACTGCTATAGCTATGCCAGTATAACTCCCCACATGGACTCTCTATTCTGGAATAAAAATGACTGTATTTATTTGAATACATTTAAATAAATAATATATACTAAGTAAGAATCAGTTTTATTCCAGAATAGCATGTTCTTCTGGGGAGTTATACCAGCATAGCTACAGTGGTATAATTATTCCACTATTGCCCAAAGCAAGCTCAACACGCAGAACAAAAAAGGGCCAAATGATGTGGAAGGTCCAGCTTAGGTCTGGAAACCTTTGGTAATTGACAGTAGTGTGAGACAGGAAGAAACTGTGGGCTTGATCTTTGATTCTGGCCACACGGCAGCTGGCAGAGGGCTAGAAGTGCATGGCAACTTGGTCCCCCCACCCCAACATCAATGTAGGGGAGCAGCCAACGATCTATGAACCTGTTATGCCCTTGTTGTAAATTAGAGTAGCTTGAAGGCTGCTCTAATGTAAATCTGCTACAATAGCCCCCTAGTGGCTGTTGGGATCAAAGTCATTCTGGTCACGCCCATTCCTGTCTCTAGTATGCTACCTAAATAGTGGGGATGTCAGGAGTTAGGGCACAAAGGAATCATAGAATCACAGAATATCGGGGTTGGAAGGGACCTAAGGAAGTCATCTAGTCCAACCCACTGCTCAAAGCAGGACCAATTCCCAACTAAATCATCCCAGCCAGGGCTTTGTCAAGCCTCACCTTAAAAATCTCTAAGGAAGGAGATTCTACCACCGCCCTAGGTAACCCATTCCAGTGCTTCACCACCCTCCTAGTGAAAAAGTTTTTTCCTAATATCCAACCTAAACCTCCCCCACTGCAACTTGAGACCATTACTCCTTGTTCTGTCATCTGGTACCACTGAGAACCATCTAGTTCCATCCTCTTTGGAACCCCCTTTCAGGGATTTGAAAGCAGCTATCAAATCCCCCCTCATTCTTCTCTTCTGCAGACTAAACAATCCCAGTTCCCTCAGCCTCTCCTCATAAGTCATGTGCTCCAGCCCCCTAATCATTTTTGTTGCCCTCCGCTGGACTCTTTCCAATTTTTCCACATCTTTCTTATAGTGGGGGGCCCAAAACTGGACACAGTACTCCAGATGAGGCCTCACCAATGTCGAATAGAGGGGAATAATCATGTCCCTCGATCTGCTGGCAATGCCCCTACTTATACAGCTTAAAATGCCATTAGCCTTCTTGGCAACAAGGGTGCACTGTCGACTCATATCCAGCTTCTCATCCACTGTAACCCCTAGGTCCTTTTCTGCAGAACTGCTGCCTAGCCATTCGGTCCCTAGTCTGTAGCAGTGCATGGGATTCTTCCGTCCTAAGTGCAGGACTCTGCACTTGTCCTTGTTGAACCTCATCATATTTCTTTTGGGCCAATCCTCTAATTTGTCTAGGTTCCTCTGTATGCTATCCCTACCCTCCAGCGTATCTATCACTCCTCCCAGTTTAGTGTCATCTGCAAACTTGCTGAGGGTGCTGTCCACGCCATCCTCCAGATCAGGAGAGAGAGCAGGTATTGATGATCTGGCCTGCTTTATGTAGTTGAAAACTGGGACAGAGCAGTTGTTTGGAGACCTGCAAGCAAGATATAAACTGCACTTGGCTTTTTGCCATCTATGATCTCTGTTTAAGAATTTGCTATTTTGTAAATAAATTAGACTAGAATATAGAAAAGCCCAATGCTAAAGTCCTGAAACTTCCTGACCATTCAGAAGCCACAGTAATTTCCTGCTGTCAGTAAATTCCATTATTTATGCACAGTGTAAAAAAGTATTTCTTTCTTTAAAATCTCTTTTAATTATATAGCCTTTTAATTTCTTCAAGTGTCTTTTTGTTCTTGTGTTATGATAAAGGATAATCAAGAGTGCCTAACTGACCTTCTTTATGCCATGAACTATTATACATACCAGCTCTGTTCTATCTTCTCTTGCGCTTATCCTTTCCATATTCATTAGTCCTTTATTTAATCTCTCCTCATATGGAAACTCCCATCAAAGGCTTCCACAGAGAAGTGGATTGGGTATTATAAAGGAAAACCTATTTAAACTAATCTAGAATCTCTTTGAGAAAAATAGAACCAAACATATCAAGATAAAAAGGGACAGCATAAAAAATTAAAAGTAAGGTTTCTTTTCTTTGCATACTGGAAATACCTCAGGCTAAGAGCTTATTGAATAGGCCACATATATTATTATCTTCTCAAGGGACTTGCTACCACAGGCTTTTTGTGCTCAGTATTAGTTAGGTTGGCAGGTGTTCCGCAGAGCTCAGAACTTGGCTGTTTGGAAATCATGATTTAAGTTATTTCTGCCTGAGTCACTGTCTCCTAACAGTCCGCAATTTAACATCATTCTGTGCTACATAAAAATATATTTCTTAAATGTGACACAGTTAGCCACCACTTTTCTTGGTAGAGAATGAAACTTTCACTGAACCTTATCATTTGATCTCTGCACTTCACGTATAGCTCAGCTATCTGATTGCTGCTAATGTTCATCTCATTCTTGTGAATTTACCTCTGATGTCATATGCCTCTGAATAGTTTAATCTCCCTCATAATTACACAAGTTTTAATTTTAGCAACTAATTGATTACCACCAAATTCACAAAGTTCTTGCTTTTGCTGAAGTCTCAGTGGTTGAATGAAGAGAAAATGTTACCCGTATGTAAGTACATAATGTCACAGGCATCAGCTTAACCTACATTTTAACTAAACTTTGCATTCCTTCAGACATTTTGAACCACAATTTCAAATGGCAAACACTACCTGGGATAAAAGGCCATTTCAGGTCTGGTGAACAGAGTCATCAGCTTTATGGAAGATGTGGGACTCGGAAATTTATTCAGCCAACTTCTGGGTTCAGATATGCATGCTCAGCTCTCAATATGGCAAGTGTGTGTCTGTGCGTGCACATGTGTGTGTGCGCATTGTGACAAAGTTCCTCCTCTATCTTGGTGGGTCCTGCGCTTATTGGCGGATTTTCTTGCCTCAGAGATTCACCATGTGGGTTGGGGAACAGCCCAGAGACCTTCCCCTCTGGAAGAACCCACAGTCCAGGTCAATTGGGAGGTTTGGGGGGAACCCGGGCCCGCCCTCTACTCCAGGTTCCAGCCCAGGGCTCTGTGGACTGCAGCTGTCTATAGTGCCTCCTATAACAGCTACATGACAGCTACAACTCCCTGGGCTACTTCCCCATGGCCTCCTCCAAACACCTTCCTCAGTCTCACCACAGGATCTTCCTCCTGGTATCTGATAACGCTTGTGCTCCTCAGTCCTCCAGCAGCACACCCTCTCACTCTCAGCTCCTTGCGCCTCTTGCTCCCAGCTCCTCACACTCGCACCACAAACTGAAGTGAGCTCTTTTTTAAAACCCAGGTGCCCTGATTAGCCTGCCTTAATTGATTCTAGCAGCTTCTTCTTAATTGGCTCCAGGTGTCCTAATTAGCCTGCCTGCCTTAACTGGTTCTAGCAGGTTCCTGATTACTCTAGTGCAGCCCCTGCTCTGGTCACTCAGGGAACAGAAAACTACTCATCCAGTGACCAGTATATTTGCCCTCTACCAGGCTCCTGTACCCCACTGGTCTGGGTCTGTCACATATCCCTCCCCCCTGCTCAACGCCAAGGGGTTGGGCAGCTTGGAACGCCAGACAGTGCACACGTGACAAGTCATCGGCGTTGCCATGACGGCTCCCTGCTCTGTGTTGCACATGGAACTGGAAAGGTTGGAGGGATAAGAACCATCTGGTCACCCTTGTGTTCTTCTCCTTGTTCCGCTGCATCCATTGAAGAGGGGCATGGTCGGTCACGAGGACAAATCTGCGCCCGAGCAGGTAGTAGCGCAATGTTTCCATGGCCCATTTTACAGCGAGGCATTCTCTCTCCACCACTGCATATTTTTGTTCCCTTGGAAGGAGTTACCGACTGAGGTATAGAATTGGGTGCTCCTCCTCCCCGACCATCTGTGATAGAACGGCCCCCAACCCTACTTCCGATGCATCCGTCTGCAGGATAAACTCCTTGGTGAAATCAGGGGCTATCAATACGGGGTTACTGCAGAGGGCAGTCCGTAGGTCTGTGAATGCTTCCTCTGCTGCATCAGACCATCTCACCAGATCAGGTCCACGGGCTTTCACTAGGTCTGTCAGGGGGCTTGACCTTGTGGCAAAGTGGGGGATAAATCGTCGGTAATACCCCACCACACCTAGGAACGCCTGGACTTGTTTCTTGCGACTTGGTCGGGGCCAATTTTGGATGGCCTCTAACTTGTTCACTTGGGGTTTTACCAGACCTTTTCCCACAATGTAGCCAAGATATTTGGCCTCTGTAAACCCTACAGCGCACTTGGCAGGGTTTGCTGTAAGGCCAGCTCACCTGAAGGTATCGAGGACTGCCTCCACCTTCTCCAGGTGGGTTTCCCAGTCTGGGGTATGAATGACCACATCGTCCAAGTAGGCAGCAGCATAACTGTTATGTGGCGTAATAGCTTGTCCATGAGGCTCTGGAAGGTAGCTGGGGCCCCATGTAGTCCAAAAGGGAGGACAGTATATTGAAAAAGACCCTCTGGTGTAGAGAACGCAGTCTTTTCCTTTGCGTCTTCTGCAAGGGGAATCTGCCAGTACCCCTTTGTCAAGTTTAGGGTAGTCAAGTACCTGGCATTACCCAGATGGTCCACTAGCTCATCTATGCGAGGTATGGGGTACGCGTTTGTCATAACTATAAAGGGAAGGGTAACAGCTCTCCTGTGTACAGTACTAAAATCCCTCCTGGCCAGAAACAGAGACTCCAAAATCCTTTTACCTGTAAAGGATTAAGAAGCTCGGGTAACCTGGCTGACACCTGACCCAAAGAACCAATAAGGGGACAAGATACTTTCAAATCTTGGGGGGGGGGGGAAGGCTTTTGTGTGTGCCCTTTGTTTAAGGGGTTGTTCGCTCTTGGG
>NW_020664393.1:43376150-43454456 GCF_002925995.2 Terrapene triunguis | reverse complement strand
GGGGGGTCCTCTGAGCTCTTTAAGTTTGATTACCCTGTAAAGTTATTTTCCATACTGATTTTACAGAGATGATTTTTACCTTTTTCTTTAATTAAAAGCCTTCTTTTTAAGAACCTGATTGATTTCTCCTTGTTTTAAGATCCAAGGGGGTTTGGATCTGTATTCATCAGGAGTTGGTGAAAGGAAGGAGGGGGGAAAGGTCAATTTCTCCTTGTTTAAGATCCAAGGAGTTTGGATCTGTATTCACCAGGGAATTGGTGAGAGGTTTCTAAAAGCTTCCCAGGATAGGGAATGGTGGCAGCGGACCAGAACTAAGCTGGTAGTTAAGCTTAGAAGTCCTCATGCAGGCCCCCACTCTTGTACCCTAAAGTTCAAAGTGGGGATACAGCCTTGACAGCGTTGAACTGGGATACTTCGTTTAGTCGCCGGAAGTCGTTGCAAAATCTTGTGGTGCCATCAGGTTTGGGCACCAGCACGATTGGGCTGGACCACTGACTGTGGGATTCTTCAATGATCCCCAACTCCAGCATTTTTTTTACTTCTGCTTTTATTTCCTCCCTTTTTGCTGCTGGCACCCGATAGGGCCTCATTGTTACTCTGGCCCCAGGGTTCGTGACGATGTGGTGATATGTCTTGGTTGTTCGACCTGGTTTTGTCGAGAACACATCTTGGTTCCGGAAGATCATCTCAGACACCTCATTCTTCTGGTCTGGTATTAAATCGGGATACACTCTCACCTGTTTTGAAGGCTTGTTAGGTCTTTTTGGACTGTTGTGCATGCCTCTTGTGCATGCCAGGGTTTCAGAAGGTTAACGTGATAAATCTGTTCTTGTTTTCTGCGTCCTGGCTGCCGCACCTTGTAGGTTACTTCCCCCACGGGTTCAACCACTTCATAGGGCCCCTGCCATTGGGCCAGAAGCTTGCTTTCTGCTGTGGGTACCAACACCATAACCCGATCCCCTGGTTGGAACAGTCGCACTTTTGCCTGGCGATTGTAATGGGTTCGCTGGGCCTCCTGTGCCTTCTCCAAATGTTCCCGTACAATAGGGGTAACCTGGGCTATCCGGTCTCGCATCTGCATTACATGCTCTATTATATTTCTCCCCTCATTGGGTTCCTCTTCCCAGATCTCTTTGGTGATATCTAGTATGCCACGGGGGTGACGCCCGTATAATAATCCGAAGGGGGAAAACCCAGTTGAGGCCTGAGGTACCTCCCGGATAGCGAACATAAGGTAGGGTAGTAGGGTGTCCCAATCCTTCCCGTCCCGACTTACCACCTTCCTTATCATAGCCTTGAGGGTTCGGTTAAACCTTTCTACCAACCCATCAGTCTGCGGATGGTAGACCAAAGTTCTCAGGGTATGTATATGGAGCAGCGTACAGAGGTCCTTCATTAGCTTCGACATAAATGGGGTTCCTTGGTCGGTTAATATCTCCTTCGGTAGCCCCATTTGGGCAAAGATCCCCACCAGCTCTTTGGCTATAGTTTTAGAGGCCGTGTTCCGCAGGAGGACGGCTTCTGGGTAGCGAGTAGCATAGTCCAAAACAACAAGTATATATTGGTGGCCCCGAGCCGTCTTCTCCAGGGATCCCACTAGGTCCATGGCTATTCACTCGAAGGGGACCTCTATGATGGGAAGGGGTACTAAAGGTGCCCTCAAGTGGGGACGGGGACTGTGCAGCTGACACTCCGGGCAGGAGGCACAGTACCTCCGCACTTCTTCATGTACTCTGGGCCAGAAGAACCATCGTAGGACTCGTGCCAGGGACTTCTCTACCCCCAAATGCCCCCCAAAAAGATGACTATGAGCAAGACTTAATACAGCGTTCTGGTGTTTTTGAGATACTAGGATCTGCTGTACCTTCTGCCCCTGTACCGGTGCAACCTGGTATAAGAGATCCTTCTTCATTATGAAGTAGGGTCCTGGTCCCTGGGTTTTCCCTTCCACGGGGACCCCATCTATTTCAGTCACCTCCTTCCTAATGTTGTCATACCTTGGGTCTTCTGCCTCGTCCCGTCCAAAATTTCCTCTCCCGGGGCTAATCTGCCCAAGATCTAGGGGCCCAGTCTCTGTTGCCTCTACTGGTTCAGAAGCATTAGGGTGGGGGTCAGACTCAGGTGCTTCTCCCTCCTGCGTGGCCTCCTTTTCAGCTGCGTGGGTCTGCCTACCTACAAGAGTGACCCTCTGGCTTTGGGTCAGTATTTAGGTTCCCAAGGCCTTAGCTGCCCTTCTTTCCCTTTTTGTCTTTCTACCCTGTCTGGGAGTGGAGAACAAATCTGGGGATATTTCAGAGAAGATTGGGGGTTGACAGTCTGCTGTGGATGCCTCACCAATTTTAGGGTCCCCATCTTTCTCCAATCCCCCTACTGAGAGTAAGTTTTCAAACCCTGGGAAGTCCCTCCCTATGAACACCGTGTATGGGAGTTTAGGGACTACACCTGCTGCTACCTCAGTAGTGTTCCCTTGGATCTCGATTTTTACTGGGATGGTGGGGTAGTAACTAACTGTCCCATGGACACATGTTATCCCCGTACGTTTAGCCTGTAGCAGCTGACTACGCTTCATGAGCTTCCCTGAGATAAGCGTTATAGCACTCCCTGAATCAACCAGTGGCTCAGAAGGTCTGGTGGTAGTCCCCTCGTGTATCGGTCGATGACCAGAACCGCTAACTAAAGGCTAACTAAAAGGAAAAAGGTCAACATCAAAACAAAATATGTTGACATTTTCAAAATGTTAGTTTCAATTAACCTGAACTGGTCCCCCCTTCTCCCCCTCCCGCCCCCCCAGTTTGTGAAGTCCTGACCATTTGAGAGATTTCTACTTTTCATCCCAATTTGGAATGGGAATTATTTTCAAAATCTAAACATTTTGCAGTATAGGAAGCCCATTTCCCTTCCAACCCATTTTCCCAAACTCACTTTTAGAGGCTTCTTTCACCTCTTTTCTACATATTATGCCTTATTTCTGTGTTGATGATAACATTACCTAGCATTTAGAAATCACTTTTTGTCCTGAAGAACCCCCAAAATGCTTGAAAACATTTGCTACAATCCTATTGCAATTGAAATCAATGGCAAAACCCTCATTTTCCCCAAAGAAGCAGGATAGGGCTTTTAATATATACAGAAATCACTTTACCCACCAATGAAATGTATCCACATCTGACCCAGAATATGGAAGTTGTTCAACTGTATACAAGAGCATTAGCGTACAAGTTACAGGAGTAGTGAAAAGGAATGTTATGTACAATTGAAACTACAGGAGGAATTTTGCCAGGCAGAATAGAATTACCACACATGGATTTCATCCAGGACATTGAGGCTAAAGCCCTTATTCTTTATAAAGTACCGTGGGAAGCTTTAATGACTACAAGTGGTGAGGACTTTGATTTTCTGCGTTATTCAAAAGTCGTTCTTTAAAGTGAAATGAAATACCATGGGTAAAGTGTCACCAAAAAGAAAATGTTGCACTGTGTTATTCTCAGATGGGCTTCAATGCAGTCATGCTGAGCTCCCACAGCACCCATGCAACAGTGTAGTCACATCAGTAATGACTTCTCATGCCTGTGACAGCTTTTGCACGCCGAATGCTATTCCCAATGGAATATTGCATCTCATTCTGTATGAGCACCATGTCATCACATGCTCTTGGGGTGTGGAAAAAATACGAGTAGCTGTTCATACCTGTCATTTGTTGGAACAAAGACTAAGCTGACAACTGATAGAGTGGTTCATATTTAATTTGACAATGTGCACTTCAGGCTGAAGAGAGCGCATTTATCTGTTATCTAAGCCAAACTCCTGTCATACAGATGAACAGATAGGGCATGCATTGGTTTTGTGTCACTTCATCCCCCAAGTGTTGTAGGTACCAAGGACAAAAGAGCAGGAACTATTTTGTATCTACCCTCTGCCTCAAGCTACGCTCTGAGTGTGGATCCAATTGCCTGGGAAACTGAAACTTTGCTTTCCTCATAGCCGTAACATTTTGTGATGAAGCTTAAAAAGTTCTGGAAAATCTTGACACTCATTCAAAGGGTATGTCTACATTGCAGTGGGAAGCACGCTTCCCAGCATGGCGAGACAGACACACGCTAGCTCTGCTCAAGCTATTGTGCTAAAAATATGTCTAGACTGCAGCTGGGAACGTGCTTTCCAGGGTGGGAGACAGACATGTGCTAAATTGCGCAGAACTATAGAGTGCTAAAAATAGCAGTGTAGCCAGGGGTAGCGCAGGCTAGCCATCGACATATATATCCAGGGAGGCTGAATGGATCTGTGCTCCGGCCACTAACTTGAGCTGCCACCCAAGCGACCCCTGGCTACACTGCTATGTTTAGCACTCTATAGTTCTGCGCAATCTCCCACACTGGAAAGCACACTCCCAGCTGCAGGCTAGACATAACCTAAGTGAATGCTATCATTAAAGCACTGTACAATAGGTAAGGGCTATGCAGCAAAGAGACCCACAGACATAATGCAGAAGGCAGGGGGAGGAGAATAGACATTTTAGAGAGACCCAAAATGGAGCTGGAGCACTGGACCCCCTCAAAAGAGACCTACATATACATTCAGATAAAATTAGAAGCTATAACTCCAGTGCTGTGGTTCCAGCAGAAAGAGCAAGTAAAAAAGGCGGCTACAACTTTGTATGTTTTCAGAAATTCCCACGTTCTGAGATCAGATGGAAAAATGTCTCCCCTCCTTCCAGAACGTAAGAAGGAAATCACCTGGATGGTGATGAAAAGCTGTACAGCAGGGGTGTAAATGCTTACATGGCATACACATATTCAGTTGTCCCCCAAAGATATGAAACATTAATGCCTCTGCAACCTTAGCAGTAGAACAGAAGTATTACTAACCCCAAGTGTTCAAAAACATGAGTCAGGCCCCCCAGAATTCATGAGGCTGGCTTAAAAATCATGAGATTTTTTTTAAAAAGCCAATAGTTTTGGAATCTTTTCATTTTGCTTCTGGTTTTTGAACCATTAGCTGTTTTTTCAGTTTCAGTATTTTCATTTTTTGTTTTCTGCACCTGTGAGGGCTAGATTTATGCTTTTTAAAAAATGAAAGTTGAGATTTTCAAGTAATGATAGGATTCCAGAAGCTGGGCTTAAAAAAAACACACCAAATATTGTGAGATACAGGGTAAAAATCATGAGTGTTGCCAAGACTAAGTAAATAAAGTATCTAGGATCCTGCCAGGTGGGAGGGTCCCAGAACTCAGGATGCAGCTCAAGCCCAAATTTACACTGTTCTAATTGACAAGGTCCCTCACCAAAGGCTCTTAAGCAAAGTAAGCTGTCATGGGATAAGAGGGAAGGTCCTCTAATGGATCAGTAAATGGTTAAAAGATAGGAAACAAAGAGTAGGAATAAATGCACAGTTTTCAGAATGGACAGAGGTAAATAATGGTGTCCCCTAGGGGGCCCAGTCCTATTTAATATATTCATAAATGACCTGGAAAAAGAGGTCAGGCCAATGGGGGCGTTCCAGGCCAATGCGGGTGGCGGGAAGCAGCAGCCAGCACATACCTCGGCCCACGCCGCTTCCCGCAGTCCCCATTGGCCTGGAGCGGCGAACCGTGGCCAGTGGGAGCCGCGATTGGCAGAACCTGCGGATGCGGCAAGTAAATGCAATGAAATATGTAAATGTATATGAAGGGAGAGGGTTTCTGCGTAACTTTGGATTTGTGGTATGCCCTATACCCACCCCCTACTCTTATGTCTGATTAACTCAGCATAGCTTTGCTGTATGTCAAATAAAGGAATCTGAGTAATGAAATCTGGAGTCAAACTGAGTTTTTTGGATCTCAGAAAATTGGATGAAGTGTTCTTCCAGAACTGAACAAAGTGTTTTGGATAAGCCCAGTGGGAAAGGTCTTGGAGGGAATCCCAACACTGTTATCAGGTCCCCCTCAGTCTTCTTTTTTCCAAGATTAAACATGCCCAGTGTTTTTAACCTTTCCTCACAGGTCAGTTTTTTAAAACCTTTAATCACTTTCATTGCTCTCCTCTGGAGTCTCTTCAGTTTGGAAGTTAAAATAAGTCAGTGGAGATGATTTAGTAGATAAATAGATGGTAAGATGGTCCAAGGTGAATGATAAATCAAGTCATCACATGAACGTGACCCATACATGCATGGCAATAAAACATCTTAATACAAATAGATTTAAGATCTAGTTATCCACACCAGAGAAAAACTTTCCAACCTTCCAATAGTCAAATTTGAACAAAGAATTGACAATTGTAGCGGTGGTTACTACAGTGCAGGTTTGTAAAGCAGAACAGTCCAAATGTGATCGAAGACCAATTTACTGTTCAGTGAATTTTATGGTTTGATATTTCTGTGGCTAATTATTTACACAGACTGCACTTAAATGACTCTCTGCTCCACAATGTTCAAGTGCCTATGTGATAAGCAAAACATGGTAACATCCATCCAGGATATAACAAAAGTAAAATCAGCAATTTAAAGGGACACTGACAACTTCAACTCTAGTCATGGTGAAATATCGAGTTAAAAGTAGTTTGTGGTGTTACTATCACCTTTTCCTATTTTAAAAAATGTTTCTCTCTCCTCTGTTGGGTGAAGGCTGACTCAGTCAGGGGACGTGACTGACTATACAGGGGAAAAAGTAAAACTGACTGTATAAAAAGTGCTGCTAAATACACAAAGGAGACAAACTGAAAAATAATAATTGATTTTCTCTTATCTCTGAGTTTTAGTAACTTAGCTATTGGTTGTATCCACAGTTTCAGATAAAACATTTTCAGACTGAAACTTGATTTTTTATAAGTGGGTGGTCCCTTTAAGACTCTAGTATTTATATACAGGCGAGTCTCATCTTACATGCATTTAACATGCACAAATTTTGCACGGTCGGCAAAAAAAAAAAAAAGAGAGAAAAATAACAATTTAAATACTGAATCTGTAGTGCGGGCGATTCCGCCCCCCATTACACTCAATGTAATTTTGACTATATGCGATTTTCACTTTACGCGCTGACCGCAGAACGTAACCCCAGCATAAGATGAGACTCACCTGTATTTGAATACTTCCCCATTTAGTCTTTTAAATGTCTAAAACAACAAACTACTCACAAACAATTTCAAATACACCAATTTCATCTTTATTTTTATATTGGCATTAGGGCTGTCAATTAATCACAGTTAACTCAAGCAATTAACTAAAAAATTTATTGTGATTAAAAAAATTAATCGGGATTAATCACAGTTTTAATCACACTGTTAAGAAATAGAATACCAATTGAAATGTATTAAATATTTTTGGATGTTTTTCTACATTTTCAAATATATTGATTTCAATAACAACACAGAATTCAAAGTGTACACTGCTACCTTTATATTATTATTTTTATTACATACAAGTACTGTAGTGTAATCTCTTTATCATGAAAGTGCAACTTACAAATGTAGATTTTTTTTTGTTACATAACTGCACTCAAAACAATGTAAAATTTTAGAGCCTACAAGTCCACTCAGTCCTACTTCTCGTTCAGCCAATCGTTAAGCCAGACAAATCTGTTTACATTTATGGGAGATAATGCTGCACACTTGTTATTTACAATGTCACCAGAAAGTGAGAACAGGCATCGGCATGGGACTTTTGTAGCCGGCATTTGTATCTATGTGCCAGATATGCTAAACATTCGTATGCCCCTTCATACTTTGGCCATCATTCCAGATGACATGCTTCCATGCTGATGACGCTCATTAAAAAAAAACACGTTAATTAAATTTGTGACTGAACTCCTTGGGGAACAATTGTATGTCTCCCGCTCTGTTTTACCCACATTCTGCCATGATGACTCAGCACATGTTCATTTTAAGAACAGTTTTGTTGCAGCTTTGACAAAACACAAAGAAGGTACCAATGTGAGATTTCTAAAGATAGCTACAGCACTCGACCCAAGGTTTAAGAATCTGAAGTGCCGTCCAAAATTTGAGAGGGATGAGGTGTGGAGCATGCTTTCAGAAGTTGTAAAAGAGCAACATGCTGATGCGGAAACTACAGAACCCAAACCAACAAAAAAGAAAATCAACTTTCTGCTGGTGGCATTTGACTCAGATGATGAAAATGAACATGCATCGGTCCATACTGCTTTGGATTGTTATCGAGCAGAACCCATCATCAGCATGGACGCATGTCCTCTGGAATGATGGTTCAAGCATGAAGAGACATATGAATCTTTAGCGCATCTGGAATGTAAATATCTTGCGACGCCGGTTACCACAGAGCCATGCGAACACCTGTTCTCACTTTCAGGTGACATTATCAACAAGAAGCAGGCAGCATTATCTCCGGCAAATGTAAACAAACTTGTTTGAGCGATTGGCTGAATAAGAAATAGGACTGGGTGGACTTGTAGGCTCTAAAGTTTTACATTGTTTTATTTTTGAATGCAGTTTTTTTTGGTACATAATTCTACATTTGTAAGTTCAACTGTCATGATAAAGAGATTGCACTACAGTACTTGCATTATGTGAACTGAAAAATACTATTTATTTTGTTTTTTACAGTGCAAATATTTGTAATAAAAATAAATATAAGGTGAGCACTGTACACTTTGTATTCTGTGTTATAATTGAAATCAATATATTTGAAAAATGTGGAAATAAATGGTATTCTATTATTGTTTAACAGTGCGATTAATCACACAATTAATCGCGATTAATATTTGTAATGGCTAATTGGCATGAATGTGCTTGACAGAATTATCTCTTTATTTTCCCAAGATTTCCATAATGAAATATAAATTGTTATTAGGATTAATCCTTCCACCTTTACTATTCTTAATGAACTAAGATCTTGAAAAAGATAGAAATTGTGTCGTTTAGAACACCTATTATATAATATACCTATTGCAAATTAATTCATTCTATCACTGTTCTTCTAATTAAGAAGAATGATATAACCAGCAAAAATCTTTATGGACCAGTGGCTAGCTATACTTCCTTTTCAGTCTGAAACTTTTCATTAGAATGATCTGTCTGAGCCACAAAGAATAAAAATAAGAAGAACACACATGTGGTTCAATTCTCAGGTAGCATGAATTGGCATAGCTACGCTGAAGTCAAGAGAGCTACGTTGATTTACCATAGCAGAGAAACTAGTCAATGCTGACTTCTTTCTGTCCCCACCCTCTCAAAAAACCTATCTTACACATTCCCATTCTCTCACCCACCTATGTCTAAAGCCACTAGCTTTTTAGCTATACATCAATCAACTCTTTCCCTCACTCTCTGGCAAAATACTCTCTCTCTCTCACACACACACACACACACACACACACACACATACACACACCAGCATTCTGGTGGCTTGATTTTTCTCACACTAAAAGTGACATAAATCAGGAGTAACTCCACTGATGTCAAGGATGGCTGGCTGGAAATTAATTCCATTTCAAGAAAAATGTTGAGGTTTAAAAGTAATGGGCTTTTTTTGTTCCGATGTGAAACAAAACAAGAATTTTGAATTTTTTAACAAAATCACATGAGAGAAAAAGATAGACAGGCAACCTCAATATTTTGGATATTATAGTCAATAAAATATTTGTAGAGTAATGTACCATGAATGTAACCATAGATGATTTCCTATTATGATAATCAAATTAAATTTGAAAATGAAAGTTACACTAGGAATAGCTACCATCTCAATCAACAAGAACCCAAAGAGATGCTGTGATTGTCACTACTAGATTTCTATCTAAAAGATTTGTTTACAGTTGTTATTTTAAAGTAGGCATGACCTTAAATGTCTAACACACTGCAGGAAAGCTGCCAGAATGACTAAAATATTTTTTTTAAAAACAAACATGTTGAATTAAATGTAAAAGTTATTCTCTGAGAACTCCACAAAGAAGCAGCAATCCAGCATGGAAAGATTAGTTAAAGGCCTTGGGAGCTAATCAAGGCTACTTATTAAAGAAAGCAGCAGAATTAATTAAAAGTAATTTTACCAACTTTAAAAAGGGCACTGAACAAAACATGAAGGAGACTAAAGTGCAGCTGCAAATGCCAATTCAGCTAAAAACAGAACAACAACTAGAGGCAGGATTCTGCCACTGATTTTAAAGAACAGCAGGGCAGCAAGAGAAGCAGCGGATCAAGTCTGCAGACCATATGTGTTGCTGTTGTGGTTGGAACTGGTATAATCCAGCTACTTAATTAATTAATTTTAAAAATCCTGCCATAGGACTGAAAGAAGAGACAGAACCAGTGTATTTTTAAAAGCCCTGTATATTTGCTAAACCTTAAAAAGAGTAGGAAGAGAAAATGAATAGAAGAGAATGGAATAGAGAAAACTTTTGCCCTGAAGTGTAGAACTAGAAAATGTAATTTCTGTTAACATTTTTTCAAGCAAGTGGGGGAAAAAACATTGTAATTTGAAACATGGGGCCCTGATTCTCTTCCTGCTTACACCAGCGTAAATCAGGAATGACTCCACTGATGACACAAGTGACATACCAGAGACCAAGTGATAACAAAGCAGAGTTGTCATTATCCACAAAAAACAGCTGTCCAACTTCATTTGTTTTCTATCATGTTTTATAAACCCATGTTCCATTACATTCCTTTTATCTCCGTGAATTTAATTATTCTTTCCTTCACAATTTGATCTAAAGTCTTGCATACTACTGAAGCCGGACTAACAAGTTGTAAGTGCTGGAATCACTTTGTTTCCCCCTTTTCTTAAATAGAGGTATAATGTTAGCTATTTTTCAGTCATATGGTACTAACGCAGATTTATTAACCATCCTTGCTACTGGACTAGCAATCTCATGTGCCAGTTCTTTCAAGTATTCAGGGATGGAAATTATTTGATCCCCCTGATTTGAGCACATTAATCTCGTTAGGGTTATCATATTACTCCTGGGGGAATTGTGCGCTACTGCACGTGCACATAATTAAATAGACATGCATATTTTAAATTTTTGATGCAGAAAAAAGCTTCTGCCGAAATGTTGCAAAACTTCCACCTTTTACCCACCAGAGGGTGCTGTGGTGCAGCAGCTTTCTGCAGAAAATAACTTTTGCAATTCTGCATTTTGACCACCAGAGGGTGATGTGGTGATAAAACAAAGCAGCAACTCCCAGCCAGCTAGGGAAGAGAAAGCCTATCTTCTTTGCAGCACCTGTCAGGCCAGGTCAGGAGAGAGGGGATATGGGGAGACAGACAGTGTGGGGCTGCTGGGGAGTCAGACAGGGGCTCATAAGGGCTAGTGTGGGAGGACAGACTGGGGAGGGGCTTAATGGGAGCAGAGGCACAGGACCACAGAGGGGAGGGAGGTGCAGGGTGATATGGTCATGGAGGAAGGGGTGCAGAGCTATATAGGGATAGAGGAACGGCCTGGTGGGAGCATAGAGATACATGGGGAGGGGGTACAGGGACACATAGGAATGGGGTGGCTGAGTGGGGGCACAGAGACACATAGGGACAGGGGGAGGGGTACAGAGCCACATGGGGATGGGGGGTTGCAGGGCCGGATAGGGATGGGGATTGGCCATTATCTTTGAAAATTTGTGGCAATAGGGGGAGGTCCCGGACGATTGGAAAAAGGCAAATATAGTGTTCCATATTTTAAAAAGGGGAGAAAGAGAACCCGGGGAACTACAGACCAGTCAGCCTCACTTCAGTCCCCTGCAAAATCATGGAGCAGGGCCTCAAGGAAACCATTTTGAAGCACTTGGAGGAGAGGAAGGTGATCAGGAACAGTCAACATGGATTCACCAAGGGCAAGTCATGCCTGACCAACCTGATTGCCTTCTATGATGAGATAACTGGCTCTGTGGATATGGGGAAAGTGGTGGATGTGATATATGTTGACATTAGCAAAGCTTTTGATATGGTCTCCCACAGTATTCTTGCCAGCCAGTTAAAGAAGTATGGATTGAATGAATGGACTATAAGGTGGATAGAAAGCTGGCTAGATTGTCGGGCTCAACAGGTAGTGATCAATGGTTCCAGATCTAGTTGGTAGCGTATCAAGTGGAGTGCCACAGGGTCGGTCCTGGGGCTGGTTTTGTTCAACATCTTTATTAATTATCTGGACGATGGGATGAATTGCACTCTCAGAAAGTTCGCAGATGACACTAAGCTGTGGGGGAGAGATAGATATGCTGGAGGGTAGGGATAGGGTCCAGAGTGACCTAGACAAATTGGAGGACTGGGCCAAAAGAAATCTGATGAGGTTCAACAAGGACAAGTGCAGAGTCCTGCACTTAGGAAGGAAGAATCCTATTCACTGCTACAGGCTGGGGACCGACTGGCTAAGCAGCAGTTCTGCAGAAAAGGACCTGGGGATTACAGTGGATGAGAAGCTGGATATGAGTCAGCAGTGTGCCCTTGTTGCCAAGAAAACCAATGGCATAGTGGGCTGTATTAGTAGGAGCATTGCCAGCAGATCGAGGGAAGTGATTATTCCCCTCTATTTAGCACTGGTGAGGCCACACCTGGAGTATTGTGTCCAGTTTTGGTGTCGTCCCCCCCACTACAGAAGGGATGTGGACAAATTGGAAAGAGTCCAGCGGAGGGCAACGAAAATAATTAGGGGGCTGGGGCTGGGGCACATGACTTACGAGGAGAGGCTGAGGGAAGTTGGGTTATTTAGTCTACAGAAGAGAAGAGTGAGGAGGGATTTGATAGCAGCCTTCAACTACCTGAAGGGGGGTTCCAAAGAGGATGGAGCTAGGCTGTTCTCAGTGGTGGCAGATGACAGAACAAGAAGCAATGGTCTCAAATTGCAGTGAGTGAGGTCTAGGTTGGATATTAGGAAACAGTATTTCACTAGGAGGGTGGTGAAGCACTGGAATGGGTTACCTAGGGAGGTGGTGGAATCTCCATCCTTAGAGGTTTTTAAGGTCTGGCTTGACAAAACCCTGGTTGGGATGATTTAGTTGGTGTTAGTCCTGCTTTGAGCAGGAGATTGGACTAGATGACCTCCTGAGGTCTCTTCCAACCCTAATATTCTATGATTCTATGATGGGAGGAGTGAGTGTCTGAGTGGGGGTGGAGGGACACATGTGGACACGTGGTGCAAGGACACATGGGGGTGCAAGGAACACATGGGGAAAGGGGCAGACGTGTCTGACTAAATAGGAGAGGCTAGGGGTCAGCCAAGGTCTGCATGGGGGAAGCTTCCTAACAATCCCTCTCCGCACCCACCCTCCCCCCAAAAAACCTGTTCCATACTTTTCCCACCCATACCCAACAATCCTCCATGTTCACACCCAGGATGCTTCCCAGCAATTTACTTCCCTCTCCCTCAGCTCCTCCATTACCCCTGCCTCCCCCAAGCCTTTGCACTTCTTCTGAGAGTTGCGGGAAATACGGGTCTGTATTGTAGTTTAAATGAATTATTACTCAGAGTTCTGTATTAATATGCCTAGTAAGGAATCTATTTGTCAAAAAACATTTCCTGAATCTGTTATGTTGTCTGTATGTTTACAGATGTATTTGCTGACAGGTATTTTGAAATAAATGACCAAAAATAATTGAAACTGGTGTGATTATATTGTTATTTTGACAAATAAAATATGCAGAATTTTGCAGAATTTTAAAATATTGTATGCAGAATTTTTAATTTTTTGTTGCAGAATTTTTAATTTGTTGGCACAGAATTCCCCCAGAAGTATCATATGCAGGAAGAAGGATGTATTTGGATATAGAACTTTAATGTTTACCTTTCTATATTATCCCTGTCATGACTACTGACTACAGGCTTCATATCATCAAAGTGTACCAGCCTGAGAGGGCTGTACTGTGCTTCCTTCAGAATACTTTCAAGGTCTCTCAAGGTGGGCTAGCTAGCAGTTGTTATTGAGTAATATGATTCCTTTTCTTTCACATTATCTCCCACATGAGAAATGAGTCATCTTCACAGTGCTTCCAGCCTCTGCTGGCTTAGGGTTCAATTTTGCTGCCATTGAAGTCAATGATAAAACTCCCATTTCTTTCAATGAAAGTGAATTCAAGCCTCTAGGTGCAAGAGATCATTTAGTAGTCTGTAACAAGACTCCTGCTTGGTGGTATATAATAAAACCTTTGGACGGCTTGGAAGACAAATGTGGTTTCACAATGCATGAAAGTAATATAAAACTTGAGACTGTATGATAAAAACAAAAGCTGTAAAAACATTTGCCAAAATTCATCTGGCATTAACCAGATCTGAATAGGCCCGCTTCTGTATTTTTAAAAATATTCTTTTCAAACACATAATAATACTATAGAAATTTACAGTATATAATAATAATAATAATTAATAATAAAAACCTTCTACTTAGCTTGACAGCTGACCCAGACCAGGAAACAAAATCTAGGAAGAATAAAGACAATTTGAAACATTTTACTGGTTTCATAGGTGAATGAGTAGTTAACATTGGTATTCTAATAGAAACCTAAATTTAATATAGATGGGATAGGCTGAAAGTTTATATTGATGTAAACATAAGGTAGTAGTCAATTGGTTACTGTAATGGGATGGATGCTTATTGAACTTCCCCTCATGACCAGGGGCCACTTTCCAGCACCCTTCCTCTGTTAGCGCTCTCTTGTGGGTCTCTTAAGCACTCCACACAGTCTGTTGTGTTTAACCTGGGGCTGGTTTAATAATAGATAAGATTCAAACAGTCCTCAGAGTCCTTAATAATAAAAGGTTCCAACCATCCCCAGAGAGTCCCCAAAATAAAGTCTGTCACAATAATACAAAAGTTAATACTTACCCCTGGTTCTTCTGCCACACACAGACCCCTTTCCAGTCTGCTCCACTCCAAGCCACCAGTCCCAGCCCTTTCTAGCTGGTGATCTGACTCTGGCTTTCTTCTCCTCAGTGTCTCCCTTCTTTCCTCTTCTTGGGTTTAGTGGCTCAGCAGACTCATTTCCTAAGTCTATGACCACCATTAACTGGATTTGGTAGATAGATTATGACTTAAAGTCTGTTGCCTTTCCCAGTATTTTTAAAGAATTGCAGAATAGCTTTTTTAATTGGCCCCCATTTTCCTTGTATCCTAGATAGATATTGCAAAGAAAACTTTTGATACTCCAAGGCTTCTGAGTTTTCTATGTAACTATCTCATTTCACTGGTACAGTCGTTACAATTACACAGCAGATGATCTATCCTCTCCTGGACCTAACATGTTTAACGTATTCCATCATTATGTTTGTTTATTAGAAATTCACAATGACCTATTAAAGTTCTGAATAAAGCCACTTTACTCTTCCTCTCAGGGCCTTGGTTTATATCAACATTTTCAACTGTTGGGCTGACTTCACAGATTTTTTCCCCCTTCATTTCATGTGCCCCCACATAGTATTTGCCATTCCTTACTTAGCTCATTTTTGATTAAGTATTTAAATTCTAGTTTGCTTAAGGAGATCTCTAAGTCACCTTGTTTGTGCTTAATAGCATAATTTTGCCTCTTTATCTGCCAATTCATTACCAGCTATCCCTACATGCACAGGGATCCATACTATTACTATGGTCACATCTAATTGTGCCAATTTGGATGTTAGCAGTAATATTTCATTAAGTATATTGTTTATGCTGTCAGACTTCCCTTTGTATAATGCCTGCAACCCTGATAAGGAATCAGACAGAATGGCCACACCATATGGCCAAACATATAAGGTCTAAGTTAGTTCCAGCAATACCCCTGTTAGCTCAGCTGTTAAGATGGAGCTAAAGTTAGTTAGCCTTATACGGCTTTCTTGAGTCCAAACATGAGCACACAGAAAATTGCTCCCACTCTACCTGTTCCTTCCTCTTTGCAACCACCAGGCTACCTTTGACAGTGTCCCCATTTATCACAGATACACGGATGTGCTATATCCTATATATTTATCATCCTTCTTTAGCTTATTTTATTATATAATACCATGTCTATCTGAGGGGGTGGTTTCCCAGTAATAGAATATTTTCCCATAGCTATAGATTTTCTCCTCTTTTAAGGATTTCTTTTCATTGAGATCCTTTATCCATTTCTCTACCTTACCTACATGAAGAATTTTGAGGTTTTTGTCCTACTCAGTCTCCACTTATTTCCCAGCCATCAGTATATATTAGCTTAGTATTATCATCTTCACTATTACCTAATTCTTTGGCCGAAAAGGTTACGTTTAGGAGCTTCAGTCTAAGAGTGATAGGCATTTCTCCGGCTGCTATCTGCATTACACAGATGCGTAGTAATGAAAACACCACATACTAGATGCAATGCCTGTGCTTGGATACATGCTACTTTTCTCAGATTTGTTTTTGATGCAGACTTGAAGGCCTGGCAGGCATACTCAATAATTGGTCTGATCAGCATTCTGTATAGCATTATCACTGTTTTCTTATCCATTCCGCAGGAGGTTCCAGGTACATTTTAAAGTAAATTGATACTTCTTTGCACTTATCTATAATATTTTCAATATGATTCCTCCAGGTAAGCTTGTTATCAAATATCACACCAAAGATATTTTTACTATAATTATCTGCTGATCATATATATATAATTTGACTTCCTTTTGAATCTTCCATGTTATGAAGATCACTCCCTTAGTTTTGTCAATGAAGAACTGGAGGCCCTGACCTGTTTCCCCATTCTGTACTCCTTTGAAGTGCATCATTGATTCTTTTGGTGGCACTTTCAAGGTTTCTGCTTCTGGTCCCTATGATGCTGTCATCAGCAAATAATATGATGCTTATTCGTGCACTCATCTCCTTTGGAAGGTCGTTTATCATGATGTTTAAAAGGGCTGCGCTAATGACACTCCCCTGTGAATTCCATTTGTAATGGAATAAATGGTGGAAAAGGTTTTCTCTACCCAGACTTGTATAATTCTTTTGCTTAGGAAATCCCATATCCATCTGTATATTCTTCCTGCAGTACCCATGGTTGTCACTTTATCAGGGGTGAAAGTAGGCCGGTACGGCGTACCAGTAAAAAGTGGCCACCGGTACCAGCCCATATTCAGCTGACGTTAAAGTGCTGGCGGGGGAGGTATGCAAAAGGGGCAGCAACGTTAAAGTGCTGCCGTGGCAAAGGACCCTGCTTAAAGCACTGCCACGGCAGCGCTTTAATGTTGTTGCCCCTTTTGCCCCCAGGCCGCCAACAGGGGTGGGGGGCAAAAGGTGAAGCTGCCCCGGGGCCGGGATTTAAAAGGGCCTGGGGCTCCGGCCACCGCTGCTGCTACTGCGGCAGCAGCCAGAGCCCCGGGCCCTTTAAATCGTCACTGGAGCCCCAGGTGGCACAGTCCAGGCAGTGTGGATGGGCTGGCTGGCGGATGCTGACCCCCAGCCCGCCCCTTCCAGGGACCGCAGCCAGCCCCCATACCGGTAAGTGTGGAATGTTACTTTCACCCCTGCACTTTATATGATAGTCCCTTTCTCCAGAACACATCATAAGCTTTTTCTATGTCCAGGAAGGTTACTATCACATACTCTTTGGTTTTCAAGCTTTTCAGAGCTTCTGTCTCTATCTATTCAATGTGGACAGTCATACTCCTACCTCTTCTGAACCCAGTTTGCATTCCATCTATGAACCTATTTCTTTCTAAGTCTGCTACTAATCTCTCAGTCACCAGTTTTTCCATAGTTTTACTTATACATGCTATTGAAATGGATCTTTAATGGCCCATAGCTGGGCAGATAGTTACCAGTACCAGTGAAGATTCGGGAACAATATATTTAATGCATAGTAATTTATTTGAGAAAGAATCACACAAGCGGTAAAGGTTACATAATACACATCTCCCTATTAAGCTTCAGTTCCCCAAGAATAAACCCTCAATAACTATGTTGGTCTTACACAGTATTTTGATTGGCAAACAAAGCAGGTATAACTACCAGTTCTAGATGGGGACTTCTTTTCTTCTCTTCTTTCTGTAGCCTGATCTTAGATGATGTATTAATTATACTGAGATTATGTATTAATTATACTAAGAATCCCCAGTTATCACTTTGAGGGTTGACAGGTTCTTGCCCCAATATTTTGTAAGGGCTGCAAAACAGACACAGACCAAAGCTCAATCAATATTTACCCTCTTATCAATCATTCACTTGAGCTCTTAGCATGATGCAATCCAGACAGGTCATTTTGACCTGGGTCAGCCTGTACCAAGCCCACTGATTGCATGTTTTTATATCTTCTTTACTTTGGTAAGCTTGTCCCCCAGCTGATATATTCCAAAGTTCCATGTTGAAACATACATGCAAATAGGGCTTCTAATTACTCGCAGTAAATTTCCACACCAACTATCTGATGCTAAGAGAATCCTGCTCCCAGAATCCTCTAGCAAATTCAGACATAGCAAGCCATACCAAACTCATGCTTACCACATTCATTCATATCAATCACAATTCATAATAAATTGGCACCGTCCCAACATGTTGTGAGGGCAATAGCGCACTTGCCTGGCTTCCTCACTAGAGCAATAATTGCACTTTTACAGTCTCTAGGCACTTCACCTTTCCTCCATATGCTATTGTATAATTTTAATATTACCCTGAGGCTTTCATCATCTAGATGGTCTGAGCATTTCAAAGCTTACTTCATCCTTCCCTGGTGCAGTGCTTTTGGTCCTTATTATTGCTTTGTGGAGTTGCCTCATACTGAAGTTTTCATTTAAAATAAAATCTACATCCTCCTCCCACCTCTTTGTCATCTCATCATTAAGGAATGTTCTTTTCCTTTCTCTAATTTTTTCCTCTGATCCTTGTCATTACTGACATTTCGAAACATGGTGGACAGAATTTCTGCTTTTTCTTTGCTGGGGCTTATTACTTTATAACCTTCCACTGCAAGCTTGGTATTGTATTCTGCTTACTCTTTATTCCATTCATTGTCTGAAGTTGCTTGTATACCACGGATATGTTGATATCTTTATTTACTTTCCCATACAGTATTTCCTCCAGCTTTCTCGTTTTGCCCTTTTTATAGCCCTTTGTGCAACTGTCTCACTTTTTTATATGCACTGTTGTTGTAGCTGTGTTTGTCCTAGGATATTAGAGAGACAAAAGGTGGGTGAGGTAATATCTTTTATTGGAACAATTTCTGTTGAAGAGAACGACAAGCTTTTGAGCTTTCACTTTTTTATATGTCATTAAGTCCTCACCATTTAGTGTAGTTTTTGCTTACTTTATGCATTGTTCCTTTCTTTAATTATCTTTTATTAATTATCTTTCTTTAATTAATTCCTTGTTCCACCAGGGTACACTTTTCCGATCTTTAGTTAGGGTTGGTATCCTAGGAATAACTAGATGGCTGTCTTTACAATTCCCTTAGTAATATTATCACAGAATTCCACAATATCCTCATTTATACACTTTTCACTCACATATTCCTCACTTTTGTGTCTAAAGATTCTGATTTGCTGAATTTAGTATCCAAGTGGGGGTATTATTCTTGTATCAAGTATTTTCTTTTTCCTTGATATGTAATTAATGTCGGCAAGTGGTCCCTACCCCTTCCCTCCTCTCTGTAAATTCTCCCTTGTTTTGAGGGAGAAGACAGTCTATATACTGCCCTCTTCCAGTGACCTCCTCCCAGTTGGGGGGGGGGGAGGGGAGAGATATGGGAGCCCTGCCTGACCCTACACTACAGGAGTCCTGATCTGGGCCTCGAGGTTTTCCCCTCATCCAACTCCTAATAATCCAGGACTGCTTCCTCTCTTCCACTACCAGGCCACTTCCTGGCCCTTTGCTCAATCCAACTCCCTGGAATGGGGTCTTCTGGCCCCCTCTACACTTAAAGGGACAGTATACCCAATTACAGTTACAATGGCTAAAATTTTCAAAAGCACTAAGCAGCCTAGCTTTCCTTGGAAGTGTTATTAAAAGACAATGTGCTTGCATAGGATTTATATTTCATTAACAATTTACCATATGTGCTCCCCTAGTTCATATGGCCAGATTCCTCTTCTGAATCGCCAAATGGGGACGTTAACAAATTTTCTAACCTGTGAAGGTTTCCTATTGACACAGAAGTCACTTGACATGTGATCTATCGTTCAGAGCTTAGCTGCTGGTGAGGTATAGAAATGGGCATCGATCCAGAGCATCAGGAAGAAAAAGAAGGAAAAAATAGTCTCTGCCACTACCTCAGTCACCTCTTCTGTCAGCCTTTTCAGGTCTGCCCTCAAGAGAAGATAAGTAAGGTCATTTTCCAGGGTTAAGAAGTGGCCTGGAAAGAGAGGCAGGCATGAGTGAACATATTCAGTAGAGATGGCTGAAAAATTTCCAATAGACTGGTTTTCTGTCAGAAAATATTGTTTAATCAAAATCAAAATATTTTGCAAGAATGTGTCAATTATGGTGAATTCTTTTACAGAAATTTTTAAAAATGATCTAATATCAAAATGCAGTATTTTATTTTGTCTTTCTTATTATGTTTAGACTTTCATATACCATAAATATTTTATTATATATTGCATTTAATAATTATATGTTATATTTGTTTCAACACTATTGAAACAAACATTTCAATAAGGTTTTTCTATGTTTCTGAATTTCTGTTTCCTGAAAATTGTGAAAAGTTGACCTTTTGTCCCAAATTGGGACAAAATCAAATTTTGAAATATCAGAATTTCCTATGGAACGGAAATTCTAACTTACACTCAAGCTTTAATGTTCGTCTCTCCACATAGTTTTGAGGACCTACTCAGTCTCAATACTGTTTATTACAAATAAGCAATCAAAAGACTGATTCGATTGTAATAGAAACAATACATAATAATAAAATCAAGCTTGAACATGTTAAAACCTAGCATCATATGATGGTATCACTATGGACTATCATCAGAGATGTGAACTGTAGTACAGGAGAATGCCAAAACCCATCCAAATGTGGCTACAAAGTTGTATCGTTTTATTTCTGAGCTTGATTACTAGATGTATCAGCTGCCTTTGACACAGTGTAAATTTTCGATATAAATAATGACTCCCATGTCCCACTCTCTGAATCAAAATCTGAATTTAAGGAAGACACATCCCTTCCCAGGATGGGAAAGTATACTGCATTAAGGAAAGGTTAAAAAGTTAACAGGTGTTCAAATGGCATCTAATATTTATATTTACATTTTCACTGACTTTTTAAAAAAATGCCTCCAAGGGCCATTAGTGGGGCTACAATAGCAGAAAAACAAAACAAAAACAAACAAAAACCCCAAGGTGGTCTTGAATGGTATTTTTACCATCCAGAAACTGAAATATTGTGAGAAGACCAAATCAATCAAATCTAATCTAGGTAAGGTATTGTAGCTGTCATAACACTATCATAGACCTAACCTAGCTTCCCAGATCTGTGGATCAACACTTAATTTTCCCAACAGGTGGGCGGGGGGTTGTTTTTGTTTTCATATTGTTTTCTCTCTCCCTCCTATGCTCCCAGATTAGAGAGGAGATGGATTGGCATCCACCTAGAGTCTGATCATTTTCTGAATACTGCAAAGCTATGACTGTTACCCCCCCCCCCCCCCCCCCCCCCCGCCCCAGACTGAGCTAAGGGGGAGGAGCCATGATCCACCAGCAGCTGGGGCCAAGACTGCAAGCCACTGGATCAGCCATCCCCCTCACCCACCAGTTAGGGACCAGAAGCAGTCAGGATTGGAGCCTCAGGTACTCTACCAACATGGCTGCAGCATAGCTAGTCACCAGTGAATGTGTGCCCCACTCCCTTCTACCCCCTGTACCAGCAGTAGCAGCTGGGGTCAGAAACTCTACCAGCTATAGCTGGCCCTGCTTAATGTCCTTCAAAGCATAGTTCCACATCACAAAAACAACCACCACAGTTGAAGCTAATTGAAAACCTTGTTAGCAGTCTCAGTGGAGAGGCCAAGGACCAAATACGCCAGAGGCTGAATTCCCCTTTCACTCATGGAGGTGAGCTCCCGAGCTATTAAAGCACAGTGGCAGGGTGGCATGACAAAACTTGCACTGCTGTACCTGCACCTGCACTGAGGATAATATCTGTGTTCTGTCCCTGTTCGAAAATATCAATCCAGCAGCTTTCACAAGCACTAAATTCACTTTAAAATATCATAAAGTTTCATTCCTAAACTGCAGTATGGGACCTTGTGTGCCAACACTCACTTTCTTTCATTACTCACTGTAATTTGATTTCTTTGGCTTGTGAGGAATCAGATTGTGACAGATGATTTGAGCCAACAGACCTATTTTAAGATGTGCAGTGCACTGGTAGCAGTAACTCAGGGAAAAGAAAACGAGAAAAAATACATTTTGCCATGAGATCGTTTTCATGATTTTTGACTGTAGCAGATTTGCTACATGGTAAGAGTAAAGATGGATAAATTCAGTAATTATGTGTGAATACTATATAAATCATGTTTCTGTTTTCTTTCACTAGAAAGCAATGTATTGTTTAGTTGTAATCCTAGTTGCCCAATGATCTATGCTTGAGTGCATTATAGACAATCCAGTCTCCTCCCAAAGTACACCCAAAGGCAGATTATTATTTCAGGAGAATTGCTGTTTTATTTTATATAGTAATTACACATCTCATTTGCTTTATTATACTGTCTATATAATTCTGCAGACAGATGTTTTAGTTACTGTAGTCACAAAACGTAAGGAAAAGTTAGCGTAAACCAATTTATAAAATGTGCCATATGTTTATATGTGCAAAAGTGGGGTTAGATTGTCATTGGTAGGGCCCTAACAAATTCACGGCCATGAAAAACGTGTCATGGACCATGAAATCTGGTCTCCCCCAATGAAATCTGGTCTTTTGTGTGCTTTTACGACCGCTACCACCACTCTCCAGCTGCCCAGCTCTGAAGGGCAGTGCCACAACCAGCAGCAGTACAGAAGTAAGGATATCAGTACCATGTCCCCCACCCCCTACAATAACCTTGCAACCCCTACAATTACCACACCATGAAATTTCAGATTTAAATAGCTGAAATCATGAAATTTACTATTTTAAAATCCTATGACCATGAAATTGACCAAAATGGACCGTGAATTTGGTAAAGCCCTAGTCATTGGCCCTTGTGCAGATGCAAAAGGGAAAAAACAAGGAGACTTCCCCACTCACAAGCCAGGGTCAGCCCATGGGAGAGAGGCCAGAGGGTTGGGAGGGCTGTGGAGGAGACAGCATTTCACAGACACAAACACAGAGAACAAAGGAAGAACTGGCCAGCCATAGAAAAGGGAATGGTGCAGCACCATCATGAGGGATAAGTACTCTCAACATACCTCCTGCAGCTGCTGAAGGCATTGTACTTCCTGAAGCATAATCCCTCCCAGAGCTCCCTTTGGGACAATAAAATTCTGTACTTCCCATTCCTCAGGGTTGTGTCGTAATGGCATATCTGACCCCATGATGTACAGCATAGAACACAAATAATGTAAAAGTGTAAGATTTGCCAAAGATTTTGTATTTTTAAGTTTCATAAATTCTAATAGTAATTAAAAGCTGGAGATGATGGGCCAAATTCTGCCCTTGCATACAACACCATTGACTTTAGTAGAGTGGCATTAGGACAGAATTGGGCCCTATATGTTAAAATACATAGTTTTACTGCAATACACTTAATGTTACGTCTCATTCACTGTTCTAAAAATCTGTCTCCTCAGTATCTAAAACTGCTTTATGTAGTCATTCTAAAATACTGAGTAGAATCAAACATTGTGAGAACCCCAGGACCTTTTCTGCTTTACTTTGAAAAAAAAAAAGGAGGAATAAAAAGTAAAATGAATCCTTAAAGCATGACGGGGAGTATCTTTATCTTCACCAATGGGTAATCTTATCAACCGTAGGAAGAGTAAAATTAGACTGTTCTGTACAGAGAGCAAAATTAATTCATTCTATTGCAATTTTCTGTGCTAAAACCCTAGCTTTCATCTGTAGCAGATTTAGAATTTTTGCCCCAGTGTGGAATTCAATTGGATTCAGAAACCAATGTTTATAGAGGAAGCCATCGTTTTGTAATAGTATCTAGCAATATTCATTTCAGTCAGGTTTAGCCTTGTGGAAAAAACAACTGACAATGAAATAGAGAGCCCAAGAGCTAATGAAACATCCCTTGCCCTTTGTATATGCCTAACCCTATCTTCCCTCCATATCCCATTACAGACCAGATATCTAAAAGAATGAGGCACTGTTTTGCATAAGGAAACATTTTGCAAAATACCATTATGAAATGAGAATATAATGCAGCACCACAATAATTGTTGGAATGGGAGGTAAAAAAAATCTCATGTAATGAAATGAAACAGGGAAACAAATCTCCTCAAAATCAAATGTCAATGATGGGAATAATCTCCATTAAGGAAAGCAAGAGTCCCCAGTTGCTTTCACAAAGTCTGCTCACAGAGGAGAAGGGGAAGCCTCTTCCACACAGGGATTGGTTGGCTGCATCTAGACTGAAAGTCTTGTCTACAATCAGTCTTGAAAGTGTTGGCCTCCTGCCATACAGGAGACAAGCTCTCTTCCTGTGGAATGATTTGCAGAAAATAGTAACAGTAGAAGAGGTAAATCCAGAGACAGAGGGACAGAAGGTGGATACATGTTCCAAAAGACAGCCTTATCTATACCATAGACTAGGTATGCTATCTGGTAGGAACAATGAAAAATAGTTTAGGCCATCACAAAACAATCATGTTGTGAACCATACAACACAACATTTTGTATCTGAAGTTTGCAATATCATCTAATTTGTAAGATTTTTCTTAGACTTCCTGTCAGATGTAAAATATTTCATTCCTTTTATTTTATGCTTCCTGTACTGCATCTCTAATTAAATAATTTCTGGAATGGGTTTTGTTTGGGCTGATTCTCATTTACACTGGGAGAAAATAGTGGTAAACACTTTCAAGGGGAATGTGATTGCTGACCTATTACACAGAGACAGGTAACACAGGGGTGGGTATGTGGATGAGGTAGTCTTTGTGCTGCTCATTAACTACAAGAAACTGTGAAGTCTGCCTAGAAGCCAATCTAAGGAGGACTCGGAAGGTTTAGGCACAGAGGGCCCAGCAACCTGAGGGAAATACATTAAAATGTGCAATTATTAAAAAAAAATCAGAAGATTATTGTATACATAGACATGGACAAGTCACTTTAACCTCTCTGTGCCTCAGTTTCTCCATAAAATGTGGATAAAGATATTTATCTTCCTTTTAAAACACTTTGATAGTTATGGATAGAAAGCACTGTATAAGAGATAAGTAGTATTGTATGTCATTTTACCAATCTGGATTCTATTGCGATACCTTATTTCTGTATATGGATTTTATGGACAATTAGTCAGATTAAATACCAAGTTACCAATTGTTATTAGCCAAATCCCATCTTTAAAACCTTTTTTCTCCATTAGGTGCTTCCTTCAACATCTACTTCTAGACATGAGCCTTAACCATTGGTCCATATTGGATTTTTCTGAGTCAGACTGAAAGTGCTTCAGGACTTGCTCCTTGTCAGCATATGTGCTATGTAAAGCACTTTGTACATTTATGGCACTCGACAGGTACCAATATACACAATTGCGATATTAGTACAAGACAGATCATTAAAGGATCCTTCACTACTCATTGATATCAAATCTGTTTGAGGTAATGTCATTTATTGTTTAAATTTTCTTGTCACTGCACCTATTCCTTCTGGGGCCTCTGTATTTTATGACTGCCTAGAACCAGTAAATAATGTGTAATGGAAGAAAGATTCACTCTTAAGTTCACTGAGAGTAAAATAGAGGCATTACTTAGTAGGCTTTCTGTGCCAACATAAGCATTTGTCATACTTCTTGCTTATTATTGAAGTGCCACCATCAAGCAAGGAGTCTAAGATATTTTTAAGCTGGCAATGTGATCCAACCAGAATACCTCTGGGTTGTCTGCATTGATATTTCGAAAGTTCCAGCAAATGATCAAAGAGGCAGCCTATTGGCTTAGACTGAGTGCTGTAACTGATAAATCTAAAACTGTGGCCTCTGCCAGCCTTACAAATCAGAAAATGACTGTTTCATAGCAAAAGCAAGCAAAATGTACCTTTCTAAATGTGCTTAAATGGATAATAATGTTGCTGTTTATTTTCTCTTAGTTCTATTAGGTGTAGTGAACATACATAGTTTGTTATTATTATAAATAAAATTGGATTGGATAACAAAAAACAACCATGTGAAAAAGAAATTAAAATAGAGATAAAAATATTTTAACATTAAAAAATGATCATAGAGGAAAAAAATGGCATTGTGACCCAACCAAGAAAGAAAATGAGAAACATCCACATCCATCCCATAATGTTCTTAGAATGACTATTAAATTATATTTTCCATATACCTTAAATGAAACCATGAATGAAAAAAGTGAACGAGGCAATGGGAGAGGTCTGTGACAAAAAAGTCTACACTTGGTCATCTGAAGATATCCCCCAGCCTGCTAATATACTTGACAACATCTCCTTGTATCCCAACACTTTGCTCTCATTTTAATACAGTACTTTTGTAATGTGAACACCGAAATTCCAAGAGAGACATTCTCTGAGCCAAAGATGACTATGCTGCCAGCCACTAAGACAGCCCCATTGCTCATTTATCAGTTTCTTCAACCTACATCTCAGCCTCTTCTTTCATACAGACCTTTACGCCCGCCCCTGCAATCATTGCAAGGCTATTTCCTCTTTCAAATCCCTTCTCTCAAGATCCACTTCTGCTGTGTCAGCTTTAAAGGAATCTGATGGTGGTGATAGAAAGAGAGGCAGATACGACAGGTGACACTTTATTTTATAATTTTAAAAACAATGTACATATGTACATTTCAGTTTGTATAAAATTGTATATATTTGATTGACTCCCCCTCTCCCATCCTTTATATGTCACTTATATTCTTAGACTCCAATCCTGCAAAGATTTACACACATACTTAACTTTCCATCCTGTGAACAGTTCGTTAACGTCAGTGGGACTACTTACAGTGTGTAAAGTTTCAGTTTGTATAAAATTGTATATATTAAGCATCAGTGTAAATTTGAGGGGCCTTAGATTGTCAATTCTTTGAGATAGGAAATATGTCTTCATGTGTATTTGTACAGCACTTAGCACAATGTGATCCTTTGGGCGTCTGGGCACTACCTCCATTTATAAATATTAAACAATAATAGTATGTTGTTTAGAACAAGTCATGTGGTAATCCTAAGGGTGAATGTAAGGAAAAATAATCATCTAAAGACAAAACAAACTTTCTGACTACATCTTAAAGAGTCTGTCCTACCAATAATACAATTGGAAGGTTATACATGTAGTTTCCTTAGGGTTAATAAGAGTTGTGCTTCAGAGGATGAAAATTCCAGGATTATAGACTAAATTGTGGCTTTTAGTCATAGCCTTCAGAGGAAGTGGTGTAGCAGCACATTGCATCAGCAAGCTCTCCTGGAGTATTGTGTGTCTGGGAGTTCAGGGGCTGCAAGATGCCTTTTGAAACAACTTTTGAAAGTGTACAGCTGGAGTATGGAGCCACCTCTTAGCTCCTTCCAATCTATAGAACCATGTACATATTTATATATCCATTTCGCCACATAGTCTCTGAATCTAAAGGCCCTCAATCTCCTGCAAAGTGGAGAAAGAGTCACATTAAGAAAGAAATTCTGACTCCACTAAAGCCAATAGCTAAGCTCCTATTGACTTCAATAAGGCCAGGATTTCACCTTAATATTCTGCACTGAAAACTCTGAAACCCTTCTACTTTCTGCATAGTGGGATTTGCTAATTAATATGAATACAGAACTTTGCAAATATGAAGATGTGATAAGTATTATCAAAAAGCCAAGAAGGGTAATGTCATCTATATTAAATAAATTTCAATTGGATTAGCTGAAAATATAAAATTGTTGTCTGGCTTTGTTTGTACAAAATTCAAAGTAACTTACTTGAAAAGTAAATTAAAAAATAAATCAGTATTAATAGCTCATAAAAATAACTCCTAACAAAAAGATAGGGTACATGAAATACAAAATCAAGCACAAAGGCCTCAAGGGCAAGGATTAAGGGGATTCACAACTATAAAGACAAATGAGAGTTTGCCAGTAACCAATCTAATCCCTCTAGCAGAGGCATTATTCATATAAATAACAAAAATGAACCAAAACTGCCTCACATTCAGATACTTAGTATCATTTTATATGCTGCCAGGTTAGCCATTTCATGGCAATTTCAGATCATACTCTGAACTAGCAAATCAATCATGACAGAACAGTATTTGTCCTTCTAGTAGGGGCCTCACTGCTAATTTCCAAGATGATCTGACAAGATGCTCCCATCTTTTTTTAGAAGGTTTGGAATTTTGTGTAATAAAATATCCATGCTAAATTGCATTAGTAATATAGCAGTAGGGGCCAGGAAATCTTATAAAATTGCAGTTGAATACAACGTGCAAAAACCCAGAAAGAAAGGACATTGTCAAGTACATTTGCAAAGGTATATGTGCTTTGATTCTACTGTATATAGAAGGAAACCGGCTGGAGGGAGTTTGAGGGTGGAGAGTATTTTAGCATCCTGTGGACAATATTGAGCTAGTGCAGGGAGCCTGTAATGATTTTCAATATCTCAAGAGGACAACAGGGAGTGTCAATTTTCAAACTCTGCAGGACGAATTTTACAGATGATCTTTTCCTTTTGGAATCGCACAGAAAGACAGAAGAAAATCTATCTGCTTCATATTTAGAATGCACTGAAAAACAGGGTTTAAGAGGGTTTTTTTACTATTTGAATAGGAATTAGCATAAATTTTATAGATTTTTTAAAGCACAGGAAACAAGCAGAACAAATTAAAAGTTGATGTAATCTATTATCAGAGAGATAGCCGTGTTAGTCTGCATCCACAAAAACAATGAGGAGTCAGGTGGCACCTTAAAGACTAACAGATTTATTTGGGCATAAGCTTCCGTGGGTAAAAAACCCCACTTCTTCAGATGCATGGGGTGAAAATTACAGATACCGGCATAAATATACTGACACATGAAGAGAGGGGAGTTACCTTACAAGTGGAGAACCAGTGTTGACAAGGCCAATTCAATCAGGGTGGATGTGGTCCACTCCCAATAATTGATGAGGAGGTGTCAATACCAAGAGAGGGAAAATTGCTTTTGTAGTGAGCCAGCCACCCCCAGTCCCTATTCAAGCCCAAATTAATGGTGTCAAATTTGCAAATGAATTGTAGCTCTGCAGTTTCTCTTTGAAGTCTGTTTTTGAAGTCTTTTTTGTTGAAGGATGGCTACTTTTAAATCTTTTGACTGTCCGGGGAGATTGAAGTGTTCTCCTACTGGCTTTTGTATGTTACCATTCCTGATGTCTGATTTGTGTCCATTTATTCTTTTACGTAGAGACTGTCCGGTTTGGCCAATGTACATGGCAGAGGGGCATTGCTGGCACATGATGGCATATATCACATTAGTAGATGTGCAGGTGAATGAGCCCTTGATGGTGTGGCTCATGTGGTTGGGTCCTCTGATGGTGTCACTGGAGTAGATATGGGGACAGAGTAGGCAACGGGGTTTGTTACAGGGATTGGTTCCTGGGTTAGTGTTTCTGTCGTGTGGTGTGGTGTGTAGTTGCTGGTGAGTATTTGCTTCAGGTTGGGGGGCTGTCTGTAAATGAGGACTTGCCTGGCTCCCAAGGTCTGTGAGAGTGAGGGATTGTTTTCAAGGATAGGTTGTAGATCGTTGATGGAGAGGTTTTAGCTGGGGGCTGTATGTGATGGCCAGTGGTGTTCTGTTATTTCCCTTGTTGGGCCTGTCCTGTAGTAGGTGACTTCTGGGTACCCATCTCGCTCTGTCAATCTGCTTCCTCACTTCCCCAGGTAAGTATTGTAGTTTTAAGAATGCTTGATAAAGATCTTGTAGGTGTTTGTAGGTGTAATTCATATTTTTACAATGACAATCTTATGTCTCTTCTATTGAGAGAATTTCTACAGCCACCAAAGTTAACATTTTACCCGCAATTAAATTATAATTTCCTTGGCTTGGTAGTTGATAACTTTCCAGTACAAACACAACCTGATCCACAAATCCTACTTTCATCTATAGTACTTTTGTAACGGGACTACTGAACAAAAATAAAGGCTATTCCCAAGAGTGAATGTTGGGAATTTGCTGGTTTTTTTTAACTGAATCACTACAGAGTGGGACAGGTGGACTCCCACTAACTAGCAGCAGAAGTAAAGAAGGGATGAAGCATGGCTCCATCTCATAATACTCTGGGTAACCCAGTTAACCTTATCATGACCACTTTACTTCAAGTACTTATTTCTGTTCATAGTCCCAATGAGGTCCATGGTGAACACTCGGGAGTTAAAGTATGTAGGACTAGGACACATAAAATGCAAATGAAGTATGCCTTGTGTGCAGCTGTTTATTAAAAGTCTACATGCAATCATCAGGTTGTTTTCTGAGAACCAAGTGATAAAATAATATGAGCCAGAGGTAATTATCACATCAAGTGAGTGAAAAGTTCACACTGATGGGTGAACCAATTACAGACTAATCTTCATTTAAAGATCTAGTGACACAAGGTCAATAGAGTTTTGTTTTAAATGGAGTTTGATGCAATTGTAAATCTTCTGGGCTTATGTCCTACTGCAACTAAAAGCATGTGCAATACACAAAGCTGTGCATTACTGTAGGTGCTTTTTGGAGGAGGCAGTTCTGCTTCAGGGAAGGAATCACTGCCCCTGGAAAGTACTGCACTTTAATGGACTCACTTGCATAGTCATGTGTTTCTGACAACAGTTGTCAGCAGTGTGTCCCCTACATTAGTACTAAAATAATTATACACTAGCATTGGCATAACAAAAACACTTCTGCACTACTGCAGAAATCATTGTTTAAATTTTTTTTCAGCCCCTAGTGCAGTGAAAACCATTGCTGCCCATCCAGCATGACAGCGCAGCGGAATAAGGAAGCATAAGACACTCCCTTACTCAGACTCTAGACAGCGGCATGGAGAAGACAGCAGTTGCTGTGGGGCTGCTACATCCCCTCCTACACCTGTGTGTAGAGTGAATATGGAATGGGTGGAGCTTTGGATTAATTCACCACAATACTCATAGACTTTAAGGTCAGAAAGAACCATGAGCTGCCTATGCAACTCCCTATGTGTTATGTGGGCCGCATCCACATAACAGATATACAGTACTACCTGTATGGCCCTTAGGATGTCACATGGACCACAGCTGTGTGCTGACTGGTCTGCAAGCAGCCCATGGGCCACGGATTGAGAACCACTGAGCTAGACTGAGCTCCTGCACGTTGGAGGCCACAGAATCTCACTCACCCCCTCTTGTAATAGACCCCTAGCCCCAAGGTGACTCGTAACTGTTGATAATGGGGGGGGCAATTTAAAGGTTGGGGGATCACATGTCTGCCCACGTCACCTCTGCTGCCTACCAATTGGCTGTTACATGCTCTCCTCCTTGATGTCCTCTCCCCACTTTGCCCCTTCCCCCCCACCAGACTTGCTCCTCCCCCCATAAATCCCCAGCGGGGCACATCCCGCTCCCTGCACTGTGCAGTGAATCAGCTCCTCACGGGAGTGCTCAGCACACCCACAGCCTGCCCGGCACGCTCCTTCCTCCCTCGCGGCCTCTGGCTGGGGCGGCACCCCGGGAAAGCCCAAGATCCTCCCTCATGAGGCACTGCCCAGGAGGAGCAGAGCCCTGCATATGCCAGAGCCTCCCAGAGCCCCACCAGATGGACACCACACTGGCACGGGGGAGCCTCTCCCCACCTTGGATAAGCGCTGGAGTAGGAAGGGGAAGCGATTTCCAGCACAACCTGCAGGCTCCACAGCAGCCCCCCGGGCAGGGGGTTAGCATCTTCTTTGCCCCACCACCCTGGGTCCTGGCCCCAGGGAGCATGGGGCTGCTCCACCCCCTTAGCACCTTCCCCTGCTGAGCCATCTCTGGCCGGTCTCCCCAGACGGTTTTAACCTGGAGGGGCACATGACCCCACATGCTCCCACCCCACACACACACTCATTTTCTCTGCCCTAACCTCTGTCTGAGTTACTGAAGGCCTCAAATCATGATTTAAAGACTTCAAGTTACAGATAATTCACCATTTACACTAGTTTAAACCTGCAAGTGACCCATGCTCCATGTTGCAGAAGAAGGTGAAAACCCCCCAGGGTCAGGGCCGGCTTTAGCAGGTGCGGGGCCCCACGCCGGGACGCGAATTGTCTCGCACACCCCCCACCCCAACTCCGCCCCGGCCCGCCCCGACTCCGCCCCCTCCCTGCCCCATTGGATCCCTCCCCAAATCCCCGCCCTGGCCCCACCCCCTGCCTCACCCCCTCACTGCCCCATTGGATCCCTCCCCAAATCCCTGCCCTGGCCCCGCCTCTTCCCCAAGCACGCCTCATTCCTCCTCCTAACCCCTCCCTCCCAGGCTTGCACTGATCAGCTGTATGGCGGCGCAAGCGCTGGAGGGAGGGGGGAGAAGCAGGACGCCGCTTTTTTTTTTTTTTTTTTTTTTCCCGCTCCACCGGCAGCCCCGGACGTTGCGGGGCCCTCTTAGGCGCGGGGCCCCATTCCGGGGAATCGGCCGAATCGGCTTAAAGCCGGCCCTGCCCAGGGTATCTGCCAACCTGACTCTAGGGGGGAAATTCCTTCCCAACCCTAAATATGTTGATCAGTTAGACCCTGAGCATGTGGGCAAAACCCACCAGCCCGACACCCATCATCCAGACTCTAAGCACTACAGCTGTATTGACTACCAGGGAATGTACATCTCACCAGGTGGTGCAGGATACATCTCAACCAGAGCCAGGGGAAACCATGAGATAGATACCTACTATCTGTCCCAATCTGCTTCTGGGGAAGCACAGCTATTCACTTCCCCATGAATGATGCTTGTGGAAAACCCACAACTGACTCTGACATGTTATCAGCAAAAGGTCCATTGGCAACCTTAGCGTTAATGACCAAATTTAAAGTATTTGATGATGATATTCATCATGTAATCTCAATTAAATGTATTCACAACCAATTTTTTTAAATGGTTGAGACTGGATGCAAATACACTAGTACAGATCATATTTAGAAATATTTTTCATTAATCTGCATTTAGATAAGCAGAAGTGAACAGTTTTAGGAGTGATTTCTAACATATTTGGACTTTAAAAAAAGTCTTAAGGCTAAAATTCTCAATCCCAGGTGCCTGCCTAATGTTAGGCTCCTAAATCCATATTTAGGAATCTAAAGGTATGTGGCCTGATTTTCAAAGGTGATTTTCAGCAGCTTTCATTTGTATCAGTGGGATCCATAGGCGCTATGAAGCACTTCTGAGTCAGGCTGTCATGGTTAGCTTCACCTCCTGCATGGGATGTAAGGTGTTTACCTGCCCTGGGATAGAATCACACAATTCTCCTGCTCTTAGATCAAGCCCTGGGATATAGTACCCTGTATAATCATTCATTTCTTCTTTCACCCTGGTATTCATTCACTTGTTCAAAGACAATTAATAAATATATTTGCTATATAGAAATACAGCATATATGTGAAAGCATCACTCTATAGACATTTGTAAGAACATTACATACCTCCCAAGGTGGGAATATATATTAGCTCACAAATAAGGTGGGGTAACTTCTTACCAGCTCCAGTGCCTGGTGAGAAAAGTGAGAAAAGTGTCATGCCTATATAAAGTTCATTGTCACCTTCAGAAGTAATAACTCCTCATACTGAACATTTCATTGCCAAAAACACTGACATGCTGATGCCAAAATATGTTTTCCTCTCTATGGTGGTGCTTCAGAAGCAGACATTTGAGTCTGAAGGATCATACTTTTACTTTATGTATAAAGACAAATCATTGCATTTCCTGCTGATTACCATGCTGCAGGTATCTATATTTGGATTAATTTGTCCCTTTCAGAGCACTGATCATTCTATTATCAGCTTCATTAGTATAAATTACAGGACAATCTTTCTTTTCCCCCGAGAGTCACAAAGGGTAGCTGTATGAGTAAATTAGATCAAAGTTAAAGCTTAATTAAAATAAAACACGAATAAAGTTTCTTGAGCAACATTTCTTGGGTTGAGAAAAATGGCAAAGATACTTTCATTGCATGAGAAGCTTAATTTTTTTAATGAGTTTCATGAATGCTATGCTAACTTCAATTCTTAATATAAAGCTCTCTCTTTTTCATTAGGAAAAGTTTTTCAGAATTTGAGTGCTGTAATTAAGGTAAATGTGTTTTTTCAGGTAAAGTAATCCCCTTTTGTTTATGCCTGCTAGCTACATATTGACTGTTCTCATTTGTATTAGCACACAGGCATTGTATTTTAATTAAGCAAATAGAGTTTCTCATTAGGTAACGTTAATACCTCACACATTTGGCCCAGGCATTTGAAATTGTCCAGGAATGTTCTTTATCATTCAGCTTAGTTTTGCATATGTCTTGTGTTATTAGATAGCTCCATTAACAGGTTGTCCAACACTCATTCAATGTCAACTTCTAAATCAGTTGAAACACCTCTGCTTGCTTATGATGCAAAAAAAGGATAAACAACTTATTATTGCAATCAGGCAATATTTGAAATGTCTAACAGATCACTCTGTCCCGTGAAAGGGAATTAAATTCTATGATTATTAACTATTTGTTGGTTTGAGGGAAGTCGTTTTTCATTTGGACCTGATACAAAAAAACCCAATTAAACACATAGAAGTTTAGGGGCTAATCCTGCTATTTCCCGTTGACTTCAGAGGCTCTGCCTGCTTCAGAATTGTAAAATGTGGCTCTTAATGTTAAAGGATGTCCTTAAGATTCTGTGTGTTAACTATAATGTTCCTTCATAGACAACCACCATTAAGACCAATCTCCTTTGGGAAAGCAGCTAAAAATAGGAAGGTGAACAAGGTCCACTTTTCAGATACACAGTTCAGATTTAATTATACATTGTCTCTGATGGTGATGGGCTGTTTAGAAATCCAAGCAGACCTAGACAGACAGAGTTGTTCAGTAGTGACCCCACTGTTACGGCTGCCTTTCTGTTCTAAAGCTTAGTTTTTTTCCATACTTCCCCCACTAACTCATAAAAATATCCTCTCCCTTCACTCTGAAACCAAAATAATTCCTTGCATTCTTTTGCAATATTTATAAACAAACAAGGCTTAGTAATAAACTGAATCAAATGACATTTATATTCAGAATAAACAATATTTTTCAAGGTTGAAAGCCTCTCAATGTCAGAAGTTTGACATTTAAAATCTTGTAAGGGGGCAAAACATTTACCCACTTATTGTGAATGTTTGTGTCTGTATGTGGGGAAGATAGAAACTCAATGTCCCTAGAGATTTTTTCTACAGTGAGATATAAAAAATGTAGGAGGAAGAGGAAATTATTCAGTGTGGTAGACTGTGTTTTTGACATCTCTCTGAACGCAATCCATAGGATGGGAAATGAAAGAATGGGGATCAAATATTCACCTACTGCACTAGCATGTTGAAACGAGAGGAAAACATGATACATTATAGAGTTTCTGATCTGTGGTACATTTTCCCTTTTCAAGATGATGAATGAGCAAACAAGAAAACCATTGAAATTGTTAGAACAACATTTCAACTGAACAAGGAGTTTCATAATAGGATGCATATTCTCCCCTTCTCCTACAGGCAAAACTCCCATCAATAATCCCATTTAGAACCAATGAGTTGCACCGGAGGAAGTACAGAATACACTCTTTATTGCTTATTTTAAAACCACTAGCAAACTAGCAGCTATCTGTGAGTTAGTGTATTACCCTGTGACCTCACAAGACCTTGACTCATGTAATGAATTACCGTAGGTAACAAATGGAAATGAGCTTGTGAACTCCTCACTTACCCATGAATATATGTCCACATCACAAAACCACCACATAGTTTTGCAAAAGTTGACACAACTGGGTCAGCTCTTTAGAAGCCCAGGTCTGGAGTTTTGCCGTATAAATTACAGCTCTAAATGGAGGTTATTTGAAAAATTAATGAAGTGAAGCTTGCACGCCATGCACCTGCACTATGTGCAGTTTCAGATGGTGATAACAGCCCTTCACTGTCAAGATCACCACAACCACACAGACTTTTAAGAAGAGTTAAAAAGAGAAGCTTAACAAAGGAAGTAGGATCAGTAAATAGGAAGGAGCTATTATGGACCAAATCCTTGACCCTGTGTGAACACCAGATACATAGATTTCCTCCAGGGGAACTTCATATGTGTGAGTGTGTAATCCACCCCAGTAATGTGGAGTACCAACATATTACTACTTTAGCCCATAGGCTTAAGTAGTAGCCATGGCCACTGCACCACTGCATACTGAGAATTTGACTTGTGAATCCATATACTCACAAGGACACAGGCCATGCCCTAGCCTCTCCTTAAGTCCCCTTCTATAGTGGTTTGCATATTCTTATTAGGTTAATTTTTCATATTTTAAAAATGTAAGTAGGTGTCCATAACAAGTTGTGGGCACCTGGGGATAATTCAATGTCAAAAGCTCAGTTAGAGTGGACTGCTCTTCCCAACATAAAATACTTTCCAGCAGATAAAATAACCCACACAGCAATCCACACGATCTCCCTAACCTTCAGTCTTCCCAGGCCCCAAATGCTGGGTCAAAAGGATTAACCTTGCCACTTGCCTTGAAAGTCAATAGAACAGGGTCCTGGCAGATTGACTTTCTTTCAAACTGAAGAACCCCTTATGAAGAACATCTTGCTGGCAGCTCGATGCCTTTTAATCAGAGAGCTCCAGCTGAGGCATCTCCAGCTGACTGTAACTGTGTCAGTATGACACAAGGAGAGAGGAGGTCTCTCAGGTAAATGGGTCTACTATTATTTATGACTTTATAGATTAAATCCATCCAGAAACTCATTGGCAGTCAGTGGATCCCAGAGCACTAATGTAATGTGCTACTAACATAAAGCTCTGCTTGTTTAAGTAGGCAGCTCATTTTGTATTAGCTTCAGTTTCCAAGTGTTCTCAGTATGTAGAGCACATAACAGCAATCTAATTTCAAACTGACAAAGGCACAGATAATTGTGACAAGGTCAGCATTGGAGTAAAAAAGATTATTCACAGTTGTCACCTGGGTATCTCAGAGAAGTGATTTAGTTGGGCACCTTAGTTTCAAAAGGCGATCACATTCCCTTAACTAGGGATACTAAAATGCACACCACTGACTCTTCTGGAAGCATCCCCCAACCTATCAAACCCACCAACCCATCAAACAGCTTATTTAAGAATGGCACCCTTCACAGCCACAGCAACTCAAAGTAGCTATCAAACCAAACTATCAACCAGCAAGAATCACTCTGCAGTGTAAGATGGCAGACATTCTGATTATAGAAAAGAACTCTTTCCTTGTCTACTGCACAGCAACAGTATATGCATGAATATGATGTTTACAATTATGTATGTTTCCATAATTCAAATTCAACTCAACTTCCACAACTGGAGCTCTAGATATCTGCCCTCTCACTTGCATCTGTTGCAGACCATCTGTGAGCCCTGGTACCCTGCAAGGGCAAAGCTGGCGGAGAAAGTATTTAAGGACAACCATAACAGTAGCAGAGGACAAAAGATTAATTATAAACTCCTATCTGTCTTTCAATAAAGTTGTCAGTCAGATGAATGACATCTTCCTTCAACAAATGACTGGAATCTTTCTGGTTCTGTCAATTTCTAGGACAAGTTATCAAAACACATCTTTCATGGGATACATGCATAACTACCTCAAACCGAAGGAGGCAATGATCATTACACGACAGAGGCAGAGATATCAATCTCCCCAACCACCACTCTGAATCCAAACATCAGATGCAGTATGTGCTCAGCCTTATGACTGGAGCTTACAGCTATCACAAAACTCTCTGCAGATACAGAAGAAGAGTCATCTACAGGGACAGTGAATTCACCAAACACAAGTCAGTATAATAAGGACCCCACCCAAACCTTTGGTTTGTAGAAGGGTAAGTTACAGATCTTGGCCAAATGCTGTTCAATATCTTAATCACTGATCTGGAAGAAAATATAAAATAATTGTTAGTAAAATTTGCTGATGGCACACAAATTGATATAATGATGTGGACTGGAGAGTTATACAGACCAATCTGGATTGCTTGGTAAGGTGGGTTCATATGAACAACATGCAGTTTAAACAGCTAAATGCAACTTCATACATTTAGAAGCAAAAAATATGGGTCACACTTCAAGATGGGGGACTGTATCCTGGAATGCAGAGACACTGAAAAGAACTTAGAAGGCATGATGGATAGGTGAGTGAGCATGAGCTCCCAGAATCATGTGTAGCTAAGAGGGCTAACACAATCATTGGATGTAGAAGCAGAGGAATATTGGGTAGGAGTAGAGAGGTGGCATTACCTCTGTAAACAGCATTAGTGAGACCATGAATGGAATATTATGTTCAGTTTTGGTAGCCACATTACAAAAAGGATGTTGAAAGTTGGAAAGGGTTCAGACGGGAGCTACAAGAATAATTTTAGGTCTGGAAAACTGTCTTATAGTGAGAGACTCAACCTGTTTAGTTTACCCAAATGAAGGTTAACAGATGACTTGATCACAGTTCATCAGTACCTACATGGGGAGAATATTTTTGCCAATAGAGGGCGCTTTAATCTATCAAAAAAACATAAATAATTCAATCCAACACTGGAATGCAGAAGCTAGACAAATTCAGAAGAAATAAGATACAACTTTGTCACAATGAGACTAGTTAACCATTTAAACAAGTTACCTATGGCGTGATAGAGTCTCCATCACTTGAAATCTTTAAATCAGCACTGGATATCTTTCTAAAAGACATGTTATACCTCAAATAGATGTTTATAGGAATGATGCAGAAATTACTGGGTGAGGTTCCATGACCTGTATTATGCAAGTCAAACTAAATGATCATAATGGTCCTTTCTGTCCTTAAAATCTATAAATCAGCTGATTTACTTCTGCTGGAATGTGATGACCTCATCTTAGCATGTACAACTATTACATGTACATGTATTAGTTTGGGTCATAAAATTGTCCAGCTGCTTTTTAAATCCAGCTCTAATATTTTATTTATGATTTCATGTGACTCTGAATTCCACATGCTGAGAGTACATATTTTTATAACTAACCATAACAACCATTTCTGAAAAGTATGTGTTTAGGGACTTTTCAAAATATATTTTATTTATATGGCAGATTATAGAGTCTCGATTGTACATAGGCAATTTCGATAGACCTTAAAACTTACAACCTAGGATATTACAAACCATAATAATTAAAGCATATATACCCAGCTTCTTCTGAAATATTATGAGCTACAGTATCCATCTGCAGTATGAAAAGGTCATTAAATGGATTTTTACATGATATTTCATAATGGCACCACATTGTCTCAATTTTTAATATGGAGCTGTTATACTGTTAATATGGATAAGCACACACTATTAAAAATGCTATAAAAAGAAATTATTCTACATGCAAATTAGCCAGTTTTCAAATGATAATAACTTGGCCATAGTAAAACACTTATAATATCCTAATAAAAGTAAATATAAGGTGAATCATAATTTTAACTGAATGAAAACAGTTGCTTAGTTGAAGAATATGTTGACAGCTCAGCTAACAAATTTAAATAATAAGTAGGAATTCTGCAAGGAAATTATTATGAAAGAATCAAAAGAGCAAATTTCAGAAAGAGAGAGAACTGCACTGTGTTAATAACTGCTGAATTTACATGGAAAAAGCATGGAAAGCACTACATTGATAAACAAATGTTAGTGGGTATTCAGTGATATTTATTTATCACGGGTATTCGTGATATTTATTTATCACGGCATTCCGTTAAGAAAGGTAGTTTTTATAATTCCAAATGTAGCAAAGTGATATGCAAAAGGAGAACAGGTGCTTCCATCACAGAAAAATTACAGATTCACCTTAAAGTGGGAAGTAAATATATTCTATATATTACAGGCACCGGTTTAGATTCTGTCACATATGAAAAATATAGTAAACATTCAAAACATTCAAGCTGCATTTCACCGACTCACTGAGGGTCAGGCCATCACTTGCCCTTTACACCCACATGGGTATTTGACCTTCAGAGATTATAAAGATTTCTAATAGTTTAAAGTGCCATAGATTTGTCTGAACTTCCATAAGGACATTCATCTGACCTGAGTAGAAAGGACTTTGGTTTATATCATTTAAAGAGTCCATAATACAACAGTGCAAACATTTTCTTTCATTACTATGCCTCCACCACACCTACTCCTAGTGCCAAACTGCAGTGTCAACACTTGAATACTGAGAGTCCCACGTGCTCAGTAGAACTTTGAACCCACAATCTTTTTACTTTAAAGTGTTAGGGGCATCAACGGAATCAAATTAACAATGAAAACTTGGTTTTAAAATTAGGGCTTCTTATTTGCAACATTTTAATACACATGGAATGGTATTCTTCTGCCAATAAAATTAAATCAGAAAACCCAGTTTCCAAATATTTTTTCAGCATTTAATCTCAGACTCTGTGCACTTCAGCTCTACATGATCCCTTCACCACATCATTGACATTATCTACACTAGAGGGTTCCTCCCCCCTTTGTTGCTAAGAATGGTGCAAACAATGAAAGCACTAGTACAGGAAGCTCTTGAGTAGCAATTGGTGTTTTAACAACTATGTCATCTAGGCCTGCTCCATGTTGTCTAGAATAAGTCTAGACAGCGATGCTAGCAAGAGCACTCCTAACATTGCTATCACCAGTGTACTTAAAAAAAATGGGTAGACATAACTTGTGTCTCACAGAAGTGGCATGAAGCTGAGGCAAGATGCAGGTACCAAGAACAGCCTGAAATATTGTGTGCAAGGAAGTGCAGCTGTACAAGCTAACATGTACTGGAAATGAACTTTCTTTTTAAGTCAGCAAGCATTTACCAGCAAAAATCAGTTTAACCAAAAAACAGACACCCTATTTGTAATGGGAATGCTGACAGACCTCTAACTATAGCAGAAGGAAGAGTCATAACTATAAGACTATAAAACTAAATCTATGAGTATGAAGCTTACCCAGGCAGGCCAAAATTCTTGGCAGCATGCTGCAATCATACAACTACGGCTCATTGGAACAAAAAGTGGCATATTCCCATTTCCTCTTGTTTTACGGAGTTTGGGGACTGATCCTGCCTTTAGATATCATATTTACCTCACAAATGGTTCATGTTTGTCTATTACAGATTGTTGAAACTCTCATGGCTACTGCATAACATTAAATGCTAATAAGAATATTGCATATTGAAACACATAAATTCTCTCAGAATGATACTTTAAATATATTTAAAAATGCATGGAGGCTTCTAATATGAAGCCTTGTATTACTCAGTAGCAATTTTGTTTTTTTTAGCACTCATTTGTAAACGTCAGTAGTAGGCCCAAGGGAGATCTCTATTTTTGCTAAAGAGACCATCAGCATCATGTTCAGTGATCATGTTACCCTCATTATATTATATGTATAAATATTTAGGTCGAGATCCATCTACATCAATGGGAGAAGGATTTAGTCCATAAATTACAATATATATTATGTGATATAATAAGAGATAATGTACAATAGACAACATGTTATATATAACATATGTAACCCAATTCTGTATGGTTAAGTACAGTTTGTACTACAATCAGCAGCTTCCATTTTTCACTTGATAATGTTCTTAACTTTTACCTCAAATGTAGTGAAGTTGGTTGCTGTTTTTCAGATCTGTTATAATTACATCAGTGAAAGCATCAGTGAGCTGACCATTAATTAACGACTGGCATAAGCTCTTCCTTATTATTCTAGGAAGGATTTGCATTTACCAAAGGGAAACTAGTTGATTAATTGAAATGACTATATTCAGTATCCTGTGCCAAATGCCAGTAATAATGAGTTGCTATTAGGGATGGGCAGTTTCATGTTTGCCTGAACGCACTCAAATATTATTGGTTGAAAACTGAGCACTATGAGTTTCTAATCACCATCTCTCCTAAAAGGAATAGAGAGGGAGACAGAAAGAACAAATTATAATGAAAATATAGGATGAAAATGGAGCAAAGAGTGAGCAGAGTGAAAGACAAACACAAACAATCTGTAGAGAAAAAAGAGCAGAGAATAAAAAACAGATACAGTACTACAGAGATGCCATATTAAGGTCCCCACATGTAGCAGAATAGCTTCAGGGGAAAGAAGAGCAGACATCTCCTATACCAGACTTTCCAAATAGTTTAGTTTTGACAAAACCTTGAATTCATAGAATCATAGCAATGTAGGGCTGGAAGGGACCTTGAGAAGTCATCAAGTCCAGCCCCCTGTGCTGAGGCAGGACTAAGTAAACCTAGACCATCCCTGTCAGGTGTTTGTCCAACTTTCCACAACTTCTATTGGAAGCCTATTCCAAAACTTAACTACCCCTATAGTTGAAAAGCTTTTCCTAATATCTAACCCAAATCTCTCTTGCTTCAGATTAAGCCCATTACATCTTGTCCTACCTTCAGTGGACATGGAGAACAATTGATCACAGTCCTCTTTATAACAACCCTTGACATACATGAAGACTGTTATTAGGTTTCCCTTCTTGGTCTTCTTTTCCCAAGGCTAAATATGTTCAGCTTTTTTAACCTTTCCTCATAGGTCAGGCTTTTATCATTTTTGTTGCTCTCCTCTGGATTCAATATTGATGAGAGGTTCTCACGGGTGCCTTGCAGTGCAATAGGCCTGTAGTAGCTAACTTGTCTTTCTACAGTGTTGGCCTTGAGTCCCATGGTCTAAAAGCACCAGAATGTCCTTTGCTTCAGCTGACTTTACCCTGCTGTGTGTCCCTTGTAACATCAACATCTAAACCTCATGTAATACATATATATCATTTGTGGATTTTCTCCAAGGTGCCAGAAGGGTGTTTATCACCTTCTTAGAGAAGTTATTGTAGTTCCTTCCTCTCAGCTTCCCAGCTGAAGAGTTAGGCAGCACTGGATATTGGTTCATCACAGGTCCCTGTTGCACTCTGGTGTGTACGTATGTGTTGGCAGTTTGAGGGGAAGTTTCAAGTGCATCTAAATCAGGGCCAAGAACCAAGACCTGAAGGTCAATGAAAAGGTGATTATGATCATTGTGACCTGTTCATTCATAATCTTCTTTACCATCTTTACTCAGTGGTTTCGGGGGGGAAGGAGAAGGGGAAAGAAAGAAAGAATCATAAAGGAGGCCTTCAGATAAGGGGACCACAGCCTCCACTTTTCAGTGTCTCTTCCTCATGTAGTACCTTTTGTACCTCATGTAGTATACCTTTTCGTTTTCCAACTGAATTTGAATGCAAATAGGATGATCCACAGGCTTGTAATTTGGTTGTGATGCACCAAAATGTTAGCTAATCTAAACTGCATTCAACAACAATACACTTAGACAGCAAGGGTCCATGATGCCGAATATCCATAGCCACATTTTATGGCTTTATTCCAGGCATCTAAAAGCTCCACAGAGTTATTACTGATCTGGTGCAGCCAGGTTAGTCATGAATAACTGCATGGCCACCACCAATCAATGGCCAGGCAATGCCCCCTCCAAAACTTTAGTCTGATCTTCAGGGCTCTATGTGGGTACTTTATCTCTAAGGCAGGCTATATGACCAATAAATGCTAGCTAGTGCTTACCAATGCTGACTTCAATCCTCTCAAGGTCAGTTCTCAATAATACATCTGATTTACTGATAAAATCAAACTATATTATGCCCTATAATTGCTACTTGCAACACATATAAAATGCCTGCTGCCTCCTGATGTCTTGTTTAAGCAATGTCCATGTTTCAGATCCATATAAGGATCAGAAGTACACAGGTTTGATAAATCCACCCTCTTTTGGCTCCAGACCCTATGCAGGTCCTTCATGGCTGAGGCTACTAAACTGATTATCCTTAGGATATCTGGCTGGCTATGCCCATCTGATGACAATTTACTGCCCAGATAGGTTAAATCATCCATTTTCATGGTTTGTCTGGCAGCACAGATGTCTTGTATTACAACTTTTGCACTGACACTCTGGATTTTTGTTTTTGCCCAAAAAATCCTTAGCCCAAGGGCAGCTACCATGTGCTGGAAGCTCTCTTGTGCATCTTTAAGGTCGTTTGCATCCTGGCTAAAGAGGACGACATTACCCACATAAATCAGGTCAGTAAAAGGAGTTGAACCAACACTTCTACTGGTATTTGCAGAGGTATATTCAAGGAGACAATCCATTGCATAGCAGAACAGGGCTGGGGCCAGGATATATCCCTGCTTCATCCTGGATCTAGTATAAAACTGGTTGGACCTATGTATCCCTCATCACACCTGTGTCCCTGAGTCATTATATAGCTTTTATATTAACCTCAAGAGTATGTTGGGAACACGAGTGCCTTATAGGGCTTTTCACAGGGCAGCTCTATCGACAGAATAGAGACCTGTCTTTAGGTCTACATATGCTGCTGTTAACAGACGATTGAATTCACGCTGGATCTCAGATAAAAGATGAAGAGCAAGTATAGCGTCCATTGTAGATCGCCCAGCAGTGAAGTCCAATTGCTCTGTGCAATGGTGTTTCACAAGGAGAGGCTGGAGCTGGGTGAATAGGACATGTGTAAAAACTTTTCTGGGAACAGAAAGCAGAGTTATTGGGCTGGAAGCTGCATCATTCAGTGCATGAGTCTTTCCCCATATAAAGTGGAGTGATGATTCACTCCATGCTGGGACAAAAAGTTGGCAAAATACTATGCAAATGGGCTCTATGGCAACCTGAGGTGTTTGGATGTTATGCTGTCAGGGGCGGCAGGACCTCAAGAAAATATTGGGAATGCTTTTCATTTTCTTTATGGCAGAGCAAATCTCTTCCAATGTGGGTACACCTACACAGGTTTGGGGATCAGACATTGCATCTACAACTGATGCACCTACATCTGGGCATGGAGTCATTTCAAGATGGTTAAGTGCAGCAGGACTTCTTCCCCCTGACGTTTTTCTCCCAGATGGTGGGAAACACTGGCCATATCCACTTATCTACACTGGATGGCTTATATTCAGGCCCCAGTTTCTCAGTCCTTGCAAGATGGACCAGGACCTTTGTAGGGCCTTCTTATGTCTCTTCAGATAGGGGAATCAAAAGGAAAACAAATATATATTCAGTAGATCTTCATATTCTGGAGTTTTGGAATGACAATTCTGTAATGATGGATTTCAGTTTTTCCACATGGATTATTGATCTCCTTATGGACTTGTTAAGAGAAACGAGATCTAAAATGGGTTGTATCCCATTGTTTCTCTTTGTACCATGAAGCATCTTTTGCCCTTTCCAAAGAACATGTCCCTCCACAGAACTGGTTCTATCATTCCAATGTGTAGGAAATGGATTACTGAATTCTTCATCTTCTGATGCTATGAAGGGTCTTCAAGATAGAATCAGTTATTTTCATTTACTTTGGGGAAAGCACTAACTCATCCCTGGGACAATGAGTGAGTTCAATTGACAGTCCTTCCCTGTTTATTTCAAGCACCCATTTTCTGAAGTGGTTCACTCCCAGATGAGGGCCCACTCTGAAGTGCCCTTCATTAAGGCATGGAGACTACATAGACTTAGCAAACCTAAAACTCACTAAAAGCTTTTGGAGTTGAATGATTTTTTCCACAGAATCCCAGGCATGGTTTTGCAAGTCTCAAGGCAGCAATGGCCTCCTAATATGTAATCTCTGTGCTGGAACCTGGAGGGGCATTGGCTTCAAAAGGAACGCTTGCCGAGACAAAATAGCTTGAAGACTCTCATGGGAAGATGGAAAAGATGTATTCTATTGTCTAAGTCCCAGTAACTGCTCTGTCTCAATGAACTTTAAAGAGCTTACCAAAAATTATTTTGGAGAAGAGCGGATGTAAGGCTGCAATTCCAGTTTCTTTAACTGGAGCCCTAGTTACCGCTGGGACATGACTTTGCAGGTTTTGAATATACCTCAGATCAGAGTCAGATTTTATGTAGGGGTTTTTTGTTTGTTTGTTTGTTTTTTGCACCCACTCACAATTGCCACCCCGTTGGTATAGACCTCCACACTAAGACTCTGCAGCCAGTACTCTCTGGGCCACAGCTGCTATATCCAAGTTTAGTCTGAGGCCAGGCCGACACTAAAAAGTTCAGTTGACCCAGCTACCTGAGCGATGTAGTTAAGCATATCCAACCCCTGTTAGACAGTGCTCAGTCAATGGAAGAATTCTTCTGTCAACCTATCATCTCTCAGGGAGATGAATTAACTACAGCAATTGGAGAACCCCTCCCGTCACTGTAGTGAGTGGCTACACTGAAGTGCTACAGCAGTGCAGCTGCAGTGCTGCAGCTGTAGCAGTTTAAGCGTAGACATAGGGCATGGCTACACTTGCAGATGTAGAGTGCTATGAGTTAAACCAGCCTTCGTAGAGTGCAGTAGGGAAAGCGCTGCAATCTGTCCACACTGACAGCTTCAAGTGCACTAGCCTGGCCACATTTGCGGCACTTGCAGCGGCATTGGGAGTGGTGCATTATGGGCAGCTATCCCAGCATGCAAGTGACTGCAACGTGCTTTTAAAATGGGAGGGGTGGGGTGGAGTGTGACAGGGAGTGTGTTGTGTGTATGTGGGGGGAGAGAGAGTGGGTTTTGGGGGGGCTGAGAGCATGTCATCATGCTGTCTTGTAAATTCAGACAGCAGCAAACCTCCCCCTCCCTCCCACCTCTCTCTCACACACAGCATTCCACAGTAACGGCTTGCATGCCGGCTGTCAGAAACAGAGCTTTGAAAGGGCATTTCCACATTCCTACAGAAGTTCAAAACAATGACAAGAGTGGTCACTTGACTTAAGGGGATTATAGGACGTTTCCGGAGGCTGATCAGAGCGCAGTAACGCAACACCTCGTTCTAGGGTGACCAGACAGCGAGTGTGAAAAATCGGGATGGGGGTGGGGGGTAATAGGAGCCTATATAAGAAAAAGCCCCAAATATCAGGACTGTCCCTATAAAATCGGGACATCTGGTCACCCTACCTCGTTCACACTGATGACCGGGCGTTGTAGCCAAGGCGCAGCAAACGTTATTCCTCTCGCCAAGGTGGAGTACCAGCAGCACTATAGCCACGGAGTCAGAGCGCTCTACGTGCCTTGCCAGTGTGCACGGGTAGTGAGCTAGTGCGCCCGGGGCTCCTTTATTGCGCTGTAACTCGCAAGTGTAGCCAAGCCCATAGTCTATGTGATTATCTTATTCTCCTGTCTGTGGATTCTACAGAAATATTCACTCAACTGGTATGACTATGCCCTTTACTAAGGAGGCTGCAGCAGGATTAACCTTAAGCAGAATAACAAAGACTTTTTGGTCCTTAGTTATATCTCGATCTTGATAGGGAATTCCCACTGCACCTTAATCACACCCTCATAAATCAGGTGAGGAAGAATTACACAGCTCTTCTGCAATTTTGCAGGGGTTGTGTGTGTGTGTTTGTGATTTTCTAAAAACATACGCTCCTGTGAAATTAGATTCCCATTCATGCTTCATTCTGGGAAATTTAATTGAAAGTCTCAAATATTTGGCTCAGTGCCTGAGCTTTAGAGATCTCTCCTTCTCTTTAAAGGATCTAGAAGGGAGACTCTCTTATAAGAGGTTTTAAGACTTTGTGCTGTCCCGATAAGAGTTCATTGTGAGACATACCTACACCACCAGTCTTTGGGACAAACTTCTAAGAGAAGGCTCTGAGAGGGAGCATATTACCAGATAGACAGAAAGGACAGTCTGCAGGCGTATCTCCTTCATGTTTCCCTAAGGAAAATAGTAGCCACTTTATGACCTCCTATGGGACCGATGGAAGTCCATCTCCATGGGAATGTGATCTGAATCACTTCACTCTGTGACCTCTGCTACTGCGTCAAGGCTGTACACAATGAGTAGTGAGGTGGCGCCACTAGACACAAATGACTCTCTGATATCAAAGAGGTCACAGGAGCTAGCACGGTTAACGGCAGCTTGAGGCCTTGCAGGTAACTCAGCTTGTAGGAAGGAGGGATTCTTTGCAGCCTTCTCAGCACAGAGTTTGCTTATGTGCTGGCTGGCAATAGAATTTCTTCTTCACAGTTGCCGGGGGGAGACCTTGCATTCCCCTGAGATTCAGGAGGTCCCAGTGAAGTTTTCCTGCTTGCTCTACAAGCTGTGACAATAGGGATCCACTGCTTTTTAAAAATGTAACCCCTGATTCCACATCACTGATTTTGACATGGTCTCTGTGACGGGAACTTCCATGCCGCCTGGTAAACCCTCTGGGCATGGACCTCACCCACCTGCCAATAGGAAGCTGGGTTCCTGCCATCTCTGCCATTTCTCAGTGGGGAGGGGAAGTTAGGCATTTTCCTCCAAACCCTCCTCAGAAAACCAAAATATATATATATATTTTTTACATTTAGCCATTTTGAGGAGAAAAACCTGAGAACCACTGAAGAAACTGAGAGACATTAAGTTAAAATTCTTTTACAAATCCTGTGAGAGCTTCACTACAAAGGGAGAACTGGAGCCTGCCGTGAGTGCTGCTGGAGGCAGAGAATTCTGGAAACTCCTGCCTGAGGGGAGACCAAAGCCCAGGCTCAGAGCAAAGGTCTTTCCCCAGTGTCTATAGAGACGGTAAACTTGACTGTGAAGACTGTATAACAGTGGTGGGCAGCCTGTGGCCTGCAGGCCGCACGCAGCTCATCAGGGTAATCCACTGGTGGGCCACGAGACAGTTTGTTTACATCGCCTGTCTGCAGCCACGGCCGCATGCAGCTCCCAGTGGCCACGGTCTACCGTTCGCGGCCAATGGAAGCTAAGGGAAGCAGCGGCCAGCACGTCCCTGCGGCCCGGGCCACTTCCCACAGCTCCCGTTGGCTGGGAACGGGCCACTGTGGCCACTGGGAGCTGCAGGTGGTCGTGTCTGCGGATGGTCAGTGTAAACAAACTGTCTCACAGCCTGCCAGCATATTAACCTGACAGACCGCAGGTTGCCCACCACTAATTTAAACACATGCTTAACCACTTCATATGCTTAAGTCCCAAGCTTAAACTGAAGCTTTAGTTTTCAAACCCACATAGCTATTTAGATTCCACCAAAGCATGTATAGGCTTTTGCTTAACAAATATGCATTCTAATTGCCCTATAACATGATGTCATTTGTTATTGTGCATTATGGGATAACCAGTCATCTGCCTCTCAGCTTTGTTTTGTAAAAAACTTAATGAAAAACTTATGACACTGCAGAAAAGAAAGTAGCACTTTGTTTATCTTGGCTGCATCTCCTCATTAGGGCTTTGGTTTTTTAATTTGTGTTAATTTCTCTTTAATTGTAATAGCACTTCCATGTGCACATTTTCCTTAATTAAAAAAAGTTTGGCCACATTTTGGGCTGATTGCAATGACGTCAATAAGAGTTGCCCTGGATTTAAATCATTACAGAATTTGGTGTTTTAGATTTAAGCTTTACAAATTGACTGATACTTTCCTTATTCTGCAATGCCAGGACACAGAGAAGTCACTGTTGACCAAGGATCTGAACCTTAAATTTTCTGCTAATCATACTAATAAGAAATGAAAAACTGATCTTCATTCTGCTTTCACTTACAGTGCTTTTACACAAGTATATCTCCATTGACTGAAATGGAATCACTCCTGATTTACCCTTGTGTAAGTGAAAGGAGATTCAGGTCCACAGAGCAAATTCCTTTTCAAAACAGGATTTGGAAAAGGTTTCTGACCTCTTCTTATTATGTGGCATCTCCATTACTGGAGGTTTGCAACCATGGTACAATCATCTGCTAATCTCTTTATGGATGAATAATCCTTTTGATACCCCCAGGATACCACATCCTCCATTCAAGATCTTTTTTTTTTCTGCCTTGTGTTCCTCTGCAATCAACTTTCTCTTCCAGTGCTCGGGGGTCTGAGGCTCTGAACCTCTTAAAGTATGCCCTGCAAATCAAATCTCTTTTCATAAGATCTCTGACTAGCATTTGCTGAGTTCCAATCATCTCCAATACCTTTTCATTGGTTATTTGGTCTATCCATGATATTTTCAGAATTTTTCTATATCACCATACATTGAAGGATTCTAATTTCTTTATTATTGATTGTTTGAATGTCCATGTTTCACAGACATAATTTAACACAGACCAAATGTAAGTTTAAAGTTAGAAGTTAGTCTTTAGATTTATGCCCCTTCTCATGTATATTCTTCCGGAATGTCTCTTTGGCTCTTGCTATTCTATTGCTGACTTCAATATCCAATCTTCCATCTTCTGTAACAATAATCTCAGTTGCTGTACATCTGTGTTGTTCACTGGAATCATGCGTGTTTTCCCAGGATCTTTGCATATCACCATAATTGTTAAATGCAAGATATAGTCCCAATTCAAAAAAGAAAGAAAGAAAGAAAGAAAGAATCCCTATTCAGCATGTGTATTCAAGCGTGTGCTTAAATGCTTTCCTGAGCCACAGCCTAAGGGTTCATAGCTAACTAATCCCCAAGCCTGACTCTCTCTTCTCCCTCCCCACCCCAAAAAAAAACAGTTAAACTACAACATTTCCAATATATGAAACCACTAAAGTTCATTGGGCCAAATTCTCACCTGGTATAAATCAGCATAACTCCACTGATGTCAATGCAGCTACACCAGGTTATGCTAGCTGAGGATCTGGCCCTACATTGGTTGCTTTCTCTTTCATTAAGGGGTTTCTAAGTCTTGTGTTATTTATGTGACATTTTCAAAAATTAATCTATGTCTCTGATGTATTCAAAGGACACAAAAGTATATCCTCATACATTACTTGCATAGGAAAAGTGTATTTGCATTCAAATAAGGATTTTATCTTTGTATGTATAATAAGCTTTAGCTTCAGTTTACCTAATTAATTCCCACCAAATTTCTGTTTTCTCAAAACTACACATTTGGTTTTTTAGTATCCAGACAGATAATCCTCCTTGTTTATCCCGTTTCCTGAAGTGATTTGCAAAAGTACAGAATTTCTGCCAGAGAAAAAAAAACTTTCTCTAATGACAACAGTTTCCCAGTAAGCACAAAGTCAAATGTCAGTGCACTTTGTTAAAGCCACATTTCATTTATCAACATTTCCAATACACCAATGTCCTTGTTAGTTTCTTATACTGTATTTCAGGTATTGTGTATTTCAAGACCATTCATGGTCAGGGCCGGCTCTAGGATTTTTGCCGCCCCAAGCTAAAACAATTTTGGCCACCCCCCACCCCCGGTTTTTTAATTACCCCACCCCCGGCCCCGCCTCAACTCCGCCCCTTCCCCAAATCCCCAGCCCTGCCTCCTCCCCCCAGACTCTCAAGCCTAGGAGGGAGGGAGGGAGGGAGGGGGAGAAGCGGCGCGCGCACCGCGGCCACTCGGAGTCTCCCCCTCCCTCCCAGGTTCTCAAGCCTAGGAGGGAGGGGGAGCAGCAGCACACGAATCAGCTGTTTCGCGCGCCGCAGCCGCTCGGGATCTCCCCCTCCCTCCCAGGTTTGAGAGCCTGGGAGGGAGGGATCCCGAGCGGCCGCGGCGTGCGAGCGGCAGCAGCAGCGGAGGTGAGCTAGGGCGGCCGGGGCACATTTTTTGGGGCGGCAGGGGCGGCATTCTGGCGACGGCCATGCCGCCCCTAAAAATGTGCCGCCCCAAGCACCAGCTTGTTTTGCTGGTGCCTAGAGCCGGCCCTGTTCATGGTATAAGTAAACAAAAATCCAGGCAAGTAGTGTATGTTAAAAGTATAATAACATTACTGTTTCTCGGAGTCTGAACCTGCAGTCACTAGGAGTTGAGGGTGCCCACGCATCCCATTATTTGGCCTTTACTTTGTAAAATGGAAATTTCAGAAGAGTACATTAAGCACTGCAAACCTATTCTAAGAAGAGGTTTTTTTTGTCCCAATGATGCAGTCCTTTCTCTAGCAAAACCCACATTAATTGTAATGGGGTAACATGCATCAGAATTTCTGCCTCCTGCGTGTGCCTTCCGCCAAGATTTGTGTATCTCAAACATACCACGACTTGGTGACTTGCAGAACTGCAGTGTACTTTGGAGTCCAGGCCCAAATTAACCAATTTACAAGAGGTGCACTTGCACCCCAACCATCAGAAAAACACACACATACACAAAACCCAACCGAGGGCCAGGAAAGGGGCAGGGCATCACCTACACTCTAAGATGAGAGCCAGTGGGCTGGAGTGGGGTCCAGGCCAGGAACCACTGCATGATGAGTGTGGGATGGGTTTGCTCTCCCCAGGACTTGACCCCTAGGGGCAGGACCTGACTACCACCTTCTGGGGGCAGGGAAGGTGGTGTCCCTCCTCCTCCTAGTTGCCGTAGTGCACAGGGCCCCAATATTCTTGAATCCTGTCCTAATAGAGTCGGATGTGTCATCATGTACATTTGATTGTGGGGATATTATGTCTGCATCATCATTTACTTCATTTTATCCTCAGGACATCTTTTCACGCACATATGCTTTTTTTATGAATTCACGTGAGGGAGGCTGGGGGGATGGAGCACAGGTCCCCCACCTCATTGACTGCTAAAAATGTAGTGAGGGCTCCACCTCATCCCTGGCTGATGTGATGACCGCTCCAATCTATTTAACTAATCTGCTTCAATCTATTTAACTACTGTTCATATTACAAAATATTTAAGTGCCATAAATGAGATAACATTGTTATTGTTGCCAGTTTAGCCTGAGCAGTTAACCAATATTCAGGGTCTTGAATGATTGTTTCTGTTAGGAGGAAAAATGGATGATATGAGTCTGGTATATTCTTTAGTGCAATTCTGTTTATTTACAGAAAAGTACAAAAAGTCCTGTTCCTCAGAACATCAGAGGAATAAACAACAGCAGGACATTTCTTGCTCACAATTTCCAAGTCTGCCTTTCTCGCCTGTCCTGTGTCCCAAGGAGCTCTATCTCCACTCCCTCCCAGGGCTATACACATGACTGCTTTGTTCGTGTCTCTTGGCTTTCTGCCTCCAAAATACTCAAAGCTTGCCAAATGATCCCTTAGCCCCTATTTTGTAATCAGTCCCAGGAAAACCCCAGAGACCACAAAATTAGCCCTGCTCAGGTTTTGCTATGTGGCCCAGTGCCTTGGGCAGTAGCCTCCTATTGTTTCAGCTATCACTACTTAAATTGGCTTTCAATTGCTCCTGCCCATTAGCCTGAAAGGTGGGTGCTTTAACCAGGTCTGTGATTGTCTATGGATCAAACAATCACTTGATGCCAGCAATTAACACCTTTCAGCACAATATTATTATTGTTTATATTGTTATTGAGATCTTAAATGCACAGGTGAAGAAATTCACATCGGCATCTCAAGTTATGGTGCCATGGGAAAGAAGGGGGCTGTGAGCAGCAAGGAAGGAGAGAGGTGCTATATAAGATGTGAAGAAGACAAGAGAGATGAGGTACAGAATGGGAAGGGAAAGACTTGAGGCAATCAAGAAAGGGAAGGAAAAATATATGCGAAGATTTTCAAAAGTGACTAGTGACTTGGGGTGCCTCCAGTTTTGTGTGTTTGACTTTAGACTCTTTAAGGGGACTGATTTTCAGAGGATGGATGCTCAACACTTTATGAAAATTGCTCATCTATAAAGGTGCCCCAGATCGGGCACCCAAAAATCAGTAGTCACTTTTGAGAATCTCAGCCATAAGATGTCAAGTATCAGAGGGGTAGCCGTGTTAGTCTGGATCTGTAAAAAGCAACAGAGGCCTTGGCTACACTTGCAGATGTACAGCGCTGTGAGTTAAACCTGACTTCATGCAGCTGAGTAGGGAAAGCACTGCAGTCTGTCCACACTGACAGCTGCCCAGCGCACTGTCATGGCCACATTTGCGGCAATTGCAGCACTATTGGGAGCGGTGCATTATGGGCAGCTATCCCACAGAGCACCTTTTCCCATTCTGGTGCCGTGGGTTGTGGGAAGGGGGCATGGGTGCGGGGCATTCTGGGTCCTGTCCCAATGCCCCGTGATGCATCGCTTCGCATCCCAGAAATCCCTTTGTTTCCGTCCACCTTTGGCGCCATCTTTCAACGGTTTCTGTGCAGCGCGATCTGTCTGCGGGAAATGGAGTCCGAACTGCTGAGGCGTATGCTGACGAGTCTCGCCAGCACATCACGTTTGGCTGTCGAACTATTCCTTAAGATCCAAAGTGACAGTGAGAGTGAGGGTGAGGAGTCCGACGATGCTATCGCGCCGCGTAACGCATACGACACGAAATTGCTTGTGGCATTCACGGACATGCTCAGCACCGTGGAACGCCGGTGCTGAGCTCGGGAAACAAGCACCGAGTGGTGGGATCACATCGTCATGGAAGTCTGGGATGACGAGCAGTGGCTGCAGAACTTTCGGATGAGAAAAGCCACTTTCATGGGACTGTGTGAGGAGCTCGCCCCCACCCTGCAGCGCAAGGACACAAGATTGAGAGCTGCCCTGACAGTGGAGAAGCGGGTGGCTATTGCAATCTGGAAGCTGGCAACTCCAGACAGCTACCAGTCGGTCGCAAACCAGTTTGGAGTAGGAAAGTCGATCATTGGAATCGTGTTGATGCAAGTTTGCAAGGCCATTAATCGCATCCTACTCAGAAGAACCGTGACTCTGGGTAACGTGCAGGAAATAGTGGATGGCTTTGCACAAATGGGGTTCCCTAACTGTGGAGGGGCGATAGATGGGATGCACATTCCTATTCTGGCACCACCCCACCTAGGATCTGAGTACGTTAATTGGAAGGGGTATTTCTCTATGGTTCTCCAGGCGCTTGTGTATCACCGTGGGCATTTCATTGACATTAACACAGGCTGGCCCGGAAAGGTGCATGACGCACGCATCTTTCGGAACACTTGGCTGTTCAGGAAGATGCAGGCCGGGACTTTTTTCCCAGAGCGGAAGATCACGGTAGGGGAAGTTGAAATGCCCATTGTGATCCTTGGAGATCCCGCTTACCCGTTAATGCCGTGGCTCATGAAACCCTACACAGGGAGCCTTGACAGCAGCAAGGAACGGTTCAACTACAGGCTGAGCTGGTGCCGAATGACTGTGGAGTGTGCCTTTGGCCATTTAAAGGGCCGCTGGCGATCTCTGTATTGGAAGCTGGACTTGGCCGAAAACAGCATCCCCGTGGTTATATCCACGTGCTGTGCCCTCCATAATATTTGTGAAGGGAAGGGTGAAAGATTCACTCAGGCATGGACCTCCGAGGTTCAACACCTGGAGGCTGAATTTGCACAGCCAGAGAGCAGGGCTATTACAGGGGCCCAGCGCGGGGCTGCAAGGATTAGGGATGCCTTGAGGGAGCAATTTGAGGCTGAAAACCAGCAGTGATATCTGGTGCCCTGCACAGGAGTGAAGTGCAGTAGTTCCAATCTTTAGGAATCAGTATCTGCTTAGCAGACAAGCAGACTTGCAGTGCCTGTTTATTTCCTGGACTAAGGACTCTTTTACTTTATGCAATAATAAAGAATGTTTTCAAAGCCAAAGAATCCATTTATTGAAAAGAAAAAAAAATTTATTGAAAAGAAACAAGGGGGTGGAGTGGGGAACGGTACAATCACAGATTCACGTATGTCCTGTCTGGTGTGCTGTGCAGTGAGTGCTGCACTTCAGGACAGCTATACTGCATGGTGATGGGGGTTGAGTGCAGAGGGTAAGGGTCATGGTTTTCAGGGCTGGGTGGTGAAGATACTGGTGTTGGAGGCAGCGGGTGGCGTGAAGAACACGGAAGTTGGGGAAAGTGGGTTGGAGGTGACAGTGGGGCACAACGGAAAGAGTTTTGGGACAAGGGCTGTAGGGGGGGTGGCGTTTGCGTTTGCGGTACTGCTCCTCTTTCTGCATGGCTACCAGCTCCTGGATAGCATCTGCTTGGCGCTCCAGGACGCTTATGAGCCTATCAGTGCTTTGCTGCCAGTGCGCGGTGCTTTGCCGCCGGTGTGCTGCGTTTTCCTGGCGGATCCTGCTTTCTCTCTCCCTCCAGTCCTGTGCTTTCTCATTCTCTTTAATAGATTGCTGCATCACTTCTTGCAGCATGTCTTCTTTGCTTTTTCACGGTCTCTTCCTGAGTCTTTGCAGTCTCTGAGCAGGCGATAAGAGGGACGGCTGAGGTCTCAAGGTTGATGCAGCTGTATAGGCAAAATGCAACATTTAACACAGGCAGCATTGTTTATACCAGACAGAGTAATGATTCCCCCCACACTTAAGGAGTAGAAAACACACAGGGTCTACACAATAGCATAATTTTCCCGTCCGAAACAGAGCACACATATCCCACGGGAGCCTCAAAATGGTGAGTAAGGGGGACTGATTGTTTCACAGCTGCACTGTCCTCTGGGTTTCTGTGCCTTGGGGAGAGCCAACAGCTTCAGGGGGCACCTACACTGAACACTGTCCCAACATTTTCCACAGGAGTTCGTCCTGGACGATATCTCGCTGCTGAGGGTGACCTGGGAAGCAAGGGAGGGTCTTCTACTGCAATGCGGCTTCCGTCCTGGCCCATATGCAGCTTGCCTGTGTGCAGCAATGGTCCTTTTCTTATTGATATTCCAACATTCAGACTTGTATTTTAAGAGTAGGTAGTAGTATATACTTTATCCACATTTTTATTTGTAAAAGACAAATTATTGTCTATATTGCTGACCCTTTCCATTTCTTTAGTGTTATCTATTTGCCGAGAGGACCAGAACACATAAGGCCAGCCAGATGTATTTTCTTTATGAAGCAAATTGCCAGCACTAGTTTATTAGTAAGCGAACTAATCCAGTCCTTAGGAAGCCAATAAAAGCTCTTGCTCCCTATATTAAATATTCCCATTTGCTGACAGAGCTGATTGGCTCATTTACAGTCTTTTGTCAGACTTTCCAATCAGCTTCAGAGAGACAGGGAACACTACAGCTCTGAAAAATCAAGGAGGGGGGGGGAATCTTGTTTTTGAATCAACTTTTGCTTGCTGCCTCTTCAAATAAGGAAATGTGCAGCACAAAGTGTATGCTGGCCAGTATCCAAATCACACTATGAATCCCTGGAATATATCCCAGTATTTTAATCTGAGGAGGAAATGCTTGGAAAGGAGATGTTGCTGGTCTTCCAAGAGGGAAAACTATTCAACTGGGAGGGGGAGAGGGGGAGTGAATAAAACTCAGACTAAGGAAGTGTGCAGCTGGTGCCTCTGAAAGACTACTTACACCTGCTGGTGATGAAACATCAATAGGTCAACTGCCTCACTTATTGGATCCAACTTTTCCTACATCATCACAACACACACATCCAAGGCAACTTGCTTTCTCTGCAGAAATCTAGTGAGCCCTGGCATGCCTAGAAGTGATGCTGGCACATTTAGGCACCATCTATACAATTTGAAAAAGCCACCGACGCTTTTAAAGCACTTTTACTTCCATTTCTTAAGTAGCTAAATGAATTGGGATGAGAAAAAAAGTATTCAGGGTTAACAAAGTCTAACTGCATCTGGTGTTACATGGAAGCAACAAAGCAGCTTGGAGAAGAGCAAAGCTTCTAGCAGCTGTTGCAAAAACAGAGCAGACAATTAAGATTCCAGCTGCAGAGGGAGAGAAAACATGTAATCTGGTGTAATAGTAATAATCAAGTACAGTGAATTTGAGGAAACAGAATTGCCTTTTGCTCCCAAATTAGACTATATTCTAGACGAGAGAAGAACAACTAATGATGTGTGAGTAAGACGGAGTAATCAGCAGTGATTCTGGTTGGTCTGGTGTTTTCCCCTTTCTCTCTGGCCATTGCACAGCCTTCCCCATTATGAACTTAAGGCCCATCCTGACCTGAGCTGACCTCCAGGGCCTTTGCAAGTGACAGAAATTCAAAGAGGAGTCACTGTGTATCTAGGCACCAAGTTCTATTTTTAGTTTGGGAGAAGATATTAGGTTTTGCTCTAGGGGTTCAGCAACAAGCCATGGAGGTCATCTTTCAGCTACAGGTGTCAATGCCTTTCTTACCAAAACATTTTTCAGTGGCAAACAAACTAACCTTCCTCATCCTTGTCCTCCCTGCCACCTCCTTCATCCCCCTCTGCAACAAGTGGCACAATTCTGCCCCTTGAGCTGCCAACCCTCCCGCAAATAATCTATGACTCATCTAACAGCTTCCAAAACCGTCCCCACTTAAACCTCCACATCAACAATGCCAGTTACAAGAATGATCTGTATCTGAATATGTAAATAATTGATTAACAGATACAGTGCCAGTAGGTGGCACTAAAGAATAGGTAGCATACTGGGTTTTGTAGGACTAGTAAAACTTTAAATAATAAAGGGATGGGCTATTCTACCCATTTCTCCCTTTTTGGGGGGGGCCCTTAAAAGAAAGATTTTGTGGTGAAAGTATGAATAACATCTCCAGCCCATCACAACTAACTTCTCTTTTTGTCAAAATGACAGTTATTACTGACTTTGACGCCATCTAAGAGACTGGCAACAATGCGTGGCGGAGCAGGGTGAGGGGGTTTCTTCTAAAAAACCCCATCTACAGATAAAGGGAAAGATAACAAGGGGCTTGTTAACCGTGTTTAATGTTCTCTCTGGGTTATATTAACACCTTTGGCCCCATTTGTTCCATCCAAATTAATACAACAGACAGCAGATCAGTGTCACAGGTGACAATAAATGGCCAAATCCTGGTCCCACTGACTTCAGTAGTGTTTAGGAGCTGTTCCAAAAGAGAAGAATCCTAGTTCCTAGTCCCCTGATTTAATGACCAGATAAAAGTCCATCCCTTATCAGTTCAGATAAGTTAGATGGCAGCATTATGGATAATAGGCACAGATAAATGAGCTTCCGAAATCCAGAGATCACAATTCAACTTCTGCTTTAGAAGCCAACTGAAAATGGATACACTGATTTCCTCCCAATCTCTGTTAGTTGTCCATGATTCAGCATGATTGGCCTGAGGAGAGAGAGACAAAGTTGAGGTGCAGCTTGAGGAGCTGTCTGAGGAAGCCTGCACAGTTTTGCACTACAATATGGTCCTAGTCAGGGCTACAAATCCTTCACGCATATCTGATTCACACTCAAAAATATACACCAAAAATTTAAAAACAGGTAACCTTCCATTGAACCAACTACTGGGGACAGTTAGAAAGAAGGGTCTAAATTCAGAGGTGCACGTTACACATTGCGTATAAATTAGTCAAAATGTGGATGTATGTGTGAGAAATAGAGAAAGCAATACAGTGGAGCTTGCATTGATTTGGTGTGAATTCAGGAGCTGTTCAGAACAATTGTACTTTAGAAGTCAAGGGATGAATAGCAGGAATACCAACATATTAAAGAATATAAAATAGAGGCCCTGATTCAGATTTTACACCAATTTTATACTGATGAAACTCCATGGACTGTAGTGGAATTACTATGAATTTACATCACATTAAATAAGAGCAGAATCAGGCCTTTTCTTTTCCACCCTTCCGTTACCTGCCAATCATTCTACAGGCCCTCCTACCCCAGTGTAGGTTGCTCCCAAATTTAGTCTTACTATTAGAAATCAATGGGGAATTCTGCTTACAAATTGATTGCATGATATAGCCCATAATTATGAAAAAGGCCAAAATATTGATTCATTCCTTAGATCTTCTGAGAAAAATCACACAAAGTGTAGCTATAATTAAGTATAAAGAGTTGAAGAGTTTTGCTTCTGTATTAAGTAACAGAACTCTGGAGACATATAGACTAGTTGATGCAGATAATTGTTTTATACCATTATAAAACAAACATTTTTGTGGTATTATAAGTTTACACTTGGGCCTTTCAGACCTAAACATAGGAATATATAAGGAAGCACATAGTGAGTTTTCCCAAAGATGAATGAGCTAAAATGATAAAGAGATGATACATAGGATTAATTGATTAAAATAATTGTTTTTCCACTAATTTTAGAATTTCAGTAAAAGAAAAATAAACAAAATCAAACTAAGGCTCCTTTTATATTCCTTTTTTTGTATATAGTTATTGTAGGACTGTTTAAAGTTAGACTTATTTTCTAGAACATAAAAACAACAAAAACAAGTGTATCTATTAATCTGGGTTATTGGGTGAAATTAGATTCCTCAGAGAAAGCAATTCCAAATATAAGAACAATCATCCTGCGGTGTTTGGCTTTAGAAACTGTTATGACTCACTTGTTTTCTGTATACTGCATCTTCAAATTTCCAAGACTGTGCTTCTGTAACCATTTTGAAACGTGAGGTTCAATAGAGATATACACACTATGCTCTCAGAATTTACATTCTTAATGTTTTCTTAATCTAGACTAAAGCCATTTAAACTGAAAGCATCCTTTTGCTCTGTCTGTATGAAGAAACATAACACATAACAAGAAAGGCTCTGATAAATTAAACAAATGAGAACAAAAAATAAATAATTCTGACGTTACAATTGTTAGAAGTTTACTTTGGATTACTGTAAACTATAGAAAAGAACGACACAATTCAGATATTGAGCAGTCATCCACTCTGTTCATTCATTAGCAATATGTGAGGCTTGAGAACACTCGGATGTGATCCCATTTTAATTCTTATTGAAACTAAAAATCAATTGATCTGTGATGGACATTAGTTTCAGTACAGCAAATATGAAAAGCTTCACACCTAGCAATTGATGTCTGAATTAGACCAAATTAAAGGATTCGGTATACTTGATTATGCCACTTGTCAATAAAACCATAACAAGCCACATTGAAAACTGCAAATGAGTAACAGTGAAAGAGTATTATGAAAACTGCTAGAAGATGTGCATGATAATGGTATTATTACCCCTTTTGACCCAAGCAGTTAGCCAAAGTTCAAGGCCCTGCAGTGGTTTCCATTAGGAGGAGAAATTGATGATTGAGTCAGGTATCTTTGATGCAATCCTGTTTATTTACAAAGAAGTCCTGTTTCCCTGAACACAAGAGGAAATAAATAGGGGTAGTTTCTTTGCTCACACCACCAAGCCCCTTTCACCCAGCACTCTGCCCGAATGTACTCTCTCTAGGCCTTTCTCAGCATCATGCTCTCAGTCTCTGTTTAGGCGATGTCTGGTATGTCCTGGCTTTTTCTCTATATCTGTTTCTGTGGTGTTTCTCTTTCACACACATACACACACCCCTCTTCTAAAAACAACACACAGCCAAGCCCCCTCCCACATAATTTGAATTCCATAATGGTCTCCCACATCCCATTTCTTCAGGCCATAACATGTGCCTGTATTTGGGATTGAGGCCTCTATTGTTCCATAAAAGTATCCTTTTCTTCTGTCTGCATGAAGGATTATAATTATAACACATACCCTAACCCTAGCTGCCATATTTGAGGTTGGGAAGAAATTTCCCCCTGGGTCAGACTGGCAGAGACCTTTGGGGTTTGGGGGGGTTTCCTTCCTCTGCAGCATGGGGCACGGGTCAACTGCAGGTTTAAATTAGTGTAAATGGTGGATTCTCTGTAACTTGAAGTCTTCAAATCCTGATTTGAGGACTACAGTAGTTCAGCCAGAGGTTATAGGTCTGTTACAGGTCTGTTATAGGTCTGTTATACTATTACAGAAGTGGATGGGTAAGGTTCTGTGGCCTGCAACATGCAGGAGGCCAGACTAGATGATCATGGGGGTCCCTTCTGGCCTTAAAGTTTATGAGTCTATAAAGGAGCTTAACTACTTCTTGGTGCTGTTTTATATGAAGAGCAGCACTTACCCCCACCAATTCTAATGATCTTTCACCCAGCCCACATCAGTATTTAGTAAAGGCATAGGCTTGGCTGTGATTAATTGTACTAACAGCAAAAAATAGGCCATAGTCTCCCCCTGGTCTTTGTGAGGAACGTTCACTGATATCAGTAGAGCTGCCACATGAGAACTGTGGGTAGAAATGGCCCAAAGTAAATGTCAGTTTACTATGAAAGACAAGGTAAAAGTCTCAGAGGTACATATTATAGGTTCAAATAACTCAAAAACAATTCATCTTCTCACATCCAAAATTAAAATGGTGAAACTGAGCTGACTTGCTAAAAAATGAAAAAAGCAAGTTTCTAGATGAATAATAATGCTGTTGTTAGTATATATGAGGGTCTGGTAGAATCACATCTTATTAAGGTTACTTGGCACTTCCCATTATAAGACCTTGTTTTCAGTTGCTTATAACTTTATCAAAGTTTAGCCATTTGAGCTGAAACTTTCCATACTGAGTGTCTACCTCTGGCAGAGCTATTTATTTATTTTTCTTGTTGTGGGAAACATTTAGCCAAAACTGTTCAACTGTTTCTGAGAATGAAGTTAGGGAAAATACATTTTGCCCATGTTAAAAAATTCTGGTCACCATTTCTTTCAAATTCTCTAGTACAGGGTTTCTCAACCCATGAGTCGGGACCCAAAATTGGGTTGCCAGAATGTTTCAAAGGGTCACGTGGCAGCTCCTGAAGCTCCCGTCCCACAGGGCTGGCTGGGTCGCCTCCCTGCTCCAGGCACTGCAACCTCTAGGATCCCAGTGCCACTCAGGTTTGGCCCAGCTATCATGATCATGGGCATCTGGGTAGGCCAAATATGAGTGAGTAGCACTGCAAACACACGAGCCAGGTAACAACTCCACTCACACAAATTTGGTCCAGTCAGGGGGGGCAGGGCCAAGCTAGAGCAAAGCTGCAACCCCGGAGGTTGCAACGCCCAGAGTGGAGAGCCAAGTCCCGTCAGTCCCACTGCACTGGAGCTGCAGGAACTGCCACTGTGGGGTGAGCGCCAGGTAGGATCCAAAGCCCACACACACACACACACACTCACCCACCCTGGAGGGCAAGACCCAACTGAAACCACCTGAGGGCCTCCACCCCCGGACTATTTACTGGGTTGCGACATGCCATAAACATTTACAAATAGGTCCTGAGCCCAAAAAGGTTGAGAACCCCTGTTCTAACACCCCTATGCTTTGTAGCAGGGACATAAAATTGGGGAGAAGGGTTTTGTTAGAGATGTATATTTTGCCATGAAAATCTGCACAAATTTGGCAGAGTTATAAGCTTTTGATAAATCACATTTTCTATGTATCAGAGGGGTAGCCGTGTTAGTCTGAATCTGTAAAAAGCAACAGAGGGTCCTGTGGCACCTTTGAGACTAACAGAAGTATTGGGAGCATAAGCTTTCGTGGGTAAGAACCGTACAAATAAGCGATGGCCACATTAACACCACCCTATACCGAAAACCCACCGACCGCTATGCCTACCTTCATGCCTCCAGCTTCCACCCCGGTCACACCACACGATCCATCGTCTACAGCCAAGCACTGAGGTACAATCGCATCTGCTCCAACCCCTCAGACAGAGACCAACACCTACAAGATCTTCACCAAGCATTCGCAAAACTACGATACCCACACAAGGAAATAAAGAAACAAATCAACAGAGCCAGACGTGTACCCAGAAGCCTCCTGCTACAAGACAGGCCCAGAAGAGAAACCAACAGAACTCCACTGGCCATCACCTACAGTCCTCAGCTTAAACCTCTCCAACGCATCATCAGTGATCTACAACCCATCCTGGACAATGATCCCTCACTTTCACAGACCTTGGGAGGCAGGCCAGTCCTCGCCCACAGACAACCCGCCAACCTTAAGCATATTCTCACCAGCAACCACGCACCGCACCATAACAACTCTAACTCAGGAACCAACCCATGCAACAAACCTCGATGCCAACTCTGCCCACATATCTACACCAGCAACACCATCACAGGACCTAACCAGATCAGCTACAACATCACCGGCTCATTCACCTGCACGTCCACCAATGTTATATATGCCATCATATGCCAGCAATGCCCCTCTGCTATGTACATTGGCCAAACTGGACAGTCACTACGCAAGAGGATAAATGGACACAAGTCAGATATCAGGAATGGCAATATACAAAAACCTGTAGGAGAACACTTCAACCTCCCTGGCCACACAATAGCAGATGTAAAGGTAGCCATCTTACAGCAAAAAAACTTCAGGACCAGACTCCAAAGAGAAACTGCTGAGCTCCAGTTCATTTGCAAATTTGACACCATCAGATCAGGATTAAACAAAGACTGTGAATGGCTATCCAACTACAGAAGCAGTTTCTCCTCCCTTGGTGTTCACACCTCAACTGCTAGCAGAGCACCTCACCCTCCCTGATTGAACTAACCTCGTTATCTCCACACTGATTTATACCTGCCTCTAGAGATTTCCATTACTTGCATCTGAAGAAGTGAGGTTCTTACCCACGAAAGCTTATGCTCCCAATACTTCTGTTAGTCTCAAAGGTGCCACAGGACCCTCTGTCACATTTTCTATGTGCTCAATAGACTTATTTGATTCTAGACGCTAAATTCCCCAAAGATTCCATCTGAACTGATCATGCTCCAACCTAGGCCTGAGCAGGATTTTCCCTGCAATTGTAGATCTGCTGTGGGCCAATCAGGACCTAGGGCCAGGGCCAGGCACCTGAACTGAGAACAGGAGGACCATCTGTCCTGTTCTCTCATTGACCCACCTGCTGGAAGAAGTTTCCTGATCCAAATATAGAGGACGTGGGGAGGAATAGATTGGGACAAGGTGCCTTGGTGGGAAGAGGGACACAATGTGACTTGAGGCTAGCAAGGGGACAGAAACTGGGCCTGAGACAGAGTGGTGGAAGACAGAGTGGCTAGGCAAAGAGACTGGGATTGGGAGCCAGGGGCTGAGACTGGGAGCTGGGGAGAAGTAAGGTAGGGGACTGGGAAACAGAAGATTGGGTGGGAGACTGAAATTGGACAAGGAGAGAGGGGTAGACTGGGAGACTGATATTGAGAACAATGGGGCAGAGGTAAGAAGCTGAAGAGAGAGGGGAGACAGATCTGATGATGAATTGGGTGCAGGAGAATTGGAACTAGATGAGAGGAGAGTTTGGGACCAGGAGCCAGTGGTGACGGAGCACATGAGGGGTGGGGGTTAATTTTGGGTGCCCCGTTTGAAATTCAAGACCTGATTTTTCAAAGTACTTAGCATTATATAGCACTTTATGTTTAAAGAATAGCTCCCATTGATTTCAATTGCCCCTGAAACTGCTCAGCACTTCTGCATATCAGAGGGTCTCAAAGCAGACAAACAGAAAATGAGAAACAATTAGTGACCACCTATGAAAAGTTTGTTCTAAGTCACTTGTCCAACTTTACACGCAAACTCTATAGCAGAAGGGTTATCCCACTCTGCAGGGCAGCATTCAGTTGACTTTCCCACAAGACCATCCTTTATCTTCCTGCAATCCCCTGATCCATTCACTTCACACATGCCAATCCTCCCTCAAATGAGACAATTACTTTTGGGTGGGCTTAGACCCATCCATCCCAGGATCTGCAATAGGTACACACCTTTCCACTTTTGCAACAAATGAAGCAGGGATCCCACAGTCAACAGCGTCCTTTCACTTCATAGCTGTAATTCATACCACGAGCAGTTCCATCTTATGAACTGAACGAGACAGGGATTCTGTGGAACAAATAGTGTGTGATCATGTAATTAAAGACTGCATCACAATGCATATGCACAGGGGGCTGAATTAAGGCAATCTTAATTCTGGCGTTTCCTATTTTTTAATCACTTGATTTTGCAACCTTAATTATGTTCTTTTAACATCGTTTTGTGTGTTGAGTTATAAATATTTCAGATAGAAAGATAGATAAGGAACATGAATCTGCTCTTAATTGCGCTATTAATAATTATAAATTATCATTAATAATTCCTCTGAAGTCTTACATTGAGTTACATCAGCATAAAACAAAGTGTTAGCAAGAGCAGAATCAGGCCCAGGTCATTTAAATCTCATGTAACCTGGCCTTTTTTTTTGGATAATGGCTGAAAAAATTGTGGTACTTGGTCTTCCTCTATAAATCTGAACTATGCTAAACTCTTTACTCTGAAATGCTGTTCAACTTGGTGTTAAAATTTTCTTATGGTTTCTTGGTTGTGTGAGAAAGTAATTCCTGGATTCATTTGATCTTGTTTTACACCTCCCAAGGATTTAGGTTTTCTGAAATTAAAACTCTTCAGAACATGTCTGTGCTTCTCTAAGAAGGCAATTCTGGAATTTTCAGCTGCAATAGAATTTCTACAATATAACTGACCTTGTTCTCATCTCAAGCTAAGATGACCCTCCATGGGGGTACTGTTAAAAATAAATGAGCTAAACATAGTCCTGGCATAAGCAGATCCAATTCCATTTAATTCAGTGGGTTTACACTTTGGTGGAAATACATCTGAAATATTTTGACCAATTTCTCATTTGGTTTCCTGGTCAAATTTTATTACAGAATTGTATCCAACCTTGATAGAGCTATAATATGTTAAAAGAAAAGAGATATTGGGTATATTTAAAAGATGAAGAATGTTTTACGGTCATTTTTAAGAAGATAATTTAAGAATTTTGTTCCAAATGAATGAGTTCAAACTATTAACAATAAAAAATATAGCTAAATACCAGTCTAAACAGGAGTTTAAAAGAATCAGTTAAATAAGAGTGTCTGCTCTGAAGCTCACTGAGCAAATGAAGTCTACACAGAAAAGGTTGCTTTGATCAAGATAGACACTGTAGTGATAGGTGCTGAAGTGCAATGGCTAGACAAACGTCCAGTGTATTAGCTTTTCATCCATGATGAAGAGACCCAGATATCCAACATTGTTACATGTTTTACCTTTTTTGGCAGGGGAGATGGGGCACGAGGGCAAGGGGGCAAGTGGTTCATGGTCACACTGTCAACAGTACCAAAGTGAGTGTTTAAAATGGAGCAGCTTTTTTTTCTTTTGGGTCTTCCACAAGAACCTTGGAATGCCCAGTCACAAACAATTTATCTGGAATTAGCCTGATGGGAAAAGAAGTACTCCCCTCTTGTGAAATAATATGGGTCACAAGATTCTTGGCAGTAGCTGTTGTCAGAGTAAGTCTGCCTGTAAAGCAAATCCCCAGCTATGGGACCAATCCTATAAGATGCTGCATGTCTCCTGTGAGGTGCTGAACACTTTCAACTCCCATTGGTGTGATTGGAAGTCAAGGGCACTCAGCAGCCTCCAGGATCAGATACTAAAGCAGGGAACCAGCAGAAGTGGGAACAAAAAAATGTATATAGTGGAGCCTATACAAGAATACATCAGTGTATTCTTGTTTTTGTAAAATTGCCACCATTTTTCAGTAGTTGGATTTGCTGTTCCATAACTTTAACCAGTTGGGGGATTGAATCAATAGTAAAAGGTAGGTAACATCTGATTAATTCTAGTTCTTTCCAGCCAATTTATCCTGGTGGTAACTGGGTTTTTCCTGCTTAATTTTAGTTACTGCTTTACTCTAACGTAGTACAGTATTTACTATGTTCCCTTATGCATATAGAGCCTAAGGTCAGCCTGACATTGAGGGATAATGACAGATCATTTCTATTTCAACAAAATTGAACTGACCTGGTTCCGGGATGAGCTGTACCTTTGACCCCTTGTTCACTATCTCCGTGGACACCCTTTTCAAGTGACAGACCCAGCGCCTGCACTTTTCTCAGGGCAGGTCTACACTACCCACCTGAATCGGCGGGTAGAAATCGATCTCTCGGGGATCGAATTATCGTGTCTTGTCGGGACGCGACAATCAATCCCCGAATCGATGCTTCTACTCCACCAGCGGAGGTAGGAGTAAGCGCCGTTGATGGGGGAGCCGCGGAGGTCGATTTGCCGCTGTCCTCACAGCGGGGTAAGTCGGCTCCAATACGTCGAATTCAGCTACGCTATTCGCGTAGCTGAATTTGCGTATCTTAAATCGACCCCCCCCCCCTCCCGTAGTGAGGACGTAACCTCAGAGTGGAACTCTCAGGTCCAACTGGGTTTGGCCCCTGCTATAGACTTCACTGAGGAAGCTAAGAACAGTAGGTAAATGCAGTGAAACTGAATAGTTATTTCACAAGAAAGTATTATTTATCCACAGGAATACAGCAATCAGAGAGAAAAGGGTTGACATAACAAGAGACCAAAAGTCCAACAAACAATAGTCCCAGGACTTCAAACCAAGTCTTTGGCCCAAGTCCTGACTCAATAACCCTTCAATCACAACCAACGTCTGCATATAACCTTTTCCAGGGGACAGTAGGGGAACCAAGACCTACCTTCCTCCTCTGCGTTCCAGCAAAGGGACCCTTTAATAAGCAGTTAAGGTCTTTCTATTCAGATTCCCTGCTTCTGTCCTGAGCTTCTCCATACATCAGCCTGTCCACAGGCCTTTCCCACCATCCCCTCCCTGCATACCTGTGTTCGGCTCAGACATCCCAAAGTCTCAGGTTTTATCCTTTCTTCAGGGCCATGGCTCACAGGATTCCCCCTGGAGTTCTCCAACAGATCCCAAACCAAAAAGTGCAAACTTAAACCACTTCCACCCTTCCCAAGATGGAGTTTAGTCCTTCACAAGTCTTCCCCAATACTCTTCTGCTCAGTTGAACACCAACATCCCAGTGCTTCCTCCCTGGAACTTTGTCCCTACTTTGAGACTCACCACAGAAGCAGATGCTCCTCCTGTAACTTTTCCCAATTCTCCTCTCTCCTGACTTCTACCAGGCCTTTCTCAGCAATCAAGCACTCCCAACATTCTCCTTCCTGGGGCTCCCTCTATCTTACATTTCTCAGGGTATGTCTTCACTAGCAACATTAAAGCGCTGCCACGGCACCAGCCCTGGGAGAGAGCTCTCCCAGCGCTGTAAAAAATGCACCCTACGAGGGGAGTAGCTATCAGCGCTGGGAGTGTGGCTCTCACTGCTGGTGTACTGTCTACACTGCCACTTTACAGTGCTGAAACTTGCAGCACTCAGGGGTGTGTTTTTTCACATCCCTGAGTGGGAAAATTGCAGTGCTGTATAGTGGCAGTGTAGACAAGCCCACAGTCCCGTTAAGGAAACCTGACTCCTGGTGGACCTGCTAATTGACCTATTAGCATCCCTCCAGGTGCCAGCAAATGGGTTAATTGTGCTCTCCCACTCCTGTTAATTCCCCTTGCCCCACCCCAGTACTATTGTGGAGGTTTTTACCCTATCAGAAACTCACATCAGTAATAAGGGATGGGCCTGCTTCTTCTCTCACACCAGTTTTAAACTGCTATAACTCTATGGACTTCAATGGAATTACTCCTCATGTACACTGATGTAAATGAAAGCAGAATCAGGACTGAAGATTATAAATATCGATCAAGCCAAATTCTCATTTATATAATTTAGGGAAAAACCCAGTTATTAATATGATTTCATGTTTTGGATTTTTAAACACACAAATTAAGAAATTGAAAGATATGGGGTCAGACCACCAGTTGGTGCAGTGTCATAGCTGAATCTGTACAGCTACTCCAGTTTAGATCAGCTAAGGATCTGGCCTGCTGTTTTCATATGAAGTATAACTCATCCACATCACACATATTATAGCTTTTACCAACAGTGAACACTGGGAGGTTGGTCCTTCAAAGAGCTCCATTCAGGTGGACTCCCGCACCTATGCAGAGCACCATTGAAACCAGTGGGGCAAAGTTGCAGCAGGGATTTCATTCCAGGATCAGAACACAGTCCTATTTAAACCCCACTCCAAATGCATATAATGCACTTGCTAAAGGTCTCCTTTTGTGCTGAAACTTTAGATGCTTCATCTCAGCAGAAAGGTGATTTTTTTTTAAATGAGCAAAACTCTTCAACTGTTTTTGAGTTCTCACACTGAAATAATCTGCTTTTTCTGCTGCAAAAGAATTTAAATTATTTTGTGTGCATGTTTTACCAATATAAACTGTCATTCTTTCCATACAGATTACCCCAAAGATTTCAGTTGTGCCCTACGCCAGTGTTTCTCAACCTGTGGGGTGTAACCCATACTGGATTGTGCATCCATCCTGAATTATTTCCAGTTGTTCTGTTTTTTTCATAGATTCTGAGACCAAAAGGGACCATTGTGATCAGCTAGTCTGACCTCATGTATAAAGCGGACCATAGAACCTCCCCAAAATAATTCCTAGAGCCCTAGAGCATATCTTTAAGAAAAATCCTTTAGCCTTATCTTTGGCAACATAAACAGATTGACCTCCTTCGATATGCCTACACTGCAATTAAAAACCCATGGCTGGCCCATGTCAGCTGACTCAGGTAAGGGGCTTGGGCTTGCGGTGGAACTGGACACAGTATTTCAGCCATGGTTGCACTGTGCCCAATAGAGAGATAAAATAACCTCTCTACTCCTACTCAAGATTCTCCTGTTTATGCGTCCAAGGATCACATTAGCCCTTTTGGCCACAGCATCACACTGAAAGCTCATGTTCAGCTGATTATATACCAGCACCCCCAAAAAATTTTCAGTCACTGCTTCCCAGGAAAAAGACCCCCATTCTGTAAGTATGGCCTACATTCTTTGTTCCTAGATGTATATATTTACATTTAGCCATATTAAAATGCACATTGTTTATTTGAATCAGCTTACCAAGTGATCCAGATCACTCTGTATCAGTGACCTGTTTTCTTCAGTTTTATCTCTCCTCAGATTTGTGTATCATCTGCAAACTTTATCATTGATGATTTTATGTTTTCTTCCAAGTCTTTGATAAAAATGTTAAATAGCATAGGGTGGTCAAGAACCAATCCCTGCAGGACCCTGCCTGAAACTCACCCGCTCAATGATGAGTCCCTGTGTACAATTACATTTTGAAACCAATCAGTTAGCCAATTTTTAATCCATCTAATGTGTGCCATGTAATATTTATATCATTCTAGTTTTTTTAATCATGGTATTACCAACACTATTACCTTTATCAACCAAACTAGTACTCTTATCAAAAAAAGATATCAAGTTAGTTTGACAAGATCTATTTTCCATAAACCCATGTTGATTGGCCTTAATTACATTCCCTCATTTAATTCTTTATTAATCATGTCCATTTTGTTGCCCAGTCACCCAGTTTTGAGAGATCCTTTTGTAGCTCTCCGCAGTCTGCCTGGGACTTAACTATCTTGAGTAGTTTTGTATCATCTGCAAATTTTGTCACCTCACTGTTTACCCCTTTTTCCAGATCATTTATGAATATGTTGAATAGGACTAGCCTCGGTACAGACCCCTAGCCTAGGGGACACCACTATTTACCTCTCTCCATTCTGAAAACTGACCATTTATTCCTACCCGTTGTTTCCTATCTTTTAACCAGTTACCAATCCATGAGAGGACCTTCCCTCTTATTCCATTGACAGCTTACTTTGCTTAAGAGCCTTTGGTGAGGGACCTTGTCAACAGCTTTCTGAAAATCTAAGTACACTATATCCACTAGATCCACCTTGTCCCACATCCTTGTTGACCCCCCTCAAAGAATTCTAGTAGATTGGTGAGGTATGATTTCCCTTTACAAAAACCACGTTGACTTTTCCCCCCAAAATTATGTTCATTTGTGTGTCTGACAATTCTGTTCTTTACTATAGTTTCAACCAGTTTACCTGGTACTGAAATCAGGCGTAGCGGCCTGTAGTTTCTGGGATCACCTCTGGAGCCCTTTTTAAAAATTGGCATCAAATTAGCTATCCTCCAGTCATTTGGTACAGAAGCTGATTTAAATGATAGGTTACAGACTAAAGTCAGTAGTTCTGCAATTTCACATTTGAGTTCTGTCAGAACTCTTAGGTGAATATCATCTGGACCTGGTGACTTATTACTGTTTAGTTTATCAATTTGTTCCAAAACCTCCTCTAATGACACCTCAATCTGGGACAGTTCCTCAGATTTGTCACCTAAAAAGAATGGCTTGGGTTTGGGAATCTCCCTCACATCCTCAGTCATGAAGACCAATGCAAAGAATTCATTTAGTTTCTCCGCAATGGCCTTATCGTCCTTGAATGCTCCTTTAGCATCTCGATCATCCAGTGGCCCCACTGATTGTTTAGCAGGCTTCCTGCTTCTGATGTACTTTAAAAAAAATTTTGCTATTACTTTTTCAGTTCTTTTGATCTCTTGTGTTCCTGGGCCTTTTCTTGACCAGCTTCAAACCAGTTTTGTAGGTTAGCTGGAGAGGAGAAAAAATCTTTAAAGCTAATAGTCCTGGCACTGTCCCTTAACAACTCTCAAGCGTTGGCAGAAAGGTGGCTTATCTTTGCCATTCTTTCCTTTCCTGCTTTTCTTTTTTCAGAAAGCACCCTCTTCTGTTAAATCAATGTAGTGATCCAGAAAACATCTCACAAACTAGGTCAATTTACAGTATTAATAAACTATTAGAGAGCAGCTCCAAATCCTTCAATATCTCCCCCCATTGAATATGAATGGGGCAGGAGTATCTCTGAAGCACCATAGGAAAGTTCTCACACCTCCTTTTGAGAGAGAACATCTGCCATCATGTTTTCACTCCCTTTGACGTGAATCACCTCCTTGTCATCATCTTGGAATACCGGACTCCATTTTAGCAATTTGACATTAGACACTTTCCACATGAGAAACATGCTCCTCCCATCTCTAATTAAAGATACAAATACCAGCTATATATGTCAGGGCAAATTCCCCCATCCCAATACACAGGATGTCAAAATGTAGCTAGGGCTCCCTGAAGGCCAAAAGGTAAAACAAGAAACTCATAGAGAACCTCTGCCTCCCCTGACATTAATTTAGACCCATATATTCACATAGTAAACAAAGCAGGAACCTGACCAGCACAGAGTATTCATAAATTATTAGAGTCCAAATCCATCACACCAAGTAATTCAAAAGATTTTTAAAAATTGACATCTCTTGATTTTGCTGGAAAAGCAGAAGTAACTGCTTTTGGTCAACTTTTTAAGTGATAGCAATATTTCTGTGTGCATTGTGTTGTGCTGACCAATCCTGACAAATACTACTAAGGAGCAAATTTTTAACCTTCTTGAGGATTCTTTAAAACAAAGTAACATTCAGCAGCAGTGCTGTTATTCAAATATATACTGGTGGTGCTGCAGCTACAACTAGCAAAAAGAGTGGCCTCTGAGCTAGAAGCAGAGCTTTCCAAGACTTGTGTAAAGCAGATTCAGTGCATTATCTAAAGAGAAGCGCTAACAGCAAAGCAATTATCTCCTGAATTACATTCAAGTTATGCCTATCAGATGCTATAAAATTGGCAAATTTTATCAAGTCAAGGACACTCAATTCAAGACTTTTAGAGAAGATGTGCTCTGAGCAACAAAACCTCCTCTCCATACTGAAGTAAAATAGCTGTCAAGAGGCAACATTGTGAGTTTAAGTGTTTGAACTCAGAAATTAAGTCTTTTTATTTCTGGAAAGCAATTCAGTGAAGCAATACACTAGTGACTGTATATTCTGGCAGACCTGTCTGATACATTTGATAAGTTAAATATACTCAGTTTGTCACTGCAGAGATATGATTCAAACTTTCTGAAAATGACAGACAAGTTAGCTGCATTCAAAGAAAAGCTTAGTCTGTATGGGCGGGGGGGAAGAAGGGGTATAGAAATAATGACCTCATTTAAACTTCTTGGAGACGTCTGTATAAAAATTAAAAATTGTGTGGAGTGAAAGGAATACTGAGCACATATCAAAATCACAAAGCAAATTCATGAATCATTTCTCAGAGTCTGAGATTAATGACGTGAAGCAGTATGACTGGGTAAAAAGTCCTTTCAAAGCAGCAGTTGTTAACTGTGCATTTCTGCCAAGTGAAGATGTGGAGGTATCGACTGAACTTTCCACTGATTGTTCAATGAAAATAAAACCTCAGACACGGTGTTAGTTTTGGCTCTGTACTTCAAATAAATATTCTGGAAGAGGATGAAAGAATTATGCCTGATGCTACCATTTGGATCTTCTGTGAACTACAATTCTCTGCTATTCCCATGATATAAATAAAACCTAGCAAATTACCTTTTGACAATGATTTGACACATGTGATAACTTGTCATTACCAGCAAACTCAAATGTCACACTAGAGATATTATGTTGTAATTATGTTTTACTTCCAAAACAATTAACAATGAAACAGTTAATAATGTTGACATAAAATATATCATATGTAGGTTAACAACCTCACTAAGATGAATGGGCAGTTGTTTTAGGCTTTCTGAAAATTTAGGCTGATATAACTATTGGTTTACAATCTGTTCACATTTTCAAGGTTAACTTTAGAACCATGAGAAGAAATAAAATGCGGTATGACATTATAGGTTCTGGAACACAATTTTACAGAAAAGAGTGGTCAAATGGCAAATTCTACAGTAACCTATGTCAAAGTAAAAATTGCAGAATGCCTGCAAGATTAGAGATATTTTAATGCATTATTCTTATTTTGCTACTGAATACCTCCATCTTCCATCTTATTGTCTATGCTGGGAAAGCAGGTACATTTCAGTAACATGAAAGTTTCACCTTTATTCCTTCCTGTTTATTTTATAATCTGTTAACAATTTCTGCCATTTTGAATCTAGGAGGCTTGCAACACACCTGATTTTAAATGGAAACCATCTAATCCAAAGAGAGTTGATTCACATTGTAAATGGTATTCTAGTAACTAGTAACATGGGGACTCCTTCTACTTTCATTATACAAATTTTACACACATTCCCTGGACTTCCATAAATTTACTCCCAATGTACACCAGTTCAAATGAGATGAAAAGTGCAACCTGTGAGTTTACAAACCCTCCTCTCTACACCATCAGCAATTCCATGAGTTGCCCTCCCTTAACAGTCCTGTTCTTTTATGAGGTATCAGCTATAAAACTGGATAGGAAAGCACATTATATTTTTTTCATCTTGTTTATTCCAGCAATTTTTAAAAACACAAAATCTATAAAAGGTATGATACACAATACATTCATTTAATATAAAAATCACTATTTAAGCTAAAGTGTAAACAAAACTACAGTTAAAACCACTAACCTTTCTACATGTCTGGGAGCAATCGGCAGAGGCTGAGGAAACTGGGATTGTTTAGTCTGCAGAAGAGAAGAGTGAGGGGGGAATTTGATAGCAGCCTTCAACCTTAGGCGCCAACTCCATGGGTGCTCCGGGGCTGGAGTACCCACAGGGAAAAATTAGTGGGTGCTCTGCACACAATGGCAACCAAGCACCTACCTCCCAGCACTTCCCACCTGGCCGCCGCCAAGCAGCAAGCTCCGGGAGGGTGGGGGCAGGAACGGGAATGTGGCACGCTCAGGGGAGAAGGTGAGGAAGAGGCGGGGCCCAGGCAGGGATTTGGGGAAGGAGTTGGAATAGGGCCAGGGAGGGGGCGGAGTTGGGGCAGGGACTTTGGGGAAGGGGTTGGAATGGGGGTGGGGCCTCATGGAAGGGTGGAGTGGGGGTAGGGGCGGGGGAGGTCGAGCACCCAGGGGAAAGAGGGGAAGTTGGTGCCTTCAACTACCTGAAGGGGGTTTCCAAAGAGGATGGAGCTAGGCTGTTCTCAGTGGTCGCAGATAACAGAACAAGAAGCAATGGTCTTAAGTTGCAGTGGGGGAGGTCTAGGTTGGATATTAGGGAACACTATTTCACTAGGAGGGTGGTGAAGCACTGGAATGGATTACCTAGGGAGGTGGTGGAATCTCCATCCTTAGAGGTTTTTAAGGCCTGGCTTGACAAAGCCCTGGCTGGGATGATTTAGTTGGTGTTGGTCATGCTTTGAGCAGGGGGTTGGATTAGATGACCTCCTGAGGTCACTTTCAACCCTAAACTTCTATGATTCTATATATAATTAATTACAGTAGATTAAGGGTATGTCTACACTATGAAATTAGGTCGATTTTATAGAAGTCGATTTTTTAGAAATCAATTTTATACAGTCGATTGTGTGTGTCCCCACTAAGCGCATTAAGTCGGCGGAGTGCATCCACAGTACCGAGGCTAGCATCGACTTTCAGAGCGTTGCACTGTGGGTAGCTATCCCACAGTTCCTGCAGTCTCCACCACCCATTGGAATTCTGGGTTGAGCTCCCAATGCCTGATAGGGCAAAAACATTGTCGCAGGTGGTTCTGGGTACATGTTGTCAGGCCTCTCTCCCTCCCTCCGTGAAAGCAACGGCAAAAAATCGTTTCTCGCCTTTTTTCCTGGGTTACCCATGCAGACGACATACTACGGCAAGCATGGAGCCCACTCAGCTCACCGTCACCGTACGTCTCCTGGGTGCTGCTGACAGATGCGGTACTGCATTGCTACACAGCAGCAGCAGCAGCTCCTTGCCTTTGCAAGTTAGCAAATTTGGTTAGCAGTCGTACTGCACCGTCTGCCGCTGTCTCCTGATTGCTCCTGGCCGACTTCGGTGATGTCGGTCGAGGGTGCCTGGGCAGACCTGGGTGCACCTGGCCAACCTCGGTGAGGTTGGTCAGGGGCGCCTAGACAAAAATGGGAATGATTCCAGGTCATTCTCTTCTTTAAGTTTCATCCAGTGGAGATTCAGTCCTCCCTGGAATATCATGCCAGCTGGAGGCTTCTGCCTCAGGCTGCTCTCCCAGCCAGCAGCACTGCGCAGTCACACCTACCCCAGCCTACCCCTTGCTCCCATGGCTCATGAAGCCTGGACAGTAGTAAGGAGCAGTTCAACTATAGGCTGAACAAGTGCAGAATGGTGGTAGAATATGCCTTTGGACGTTTAAAAGCGCACTGGCGCTGTTTGCTGACTAGGCTGTTTGCGATTAGATTAGAAGAGCACAGCAAGGCGCGCTGCGCATCACAGAGGCTTTGAAAACCAGTTTCATGACTGGCCAGGCTTCGATGTGACAGTTGTGTGTGTTTCTCCTTGATTCAAACCCGCCCCTTTTGTTGATTTTAATTCCCTGTAAGCCAACCCTGTAAGCCATGTCGTGAGTCGCCCCTCCCTCCATCAGAGCAACGGCAGACAATCGTTTCGCGCCTTTTTTCCACAGATGACATACCACGACAAGCATGGAGCCTGCTCAGATCACCGCGGCAGTTATGAGCACAGTAAACACCACGCACATTATCCTGCAGTATATGCAGCACCAGAAACTTCAAAAGCAGGAGAAGAGGTGACAGCAGTGCGGTGACGAGAGCGAAGAGGACATGGACACAGAGTTCTCTCAAAGCACGGGCCCTGGCAATTTGGACATCATGGTGCTAATGGGGCAGGTTCATGCCATGGAACACCGATTCTGGGCCCGGGAAACAAGCACAGACTGATGGGACTGCATAGTGTTGCAGGTCTGGGATGATTCCCAGTGGGTGCGAAACTTTCGCATGCGTAAGGGGACTTTCATGGAACTTTGTGACTTGCTTTCCCCCTCCCTGAAGCACAAGAATACCAAGATGAGAGCAGCTCTCACAGTTCACAAGCGAGTGGCGATAGCCCTCTGGAAACTTGCAACGCCAGACAGCTACTGGTCAGTCAGGAATCAATTTGGAGTGAGCAAATCTACGTGGGGGCTGCTGTGATCCAAGTAGCCAACGCGATCACGGAGCTGCTGCTATCAAGGGTAGTGACTCTGGGAAATATGCAGGTCATAGTGGATGGCTTTGCTGCAATGGGATTCCCTAACTGTGGGGTGGGGCGATAGACGGAACGCATATCCCTATCTTGGGACCAGACCACCAAGGTAGCCAGTACATAAACTGAAAAGGGTACTTTTCAATGGTGCTGCAAGCACTGGTGGATCACAAGGGACGTTTCATCAACATCAACATGGGATGGCCAGGAAAGGTACATGACGCTCGCATCTTTAGGAACTCTGGTCTGTGTGAATGACTGTAGCAAGGGGCTTACTTTCCAGACCAGAAAATAACCATTTGGGATGTTGAAATGCCTATAGTTATCCTTGGGGACCCAGCCTACCCCTAAATGCCATGGCTCATGAAGCCGTACACTGGCACCCTGGACAGTAGTCAGGAGCTGTTCAACTACAGGCTGAGCAAGTGCAGAATGGTGGTAGAATGTGCATTTGGATGTTTAAAAGCGAGCTAGCGCAGTTTACTGACTCGGTTAGACCTCAGCGAAACCAATATTCCCATCGTTATTACTGCTTGCTGTGTGCTCCACAATATCTGTGAGAGTAAGGGGGAGACGTTTATGGCAGGGTGGGAGGTTGAGGCAAATTGCCTGGCCACTGATTACACACAGCCAGACACCAGGGCGGTTAGAAGAGCACAGCAGGGCATACTGCGCATCAGAGAAGCTTTGAAAACCAGTTTCATCACTGGCCAGGCTACGGTGTGAAAGTTCTGTTTGTTTCTCCTCATTGAAAACCCGCCCCCTTGGTTCACTCTACTTCCCTGTAAGCCAACCGCCCTCCTCTCCCCGCCCCCC
>NW_020664393.1:43276924-43375750 GCF_002925995.2 Terrapene triunguis | reverse complement strand
TGCCTCCGGACCCTGTGCTGCCGGAGCAGAGCAGCTGGAGCCCGGGAGGGGAAGTGCCCGGCCGGCGGCTGGGGTCCGGAGGCATGGGGGCTGCCCAAAGCCGGTAGCGCTCGGGCAACTCGGCTCTTAAACAGAGCTGAAGAATCAGGGAAGGAGCAGAGCAGCTGCGGGAGGGGAAGTGCTCGGCCGGTATTTTCCCGGACATGTTCGGCTTTTTGGCAATTCCCCCCGGACGGGGGTTTGATTACCAAAAAGCCGGACATATCCGTTTTTTCCCGGACGTATGGTAACCCTAATGGTCACCTGTGCTGATCAGCTTGCCGCGGTGGCCAAACAGGAAATGAAATTCAAAAGTTCGCGGGGCTTTTCCTGTCTACCTGGCTAGTGCATTTGAATTGAGAGTGCTGTCCAGAGTGGTCACAATGGAGCACTCTGGGATAGCTCCCGGAGGCCAATACCGTCGAATTGCATCCACACTACCCCAAATTCGACCCAGCAGGGTCGATTTCAGCGCTAATCCCCTCATCAGGGAGGAGTACAGAAGTCAATTTTAAAAGCCCTTTAAGTCAACAAAAATGGCTTCATCATGTGGATGGGTGCAGGGTTAAATCGATCTAACGCTGCTAAATTCGACCTAATATCGTAGTGTAGACCAGGGCTAAAATGAAGGATTAACAATGGTAAACATTCTCCCAATTCAGATTTCGTATTCATTTTCACTATGCTCATGACCTTTATTCTTCTCTATTTGGAAACAGGCTTTTTATTTGGAGATGTGCTACGCCCGGCTCATGACACAGCTCATGGTGTCCAACACCATCAGGTGGTCCAGAGACATCTATACAGAACACATCATGGGACGCCGTCAGTACTAGCTCAAGTAACCGAGACCCCCGACCAGGGAAATAACCCACTTCCTTCCCTGACGAACCAAATGACGCACCCCACCCAGGTACTTATTCGCTACACTGATACTCACTTGGACTCTTAATACATTCCATGGGTGGCGTACCCAAGCCCACTTATCCACTGACGCTTTAAAAACTCCTGCACCCCAGTCTGGGTCTATGCTGGTTATGTGATATGTACATATCTCGTGATCCTTGTAACCGATACCCGTAATCCCTCATAACTCAAGCCTGACCCCAGATGTACAGTACCTTCCTTCTTAACTTATGTATATTTAATTTTAAACATTAACTTTAATAATATTTACTTAGAAAGTTCTACCTATCATGTTTCAGTAACCTATATCATGGCTCACTATAATAGTCACATTTTTAATTCTATTAAGGCCTTCCTTTGGACTGGCACAATAATGAGGGAAACAAATGAAGCATTGTAGTATAGTACTGTAATCTGTATAGTACTAAGCAGTTGACATCCTTTTTTGGTAAGAGTTTTCTAATTTTCTCTACATTTACATTTGATCCTTTCAGTAATTTCTATTAATAGATTCTGGTAAAATAAAACCTCTCGTTTTGATTCTCATTCCCCACCCCTGAAGTTGACAATTTATTTCAGCTGGTGGCTTTGCAGTATATTCTTCTTCATTTTGCCATGAAAGCAGGTTTCTTATCCAAGTCAACTTTAATCATATTCTGGCTGTGTCCAATTCTTTCTTCACTTTCCTTCACCAGAAAAGGCAGGTTTTATGTTTCAGGCTTGCCTTTTGCAATGCATTATGTATAACAAGCCTACATCCATTAGTGTCAATTAGAAATATTTAAAACATTTTAAAAGACATTTTATGTTAAAATTCCCCTTTTATCCTTGACCAACAAGTCAGCTGAGCTCAGCTTTTCTCATCTTTCATAGCTAACTATAGAGACTGATCCTGCTTCCATTGAAGTCAACAGGAGATTTGCCACTGCTTTCAATTAGAGCAGTATTGGGTCCTGGGTTACTGAATGAACGTAACTGATCATGAGATACTTCTCTTTTCATGGTGTTTATTTTAAAACTAGGACTTTTTGATTCTGCCATACAGAAAAAGAAAGACAGGAGACAGTGTTTGAAACAGATTTTTCTAGATATTTTGGACTGAACACAAAGCCCATTGAAGTCCACAGAAGTCTTTCCACTGAATTAAATGGGTTTTTGATCAGGACCCAACTAGGACATGGATCTTTGATAGGAACATGCAACCTGACCTAAAAATAAATGATGGACTGGTTGGTAATGGTGAGAAGATTTAGTGGAGATGCAGTCGTTCATCAACATCTTCCAGTCAGTGTTTAAATACAATAAGGAGAAAAGCATGGTGTGGCTTCGTTGCTAAGAATACAGATTCTTAGGAGGAAGATTGGTAATCTATAATGTACAAAGGCTGTTTTTCTCAACTGTAGCGCATAACGTTTTCCCAGAGAATAGAGGAATTACATATCGAAGCATGTTTCTGTTTCTAGGATACATCTATATATGGGAGGGAAGGCAAAAAACATGATTGGATCTAGATTTATTTTTTAAAAGTAACTCAAAACTTCCGTAAACTAGTACAGCCATCTCAAATGCAAAGCTTCCAAGAGAGAAATCCCTACCCTATTATATGATAAACACCTTACATCAGCTATAAAACTCATCTTCAGCTAGCTCAAACAAACAAAGACAGAAGCAAAATTCACCTGCCAGAAGTCAGAATTACATGGACATTTTATATAGCACTTACATTAAAATCATTTAAATATTACTAATTATTCATTGAGCTTCAGCAGTGGCCCCACTTTTGTTCAGAACTTCAAGAAGACATGGAGTTTATAGTCTAAGGCCCCAGTTCTGCAAACAATTATAAATGTTGAAGTCTATGGGATTATTCACTTGAATAAAAGTCAGCATATGTAGACGTATTTCCAGGATGAGGCTCAAGATAGCAAACATCAGACAACTATTCAAATGCATAAAGCATCAGGAGGTGAATAAATCATAGAGGGTTATAAAAATAACATCACTTCTTTAGCTAGGAAGTTAGCACTGGAAAAAATGTGTGCTCTGAAAGAGGAGAGAGGGGATGATTTAATAAATTCTCAGATTTTTAGTCTAGAAAAAAACATAACATCCTCTAGTCTTGTATAACACAGGCCATAGAATTTCATCCAGTTACCCCTGTATTGAGCCCAGGATGGACTGATTTAAATTACCAATTTTAATCATGATTTAAATCAAACAAGAAACCTTGATGTAATAATTTATTTTAATATTGTTTTGCATTTGTGCTTAGTTATTTTTCAAAAGAAGGTTGATTTTCACTGGTTGGTAGCCATTAAAATGTTAATTTTCAATTAAATTGAGCCTTTACATTAAATTTGGTGCTTCTTTTTGATATCCAGGAGGATATACTATATCTACACACATTTATTTAAGCAATTATATAGCTTAATTTACATTTATTCAGATTAATTTTATGTTTTTATGTTAGAAAATTGTGAATGATACATTTCTTATTTATTAGATGATTAGCTTTTTACTTGTGATTTATGTCAAGCTGTATTTGTATGGATATTGGAATTCAATTAAAAATACAAAAACACCATTTTAAAATTGTTTTTACTAAATAATTCTACTGTAAACATGCTGGATTCATAAGAAAAAAAGTTTATCAAAACAGGTTTTGCATTTAAAACTAAACTGGTTTATTAAACAAAGGAAGTATTATCTGTAGTTAGTGAATTATTTCTGGTCACTATGCCCTTCAAGATATTAGAACCAGTAGATCTAATCCTCTCACACCTTGTTTTCCTCTTCCAATCTATGAATAAAAACAAGATTTCCTGCAAATTCAACTCCCAATGAGTTCTTAACTTTGAATGAACTAGTCATTGAACTAAACTAGCTGAATAAACTGAAATGAAGAAAATATTCTCTCTGTACCTGCAGAAGAATCTACTGATGTCAAAAGCTGGTTTAGCACTTCAACAAACTCTGGTTCCAACCGTCTTCACTGGGGCCGTGTGATTCCTGACCATTTTTGTAGGATGACTGTGGCAGCCGGCACCCGCGCATTTGGCCCGAGCGGTCCTCCTACTAAACAGAAGGGCGCACGACCACAGTGAGGTCTACGCCATCGAACCTGTTGGTTCCCACTCTGTTCTGGTAGGGATCCCGGGATCTGACATCAGGAATCTGGTCAGGTAATTATTTCTGTGTTTTGTCCGGACTGAGGACTGTCCTGTCTCTGTGTCTATCCATCCTCCTGTGGAGTGTTTGAGTCTGGGTGCTGTCTCCATCCAGGGATCGGCCAACCAAGGGGTTCCTGTCCCCGTGGTCTGAGTGAGTGAAATCTGCACAATCGCAGCCGCACCGCACCTTGGGTAAAACCCTTGGTGTGAAAGCAAGGGCGATTGAGGCAGTAGCCTGTGGGTTCCTTTTGTGTGTTGCACCGGGCATCGCTCTGACGAACCCGAATTTCCTTCTTGTGTGATTGGTGTGTGTAAAGTCCTCCTGTATTGGTAACCAGATGTCTAAGTCGGGACAGTTCCCTAAACGAACGCCGGCTCTGTATTTTCTGTATTTTAGGAAGGGTCCGGACTCCTGTAAATTTCTGGAAAAATGGTCTAGGCTAACTCAGGGGAATCCCAAAACTCAGTGTACACTGTTCAAATCTTGGAACAAAGACCGAGTGGACATCTTAAAAGACAAACTCGGCCAACCTAAAACTAAATTGGCTAAAGGAGAGGTTAATTGTTTCATGCAGTGGTGGGAAGAGGCAAATAATCGTAGATGGACAAAATCAAAACTCGTTTCTCTCAAATATTCAAATAATAAGTTAAAAGCTTTATTAAAAGCCTCCTCTCCCACCACCAGACCGAGCTCTCCTCTTTACCCCATTCTCCGAAAGAAAAAACAACAACCCCGGATCGATCACAACTCCCTTCATACTCTCCTCTCATTGTAAAAAGGATAAAACGCCCCTTGTTCTGTTCCCCTTCGTTGTCTGCCTCAGAAACTGATTTTTTAGTGTTCCACTACCAATTCAGCAAGGAGGGTGGGCTCCTCAACTAGCCCCCACCCTTCCTGGTCCCTTTCCTTAAGCATTTCTTTCAAAATTGTGAAATTACCACAATATCACTCACAAAAACAGTCCATTGGAAAAAGCAGGATCGGGCCCAGACAAGCAGGCAAGCAACAGATAAAGAAACTAAAAAAACAGGTTGGAAGCCCTAAGGGCATAGTGTCAGGAGTAAGTGCAAGTATGAACCCCTGGAACAATACTTAAAATGGTGAAATCTGAGTTAATAAAGGTGTCATTTTGGGAAATAAACAAGTGATTTAAGGAAAGAGTGAAAAGTTAATGCTACAGAGGCTGGAGAGAATTAAACAGTTAAACTTTGTGAAAATATTAAAAAGGACCTTGTTAAAAGAATTCTTGGTTTCTTTGTAGCCATTCTAAAGGAAAAATGGGCCTTTTTCCAGAGGAATGTCTGTAAATAATCCAGGTAAAGAGACTATCTAATTAAAATCATTTGACTATGGACAATTGAGTCAAATTTGCTAAAAGAACATAAGGGAGGAGGGTTCTATTGGAACTTAACTGCCCCAAATGTATAAAGGTAATGTAATCTATGTACAGCTATGTAAAAACAAAGCAGGGATGTTAAGGAAGAGAAAATGTGTATGTATCTGTCTGTGGGAATATGTGAGGTTTGTAAAACTCCTGTTTTGTAGGTTTAAGATAAATTGGTTTTGTTTTGTTTATAATGCCACTAAAAATCCATTTGACTCTTTAATTCAAAGTTGCAAAACTGACAGACCTTTTTGCCAGACACAGGTAATCAGTGTTGGTTGGCTTTGAGATTTGGTATTTAACCCTTAAGGGGTAACTTGATTCTTTACAAAATTTAAATGTTTTCAAATAAAGACCAAGTCATGACTGCAACAGGGCAGTCAAAATCAGAAGAATAGGGAGAGATTCTGGATTCTGTTTGTTTGTTTTTGTAACAAAATAGCAGATGAAAGCTGTAGTAAAAGAATAAAGACAGCGCCCCTCTGAAGCAACAGCAGGGGTGAGGTGCACAAAACAAATGTATGCAATGTTAGAAACACTGAGCCTTAAAATGGCTCTGTGTAATCAGACTGTCACTTTGATAAGGGTACATAACACTCTGTAAGAACAAAAGAAACAGTTACACCTTATGTAAAAATTAATATGGCTAATGTTTTAAAAGTTAAAGTATAGAAGGAATGTGCAGTGTATATTATAGAAGGGGTAAAAGAAATGCAAACGAAACATGCTACTTAATTAAAATCCTATTAGGGCTCCAAAGGAGCCACAATAAACTGTGTTTTCTTTTTCAGATCTGTGTGTTTTGGAAGCAAGAGTTAAAAGTAATCAAAACTCTGGTAAAAGTTAATTGTGTTCCTTTTAAGACAGAGTCTCTGAGCTCTGCTAATGGCTTTGAATCCAAAAGCCAAGCCTGTGTTGATGCAAATTACCTAACTGATAAAGGAAGTGAGAGAACTGCCAGCACAAAGAAGTTGCAGATAAAGAACATACCTAGTCAGCAAACAAATTGTCTAAATAAAAGGCACGGTATAACAAGGTACCTTTAATTAAAATAAATTTAATGTTAATAAGTACCCCTGTAACAATGTATAGTGTGTATGATTTTTGGAAAAAAATCCTTTATGGTAATGATGCTTTTCAGCTGTTACCTGTGAACAAACTTAAAGCTTAACACAGCAGGAAAGACATTGTAAACTTGGTCTGCTGTAAAGGAAAAACTGAGGTACACCACCTCATGGATTTAATGACTGAACAGTGGGATAATTTCCCCATACCTCTTAAAAGATAGAAGCCATTGAAACCTGGCCTGCCTACAGAACAAAAACACAGGAAAATATGGGTCTCAGAGTAGCAGCCGTGTTAGTCTGTATCCGCAAAAAGAACAGGAATACTTGTGGCACCTTAGAGACTAACAAATTTATTAGAGCATAAGCTTTCGTGGGCTACAACCCACTTCTTCGGATGCATATTGGGTTGTAGCCCACGAAAGCTTATGCTCTAATAAATTTGTTAGTCTCTAAGGTGCCACAAGTATTCCTGTTCTTTTTACAGGAAAATATGGAGGTAATTCCTCTTGTTTTGCCTGCAATCAGCAAGGGTATTTGTGAAAGAAAGGAATATTTTAAGCAATAACGAATGCCACCCCAAAAGGGGTAGAAAAATGTTATTTTTGTCTTTCAGAAAAAGCTGATACCAGCTACAGGACAACCTAATACAGAAACAAATAAAAGTGGGTATGATTATCCATGCCTGTTGCTCCAAAGCCCTGTAGTAGAGACATCTCACTAGGATCCTGTATGTTGGATAAAATGAATAATGAGACCAAAGTACTGTATAATGGGCTATGTGTATGTGTTAATTCTTGGGGAAAAAGTGTTTTAAAAGAATGGAAGTGTTAGCAACCTTCCAATAGACAAATGTAAATGTAATGTAAGTACTGTGTTTACAAAAGATAAAAAGGTAACAGTTCCTAAAACAAACAAAAAGGCAATGTGGGAAACCGAACCATTCATATTATACATGCAAATGGCAACATGTTAAGAATTGCCACTGCAGAAAGACATAACAGCTTACCATTGGTATAACATATTTTCTGAATGGTCTCCCACAACTAATGGCATACTAGTGTTACTATCCCTAATTGTTTTTGGTTTTAAATTGTATGTGGGTTTAATTGGAATGTTTAAAATGTGCTGTTGGATAAAACAAATGTATGCAAAGCTACAGCCACAGGCCCAAATCACCTCCCAGTATTTTCTATTACGTGGACTAAATAAGAAGTGACACTGGCGATTAATAATCTTAGTGTCAAAAGGGGGATATGTAGGAGCAGGATTTTATAATGTCCCATAAGAATTAATGTATTATTTGATTTCATCCTGTCAGCCACCCTTTTTGAATAGCAGAAAGGAATGACAAACCAGAACAATCCTTATGACTGATTATGGTCATCCTTTTGTTTTAGAATAAGTTATAATGTCTACTATGGTTTCCTATATGTTTTACAAAGTAGGCACTCTAGTTAAATATACATTTCTTTGTTTTAAGGTTTAGTAAGTAAGAAACAGGATTCTCTATTGTGTCTATGTTAAGTAGATTAGAGGAACATTAAAGGCCTGGGTCTCAATGTAAATTGTCTTGGTTATTGATTGTAAAACTTAGCAAGGTTTTAATTTGCAATGCCTTTTTGCTCGATATAAAATACTACTGTTTGTATTCTCAATCTGTTTGTGTGAATGAGGAATGTATGCATCAGAAAAAGATAAGGTGTGAAGGCCATTGTTATAGCCAGAGTCAAGGAAAAAGAAGTAAAGAAACTTAAAGGACAAAGAATCATCAGGTACTGCTTACTATCCAGGCGGCTGTTAAACTGTCTGGCATGGATACATGCTTTGCAGTGTAAGAAGGCACCACCCCCAGCGAACCAATCATCACCTCAGGACCACGCAGAGTCAATTTTGACTCCAGAAGAAGACGTAGAGGAACAGCCTGCAATACCTTACCATCTACGCTCTCATAAGGGTTGCCAGAAGCAGACGATGACCTAAAGCAAGGCCCGAGAAGGAGCAGTAGTGAGCCTAGCGCCTGCTAGATGTAAAACCGTGACTACGGTTCCCTCAGTTGAGGTTGTCAGCACCAGAAGGGCCTTGCCTCCAACATGAGCCTCTGGTGGCGCCTGTTCCTCGGCTGCTAGTGTCTTAAGGTCTGGGGAGTCCACAATGACAATTCTTTTATCCAGCAGCAAGTGTGGATAGCTCAGACCCTTAATATCTCTAATTGCTGGGTCTGCAGCCACATCCCAGCCCACTCTCAAGCTGGTGTTCCTGTCCTGGCAATCCCACTCAATTCCCCAGACCTCACTGGAGGACCTTGTCCGTTTAACAAAACATGGAACAATAATGACACTTGGGAAGCAGTGGGAATAAATGTATCTAAATGGATAAGTGTGGTGGAGGGAAAAGGTAATTGGTGTTGTGTGTGTAATGGGACAGGGCTGGATCTGGGAAAGAGCCATTGACTTCAGCATATTGTGGCCAATGGTGTATGGAATTATTCGAACAAAACTAAAAAGTGGCGGGCTGGGTATGGGGATATGAAATTTTTTCTTGACCTGAGGATCAAACATAAAAATCAATTTCATGTTCCCCCTACAGTAACCTTAGTGAAAACAATACAATCTTTCGACACCATGCAAAAAGGCTCCTAAAGTTACAAGCAGTAGTTGAAATAATGGCAAATGAAACCGGAGAGAGTTTAAAAAACCCTGTCCAAAGAAACAGGGGCGATCTGACAGATGGCCCTCCAAAACCATCAGACATTGGACATAGTGCTGGTGGCCAAAGGAGGGACCTGTGCTCTCATTGGAAAAAGAAAAAATATTGTGTGTATATTCCTGACACCACCAATAAGGTAATAGATCGTGCTAGTCACTTAGAACAAATCGCATATCTTCCCCATGAAGAGCCGAGTTCTTTATGGAAGTGGCTAAGTAACCTGTTAAATTTCTCTGGGATAGGAAACTGGTTGTTTCAGGGAGCCCTGACTATCCTGTTTGAAATCCTAATGATTTTTGTATGCTTTCAGCTAATCTCCTGTTGTATCCAGAATTGTGTTAGGTATGCCACCCAAGTGACTGCCCCAAAACAGAGTGCTAATATGATGATTTTAAAATATCACTGATGAATGAAGAGATAAAGAACGATTAATATGTGGAACCCAGTAATTGTTGGTCTTTGCGTAAGCTTGACCAAAAGGATGGATTGTGAAAGTGAAATGAATATTAAAGAAATAGAATGAATTAAAGAATGCTGTATGTACCTTTAAGTAGAAATGAGAAATGCTGCAATCCATGTGGCAGGAAAGCAGACATTAACTGCTTAATGAATTGCCCCACTTAAGGGCAATTGGTGAAGCATTAGCCTTAGATCGATAAAAGTTAATAAGGAAGCAGGATATGCATATTGTGCCCCATGCAAATTTTACAATTTTGCTTTCTCTGTCCCTTTGTTTAGTTCGCATCCTTTTATCTGTATAAATAAGACTGTTTGAATCTTGCATGGGGGCTCACATTAGCTGAATGTATTAGCAGAGCGCTGTGCTAATAAAACAGGGTGGTCTGACAAACTATGAGTCCTGAGTCTAACTTTGACAGCTGTTATTTTAAAGGTAATTTTAAAGATTTGATTTTAAAAATAAACTTGTGTTTAATTTAAATTTTAAAATTCCAGTATAAATAAAAATAATTGTTTTTAATGTGACTGCAGCTAGTTTCAAAGTTTCAAAGATGGTTTTGATTTGCTTTTATCAAGTTTTTGTTTTGTTTTTAAATGCAAGTTCACAGTGAGTTACAGTTAATGAACAGTGATTTTGGCTTAGTTAATTGACTGATTAAAGGCAGTTTCTATTTTGTTCTGGTTATTCTGGCTAACTAATACGGGATGTTTATATCAGTTTACAGTACATTATGGTTTAAACCAGCCTCTTCCACATTATCTAGAAAGAAAGTAAACACAAACAAATGCTCATTGCAAGTAAATGCGGTGGGACTTTGGCTAGCACAGTGGTTCTCAAAGTGGGGGGCATGCCCCCTTTGGCAGGCATGGAAGAACATTCAGGGGTGTGTGCAGCGGGACCAGGGTCAGCCCCCATAGGGGGGCAGGGAAGGAGTACCACAATTCCAGCCCCCCCTCCAACCCTAGACCAGCTCTGCCCTCATTACCTCTCTGCCCCTGGACCAGCTCCAACCCCAGCCACAGCTCCACTCCACCTCCTGTTCTGCCCCCAACCTGGCTCTGCCCTCATTCCCTGTCTGCCCCCAGACCAGCTTCGCATCTAGCCTCAGCTCCTCCCCCATCCCCAATTCCACCCCCAGCTCCACCTTCAGCCCATGCTCTGCTGCTGAGGAAGCCTCGGCTGTGCAGTAATGGAGGGGGGCACAGACAGATTTCATTACCAATAAAGAGAGGGGCATGACTGGAAAAGTTTGAACACCATTGAGCTTAGCAGAAAGTAAAGGACTAATGGCTTCTTTAATGGTCCCCATTGCCCTTGTGTTCTGATAGGAGAACAAAGGGAGTAATACCTAATTGAGCCAAGGTGGGGACCAGAATGACTTGTTCAGATGGGGCCACAGATCCACCAGGCACATTAGTGAGAAAGGGTATTAATGCCCTGTGCCCTTCAGTCAGAACCTTCTCTCATCACAGACTACCAGCACCCAGCTTTCCATCGATGGGATCAGCGTAGGACCAGGGTTTTCATGATCCACTATGGGCTTTACACTAGACTGGTTTAGGCAAGGTAGGCTTTTTCACCTTCCAACAGTAGGTCAGGGACCTGGTGAAGGAGGTAAGATCAAGATTTTGCAGCTTAGTAGGTAGCATGTGTGACAGATATCCAGTGCAGGTATTCATTACAGAGGGGATATGATTATATGATAAACAGGAGTTGGACATGGATTTACGGGAAGACCTCCTCTAAAGAAGCTGGAGAAGATGGGTTGAGGCTCCTAATGTCTAGTTCTACAGGGGACACCCCTCCTATAGCCCCGCCCCTTAATATTATACAAGAGAAGAGTGGGGTCCATTGGGGTGGGGCCAGGTTGGAAAGGGGGGAGGGCTGACAGCAGTCCTTCCAAATAGGTAGAAATGGTTAAAGAAAGAAGGATGACCTGCCCTATACAATTTATTGCCAGAAACGCCGAATTAAACCACTGCCTCTTCTCTTTCTTCCTGCATGGCCAAGATAATTAACATGCGGGCAGACAAGGATAACATTTCAGAAAAATAGCACTGCTTTTGGTTGGGTACTTTTCAATTAACTGGATGTTAGCCAGTCATGGCTGTGAGAACTGGTTCATGATTATCATTAGTTGGGTGCTTGATCAACAGGTCAGAAAGAGAAATCAAGCCAAAAAGTGAGTGCCTAATAGCCTGGTACATATGGATATTTTCCATTCAAATCCAATGGAGGATGCAGCATTTCCCTGGTTTCCTGGTCCCATGCAGCCTAGCAACAATAAATAAAAAAAATGTTTACAAGATTCAGCACCAGTGAGTGATCAGCATAAATGAGGAAAACATTATGGTTAGTCAACTTTACAACATAGTCCAGGTTGTGATTTCAGTGAGCAGAAGGCTGTCAGGGCTCAAGAACAGTTCTCAACTGTCAAGTATGTAACTTGTTTTATGAAAGATGTATGTATAACAATTATTCCTAGTAGGGTTACACTGATAATTATGCAGTGTTTGCTTCCACAGGAGCGTACTCCATTTGCTATATTGGGACTGTGCTTTTTCTATGCCTTCTTTTTCTTCTTGCAAACAAAAATAAACTGGATCATTTCAAAAAAGTGTTCCTGTACCACCAATAATTGCTCCACAATGCAACCTCAGAAAATGCAAGAGAATTGGCTTTTTCGCACTCTGTGTGTCTGCTGAAATTTGCATCTATTTTTATTAGTTCACTATGCTACTGTTAACATTGGCATAATCCAGCACCATGTACTGCTTTACCAAGTGTGCTACAAAGTGGTTGTGCTGATACGTAAAGTGCATCTGCCACCCCCACTTATGCAAATTAAGTGGCTGGCAGCAAGTCTAAATGTAAAACCAAAGTAGGATTTTTCAGCCTTTATTTATAAAAGAAATGCAAAAATATAATGTTATAATACAGGTGCCATAGTAGTAAGGAAACTAACAAGTTGTGTCTGAATCAAAATAAAGTTTATGTAATGCAAACATTCACTCTCATTGTTTGTTTGTATTGCACTAAAGATGTCATTCAGGATTAGGGCCCCATTGTCTAAGGCAGTGCTTCTCAAAGCCGGTCTGCCGCTTGTTCAGGGAAAGTCCGGGCCGGTTTGCAAACCGCGGCCAGTGGGAGCCGGGATCGGCCAAACCTGCGGACGCGGCAGGTAAACAAACCAGCCTGGCCCGCCAGGGGCTTTCCCAGAACAAGCGGCGGCCCGACTTTGAGAAGCACTGGTCTAAGGCACTGTATAAAAACAATGAAGAGACTGTTGCTATCCCAAAGACCTTACACTAAGAAAGCCAGATTCTGATCCTCTTTCTTACATTGACTAGCATCTTATTCCGCAAATATTTCCAATGACTTTGGTGAAGCTACTTATGGAGTAAGGTGCTATCCATTGTAGCAATCAAAGGGATCAGGCTCTGATTTTTCAGGAGTAGTCCCCTTGAAGCTATTTGGACTACTCATAAATAAGGTAGAGTAAGGGCATTGGAATCTGGTTGTGAATGAATCACTTACTCATGCTCTGATCCTGCAATCTAATCTGCACAAACTGTACCTTAGAGACCCACTGAATTCAGATTACAAGATTGGGGTTTCAATTTGTACTCAATGAGGCCACACTAACAGGGAGCCAGAGAAAGATTCAGGAGACCCTAGCATGGACAAGAAAGCACATGGTCATAGCTCTACATCACATTGGATTCATTCAGATAACAAAGAACTAAGTCAAGACTTCAAGTTTTGTCCAGGATGACCAGCCTCAAAGGCAATCTGACAGTGTGATTTATAATTGCAGGATTAGTTTGATCCACATTTAAAGGATGAACGCAGTCTGATCTTATTTATGAGACTTTTTGGTAGACATTTTGAATATATTTTCTAGTTATTACACATAACTGTTAGGATATAGATATTTAGGCCTGTTTGCAAAGACCTATACTTTAAGAATTTAGGTGTATTTTTATTATTTAGCTAGAGAAAGAATTAAAATTACTGTTTGCTGGTGTAAGGGCCTTTTTTTTTTTTTTTTTACTGTAACAGTTTGAGGCCCTGTTTTTAGGCTAAGGCCTTTGGCTAAGCAGCAAAGGCAGCCATAAGCTGGAAAGTGAATGGTTACATTTTTATATTTTAAACTAGTTACATTGAAATAAGGCAATTTGGGGCTGTTAGAAAGGTGATTTGGTTTATTACCTTTAGAGAAAGGGAAGAGCCTAAAAGATTTAAAGAAAACTTAGTTTGGTAGCATTTTGTTTGGCAAGAACTTACTTATTAATAGCTGGGATGTGAAATTTTTTTTGTTGTTGTTGTCTTATTACTGTAGTTTTTATTTATTATTGTTTGTACAATTTGTTTGGTTTTGTAACTGTTTTTGTTTGCTGTATAATTAATTTTGTTGGGTGTAAACCAATTAAGGTGGTGGGATATAACTGGTTAAATAATTATGTTACAATATGTTACAATTGGTTAGTTAAATTTTAGTAAAATAATTGGTTAAGGTACAGCTAAGCAAAACTCAAGTTTTACTACATAGTTTGCAGTTAATTAGGAAGTAAGGGGGGGAATGGGAATAGGGGTGGGAAATTGGAATTATGTTTTGCTAAGGGGAAGAATGGGAACAGGACACAGGCAAGGCTTTGTGGTGTCCGAGCTGGGAAGGGGGACACTAAGGAAGGAAACTGGAATTATGCTTGCTGAAAGTTCACCCCAACAAACATTAAATTGTTTGCGCCTTTGGACGTTGGGTATTGTTGCTTTTTGTTTATGCGAGAAGGAACAGGGAAGTGAGTGGGTGAAGGAATAAGCCCTCTAACATCTTGGTGCCGTGACTTGGATGCATCGCATTGGATAGGTGAGTGGCAGCCTGTAAGTCCCCCTCCCCAACAGTCCGCGCAGCTGCTTGGAGGGGATATAGCAAACTCTCGTGATGGTAGTTGCGGGTTCTGGCAAGCCAGGGTAAAAAAAAAAAATTTAAATAAATAAAACCAGGGCCCATAACAGGTGCAGGGGTCAACCTGGAATAAAATAAATAAAAAAAAAAAATGGAGGCAGTGTTATGGAACCCCGAGGGATGTGGGGTGGCTGAGGAGCCCACTCTCCTTGGTATATGGGTAGTGGACAAAGGTCCCTGCCCATTGAAACGAAATGCCTTCCAGGGAAAGGAGGCACTTCAGTCCACTTGTAAAAGGTTTAAAGTAAGGGCAGCATTATAAAAAGCTGCCAGTAATCTTTCAAGTGTGGTGCTGTTTCAGCAAGGGCTGCTGAAGGATTGTAAATTAGTTAGGGGTGGTTAAAAATAATTGTGCACAACAGGGTTTAAATTCAAAAGCAAAGTTAACAGTCTACCTTTAAAGACAAGAGCTGGGACTTGGTGCTGGGGGAGTGGAGGGGAGAAAAAAAGGTTTCAACGTAAAAAAATGGCAAGGTTTTCAGGAGCAGGTAACACCCACTCTTCTCTCAAAGCCAGGATGAAACCCTGGGGGTAAGGGTTCCCAACTGTTTCAACCCAGGGAGCCTACTCTTGGCTCAAAGCTAACTATATCCTTTTCTTCTTTTCCTTCTTTCTCTCAGTTTACTTAATTTGCTGCTGATAGCCTGTACTTTAAACTAACCTAACAGGCTTAATTGGTTTCTTTCCACCTCTTCCCCTGCCTTTCCACACTTTTGTTTTTCTAAACTTTTAATAAAGGGTACTTTAAATACTTATGTAAAATGTTTGGGGGGGGGGGGTTGGACAAAGTATAACAAAGGTCTGCTGTATTCCACTGAAATTTTTTAAAGTAAAAAATCCATGGGCAACCATAAAAACAAATGTTTTACTGCCTTTTTAAACAGTCTCAAGGTAAAGACAACACTGGTTAAGGCAGCCGTATGGCAATAATTGTAGTTGGTGGCTAAGTCATTACAAACAAATTACACTACCTTAAAAAACTAAATGTAGAAGTAAGTAATTTTAAAAAAGTAAAAAAAGTTACAAATACCTCTTGCAAAAAATTAATAATACAGGGTGTAAAAAAACATTTAAAAGTTGTAAAAATGGTAAAGGTAACAGTTGTAGTGTTACAAAAAGCAAGTTGTTGGTTTAATAATAAAACCCAGTTATATAAATGTAACTGAATGTGCAACTCTGTGCAGTCACATTGAATAAAAGCTTGGTAATTAAATTATACCAGGGAGTCCAAAAAAAGTGGCTACTACCACCACTATGCTTCTGTCCCCAAAAGCCTTTACAGCTATTCTAAGAAAAAATGGGCCCTTTTCCCACAAAAATGGTCTATAAGGGACTGCTGCAGGCAGCAGGCGAAAAAATAATCTAATCAAAATTATTTAACTATTGGGTAATGTAATCAAAGTCACTAAAAAAATGTAAGGGGTTTCTATTAAAACTTAACTTGGCTGCCCCTGGTTTTGTCTAGCTGTACAAAATAAAAGTGTAATCAGGGTACAGTTGTGTAAAAAAGGTAATTGCAGTGCAAGGAATGTTAGGCAAAAAAAAATGTGTGTACGCGCAAAAGGAAAAGGGGAACAATGATGGGAACACGGAGCCCTGGGGTGAATCTGGGGGATTGGACTGTCGCTTTGGTGGGGGGGGGTGCATGAAAACTGTGGGTACAGGGGAGGCGTTTACACCTTGTGTAAAATTAATATGGCTAATATAAAGTTATGGAGGTTAAACTACGGAAGGAATGTGCATTTTCCAAGGATTTGTGCAGTGTATATTGGAGAAGGGGTGTAAAAAAAAAATGCAAACCAAACATGGTACTTAATTAAAATCCTATTAGGGCTCCAAAAGGAGCTACGATAGGTTTTGCTTTCTTTTTCAGGTCTCTGTGTGTTTTGGAGCAGGAGATGAAAGTGGAAAGTAATCAGAACTCTGGTGGAAGTGAAATGTGTCCCTTTTAAGACAGTCTCTGAGCTGCTGATAGCTTTGGATCCAAAAACAAGCCAGAAAGCCTCTGTGTGGATGCAAATTACCTAGCTGATGGGGGAAGAAGAAAACTGCCCATAAGTAGCAGCACAAAGAAGCTGCAAATAATAAATACATCTGGTCAGCAAACAAGCTACCAGAAGACTCAGATTATGGCCCTCCAGAAAAGGGAAGTGAAAAAACAAGTCAAACCTAGAAATAAGGGGGACAGGTTAACCCTAAGGGGTGTGTGTGTGTGTGTGTGTGTGTACAGAGCAAAAATCTTAAGCTGTCTCTCAGCTATTACCTAAGAATAAACTTAAAGCTTGGTACAGTAAAAAAAACTATTGCAAACCTGGTCTGTTGTACAAGAGGGGAAACTGAGGTACACCACCTCATAAATTTCATAAATGACCAGTGAGTGGGTTAATTCACTAGCCTAACTATAGAACAAAATAAGGACAGCCTGGAGGTAATTCTTCTGTTTTTCCTGCAATTAGCAAGAAAATTTGTAAAAGGAACTGGTATTATTATTAAGCAATAATCTGTCCCCACCAGGGGGGCGGAAATTGTTTCTTTTGTTTTTCAGACACTCTACAAGCAAGCTGGCGCCAGCAAAAAATAACCCAAAATACCATAAATCTATGTTTTGTGTTGTTTGTCTATGGCGTTTGTCTTGTTGCTAGCATTGTTGTGTTTCAATAAACAGAAAGCCTCATAACGTGGGTGGGAATGGCTTCAAAAGGCTGACCTGGGGGGAAGATGTGTTTGGGAATGCAAAATGTTCAACTAGGAGGCCAGCACCTGTGTAAATAGCTACCATGATACCTAAAAATAAAACAGCAACTAAGGTGGGCCGCACAGGGAGAAGCTCACTGGGAATCAATGGAGCGGTGTGTTAAATGATGTAAATCAAAGAAAATGTTTGAATGTGCCCCTCTCCTATGACTATGGAGGAGCAGGATCAATGGCCTATGGCAAGGGGTGAACAGTTAAATGTACTGTGTATAAGGTGTTTTGCTAAAAATGTATATATTACTAGGGGGCACAATTACACCAGCCCATAACCAAACTACACACATATACACGCTGCTATCTGAACTTTGGTGCACAAATGAATCTGTAAATCTTATTGCTGTAAATAATCAAACCAGGGCATACGGCCTGATTCCATACCAAGTGGTTAAGTTGGTTTAAACAATAACCCATTTATTTGTAAACATTCAATAAACTTATAAGATAAACAAAAGCACGCAAAACCTGCAGGGGCAGCTTGTTGCAACTGCCAGCAACTGAGCACATAAGATCTTGACCCTGTCAAAGGAGGAGAGGCAGTGTTTTGGTGGTGGCTCTAATGTTAAACCAGACTGCAGTAATCAGAACTCTCGGTGTTGCTGTAAATTATCATAGCAGCTGGTGTATTGTTAACTGTTACATTGCATATAAAAATAACCTATAAGTTATGTAGTAAGCCCTCCCCACCCTGCAGTGTACTAAACAACCCAAACCCAACTTCTCGGGCCCACTATAATGGGAAGTCTGGAACACGAATTAAAATAGGTGTGGTATGTCCATACAAGAGAAGGTGCAGGGCACTATACTACACAAGGGGCAGTGAAACAAATAAAATATCAACACCTTTCACCTTAATGCCTGGCCCTATCAAAAAATGTGTCGCAATATGTCCTATGCTTTTCCAGAAATACCTGGGCAGAAGGATCCCAAAAGAAAAAGAAAAGGGGGTGGAATGTTAGAATATAGATATTCAGGCCTGTCGGAAAAGGCCTATACTTAAAGAATTTAGGTGTATTCTTATCACTTAGCTAGAGAAAATCAAAATCATTGTCTGCCGGTGTAAGGGCCTTCTCTTATTGTAACAGTCTGAGGCCCTGTTCTTTGGCTAAGGTCTTTGGCTAAGCAGCAAAGGCAGCCATAAGCTGGAAAGTGAACAGTCACAGCCTCACATTCCAAACTAGTCACATTGAAATAAGGCAATCTAGGGCTGCTAGAAAGGTGATCCGATCTATCACCTCCAGAGAAAGGAAAGAGCCTAAAAGATTTAAAGAAAACTTAGTTTGGTAGCATCCTGTCTGGCAAGAACTCACTTATCAATAGCTGCAATGTGAAATCCTCATTTCTTTGTTGTTCTATCACTGTAGTCCCCATTTCCCTATTGTTTGTCTGTATAATCTCTGTCTGGTTCTGTAATTGTTTCTGTCTGCTGCATAATTAATTTTGTTGGGTATTTAACCAATTATATCCCACCAACTTAATTGGTTTACAATCATGTTACAATATGTTAAAATTGGTTAGTTAAATTTCAGTAAAATAATTCGTTTCAGAGTAGCAGCCGTGTTAGTCTGTATCCGCAAAAAGAACAGGAGTACTTGTGGCACCTTAGAGACTAACAAATTTATTAGAGCATAAGCTTTCGTGGGCTACAGCCCACTTCTTCAGATGCAGGTACAGCTAAGCAAAACTCAAGTTTTACTATATAGTCTGCAGTCAATCAGGAAGTAAGGGGGGAATGGGAACAGCGAATGGGGGTGGGAAATTGGAATCATGTTTTGCTAAGGGGGAGAATGGGAACAGGGACACAGGCAAGGCTCTGTGGTGTCAGAGCTGGGAAGGGGGACACTAAGGAAGGAAACTGGAATCATGCTTGCTGAAAGTTCACCCCAATAAACATCAAATTGTTTGCACCTTCAGACTTCAGGTATTGTTGCTCTCTGTTCATGCAAGAAGGACCAGGGAAGTGAGCGGGTGAAGGAATATGCCCTCTAACAATAACTCCAATATCTTCCTGTCAGAGAATCCCTTCACCTATCCTGTGAGTCCTGCTGCCTAGTGTACTCTTCTGATCTTCTTGCCACAAACAGAAGCAGGCCATTTTCCTTTCACTACATGTGCTTTTAATCTTCAGTTTCAAAGCATAACAGAAGAAACCACAGGTATACAGCAAACAGACACTTCCACACAGCTTTCACTCCTCTTCCCCCAGCTCACACTCTGAATCCCCACATTTTACTCCCAGTTCCTCCCAAATATATCCTCCCAATTACTGAGCCAATTGCCTCATTAGCCCAGCAATTGCCACCCCAGTGTCAGTAATCTCCAACAGAAACTAGTTAATTGACTTCAATTAAGCCTGCAATCTTCCCAGCATGCAGTAACCTCAGTGACCAACATGCTACAGGAAGTGTGACAGGCGCTATCACAATCTGAGATGATCATAGTTCTCTCTTTCAAGATCCACTGGAATCACACCAAGTAAAAATTGCCACCTTTTACCTAAGCCTGGAAGAGTCCATAAAAAAAAAAAAAAAAAAAAATCAAGGGAAGGTTGAAAGTTTTTAGAAAGGCACAGACTTTAACAAGCTAAACAAAGGCCTGTGGTGGGAAACCCTATAGACTTTATTTTAGGGCTTGGATTTTCATTTCCTATACTACCTGGAATAAGAGGAACAATCTGGAAGCTTACTTGTATATGACTGATCAGAAAGAAAGATTGGTGTTATATTAGTCTACATAAGGAAAAGGCACAAAGGGAGCTGATAATCACAACTTTATTGTGAACTGCTAGCAGGAAAATAACTCTCTGTTTAAAGGCCCTTGCTAATTTACCTTATACACTTAGGGTATGTCTACACAGCAAAAAAAGGTGTATTCTTAACATGTATTAGCTAACCCTATAGCTGCCCTATAGGCTTGAACTCGAGCTGCTAACCTGAGATAGAAGCAGAGTTGCCACGTCTTTGCTGCTATTTTAATCCAAATTAACTAACCCAGGTTATATAACCAGAGTTAAGAACACACATTTTTTTCCTCTTTAGATCCACACTCAAAAGGACTTTCCTAAGTAACTATTTACTATAATTAAACAAAAAGATACTGGGAATGGCAAACTTGCATAACTAAACCAAGAGCAAGAATAATACAGTTTATCAGAAATGCCAGAGAATGGTCCACATACTTTCTGTGGTTTAAATCCAGCCTTTAAGATGTTAGTGAAGGTTGTCTAAAATTAGACAACGGGCTCTGTCTTCCAATTTCCTGGACTATTACTGGCCTGACAGATTCAACCACCTTCACAATCATTCCTGGCTTCCTCTTCAGGCACATGGAAATCTAGAGTAGAGTTCATCAAATAGTGGGGGAAAATATTCAATGTGTTTACAAATTGTAAATCGTTATTTATCCAGCCATGTGTAAGGGAGCTGTTGGCCCCTTTCTAAAACTTTGGGGGGGGGGGCGGTTGGTTGGCCCTCACTCTGTACCAGGACAAAGAGGAAGGGCCAAAGAGCAGTAAGGATCCTGGGACTGAGAGGGTTTCTGGCCGAAGAACTGCAAACCAACATCCAAAGTCAGTCTGACTGACCAAGCAGCCAGGCCAGTCAAGGAGCCCCAGCTCAGGTCCCAGATGCCGGGTGTGCTGGGGGAAGGACACTCAACAAGAGCAGCACTGGGTGGGGTAAGGGGGCTGTACCTGGAAGCCAAGAGGAGAAAAAGAGTGTGAGAGAAGTGAGCTGTGTAAAGATACAGCAACATGTGTAGGAGGGAGCCAGAGAGTGGAGTGGAGGAGGTTCAGTAAGGAAAGCAGGAATCCACTGTGAACAAGGGAAAGAACCAGTAGTGAGTGGGACAAACTGTGGGAACCCAGTAACCCCACCATCACACTGCCCTGACACCAGACATGACTAGCACCAATCTGGGGGGTTCCCAGCAGCCCCTGAATCCAGGGAGAAAGTGACAAGTCCTGCAGGGTAACTTCAGCTCATTTTGTGGAGGCTGTTCCAGTCCAGTCCAGTCCTGAAGCAAAGTCTTGTCTGAGCTGTGCACAGCCCGGAAAATAGCATCATTGCAGCAGGCAGAGGAGTCTGGAGCTCAGAGGATGACAGGTTTTTTTCTTTGTCTCTTTTTCTCTCCTTTTCAGTCAGTCCTTGACCATGGGTGGGAAGGCATGAGTGGACCCCTTCCCCCGGTGTGTACTCAGCCAGTACGTTCACCTGCTAAAGCTTACTGTGACAAAATCTAGTGACCTTTCAAATCAAGGTCTCTGTTATAGGGGGATAATTTTGAGCTTGCACAAAAAAGGAAAAGGGGGGGTCTGGACACTGCTGTGACAATTTATGTGGAACTCTGAGTGACACCCTCACCTGGTGGGCAGGGCATTATCCTCACCACACACCCCTTCTGGAACTATCAAACCGAAGAGCCAAATTTCCCCAACTTAGAGAAGAGACGGTTACTGTTTAAAGTGTGTGTGTGGGGGGGAGGGGTTTAGTAGGTCTTTTCATCTCAATGTAAGTAGTAGTGTAAGGATTGTTTTAGTGTATTATTCAACTGCTTAATACATTTTGAAACTTGTTAACAACTTTTCCCCCCCCATTTTCAGGGTGTTCCTGAGAAAGATAAATCTATTTTTCTTGATTTGGTGTTTGTGTGTGTGCCCATTTTAACAGTTTAGTTCAAGATAAGGCTATTACCTCAGTTAGGTGTATGTTACTTATTGGGAATCTGTCTAGGAACCGGAGGGGAGCACTCCACCTCACAGATGGATCTGACATGGGTAAGAGCAGCAACTGGGGAAGAAGTACCATGATGAGAGGGTGAGCTGATTTGGAATCTCCATGTTCAGACTCAGTCCTGGATTCTCTCAGGCAGCTTTGACATCCCTCAAGAAGGAGGGTAATTGGATTGCAGCCTTAAACACAATCCCAGAGTGTTCTGGGGACCCAGAGGCAAGGCCCTACTGGTATAACCTCTCTAGGTAGATTAGAGGGAAGGAAGTCTCCTGGAGCTACTAGTGTCCCACCCCTTCCCACAGGTGGGGAATCACGCCCAGACTGTTCCTCTGGGTAACGCCGGGGGCAGTGAGAGACAGGATGCTTCTCTTCCCACTGTGATAACTTAGGGTGGGGTAGGTTTCCATTTTACAATAGCCTTGCCCCTAATCCTGTTATACTTGTTTAGGTACGTGATAATTTTTCTGTATCTTTTCCCTGTTTTTGATTACATGGATGGGGCTAGGTTTGTGTGACTATGAGTAATGGCTGGATTTGGCATCCTGTAATATTTTGTTTGTAGGGAATAGTTCTATACTTAATACAATGATTTCAGTGGTAGGGAGATAGTCAAGCACCAACAGATTTTACTGGTGATTATGCCTGTCTTCTAAAAAGAACTGACAAGAGGCATTTTTCTACACCTGACAGGAGGCATTTTTCAGCATCTAACTTCTCTCCATTTGGATAAACAGACCATAACAACACCATCTCTAAGGGCACCATCTAATGATTACCAACAATTTAATACTATTAGGGGAAGGAAGAGAATAAGAGAGTGAGAAAGCCAATGACTTTCCAACAAACAACTGAGTGAACCCATGAGAGATTCAACATGCCAATGACTTCTTTAGACACTGTCCTTATAAAGGCTGTTATTCAAATCAAGGAACAGAAACCATATCATGTAGCCAAACAGAGAATTTCAAACATTCATTTCAAAAGTGAAATCAACAGTTCTTAAACATAGGCCCAAACATATTAATAAAAGTTATTAATCACTTATGAATAACAAATAAATCCATAAAAAATCATGATCCGCAATCTGAGAATACGATATAGGCCAGTTCTAAAATAATTTTTTCACATCAAGTAGTTAGTCTAGCTCTCATCTTGAGGTACTGTAATATCAGCCCCTCTATCTTTGAGCAGATGTCTTGTCTATATTCCCCTTGGAGGTCTCACCCATTTCTATTATTCCTCCTCATGGAAATTAGATATAACTTCTAATTTCTATCAACTGGCTTAATGCAGATGATGACATATCACTTCACTAAAAAGGTAATCAGACTCTCTCATAGATTCCAGATACAGATAGATCTCATCTTCTCTTTTCATTAGTAACTCCATATTCAGCTTTATGGACCAGATTTGCTCTGTTATTACAGTGCATCTCCATGGTCTTTCTTGCTTAGATTGAATATTGAGGATGGAATTGTTGAGAAAAATCCAAACTCCCACAATATTTTGATTAGGGTGGGAACTATCACTCAGTGTTATTGGAACAGCCTTACTGAGACATTAGGTAGTATTGTGATAAGCAACATATTATATTTATCAATATGGAATAATGCTCTAAACTCTAGTTTTACTTTGGAAGACTGGGAAGATTGGAGTCAGGGCTCATAAAATATTATTACGAATGTAGAGAAAGGGAGTATTCTACTAGTCGGAAGGAGCTTTTATGGCATAAACATTCAAATCCTCCCTACAACTGGGTAAACTTCATATATGTGATCATCCTCATAATTGTAAATATAGCTTTAAAAAATTCAGTGTGATTGTTATTTCATTTGGTTATTTACATGTTTTATTGTATTTTATGAAGACATACAAAAGTCCAAAGAAGATGCAATATAATTATTAAGGTTTGATATACAAAAGAGGTGGTAAGGTAGAGTAATATGGAACAAACTGGTGCAAACCACAGTTTGTATGCTGTCTGGTGTCTGGTGGATAAGGAAGATTAAATTTGGTTGTGTTAGTCATGTTCAGAGGTCATTTGTGGCTTTTTAAATACACAAGCACATTGCAGACCACTCTGAGATTATATATCTCATTTCTAAAGATCTCCTAATAGATTAGTTCTGTGTAGAGTATTAGCTAATAAGTAATTATAAATACTGGCTGCTCCAACCTGCTCATATACTTAGGAAATGCATAAATTTGGAGATATCAGATGGACCAAGATATTATTCCAGTCAAGTTTAAATAACTTATTGAGGAAATGTCTTACTTGAAGAAAGTGCCAAAAAAGTATTTTTTTAAAAAAATCAAATAGTACACAATGCTCTTAAAGCTGGAGAATTTGAAATGTAAACATTTTTTAAAATAGTAATTCCTCCATCAACTTGTCTTGGAATGTAGATATGAGAAAATATTACATCTGGTAATATTTTGATAAAGCAATTCAAGTTCATGACTCCAAGAGCACATGCCAGGTGGCTAGGGAGTCAGGGGATGCAGCTATTTTTAAGTAAATTATTATGTTAAAATCAATAATTGCATAACCATCTTGGATACCAAAGGAAACCTTTTCTGAGTACATTCAGTATCTTCTTACTTTCAGTCCATTACATTCAGTCACTGTCAGTGAAACAATTCTTCTAGTACTGCCTTCAAATAAAACTTTCCTTCTGTAAACTAGATAATTTCCTCTCTCACGTTTGAAGAAGAGACTTGTTAAGGTGCTGTATTCTTGCCATACTGGAGATGAGAGAGAAACCGTTCTTCCTACATTAGCAGCTAGAAAATAAAAAGCTACTCTATAGGAGGTTCCCAAAAAGAAAAGGACCCCGGGGTGTACCAATGTCCTAGAGGTGACAGCCAGTGGAAACAAAGCCAGAGAAAAGGAAGAATAATGACTGGGGCAGGACCCTGATGGCAGAGGTATCCAAGGAATACATTTTAAATTCTGAGGTAAGATTCTGTGTTGTGTTTCTAAGACACATAGCAATGAACTCATAGCTCAGAGGATGTGGGGTCTATTGGGTCTCTAAATCATCTTTGCACCTTTTAGATTCTGGGCTAAGCAACGGAATGGAGTGGCCCCCAAAATAATTTTGACAAGTGTCTAAGGCCTGCTCTACACCTACAAATTAAATTACTACTACTTCACTCAGGACTGTGAAAAATTTCACACCTTGTGCAACGTAATTAGGTCAACCTAACCCCAACAATAGACACATCTATCTAGAATTCTTCTGTCAACCTAGCTACTGCCTCTCAGAGAGGTGGATTACCTACATCAACAGAAAAACCTCTTCCATCAATGTAAGAAGCTTTGACACTACAGCACTAGAACAGCACAGCTGCAGCACCATAGCTGTGCCTCAGTAGCCATTATGTGTAGATATAACATAAGTTACATCTTCATCTGTAATACGTGCAACAACACTGCCCAGAATCTCCACAGCACTATGTGCTATGGCCTTGCCCCCAACACACCCCTCCCACTCACAGCCCTGGAATGCAACTGTGATGCTTTGGGGTTCACCCAGGTCAATAAAGGGGTTCAGTCAACACCTGCCCTGCAAATTCTCCAGCTTTAAGAGCTGTGACAGAGTTCCTCCTCTATCTTGGTGGGTCCTGCGCTTATTGGCGGATTTTCTTGCCTCAGAGATTCACCATGTGGGTTGGGGAACAGCCCAGAGACCTTCCCCTCTGGAACAACCCACAGTCCAGGTCAATTGGGAGGTTTGGGGGGAACCCGGGCCCGCCCTCTACTCCAGGTTCCAGCCCAGGGCCCTGTGGACTGCAGCTGTCTATAGTGCCTCCTGTAACAGCTGCATGACAGCTACAATTCCCTGGGCTACTTCCCCATGGCCTCCTCCAAACATCTTCCTTATTCTCATCACAGGACCTTCCTCCTGGTGTCTGATAACGCTTGTGCTCCTCAGTCCTCCAGCAGCACACTCTCAGCTCCTTGTGCCTCTTGCTCCCAGCTCCTCACACTCCCACCACAAACTGAAGTGAGCTCCTTTTAATACCCAGGTGCCCTGATTAGCCTGCCTTAATTGATTCTAGCAGCTTCTTCTTAATTGGCTCCAGGGATCCTAATTAGCCTGCCTGCCTTAACTGGTTCTAGCAGGTTCCTGATTACTCTAGTGCTCTGGTCACTCAGGGAACAGGAAACTACTCATCCAGTGACCAGTATATTTGCCCTCTACCAGACTCCTGTACCCCACTGGTCTGGGTCTGTCACATAGCATTGTGTACTATTTGATTTTTTAAAAATTACTTTTTTGGCACTTTCTTCAAGTAGACATTTGGGTGCCTTAAATGCTAGGCTGCTGTGGCTCACAGCCTAGATACCCACAGCCAGCATACAAGCAAAGAGGTCTCACTCTGGTTTCCACCTCCTAGTTACTCTTTGCAAGAGGACCTCAACAACCCTTCTAGCCTGAGTTCTCTCCAAAAACATTTCTCTGCAGTCTTCAGCCCCTCCCACTGTAACACTCATAAAACCTTATCAAGTTTGCTGTGCCTTTAAAGAGACAGTACACAGCAGCCTGTTAACTTAACTGGCATTAACACACCCTCCACTTCAATACACAGCATTGAGTTGGTTTGTAGTAAAAATAAAACAAGTTTATTAATAAAAGAACACAGATTTAAGTGATATCAAGTAGAAAGGATAGGGATAGAAATGGTTAAAAACAAACAAAAATAAAAATATCCTTCTAAGACTAAAGTCTAAATTAACAAAGTCTTTTCAAAGTAATTTTCTCACCACAGTCTGTCTTCCAGCTTGGCAGGTCAGTCTTCAGCCAGACTCCAACACAGAGAACAAAGCACTTGGTTTCTTTGTCTCCTCAGGTGAAAGATGTTAAAATGGCTTTTTGTCTTCACTTATATCTTCCCAAAGTCCATTGACCCAGTTTCAGGAGGCAGGAAGGCTTCCTGGGGGTGTATTCTCCATCCACCATCATAATTAAGTTGTCATCTTTCCCCACTTGCCTGCTTGATGGCTTTGTTTACTTTGCATGTAAATGTGCTTTTCATTGTCCTAGGTCACACCTTGCATAATTTACATTGGAGACACTCAAGCCTGGAAAACAACATTCCTTTGTCTAGGACCAACAGGCCAAACACATTTGAGAAATACATGTGTCTCCCAAACACATTTGAGGAACATACAGGTTGCAAGAATATTAATGATCAATGAGTTACTAGTTTTCCAATGAAATATTACAAGACACCTTTTAAATAAATATCATGACAACAGTGTATAGAGTTCACTGAGCTAGTCAGGCCGGTTGCGACCCACTGTTACATACCAGGGAGCCCCTTACCCTGTGGCATTGGGGTGTTCTTAAGGTCACAGCACCATATGCCAGGGCCTGCATGGACATCCATTGAAGATGGCCTATGGCTGTCTTCCTCAGTTATTGCACCAGGATAATTTTCCCCCAGTAGGATCTGGGGCTTTTACAGCCCCTTATATTGTTCCAGCTCTTTTACCCCGTATTAAGATGCTAGAGCTGGGGTGAGAAACTCATCCATGGGATTTTGTCACATGAATCAAAGTTTATGGTAGCATTGAATCTGAAAGTGCCTGTCCTCAAGATGATAACTTGAGGAATGTGCAGTGGTTTGAATGGCTGAAAATGTTTAAAATTAAGTACATGTACATATATTTTATAGAAATAATAAAATATTTTAGTTTTTTCTAATATTTGTTTAAAATGTAGAATTTTGTAGTAATATATACTGTTGCACAAGAAAATGTACTATATCATGGACTATACTGATTTCTTAATCATAAAATCTGCATGTTTTGGAATGTTGTTTGCTATGCTCTGAAGTTACCTTCTTTGTTTTTCAGCTCAAAACTGTTGCTGATAGCTATGATCAACTCCATGCTCTCTCAGACAACTCCATGATTTTTCTATAATAGAGTTTTATTTTTCTTGATTGTACTCAAGGCACACTCCTCCACTGCATTAGAATATAGGAAAATGAAGATCTTCTCAGCCATCTTGGTTAGTTTCTTGGATAGCTTTGTCCCATCAGCCCAAGTCATTTAGAACAGACATGACCAAATTATGTCCACAGTGTCAAAGTCATTTTCCTGCTGAGCTTGTTTCCACAACTCTTCAGAGATTTTACCTTCCCTGAAGACATGTATACACTTAAAATGCTACAGCACTACAGCAATGGGAGGGGTTCTCCCATCAGTGTAAGTAATCCACTTCCCTGAGAGGTGGTAGCTGGATTAACAGAAGAATTCTTCCACTGACCCAGCACTGTTTACACGATGGGGTTAGGCTGACATAGCTACGTCTTTCGGGGTGGGGATTTTTCACACCCTTGAGATGTAGCTATGCTGATATAAGTTTTCAGCACAGACCAGCACCAAAAGACTGGGTGTTGCTCAACTGAAGTGTACTATCAGCTGACCTTTTAGGGGTAGGTTGTTGAGAATATTCTGGGCAGACTTCATCTAAAATATGCTGGTTGCGTCAAAAAATACTCTCATTTTCTATCTTAGTAATGTCACCTGTACCTAGCACTTTCCTTTTCTTTTGCCTGGTTGTAATCCCAATAAATAGATCATTACTGCCCTCTGTCTACACCTCCCTTATTTTTATTTTACCCAGTTTTGATTTTGAATAAAGGGCTATTTTCTTCCTGAAACTGCTTGATTCTTAACTCCAGCAGGCTGAGTGATGTAAAGCAAAGAAATTATTGTAGAAGCTTACAGTAGGAAAGTAACATCCTTTGGAGGCAAATAAGTAGACACGGCTGTTAAGGCCCACATAAAATATTTAAGAACTTTATGGTAGAAAATTATTATTTTTCTTGTGAGCTCATCAAAGAGAGAGAGACAGCTTATAATAGGATCTTTGTCCTTTTTTAAATTCAGCATTATCGAAACAGTTTGCAGCAGCCAACCCATCCCATAAACAGTTGACAGGAAAGAGGCAATTTATATCAATACAAAATTTGTAAAAGGCAGCCAGACCAGCATGAGATATGAGACTTTTAGCTGCCTGAATAATTTTATATTCTTGATGATATGGGTGAATCTAACATTGGTTTATTAGTAATGCAGAAAGTGATATCTTTGTATACTGTCATTGCACAAAACAAATTGTCAGCATTTAAATGGTATTTTGAATCTTGGAAATATAAGAAGTGAGAGATTGTTCCCTCTGATGACTCTGTCCAACAAGGGATTGAGTGTCTCCTGCTGAGATCCTTGAAAGATTGGTTCTTGTTGACTCCTGACCTGATTTTGGAGGGTTTATAGTTTTGAGAAACATGTAATTCTTTTGCTTAATGGAAGTTATGAAAGCTGTAACAGCAAGTAGGAGAAAAAATAACTGGGTTGCTATAATTAAAGACCTGTTGTATTAGTATGCAGTCTTGTGGAAGTAGTTATGCTAAAGGCTGAGATTTAGCAGAATAGAATCATAGAAGATTAGGGTTGGAAGAGACCTCAGGAGGTCATCTAGTGTAGGCCTAAGGAGATAACCCCAGGTCAGATATTTTGCACACACATTCTGAGAGACAAATGTGTATAGGTATAGTATGTGGGTTTGGGAAGAAGGATAAAAGAGTTTGGGGTGCAATTGGTGTTCTCTTCCATACTCCTGGTTCAAGGCCCGGGCAGGGAACATCAAGTCATAGAAGTAAATGCATGGCTATGCAGGTGGTGTTGGTGAGAGGGTTTTGGCTTCTTGAACAACAAGCTGATGTTCCGGGAAAGAGGATTATTGTGCTGGGATGGGCTCCAGCTATCAAATACTGGAAAGAGCATATTTGGACATCATCTGGCTAACCTGATAAGGAGAACTTTAAAGTAGGTCTTATAGGGCAGTGTTTCCCAAACTTGGGATGCTGCTTGTGTAGGGAAAGCCCCTGGCGGGCCAGGCTGGTTTGTTTACCTGCCCTGTCTGCAGGTCCGGCCGATCGCGGCTCCCACTGGCTGTGGTTCGCTGCTCCAGGCCAATGGGAGCTGCTGGAAGTGGCGCGGGCCGAAGAACATACTGGCCGCCACTTCCAGCAGCCCCCATTGGCCTGTAGCAGCGAACTGCGGCCAGTGGGAGCCGTGATCGGCCAGACCTGCGGACGCGGCAGGTAAACAAACCGGCCCGGCGCGCCAGGGCTTTCCCTATACAAGCAGTGTCCCAAGTTTGGGAAACACTGTTATAGGGGATGGTGACAAAAATCTGGCCAATGAGAATGTAGGCTCAAGTAATGAAGACGAGAAAAAGGGGCTAATTAATGGAGAAGGGACTAGGAACCACAACTGCATTAAAAAGGTAAGAAGAAAAGCAACAGGGCAGTTGTTGGGATATGTAAGGGTTAAAGCAGAAACCTGGGAAACTGCTGGTGAACGGAGATGGCATTACGGAGTAAAGGCATGGGCAAGCACTGCTTCTGCGCTTAATAGATAAAGTGTAGGCATCTTTCTGTGTTTGATAGATTTAGGGCTACACCTCTCCCCTCCCTTCTCCTTGTTAAGGGTTTTGATAAGGTTGCAGCTGCCTAAGGAATGTGGGGATCAAAAGGATACCTTTTGGGGTAAAGTAGTGTTATCTCCCTCTCCCTTTCTTTCCCAGCTGCACAGTCGAGTTTGGGGTCATGGCCCCTTTCTCCCTTCCCTAAAAACTGCTGATCCAAGGAGTTCATGACTGCAATTATAGCAAAGAAGTGTATCTTCAAAGTAAAATTTATCGGTAGAATATGCTAATGAGGCAAATAGTAATCAGGGCGGGGATAATTATATTCAGTAGAGGGTTATTAATATTCATTGTATGGGCATTCATATTACTCCATAAGGGTTTTGGTGCTGTTGTAATAAATGTAGAAATTTACATACTAATGTAAATAAAAAGAGTATGATGTAACTAATCCGGTGCTTAATGGATAATTGGGTCCAGGGGAACAAGTACCGCAATAAAGAAGCCCATCTACTCAAATCCGCTTCTGGGTCAGTCTGTTCTTCTGTCAACAGCAGTGTTCAAAATATCTTTGATGCCTGTATACAAATGCAAGGAGTATGGGGAACAAGCCGGATGAACTGGAAGTTATGGTATATGAAGAAAATTATTACTTAACTAGTATTACAGAGACTGGGTGGGACAACTCCCAGCATTGAGAGATATAGCTTATTCCAGAAGGATATGTAGGGATATTAAAGAAGGTACTAACAGTAATTCCCCCAAGTGACAGTGACCCCCTCATAATTTGTCCCACATACTTTAAAATCCAGTTTCACCAAGTACAAAAATCTCTTGGGTCTTCTGTTAAAACTTGTAAGCTATTGTCTGTAGAAACCATTGATTAGATCTATCCTGTGAAAGATACTTTACTACTATGTAAAACTTACAAACAAGTTAACTGACTTTGTTCTTGAAGTAATTGATACAATGTAAACAAACACTGTAAGCTGTTAAGTGACTTTCACTTCATTCAAGGGCTCCTAGGACAGGCCCCCCCCCTTCTGTGATTAAAGGGCCGGGAGCCTCAAATGAATTAGCACACACTCTGAGAGTGGTGGAGACAGTAAATTAAAATATGGTTAAGGTATGGAATGTATGCTGATGAATGCTTGATATCCATGGATGGTTAGGGAGGTGCCAGCCTAGAAAAAAAGTATCCATCGGCCGAAGAATGTGTCAAGTGGATAACCAGAAACCCCTGGAGGGTAAACTGGGATCCACCCCATCACCTGGAAGGATGAGAAACACAAACTTTGAACAATGTGGAGCCACCAGGAATGTGCCACTTTGGACAGGAATGTGTGCCATCTGCTGATTGAGTCAGCAACAGCAGGATGAAACAGCTCCCATAAACTAACATAGGAATTAATTCCTATAAAAATGGACTCTAAAGACTGATGACTTTGAATCTCTCTGCCAGCCTCCAGGAGCATCAGATGCATCTGACACAGACTCTGCTCCATCCTCATGACCAAGCTACCTGGCCAGTAACTTGGCATGAGCAACTTCTAGGCTGGTAACTATAACACCTATACAGAACTTGAATGAATGATTGTGTGAATGAATCTCTCTCTCTCTCTCTCTATATATATATATATATGTATGTGTGTGTGTATAAGTAATAAGTAGTCAAACAACGTTGTTTACTTTTATCTTTTGCTTTATCATTATATTTACAATAAATGTGGCATCTTTGCCTTATCCCTCTTAATAAGATCCTGCTGGTTTTTATTCTATTGGTATAACATTGGTATAACAGATAGGTATGGGAAAAGAGGAGAAGGCATTGCTCTATATGTCAAGAATGTAGACATTTGCTCCAAGGTCCAAGAGGAAGTAAGCGACAGACCTACTGAAAGTCTCTGAGTGAGTATAAAAAAGGGAAAAGAATAGTAGCTATGTTATGGTGGGGGTCTATTATAGACCACCAAATCAGGAAGAGGAAGTGGATGAGTCATTCTACAAGCAGGTAACAAGATTACCTAACACATGAGCTAGTATTAATGGGGGATTTTAACTTCCCTGATATCTGCTGGAAGATTATTACAGCAAAACATAATATGTCCTGCAAGTTCTTATCATGTAGGGGACAACTTTCTGATTCAGAAAGTTGAGAAAACAATGAGGCAGTTATCCATTTTGGATCTGGTTTTAATTAACGGGAATGACCTTGTTGTGAGCTCTTATATACATATATATATAATGTGACAAAGTTCCTCCTCTATCTTGGTGGGTCCTGCGCTTATTGGCGGTTTTTCTTGCCTCAGAGATTCACCATGTGGGTTGGGGAACAGCCCAGAGACCTTCCCCTCTGGGAGAACCCCCAGTCCAGGTCAATTGGGAGGTTTTGGGGGAACCCGGGCCCACCCTCTACTCCGGGTTCCAGCCCAGGGCCCTGTGGACTGCAGCTGTCTATAGTGCCTCCTGTAACAGCTGCATGACAGCTACAGCTCCCTGGGCTACTTCCCCATGGCCTCCTCCAAACACCTTCCTTATTCTCACCACAGGACCTTCCTCCTGGTGTCTGATAACACTTGTGCTCCTCAGTCCTCCAGCAGCACACCCTCTCCCTCTCAACTCCTTGTGCCTCTTGCTCCCAGCTCCTCACACTCCCACCACAAACTGAAGTGAGCTCCTTTTTAAAACCCAGGTGCCCTGATTAGCCTGCCTTAATTGATTCTAGCAGCTGCTTCTTAATTGGCTCCAGGTGTCCTAATTAGCCTGCCTGCCTTACCTGGTTCTAGCAGGTTCCTGATTACTCGAGTGCAGCCCCTGCTCTGGTCACTCAGGGAACAGGAAACTACTCATCCAGTGATCAGTATATTTGCCCTCTACCAGACTCCTGTACCCCACTAGTCTGGGTCTGTCACAATAAACAGTTAACTATCTAATAACATTAAATTCTCAACCTATGTAGTACATTTTCATAAACCCAATGTGTCAACTACCTAGAGAGGAGAGGTTCCCAGCACATCACTCTCAAGTGAGTCTTTACACTCACTTTCCTCAAATATCCCTTCTCCTAGCAGGTTAGCAAGACTCTGAGTCTTTCAGGATGTTTAATCTCCCACTCTGATCTTCTCAGTATGAACCTTTCATTAGCATCTCAGTTTTTCTCTTGTTCCTTAACAGTTTCTCCTTTGTACGTTGATGATAAAGAATCAGTCAGATGGGAAATGTCCGAGTCCACCTCAGGTGTCATTGTGTTGGAACTTTCTGGGATTACACATAGACCCCTTCGATTACATCAAAATGTGTCCCCCTGGTCTGTCTGGACTACATAAGACCTTGGATGCAACTGTTCTTTCATGGTACCTATTTGACCCCAAGCATTAGAGGTGTGATTCCTCAGGCAAACTCTATCACCTGGGTTAAGAGATGGGAGATCATGGGCCCTTTTGTCAAAATAATATTTCTGCTTCCATTTCTGATTTTCTTTCATCTTCTGTATGGTTGCATTGTTATGAGATTAGTCAGGTTATCAGTAACTGGTACATTAGATCTGATCCTTCTTCCCATTTTATATTTTTCTTAACAGCTGAGCTGGAGAAAAGCTATTCTCCTGAGGAGTACTTCAGTAAACTAATAAAGCTTTATACAAATTGCCCCCACTATCAAAAATATTTTTCATACATTTCTTTACTGTCCATATAGACCGTTCCACAAATCTATTTGACGGGGGGTAATTTGGACTTGATGTTTTGTGATGAAAATCCCAATCTATGGCAAATTGCCTGAAATCTGTCCTGGAAAATTGCGGTCGATTATCGCTAAAGACTTCATCTGGAATTCCGTGTCTGGAGAAGCTTCCCTCCATGCCGACTATCACTAATTTATTGTTAGTACTGTTTAGTGTGCAAATTTTTGGATACAGAGAATAAAATCTGTGACTATTAAATAATCCTTTGACTGCCAGGTAAATAAATCAGTGCCTACGTTTTCAAAAGGCCTTTGTGGAACTGGATGAGGTCTCAGTGGCTCTGCCTGTTGGCATGACTTGTATTTCAAGCATGAAAACAGTTTCCTACCACCTTAGCAATGTCATGATTGATCCGGGGCCAATACAGCACCTTTCAACCTTGTTGTTTGCTCTTGTAAATTCCTAAATGACTCTCATGGATCTACCATAGCATTTCATTTTGGAGGCACATTGGAATTACAACCTTACTGCCCTTGAAAATTACCCATCTATCACAGTAAGTTCATGTCTGTAGTTCCAATAGTCTCTTATACTTGGACAGCAACTGCTTATTTCTTCAGGCCATCCTTTAATTATCACTTTTTAAAGGATTCTCAACTATTCATTTTTCTCCATTTCTTCTCTCATTTGTTGCAGTTTCCTGTTAGCTATGGGAATTGACTTGACAATCAGATCTACATAGGCTTGCATCTCTGTCTCTAAAGTCTTCTCTAGTTTCGTGGGAGCCACTGCTCTGGAAAGTGCATCTGCAGTGAACATAAATTTACTGGGCACAACCAAATAATACTTTTGCAGTTTTATCATCATTCTTTGAATCCTTAAGGTACAGTCATTTAGCAGTTTGTTAAATAATGCTCTCAGGGTTTTGTGGTCCATTTCAGTTTCCACTGTCTGTCAATAAATATACTGATTGAGATCTCTCACAGGCAAACAATATTCTTAAAGGCTCCTTTTTGATCTGTGCATATCTGGTTTCTGCCTCAGTCAGTGATTTGCCACTGGTTGCCAACAATCCTCATGCTTCTGTAAAATCACTGCACCTAACCTAGATTGTGAAGCATCTGCTGAGATTTTAATAGCCCTTCCTGATGCATAGAACTTCATCACCAGTTCTTGTATCAGTTATTGTTTTAAACCTTCCAATGATTCCTCCTGTTCTGCACCCCAATACCATTCATTTTTATTCTCTAGGAGTTTTTTCAAAGCTGCTGCTTTGGTAGATTAGGTATGAATTTTCCAAGATAATTAATTATTCCCAGGAACCATTGGACATTTTCTTTGACTAGGGATGTGGCATCATTTCAATGGCTGCAATCTTCCTTTTATCAGATTTTACACCTTCATTGTAAATAATGTCCCCAATAAAAGTCAGTTCTGTAACTCCTAAAACACATTTCTCCCTATTTAGTTTGAGGTTTGCAGCTCTAGCTGCATCCAGAACTTCCTGAAATCTATGATCATTCTCCTCTTTCATTCTCCTCTTTCATGATGATGTCATCCACTGAGGTATCAACACCATTAATATGTTCATAAATCATATGTATGGTTTTGTGGTATGCTTCTGGTGCTGAAGCTATGCCGAGGGGTAAGAATCTGTATCCTCCAAATGGGGTATTAAATATTTATAGCTTTGAGATTTCTTCAGTTAATTTTAGCTGTCAAAACCCTGAGGATGCATCCAATTCACTGAAATATTGAGTATTTGCAAATTGAGCCATAATCTCTTCTCTGGTTGGTAGTTTGAAATGTTCTCTTTTTACAGCCTTGTTGAGGTCTCTGGGATCTAAGCATATGCATAGATGGAAGTTACTTTTCTACACAATGACTAGGGAGATCACCCATTCTGTTGGCTCTTCAGTTTTTTGTATTACTTTCATTGCGTCCATCCTTGCAAGCTCATCCTTGAGTTTATCACGAAGTGCAAATGGCACCTTTCTACATGGATGGATCACTGGAGGGACCTGCTTGTTTATCTGGATTATATGTTCACCCTACAAGCAACCCAACCCTTGAAACAGGTCATGATATTCCTGAAAAAATGCCTCATAGCCAGGTTCATTATGATCTTGTAGTGAGAGCACCCGTGTTACCAGACTGAGTTTCTCATATGCAGCCAGGACTAAAATTGTTATCACCTTCTTTGGCACTACAATGGATGGGAACCTGTACATGGTGTTTTTTATGGTTGATGCTAGCAATGCACCTCCCCTTCAGTGGTATATTTGTTCCAGAATAACCAGTTACTTTTATTTTTGTTGGTCCCAGTTTTGGTCTTATTTTCAGTTTCTCGTAATCTTGTTCAGACAGAATATTAACTGAGCTCCTGTATCCAGTTTCAGTGGAGTAATTATTCCAGTCACTGTCCTAGGCAGTATCGTTGCTAGATCCCAGTAAGTCTATGAAAAACTCATTAACCCGATTGTCTTTAACTGAGTGCACTTGACTTTTCCGCATTTGGGATCTGCAGCATTTTGTAAAACGATTATTTTCCCCACATTTATGACAGAGTTTCCTAAAGGCAACACATTGTTTGGAGCCATACTGTGATCCACACCTTCCTCATAATCCTCTGTACCGTCTTCCCTCTAGCAGTGGTTTTTATAGCGAATGGTTCCACTTTCTGATTTGACCTATTCTGGCTTTATTCTTTAGTACTTGACTAACCTCTTCTGGCAAATTCAGCACTTTGGCTTGTGCTTTCACAGTTTCTGCTGCCCTGCATATCTGAAGCTTTTTCTAAGGAGGTGTTGTATTAATTTAGATGGAATAGATGCGCCAAAGGTGTTAACATAACCCAGTCACTGTCCAACATTAAATAGTGTTTGTCCAGGGTTTGGTACACAGAGACCTCAGCCTGCTTAATATCATGGCAAACATGATTAAAAATACTCTTTTTTAACCTCTTATTACAGATAAAGAAAAGGAAAAACAGTTAAAATGTAAAAGATTAAGTAAGGCTTTCATTTTAACAACATCCCTTGTTCCCTTTCCCTTCAGCTGGAAAGAGGTTTTAGAAGGAACCCCCCCTTTGTTACACAGCCTTGTAGATGGTGACAAAGATGGTAATTTCCTTTTGGGGAAAAGTTGTGATGAGCTGGGCTGTTGTGGCTGCTGTTGTTAAAGTCCAATCCCATTTCATACAAGGCGGTGTTTGGGATTTAGCTGAAGCTGGCAGGGGTAGGGTCATGTTATCGGGTCCCTCTTTCTGGCCTCATCTGGTCAGGCCATCTGTCAGGATCAGGATGATGGAGGCCTGGAGTTCCAGGAGATCACAGGGGTGGCAGCCACAATGGTGAAGATCACTCCAAAAGCCTTTGTCTGTTCTTCCTCTTCCATTTGTTCTTTCTGAATTCTCCCCTCCCCTAGTCTCTTTCTTTAAGGAGCCACACGGGAGTGACAGGTGGAATAGCCCATCCCCTCATTTATTTTGTCCACCAATTAGGACTAATATCTGACACACCAATTTTGGTTCATTCATTTCTGGTTCTACATCTTCTGTTTTCACCAAGAATGATTTCACCATAACTCAAGGACTATGTCAGTAGGCCTGTTTGCTGAGCCTAATTCAGTTTTCCTTTCTTCCTTTCATATCTTTTCACATCAACATTTGTCATTATAGGTTATTGTGACATTTTATAAACTTGTACATAGTTCTTTTAGTTAAGCTTACAAATAGAGTAAACTTGTAGGCCCGATAATTACAGCAGGGGAAGAGGAAGCAGAAAATAGTCAAGCAGCTCAGAGCAACTCCACTTCCTCCTCTTCCGGCAGCAACAGGTATAGATCCTGTGCTCCTCTCCCACCCTGCAATATCCAGCCTGGGAAGAAGAGGGATTCTGACTGCAACTCTCCCCAGACCTTAGAGAGGAGCTGCAGGAAGAGCAAAGGTGAGGCTGAGAGGGCAGAATTGATAGGGAACAGGCCCTATGAGAGGTTGCTTTCCTTTCTTTAGAAATGATAAACCACACACACACTTTTTTCAGACACTGTCAGCAGTGCAAACCACAAGAAATGAACCCGAGGCATGAAGCTTGGGCTAGATTTGGTGGAAGGGGTGGAGGGGACTGGATCCAGGATCTAGTTAAGAGCTCTCTCTGTAAACAACACACAAGATGCCACTCTTATTAGATAACATCTGGGAAAGGGAGGTATTGAAAGCACAGAAGATGAGCTATTACCATTGGCAGATGACATAGGGCAGGTCTACACTTACTTCCTGGTCCGGCCGTAAGCAATCGATCTTCTGGGATCGATCCCGGAAGTGCTCGCCGTCGACGCCGGTACTCCAGCTCGGCGAGAGGAGTACGCGGCATCGACGGGGGAGCCTGCCTGCCGCGTCTGGACCCGCAGTAAGTTCGAACTAAGGTACTTCGAATTCAGCTACGTTATTAACGTAGCTGAATTTGCGTACCTTAGTTCGAAGTGGGGGGTTAGTGTGGACCAGGCCATACAGCTGCAGAATATACATGCAACACCATTAACATACAGCCATTGTCTGGGTGAAACGTGGAAGACAACCAGCACATAGTACATTGCACCAGCTTTTGCTAAGTACACCAGAGCAGACCCCCTAGCATTATAAGAAATACCATGGGATTTTTATAGTCCATGGAGAATAGACACGATCTGTTTTCATTAAGGTTTCATTTGGAAGATCATCACACATTTTACTGCATGATACTCAGTTTAGTTACCTGGGAAGGCAGAAGGGCTGAGCTGACCCTATGGGGATTTGAACAGAACTTAGGTATCCTAGACTTAATGCTTAGACCGCTACACTATCTCCTCCAAGAAATTCAAATAATAAAAAAAAAAAATGAATTCCACAACAATGTTAACTCAGAAAAACTGCAAATGAAATTCTAGGAGAAATAAGCCAAAACCTGCCTTCAGTTACACCTATACAACTGCTATTTAAACACAACCACCTGTGTGATTTTTGTTCTGCTGGATCCTACAATTAGAAATATATTTCAAATCAAATGTTAAGTTCTGAAGGCATGCAAGAAACTTCCTCTGAAGCATCTGGTACTGACCATTGTCAGAAATAGGATACAGGACTTGATGAACTATTGGTCTTACCCAATACACAATTTCTCTATTTCTAGAATTCTGAATACTCAAAAACACAAATATGTTTTAAAACATTATTTGTTAAACAGATACAAATAATTAGCATTTGTCAAAGACATAGTTGTTTTTTTACAGTTCACCAACAGCAAATTGGGCCAAATCCAACAAACTTTTCATAAGAAATAATCCAACTAGTTCTTGTTTCAATTTAAATTGCATGTACACCTTCTTAAAAGGTGCATCACAAGTATTACCTATTATTCTAGTAATGTCTATGAGCTGCCCAATAAAAATATCTAAAGAATAGCTCCAAACTGAGGAGTCAGAACTTTCTGGTTTTAATTGAACTTCAAAATCGTAGCTTTTTTCTATAAAGTTGAATACACATCATGTATATTATCAAAACTGCAAATATAGTGATACTGCAGCTCTGAGATATGCTCACGATGAATGTCTCTGTGGTTGTCCTCTATAGGCTATATTGAAGCTTATGCCAAGAAGCACTCAGACAGAAAGTCAATAAGGCTGCTTCCAGTAGCGTAGACACTTGCATTGTTTACCAACTCTTCTAAAACTAATCTGGGGTGTATTTTACATGGATTAACAGACAAAAAGGGATTAGTGTATATATCTTGTTAAATGAAATGTTTTATGACATGATTAACATTAAAACTGAGTGCAGAGCTATTTTGTCACATTTATTCAGAGCTACACAAGCAAGAAGCAGTTTTGACTGAAGACAAAGGCCAACATTTTCAAATTTGAGTGTCTCAAATTGGGCCCTTATGCCCATATCTAGACACCTAAATAGATGTTTGCCTGATTTTCAGAAGTGTTGAGCACCTGCCGCTCCTATTACAGCTTCCATGGAAGCTGTAGTGTTCAGTATATCCGAAACACAGGACACTATTATTCAGATGACTAGACATGCATGCAGCTGCAGTTGAATTTGAAATTTTGATCTATGATCTAAATGAGATTTCCTCATACATGACTCCATAGGCACTACGGTATTGATATTTTAACATCAAGTTTTAATTTAACATTATATTCAAGTAACTTTGTCATCCCTTGCTGTTTGATAGTTAATTAAGGGCTTGAGTCTGCTCCCATTACATAAACTGGGAGCAGAATCCAGCCCTTAGATTGCAAACTCCTTGATGCAGAGTTTATAATTTTAAAGGCCTAGGGCATTGTTCTTTGGAAGAATAAATAACAGAAACCTTAGAAGCCCCATTGTGCATGGAAGGCCTTACTCATGTGAACAACACTGAAAGTTTTGGCCAAGTAATGACTGAATACTCTGATCCTAAGGTCTGCCTTAAAGCTATTAAGACAATGAAATAACAGTGCAGGATAAAAATCCAAGCAAAAGAAAACAAGAATAGAGTTACAGTCCAAGCAGTGCTCCATAAATCTGATTATGTATGCTTTGTGAATTTGTCAGACCCCTAAGATTATTTTTGTGGTTAAATAGCCCTTTATGAGAGTGATTAAAACTAAAACTTCCTGCAGTAGAGGTGTCACTAAAGAATGCAGCATACTTGAAGTCATACATCTATCCTGAAAATACAGGGCACTCTCTTTACAAAGCACCCCATGAAAGTCTGTCCTTGATAACACGAGCCAGATTTTCAGCTGGCACAGCTCCATTGAAGTCAGTGGAGCTACACTGATATATACCAGCTGAAAATTTGGCCAAATTAGTTTATAATGGAAATTCTAACAGACTATTAACTTTAGTACAGCACCATGACATGGTAATAATGCACAGAAACCCCTCCAAGTTGCAGTGGAGATGTGTTATCGGTTTCCATTAAGCATTATTTCCACTGACTATGCAGGCCATCATGTTTCAGACCTTTTTGAAATACACATTGCAATAAAATTCATTTACCTTTCTACCACTCCAAGTTTACTCGATGAATATTCTGTAATACATCAGATCAGGGTAATGGAATCTTTTTGGTCCAAATCCTGACTGGTGCTGAGCCCCAAGCATCTGATGCTCTTGAATGTTAGAGGAATGAATAACTTGCTCTCCAGTGCAAAACTCCACCAATAGGGTTTTGAAAAATAGTTAAACTCTTAACTACTTGTGCATATACTGCCAACAAAAGCACGTGTAATGCTGACAGACCCCAGTTGTCAGCAAGCAGGATTGAACCAGGGACTTCGGGAGCTTAGTGCATGAGCTTCTACTGCATGAGCTATAAGCCAGCTGCCTGTTAGCTAAGGCTGTAGAGCAGACTTATTAATCCCTCTCTCTCTAAGTGGTCTCAGTTCCACTAGATGGGACAGAACACCACACCCAGAAGGTGTGTGGGTTACACAGGCACTAATGCAAGAGCATAAGAAAAGCAGAGATGTACCCTTCAGGATCATTACTATGTGACATTAGTATACCAGTAGTGCTCAGAGGGTCTTCGGTCTCTGTTGTGTGAGTGCTGTGCTAACACATTTGCAGATATGTTTTTGTCCCAAGAGTTTACAATCTAAGAAGCCCAGTGACAAACGGAGGCTGGGGATGGGAAGAGACAATCCAATCTAAACATGTTTGCTCATTATTACTAATAATATAATTGAATACATGACAGCTATCCTTATTTGCCCTTTAATTTAGCCATCATTTGGTTAATTTCCTACAGCCATTATGGCAGAGTTGGGTCATGAGGAGGAATGTGGTGGTGAAGAATAAGAAAAAGAAAGCAATAGGATTACATATCAGTCTCCACCCCTTGCTGTGTTGCTTAATATAGAAAGGGCAGGATTTTGCCCAAAGTCTGTTCATAAGATTGTAAATAATCAATAATGCTGTAACATCCTTTTAAAAGAAACAACTCCAAGTTAAACGGTTAAAGAACAAATTCTCTATTCACAAAGGACTTTTTATAACAGATTTGCACACTCACCTTAGCAACAAGTAAATGTTAATAATGTGAAGAAATTAGGTGCAAGTTTGACATTTTGGTGTCATGTTTCTCAGCATGAATAGCTCTCTGAAATGGCATCAAGCATGATACAGATTTTTCCTAATACTGCTGCTGACATGAAGTGGCATTTAGAAGAGTTTAGATGAGCCAAGCTGAAAAGTAAGATTTCCATCACAAAAGTCCAGGTTTCACTGCAGTTCAGACACTGCTCTCTGAAGTTCTGCAGATCACTAAGCATTTCAATCATGTTCAGTACTTCTCTGAATTGTCATCTTTTCAGTACATCATTTTTTCTCTAATTATATTGATTTTAGTAAATTGCAGTGTCTTCCTGTGGTGATTTTCAAATATGTACAGCAAAAAATTGGAGGGTGAGAGGAAAAACAAACTCATTGTGCTCCACTAAGTTATTTTATACCATTAAACCTTTCATGGGGCAATACAGTAACTTAAACAGAGATGAGAACACATGAAAATATTATAGTTATCTCAAAAATAAACAGCAGCTTAGTTTCAAAATGAATATAGCCTCACCCATCCACCCACCAATCACTGGGCAGAAAAAGAAAACTCTTATCATCTGGAGTGCTGGCTGAATAGTTACAATTCGAGTTTATTTTCAGTATACCAAGGGTATAATTGCCTGGGGCCACCTTTATCTTTATTGTGGAAATGCAGCCAGCAGAGTACAGGTCCCAGCATGTAGTGTGATCTGGCCATTCTGAAATGATGAAGCATTAAACACTGACACCCACAGTCTCCACAAATCACACCTTAATAAAGGGAGAGATACTAAATTGTGCTCCATTCAGCTAATTAGATGTGGTTATATGATCCCTAGCAAGCTGCCAATGTAGCCCCCCTTCTCTAGTTGGGCAAACTATTGAGTACCCATTCATTTTACAATGTTTCCCCTGTAACTGTACCAAAAATAGAGAAGTAATAAAACAGCTGTGTATGATGATCATGTTAAAAATAGAAGGCCAGATCCTCAGCTGGTGTAAATCCATTGAAGTCAATGCATCTATTCCGGTTACAGCCACCGAAAATCTGGCCCTGAATTTAGTAAGACATATACCATCCAAATGGTTTAGAAAGTCCACAACTCAGTCATCATAACTCATATGAAATGTTACCCAAACTCTGCCGTTTCTTTGCTGTGGGCACATGAATACATGTTCATGTTATTTTTATTTAGTTTACAGTCCTGCAGATTTTCTCTCTTACACTTTTTTGACCTTTTGCCATCTGACTGTCAGATATAAAACAAAACAACACGATACACTCTATAGTTATATTTAGCTATTGCCCCAAGAATTTTAGGTGTACTACATAATAACTTCCCTATCAATTACAGAAAAGTTTGGAATGATACTTCTATATCTTGCCTTGTCAAGTATTTGGAAGTCAGACGCCCCTTTTCTCTGTAACTCAGACAACTTTGCAAAGCTACTAAAGGGACACCTCAGACTACTCAAACTTCAAAAAGTTAATTTAGGGTCTGATACTGCAGCCCATACTTTCACTGAAATCAGTGGACCAAATCTCCTCTTGCATACACCAACAGAATCCCACTGAAGCCAAAGGGGTTGCCTCAATGTAAATAAGAAAAGAATTTGACCCAGCGGGACTACTCCCTGTGAGGCAAACCCACAACCGGGCCAGGGCCGCTCACTCAATTACAATTCACTGCTTCCACAGAGCCTGCAGTGAGCCATCCCTCAGGCATGCTGCAGCAGACTATTCCTGCGCTGGATACAGGACAGATGACCCCCAGGCACAGGTATTTCACTCTCACCACAAGAGCTGCAAGTCAATCTGTGCAACAGTACCACTTCGCTAGGAACCCTCTTGCTGCCTCACAGTGTTACAGACTTCCTGGGCTTCCAGCCTGCCCTCAATCCTGTGCCTTGCCTATGCCTGCCCCAGCCTTGTTCCAGCACACTTCAGCCTCATCTATACCCTAGTATGACCTTGCTTCAACCCTGTTCTTGACCCCCAGACCTTTGGACTCATACTTAGCTTGTGTTCCATTATGACCCCCAGATCCCTTTCTAAGTACTGCTTCCTAGGCAGTCATTTACCATTTTGTTACTTATCACTTTATTATCTTCTAGATGTTTGCAAATTGATTGCTTAATTATTTGCTCCATTATCTTTCTGGGTAAGGAAGTTAAGCTGACTGGTCTGTAATTCCCCAGGTTGTTCTTATTTCCCTTTTTATAGCTTGGCACTACGTTTGCCCTTTTCCAGTCCTCTGGAATCTCTCCCATCTTCCATGATTTTTCAAAGATAATCGCTAATGGATCAGATACTTCCTCAGTCAGCTCCTTGATTATTCTAGGATGAATTTCATCAGGCTCTGCTGACTTGAAGACATCTAAGTAATTTTAACTTGTTCTTTCCCTATTTTAGCTTCTGATCCTACCTCATTTTCACTGGCATTCACTATGTTAGATATCCAATTGCTACTAAACTTTTTGGTGAAAACTGAAACAAAGAAGTCATTTAACACTTCTGCCATTTCCACATTTTCTGTTATTGATTTTCCCCTCTCACTGAGTAACAGGCCTACCCTGTCCTTGGTCTTCCTCTTGTTTCTAATGTGTTTATAGAAGGTTTTCTTGTTACCCTTTATGTCTCAAGCTAATTTAATCTTGTTTTGTGCCTTGGCTTTTCTAATTTTGTCCCTACATATTTGTGTTATTTGTTTATATTCATCCTTTGTAATTTGACCACTTATTGTAAGACTCTTTTTTGAGTTTCAGATAATTGAAGATCTCATTGTTAAGCCAGGGTGGTCTCTTGCCATACTTCCTATCTTTCCTACAGAGTAGGATAGTTTGCACTTGTGCCCTTCATAATGTCTCTTTGAAAAACTGCCAACTCTCTTGAACTGTTTTTACCCTAAGATTTGCTTCCCATGGGATCTTACCTAAAAACTTAGGTTGCTAAAGTCTGCCTTCTTTAAATCCATTATCTTTCTTGTGCTGTTTTCCCTTCTACAATTTCATAATCACTTTCACCTACACTGCCTTCCACTTTCAAATTCTCAACCAGTTCATTCCTATTTGTTAAAATCAAATCTAGAACAGCCTCTCCCCTAATAGCTTTCTCCACCTTCTGAAATAAAAAATTGTGTCCAATACATTCCAAGAATTTGTTGGATAATCTGTGACCTGCTGTGTTATTTTCCCAATAGATGTCTTGGTAGTTGAAGTCCCCCATCACCACCAAGTCCTGTGTTTTGGATGATTCTGTTAGTTGTTTAAAGAAAGCCTCATCCACCTCTGCTGCATGTAGTAGACTCCTACCATGAAATCAGCCTTGATTTACTGGCCTTAAACTCTATCAATCTCCATGGATAAGGATTTGGACATTGCACAAAAATCATATTCCCAAGTTCTTGTTCCTATAATTTGATTAGTTTGATGAAAGAAGTTTAGAGAGCCTTTGAAACTGACCAATTTCTGAAAAGTTAATGGCCAAAAAATGGTTAGTGTTAAAAGCTGAATACAGCTTTACCTAAATAGTTTTTATTTCTTATTGTAAAATTGATTTATGATCTATAATATTACTATTATTAAAGGCCTGTATATTTATTAACATCAATGGAGCTACAATGTCATAAAAAACAGTGTAAGATACTTGAGGGCTAAGCTTTCTGTTTTCATTTATAATTCAACTTCTGAGGACATCAATATAATTTGCAAATATTAGTTCACTGAACCTCAAAATAATCCCTGAAGTTCCTGTGGGTACATTATTATTACTCCAGTTTCATAGATTGTTTTTCCCTTCAGAGCTGAAATGGTGTGTTCAGGGCCATACAGAAAGTCAGTAGCAGAGCAAGCAATAGAACAGAAGTAACTCCATTTAAGTCAATGACAAAATTACCATTGAGTGCAGAGGGGACCAAGATTTAACCCTAGGTCTCTTAACTTCTAGTTCAGGCCCTTACCTAAAAGTCCATCCTAGGTGTGATTAAATACTTCTCATTCAATCTTGTATCCAAACTGAAGATTTGTGTCAAGAGGAGGAATAACAACCATTTTTATACTTGCCTTTCATCTTCTCATTTGTACTACACTATACCTTGTATGCTTATCATTGAATAAATTCTTTGAGGCAAAAAAACCTGTTTTATCTGACCATTTTGCAGTGTTTTATACTTACTCTAGTTACTAGATCGCAGGCCCTGGTTCTCATGGGAGACTTTAATCACCCTGATATCTGCTGGGAGAGCAATACAGCGGTGCACAGACAATCCAGGAAGTTTTTGGAAAGTGTAGGGGACAATTTCCTGGTGCAAGTGCTGGAGGAACCAACTAGGGGCAGAGCTCTTCTAGACCTGCTGCTCACAAACAGGGAAGAATTAGTAGGGGAAGCAAAAGTAGATGGGAACATGGGAGGAAGTGACCATGAGATGGTCAAGTTCAGGATCCTGACACAAGGAAGAAAGGAGAGTAGCAGAATATGGACCCTGGACTTCAGAAAAGCAGACTTTGACTCCCTCAGGGAACTGATGGCAGGATCCCCTGGGAGAATAACATGAGGGGGAAAGGACTCCAGGAGAGCTGGCTGTATTTTAAAGAAGCCTTATTGAGGTTGCAGGAACAAACCATCCCGATGTGTAGAAAGAATAGCAAATATGGCAGGAGACCAGCTTGGCTTAACAGTGAAATTCTTGCTGCTCTTAAACGCAAAAAAGAAGCTTACAAGAAGTGGAAGATTGGACAAATGACCAGGGAGGAGTATAAAAATATTGCTCAGGCATGCAGGAGTGAAATCAGGAAGGTCAAATCACAATTGGAGTTGCAGCTAGCAAGGGAAGTTAAGAGTAAAAAGAAAGGTTTCTTCAGATACGTTAGCAACAAGAAGAAAGTCAAGGAGAGTGTGGGCCCCTTACTGAATGAGGGAGGCAACCTAGTGACAGAGGATGTGGAAAAAGCTAATGTACTCAATGCTTTTTTTGCCTCTGTCTTCACAAACAAGGTCAGCTCCCAGACTGCTGCACTGGGCAGCACAGTATGGGGAGGAGGTGACCAGCCCTCCGTGGAGAAAGAAGTGGTTCGGGACTATTTAGAAAAACTGGACGAGCACAAGTCCATGGGGCCAGATGCGCTGCATCCGAGGGTGCTAAAGGAGTTGGCGGATGTGATTGCGGAGCCATTGGCCATTATCTTTGAAAACTCATGGCGATCGGGGGAGGTCCCGGATGACTGGAAAAAGTCTAATGTAGTGCCCATCTTTAAAAAGGGGAAGAAGGAGGAACCAGGGAACTACAGGCCAGTCAACCTCACCTCAGTCCCTGGAAAAATCATGGAGCAGGTCCTCAAGAAATCAATTCTGAAGCACTTAGAGGAGAAGAAAGTGATCAGGAACAGTCAGCATGGATTCACCAAGGGCAAGTCATGCCTGACTAACCTAACTGCCTTCTATGAGGAGATAACTGGGTCTGTGGATGAGGGGAAAGCAGTGGATGTGTTATTCCTTGATTTTAGCAAAGCTTTTGATACGGTCTCCCACAGTATTCTTGCCGGCAAGTTAAAGAAGTATGGGCTGGATGAATGGACTATAAGGTGGATAGAAAGCTGGCTAGATTGTCGGGCTCAACGGGTAGTGATCAATGGCTCCATATCTAGCTGGCAGCCGGTTTCAAGCGGAGTGCCCCAAGGGTCGATCCTGGGGCTGGTTTTGTTCAATATCTTAATTAATCATCTGGAGGATGGCGTGGACTCCACTCTCAGCAAGTTTGCAGATGATACTAAACTGGGAGGAGTGGTAGATATGCTGGAGGGTAGGGATAGGATACAGAGGGACCTAGACAAATTAGAGGATTGGGCCTAAAGAAATCTGATGAGGTTCAACAAGGACAAGTGCAGAGTCCTGCACTTAGGACGGAAGAATCCCATTCACTGTTACAGACTAGGGACCGAATGGCTAGGAAGCAGTTCTGCAGAAAAGGACCTAGGGGTTACAGTGGACGAGAAGCTGAATATGAGTCAACAGTGTGCCCTTGCTGCCAAGAAGGCTAACGGCATTTTGGGCTGTATAAGTAGGGGCATTGCCAGCAGATGGAGGGATGTGATCATTCCCCTCTATTCGACATTGGTGAGGCCTCATCTAGAGTACTGTGTCCAGTTTTGGGCCCCACACTACAAAAAGGATGTGGAAAAATTGGAAAGAGTCCAGGGGAGGGCAACAAAAATGATTAGGGTGCTGGAGCACATGACTTATGAGGAGAGGCTGAGGGAACTGGGATTGTTTAGTCTGCAGAAGAGAAGAATGAGGGGGGATTTGATAGCTGCTTTCAACTACCTGAAAGGGGGTTCCAAAGAGGATGGAGCTAGACTGTTCTCAGTGATACCAGATGACAGAACAAGGAGTAATGGTCTCAAGTTGCAGTGGGGGAGGTTTAGGTTGGATATTAGGAAAAACTTTTTCACTAGGAGGGTGGTGAAGCACTGGAATGGGTTATCTAGGGAGGTGGTGGAATCTCCTTCCTTAGAGGTTTTTAAGGTCAGGCTTGACAAAGCCCTGGCTGGGATGATTTAGTTGGGAATTGGTCCTGCCTTGAGCAGGGGGTTGGACTAGATGACCTCCTGAGGTCCCTTCCAACCCTGATATTCTATGATTCTACTGCCTTTGAGAGCAAAGGGATGAAGATTAAATGCTACCAACAGGTACATCCTATAACGAACAAGGAAAATATCCTGGAAAAATTATTGGAGACCTTTATTATTAGTCAATAGTTGACTAGAGAGAAGGAAGGATGGCTCAGTGGTTAAGATACTGGCTTGGGATGTGGGAGATCCACATTCAATTCCCTACTCCACCCCACACTTCCTATGTGGACCTTGGGCAAGTCACTTGACCTCTCTATGACTCAGTTCCTTGTGTGTAAAATGGTGGTCCCAGAGAGAAGACAGGCACAACTGGGATAAAACCGTGTATTGAAATATCATGAAAATGAAACCTCTATGATCAAGTCAGACATGGGATACACACACACTGTTGACTAGAGAAGATGTATACTCCAGCTAATGAATCTGATTTAAGAATTTTGTAAAGCTCATGAATTAAAAGAAGCTAAAGCCAAATGACAACAGCTTACAAAGTTTAATGTGAGAAATGACATGTCCACAAAAGATTTGGAAATCCATTAAATTCTGCTTTATTGAAAGATCATTGATGTGATTTTGTTTCAGGTAAACTGACAGCAACCGATACAAAAACTTAACATAACTTGTGAGGTATTTCTGACTGAAAATGTTGGACTTGGTTCAGATAGAGCAAAGGGTGGGGGCACAGGGCTCCAGTTGCAGCTCCACAATTCAGAACCACCTGGTCCCATCACAAGTAAGGGCTGCACTCTGAGTCATGGAACTTCACAGGCTCCATTCTGCTCCACCATGCCTCCTTTCACATCATCCAGGCATCCAACATGCTGCCTCCTTTCCCCATATGCTAAGAAAGAGAATAGTGCAGGAAGTAGCAGAGCACCTGCGCCAACTTTCCGTCAGGGGAGAGCTCCCCTGCTCAGGGGGAATTCTCCACTGGCCATCTGTAGCCCCTTTAGAACAGCACAAACTGGCTTACACAAAGTGGCCTTAGACTGCAGAATTCAGCACTCTGTTTCCATTTTAAATACTAGGGGTATGATTTCCCCCAGCTCCCCTTGAAGATCCATGCATATAACTCTTGGAACACTGAGGAAGTTCCAGAAGAAAGCCTATGTTCTGACAATTACCCGGGACAACCCAGGTAATTATAGTTCTGTCAACCTGACATCGATCCCAGGCAAGATAATGGAGAGGCTGATATGGGATTTGATTAATAAAAGGGGAGTAGTACAATTAATGGCCATCAATAAGGGCTTATGAAAAACAAATCTTGTCAAACTAATTTGAATTTTTTTTTAAGATTACATTTGATGAAGGTAATAGTGTTGATGTAATATACTTAGACCTCTTGACAGCATTTGACTTGGTACTGCATGATATTTTGATTAAAAAACTAGAATGATACCAAATTAACATAGCACACATGAAATGGGTTTAAAAATAGTTAAGTGGCAGGTCTCAAAATGTAATTGTAAATGGGGAATCATCATTGAGCTGGTTTGTTTCCAGTGGAATCTGTTCTTGGCCTTAACATTTTTATTGGTGCCCAAGAAAACATAAAATCACCACTGATAAAGTTTGCAGATGATACAATGATTGGAGGAGTTGTAAATGACATAATGAAGAGAGGAGGTCTGGTACAGAGCAATCTGGATCACTTGGTAAACTGAGTAAAAGCAAACAGTATGTGTTTTAATACAGTCAAATATAAATATATACATCTAGGAACAGAGAATGTAGACCAAACTTACAGTATAGGGGACTATCCTGGAAGGTAGTGAATCTGAAAAAGATTTGGGAGTCGTTGTAGATGATCAGCTAAACATAGGTCTCAGTGCAGTGCTGTGTCCAAAAGGGCTAATGTGAATATCAAGTTGGAGTAGAGAAGGTATATGATCTCTGTATTTGGCACTGGAGTGACTGCAGCTGGAATAGTGTGTGCAGTTCTGGTGTCCTCAGTTCAAAGAGGATGTTGATAAATTGGAGAGGGTTCAGAGAAGGATAGACTCAAGAAGCTCAATCAACTTAGCTTATTAGAAGATTAAGGAGTGACTTGAGTCCAGTCTATAAATACCTACATGGGGAACAAATATTTAATAATGGCATTTCAATCTAGCAGAGAAATGTATAACATAGTCCAATCATTAGAAGCTGAACCTAGACACATTCAGACTGGATATAAGGTGTACATTTCTAAAAGTTAGGATAATTAACCACTGAAACAATTTACCCAAGTTTGCAGTGGATTCTCCATCACTGGCAATTTTAAAGTCAAGATTGGATGCTATAGTGGAGCTCTAGTTCAAGCTCTAGTTCAAATAGGAATTATTTTGTCCTAAGGACTGTGTTATGCAAAGCAGATGACTACAGGTGTCCCTTCTGGCCTTAAAATCTCTGAATCCATTAACCTCAAAATATTGGTAGGTCACGTGATCAGGATCTAGAATAAGTTCAGTTGCCTTGATTTTCTGCACAGCTTGTGTCTAGATTTGATTGTAGAAGGGATGGACCTGTTTTTCTGCCAAATGTTTAACCAAAAATTAAACTTACAGACAAGTCTCTGCTTATATTTTTAGTAGCCAGTCCAAATTTCCATAGCATTAATGGGTGTTGTAGTAGACTCTTAGCACCTATAATATTTTTCTTTTTGGATGTCTATACACCATGGGCCAGATTTTCAAAAGAGATCAGTTACCATTTAGGCAGCAAAATAAGTGGCCAGATTTTCAAAAGAACTCAGCACCCAATATGCTGAGGTTTTTTTTTTTAATCTGACCATAAGTGTCACACTTGAGTTCCTGGGTACTGATCTCTTTGGAAAATCCAGTGTCATTTGCAGATGCTGAGTTCTTGAATATCCGGCCCTGTGCTCTTCTGAAATGCTGGCCCACTATGTGACCCATAATCAGTTCTTCTCTGGACATAACATCCCCACTAGACTGGACCAGAACTTCAGCTGATGTAAAAAAGTATAACATCATTAAAGTCATTTTTCACCAGCTGAGGATCTGGCCCATTGACTGTAAAAAAAGTTATATCTGAAGAACATCTATGTTTGTCCTGGTAATTATTAAAGAAGATTTTTATCTACGTTTGTTTAAATTGTAGGACATTTTCTTGTTCTTCCCCTAGAAATGAAATATAATCATACAGCTTTCAAAATATGATGGCATACAAGATATGGTATTGATGCTGAAAGGAAAGTTTTGAATAATTGATCTCTTCAGGTATTTATATTGTTCATCACTGTAGTATCAGAGTGCATATCCAAGCTGTGGTCCTGGAAACAGGCACAACTTCATTAGCAAAGTTAAATAAATAATAAAGGGGAAGGAGATATAAAAATTCCAGTACAATCAGTTTCAGATATAATTCCCCAAACTGTTGCTAACAGATTTGTTGAGGATATCTGTACTGGGTAGTTTTAGGGGAATATACTGATACACAGCAGCATGATGGTGAAATGTAACTACCAGTCTATGTCAATAAAAAGAATGTGAATAATTTATACACACACGCACACGTCAAAGATAATCATATCGCACACAGATTATGAGTCACGCTGAAGTCACTTTCCTCAGAGCACGTCTGCCTGAAAGGATATTTAGCTTTGGCTCTGTGATCTGTCTGAAGAACAGACTTAGTGATTTCCAGAGGCATGCACCAAGTTAGGTTACAGGTCATTTATCCAAATTGCTTTTGATTTTTGAAATGTGCAGATTGCCTTTGCTGAAGGACCTGTTGGCATGAGAATGCATATTTAAGGCTTATTAAATGTACTAGTTATATGGGAGGGAATGAGGTAATTGTTATATTTGTACATGAAGGCATAGAGGTGAATTTGAATTTAATACTCCAGAGTGATCAGTTAGGTTTTTGCATACAGTATGTGAGCTAAAGCATTAAGATCCATTTCAGAATGAAAAGCTTTATTAACCTATTTTAAAATAGCATATATATGTATGTAGCACCCTTAATCAAATTTCAACTAATGAATTTTAAGAGGTTGGTTAGGTGGGATGTTCTAAGATTCCTCTCACTTTCTGCTTTGAAGTGGTCATCTTTGGTAACAGTAACTGAGTGCCATCAGAGACACAAGGTGGGTGAGGTAATATCTTTTTTTATTGGACCAACTTCTGTTGGGGGGAAAAGAGAGAGAGAGAATCTTTCGAACAACACACAGCAGCCTGAGGAAGAGCTCTATGTAGCTCTAAAGCTTGTCTCTATCCCCAACAGAAGTTGGTCCAATAAAAGCTATTTCTTCACCCACCTTGTCTCTCTAATATCCTGGGATTGACAGGGGTACAACACTGCATACCTATCATATGCCCTTGTCATTCTGTTCTAACCTATGGTAAATCTGATAATGTATTAGCCATTAATAATAAGCTTGCTGATAAGTTATTTTGGCAACTATTGTTTTCATAAAAGACATCAGAAAAAGGATGTTGACTGTTCTTTGCGCAGCCATGCAAGACACCTAATGTTTGATATAGTGTTTAGTACAATGCCATCTAGTGAAAATGTGATGTAAATCCAATATAAAGAGAAAGGAACAATAAAAAGGAGCTCTAAGTTATGTCTACACAGACCACAGAAGCAAGACTCCCCACCCCAGATGGACAGATTTGGGCTAGCAGGGCTCACGCAGGGCTTGAAAAACAGCTGTGTAGACAGTGCTTGGAAACTGTGGCTTGGGCTGGAGCTCAGGCTCTGAAGCCCACCTCACTCCCTAGGCTTCAGTCTAACTTGTTAAATTCTAGAAAAAATGTCCTTGTTACTACCTAGGATCCAGTTCCTGAAATATAGGCTGCAACACTATGATTTTACAGAGCTGATCTTTTTAATAGATCTTTTTACTAGAAATAATAATGTGTGTGATACTCCATCACAGTACCAGTGCTACATAAGTTTGCCATAATGGAGTCCCAGAGGTTTGCACATTCCTACACAAAAAAAGGAAATGCCATGGTTAAGTGGTATAAGCAAAACAGGGATCCTTCCAAAAACGTGAAAATTCAGTCCAAGTAAAGCCAATTGAAAAAGCAAATTAGGAAGGTAAACATCATGTGGAAATTAGACTGAGAGGGAATCCAAAGAAAAAATATGCAAAGAAATAAAAACAAATAAGAAATTATTCAGGTATATCAGAAGCAGGTAGCCTGAGAAAATTAGTGGATCTGCTGGACCACGAAGGGGTGAAAGGAACAAGTGAAGAGGATAAAATTACCTTAAAATAGTTAAATGACTTCTTTGCATCCGTTTTTCTGCACAGATCATTTTGCAGAATTCTCTACCACAGATATACAATACCATTTTCAGGTATGAAAGACAAGGCAATGTTGAAGATTGAGGCATTAAAAGAGAAGGTGCTGGAATAAACCGATAAGTTAAATAGCACCATGCCCAGATGACAGATACCCAAAAGTTCTGAAGGCACTTTAGAATGAAGTGGCTAATCTTCTAACAAAAATATGCAATTTCTCATTAAAATCTAACCCTAAAAAAGCACAGAAATGACAAGTTAATGCATTAATCATACCCTATTGCCCACACAGCTTGTTTCCACAGACAGTGACAGATTCTGTATCTCCAGAAGGAATTTCCTTCTGCCACCAGTAGATAAGGAAACACACTACACAGTAATCTCCCTCATAGTACAATGCAAAACCTTAACTACAATCTCAGCAAAATTTGCAAATATTCAGCACTGACAGGGTAGTTGTGGCACGTGCAATGTGTTTTGTGGAGAAAGTACTGTATGAAAGTAACATAGTTACATTTTTGTGTTGTAGTGCGAGGCATGTGTTATTGAGATCCCTGTAGGACAAAAGCCCATCCTCTGTATTTGTATAACTAAGTCCACTGGCTCAGGTGCCTCCAGCCCATTGTAGCGCACCTCTACTGGAGGCCCAGAGATTTGAGGCTGCTGACCATCCTTTCTGCATAGGGAGGTTATCCTCCATGCACAGATTTATGGGGCACAGTGTGGCCTGGTATATTTGGCTAATGTTAACCTGTGCCTACTGCAAACCACGTAAATTGTGCCAGACACACTGGAGAGGTGTTTCCTGTAAATGTATAACAAATATTTGCAATATAATTAGACATATTTTTACTTTTTAAAACTGATCTGTGAAAGTATTTTTCATTTTTGATCCTTTTGTACATATTAGCTGAGATAATTTAGGGTATACTTACTGTTTGCCTTAATACCAATGATTTAAATGGAAAAAAAAATCTCACAAATTGAGTTAATTTTAAAAGTTGACTGACACTGTCAACAGCCAGCCAATTGTAGATGGCTCAGACATATAGGACTCTGTCCCCACTCTGTGAAATCTCAGATGTAAAATTTCCATGAGGAGCAGATAAAAAAAATCAGGATCCAGAGTAAAATCTCTTAGATATATTTTTGTGGGGTTTTTTTACACTGGATTTACACTAGTGAAAGGGAGAGTAGAATTTGGCCCAGTAGCGCTGAAAGAAGTGTGAACTGCCTCATTCATGGCATTGGTATGCTCACCATGAAACCTAAGTGTCATATTAAATGTCAAAAAAGTGTGTAGATTATTTTAGTCGAGACAAAGCTAGTATATATCCATGTAGTTAGATATTCTAGAAGTCAAAAATTAAAAAGACACCCAGCCAGTGCAAGGCCAGTACAGTATATTCTTCATTCAGTGCATTGTTAAGTTGAAATATAAGTGACTCCAGTGACGGAATTTCTACCACTTTGCTAGAGAAACACTAATCCATACCAACTTCTTCCTTTTCATATTTTCATCCATCATTGCTGATGGTACCCGAGGGCTCAAAATGAGCCATCACTGTGTGTGAAAGGGGTGCAGCACTCTCCAGTGAAAAGGAAAGGGGTAAAAAAAGGATCCACCAGGGGGCTGGAGATGTGGCAAGTTGGACTTGAGCAGAATTCCACTGCTTTTCTTCCCCAGCTTTGACCTCTGGTGAAAGTATTCCCAATACACAATACCCTTCTGTTTTATATATTGACTTTGTATTTTCACAGACTGCTTTGTGAATAAATACTTTGGTAGATGAATCACTCCCAACCTATACTGTAGATTTTCAAAAGGAGTTTGAGAAAATTACAGCTACCGCCTTTATTGTAAATGTTCTATTCAGCTACATTTAGTTAGCTAAGTGAATAAACAAAACACTGATAAAACAACTGAAAGTGACAGGATACTTATTTTTTCTAGATAAGAAACTGTTAATCTTGTAATTAAAGGTTGACACTTGAAATTCTATTATGCCTTTGCTTACAATATAATATTTCCACAATAGCTCTGGGACTGGAACACAGAAAGTAAGAACCATCTTGATCATTTTCTCTCTAGCCAGAAAGATTCAACCTGGGAATAGTGTGCCCTCAAGCATTTATCACAAGTAATTACCCTGCAGAGGGAACACAGCCAGAGAAAAGTTAGAACATTACTATTATTACTTTTTGGGATTAAATAATAAATATTTAAAAGAGTAAAGCGATTCCACATGAAATGATAAATGCACACTCAAAAAACCCACCTGCTCTAGGGTGCAGTTTTGGGCCTTTTGTATCTAAAACAAATAGCAAAAATATTTTTTCCCATTGTGGGTTTTTATTTTTATTTTTTTTTAGCAAATTAAATCCTCTGACAAATTTAAAAACTCTGCTGTGAGATTAATTAATTTTACACATGTTCAGAGTAGGTCAAAACTGAACATGGCAATATAGCATGTGTGTCTAGAACTGGTTACCATTATGTAGGGATGGAAATAGTTAAGGGACCGATCATTTCCCCACTGTCATATTGTTAGGCTTGGCAGAGTGATTTATTTTATATATAAAATTTTGATGATCATATCGGTTTATTTTTAAGCATTTTTATTTATCAATTTAAATCTTCACAGCTGTACAGAAGTATGGGTTAAGCATTTTATCAATTTTGAATTTTCACAGTTGCAGGAAATGGGCGGGGGTCACATATGAGGTGTCAGACAATTAATGAAACTAGACACTGAGATTCAAAAAAAAGTTAAAGCTGTATAACTGATAAAAATGCAAATTGTCACCCTCACATGTTAATATATAAAAACAATATCCTTAATCAAATTCTAATAAATTCTCATGCAGCATTCTTCTTACTTTGTCTATCTACAGAAATCTTTGTGGGTTTGTGTGTATGGTGAAATCAACATTTATAATAAATTTAATCCTTGCAAGCCTATATATAATCCTCTTTCACTCACCCACCCAACTTTCCCACTCACTCAAAGTTAACTTTGCACAATAAAATTTGCAAAAATATGTAGCAAGCACATAATAATTGTTAATAATTTATTAAATTCCACTTTCTATTCAAGAGATCCTTTCCAACAATCTCCTTTAAAATGATTGTTAACGTTTGGATATATTTTTGCAAATGTGAGGGAGAAAAATTAATCCTGGATAGGCAATGAGTGACGAGAAAGTGAGCAATATGGCTATGAGAAAACAGTCTTCTCTTAACTGTACATTTCCAGCCATTCTAAAGTGGGTTCTTTTCTTAACCTATAGAATTAATGTAATTAAAACTGTAATATTGTTTTGAGTGTTAGCCAGACTCCATTGAAACACACTTTCAACCTTAACTTGGAAAAACAAAAAAACAAAACAACCAACAAAAAAAAGCTGTTTTGCAAATGGTAAAAAAAATTAAAACCTACCACTCCACCTGTCAAGGCTGTATCCCCACTTTGAACCTTAGGGTACAAATGTAGGGGCCTGCATGAAAACTTCTAAGCTTATTTACCAGCTTAGCTTTGGTCCGCTGCCACCATCACAAGAATTCCCTCCCTGGGAAGCCTTGAGAAACCTTTCACCAATTCCCTGGTGAACACAGATCCAAACCCCCTTGGATCTTAAAACAAGGAGAAATTAACCATCCCCCCTCCTTCCTCCCACCCTCCTTTCACCAACTCCTGGTGAATACAGATCCAAACCCCCTTGGATCTTAAAACAAGGAGAAATCAATCTGGTTTTTAAAAAAGAAGGCTTTTAATTAAAGAAAAAGGTAAAAATCATTTCTGTAAAATCAGTATGGAAAATAGCTTTACAGGGTAATCAAACTTAAAGAGCTCAGAGGACCCCCCCTCTGTCTTAGGTTCAAAGTACAGCAAAACAAAGATAAACACTCTGGTAAAAGGTACATTTACAAGTTGAGAAAACAAAGTAAATCTAAGACGCCTTGCCTGTCTTTTTACTTACAAGTTTGAAATAGGAGAGACTTGTTTAGAAAGATAGGGAGAACCTGGATTGATGTCTGGTCCCTCTCAGTCCCAAGAGCGAACCACCCCTTAAACAAAGGACACACACACAAGCCTTTCCCCCCCCAAGATTTGAAAGTATCTTGCCCCCTTATTGGTCCTTCGGGTCAGGTGTCAGCCAGGTTACCCGAGCCTCCTAACCCTTTACAGGTAAAAGGATTTGGAGTCTCTGTACACAGAGAGCTGTTACCCTTCCCTTTATAGTTATGACACCACCCAAAATAATTAATTAAAAAAATAGATGAATAATAGCGCCAAATTTGGTTTATTATGATTCATACAGTCATATTATACACAATTCACAAGTATTTACAAAGCTACTACTAGAAAACACCTGTGAAACCCAAGTGTTCCAAATTTTGAAACAAATGTTCCTTTATCAAAAAATTCATAATGGACATGCATTAGTCATTACTGGCTATTCTGTTTGAGGACATTTCATTCATCTAATCAGGAAGCAGAAATAACACCATGTGACTAAGCGATCATTCCACACATTGGGCTACATTTTCAAAAGTGCTCAGCACTCACAATTAGGGTGGATTCTCAAGAGATCTCAGCTTCTATATAGATACCTAAACAAAGTCTACACTGGATCCTGAGCTCTTTAGAAAAATGGCCCCAATTGTGGGTGGTAGTGACAGGGGACACTCACCTCTCATGAGCGGCAAGTTCTATGGGCCCATGGTGCCTGGGCACCAGGAATATTCCTGGTGCCCAGGCACCACGGGCCTGGCTCCAGCACTGTTTGAGGCCGGGTCTCTCCCTCGGCCCCGCCTTCCACCCCAGGCACCCAACCTCCCCATGCATTCCCCGGGCCATTTAAAACAGCCTGGGATCCCCACTCACCACCGGCAGCACAGCTGAGCTGAGCAGCTTCCTGTCTACTCGCTCCACGTGGCTGCCAGCCCCTCCTTGAGGCCCCTGGGCGGGGTGGGTCTGGTGCCCTGCCCCAAGCGCCCCTGCGGCCAATGGGAAGCTGCGGGGGCAGTGCCTGGAGGTAGCAGCACACGGAGGCCCCCCGGCCCGCCCTGCCTAGGAGCCCCAGGTAAGCACTGCTTCCCCCCCCCCCCGTCTGGCCCCCCCACCCCTTCCCAGAGCCTGCACCCCCTCCCTCTGCACCCCTCCAATCCCCAACCTCCCTCTCAGCGCCTGCACCCCCAGCCCAGAGCCTGCACCCAAACTCCATCCCAGAGCCTGCACCCCTCACCCCCTTCTACACCTCCACCTCCTGCCCCAGCCCAGAGCCTGCACCCAAACTCTATCCCAGACCCCATCCCTCACCCAAACTCCCTCCCAGAACCCAACCGCTCACCTGTCCTGCATCCCAATCCCTTGCCCCAGCCCAGGCTGTGCACCCCAGACCTCCTCTCCCCCTCAAAACTCCCTCCCCCCAGAGCCTTAGGCAGGTGGGGGCGGAGTTTGGGGGGGGCGGAGTTTGGGGGGCAAGCTCTGGGCATTCTGGGCACCACCAAAATTTCTACAAACCTGCCGCCCCTGCTCATGAGTGCCTAAACAAACATCCACACAAATGATTGTGCTCTTCCTTTTGGCTTACTCTTCAGGCTGCTTTCTGGGCTTAGGTCTCAGCCCTTTCTGGGATAACTTTAAGTCCTTCCCTACCCTGTTATAAGCACTGACTCCCAGGCTGCTTTCCCTGGAGTCCATCTTGCAGTCCAGCACTCGTTGAAGTTTCCTGCTCTTCACTCCTATTCCTGGGCCCTGCAAAGCTCTTCTTTGCTCCTTTAGCTAGGCATCCCCCAGAGACTTTTTGTTTTCATAGGTTCTCACTGCCCCTACCCTCCTCTCAGGTCATCTCTCAAGTTAAGTCCCCTTCTGGGGGTTAGGCCACTTTGCTCACGACCAGTGGGGGAACCCAGAGACCCTATAAACAGCATCCACATATGACTGCCTCCAGTTTGCTGCTGCTATTCCCTGGGCCTTTTCCCACATAGCTGCTTTCCTTTCACCCATTACATTAGGGATGAAGTTCTCAGAGCCTCTTCCTTCTCGCTGAATGCAAAATACCACCAGAACCCACCTTCTGGTTCTCTCCCAAGCTCCTGTGTCCAGCAAGAAATAACATTCCTTACTCCTCTAGTGCAAGGTAAAAGGTGACCTTCTTAGGTTCTGCAGCTCCTTTTAGCTGAGCCTGCTGGGCTCTGATTGGCTGCTTCCCTGCAACCTCTCTAGGCAGGCCAGGAAGACCCATCTTCACTGCTCCTTTCCTGGGGCAGGAAGTGGTAGACTACAGAGCCTCTAGTAAAGGGCCTGGTACACTCCATCGTAGTGATGCACTCTTTTGAAAATCTAGCCAATAGCAAAGTATTAAAACAACCAGGTGATAAACAACCCATAGGCTGAACATAATTGATCCAAACAATTTGATTAATACTTAAAGCTAACAGCTTGCAAACTATTTACTAACCAAAAAGGGACAAAATTCATACCAAATTCTATTCATGGTGAATAGTTCAACCACTTCCATATGCAACATATGTAGTGAATATATTTTAAAAGGGACTGAGTGGTTTTATATTTGTTCATTTAATGAAAGGGAAATGTGTAACGCTACAGTTTTGGTGCATCTTCACTATTTAAGAACACTTGTTGCAGACATAAAAAAACGAATTCCTTTCTATCACTACAGACATGGTCTTTTTAATTCTCAAAAAATTAATAAATTAATAATTTAATAATAATTAATTAATACAAGAGGAAAACGGAAAAAACTTTGACTTTCTTTATCTCTTCTTGCCTGTTTATTACTATTGCTGCTTTAATGTAGGAGATAACGGGAAATTCTTATTTTGAAGGCATTTTGTATGAGATATCAGAGTTTGGCCTTGACAGAGATTGAAGTCTCTAAGTAGAATGCTATGAAGAACCATGAGAATCTCAAGATAAGTAAATCACTAACACAGGATTGGATTCATCTAAAATTTCTGAAGAGTAAAGCATGAAATACTGATGAGGTTATGCAATGTAGCCTTTAAGTTCCTGAAAGCAATTGCTAACCATAGCCCCATCCTATAAACACTTATACACATGCTTAAGTCAAATGGGAAGTCCCATTGAAAGCAATGGGTTCTACTCACGTGCTTGAAGTTAAGAATGAGCCTAAGTGTTTCCAGGATCAGAGCCCTAGTGCCTACTTTAAAACAAGAATCCCAGGAATCATAGACCAATCAGTAACCATTTATAACCATTACATAAATAAGGGGGGAAATCAGGTACTTCTTTATATAATAAAGAAACTAAAAAAAAAAAGGTTAATTCATAAGAAGCAATAACAATCCATGACAAAAGAACAAAAAAGAGAACTTATATCAAGTACCTTTTTTTCCTAAACAATAACTAACAATAACCCCTAGCTATAGAACAAGTTTCTAGTAACGAAGCCTTTCCTTACCCACAGAGTTGCATCTGTTTAATTAAAATTGGTTTAAAAATCAATTTAGTAAAACACGTGCAAACCTTTTTGACACTCTTATTCTGGTTTCAACCTGGCTTATATAGGCTTTGCTGGCATCAATAAATTTACCAATGTACACTAAACCTTTATAAACCTGATTGAAATTGAATTAAGTGTCCACACAGGGATTTTACTAAATCGTTTTAAAAATACACTTTTAGTAAAAGCGGTGCAGCTTTGTGTGTTGACCAGGCCTGAGGTGACCAGAATTGTATTCCCTAATGCAACATATGCAGGGATGTACGTCTTAAGCACAAACAAATGAAGCAGCAACTTGAGGTTCCACTCTAGTGAGCCCCACAGTCTCAGACTCACAGGCCAGCTTGATCTTTCTCTACAACAATGAGAGCTGACAGGAAAAACAATTGATAAGTTTGATCCCCTACTCCTGGCAGTTTGTCCCCTTGCTCCTGCCTGGGGCCCCACTATGGTAAGACTACCCCAGAACTGAACATAGTTCCTTTCTATATGGCTCTATCAACTTCCTGATCCAAAACTTCCTTCTTTTTTTTTAAAGCTTTTCCTTCACATAACTTAAATATTTTGATTATAGTGAAGATTTAATAAGACTAAGAACAGGAGATAATAAGAGATAAGCAAAGAGATTTCATTTCAATCAGGGAAGGAAGATCCTAGCATTGATTGACAAAAGTTGGATGCCGTATTATTATAGGTAGGATTAATTCATCAAAAATATTAGAGACCCTGAAATTTCTATTGACCAGCCCCAAAAAGCCAGGAATATTAATACATGTAGATATGAAAAGAGCATGAGCTAAAGTCCAAATTATTTCTGACATTCACAAAAAGTATTCATAACATTCATAATACTTAGGCAGCAAAGGAGGCTTTGAATTCCATGGTGTATTAATGCAAAAAAAACTGTGCCCTTAAAGAATATCTTGTTAAAATTATTTTTCATTTTAACCATGTTGTTTACTCCTCAGGCTTTATTGTATTTTTCATTTTTGTAGCCTTTATATGCAGTTACATATTTATAATTCAAATTTGGTAATCAAATAGGGAGAAAAAAGTTACAGATAAATTGAAAATGGGCCAAGACCAGGATATGGTTTGCCATATTTCTATGTCAACTAGCCTGGAAAAAAAATGAGACAGTGGAAACGTTTTCTATTTTTAAAACTTTCAGTGGTGTTATGAACACTTACACTCTAAATAGTAATGCGGTGTGTTTTTCTAGTGTTATTGGAGCATCATGCTATCCTGCTTGGTTTTCTGCTACAGATTTACAGAAACAGCATGTATACCCCCAGAGTAAGCCACATTAAAGCATCACAGTATATTATCAGAGCATCAGAGTGTGAAACCTGCATACAGTTATCTGTGCAAAGCTGGTTGACATTTTTAGTGACATTTCACTAAAAAGTTTCAAAAAGTTTCGCTGTTTCACTTAGGGCAATTTCACAAGCCTAAATTACATTTTCCTACTAAATATTAAGGCTGTATTGTTGGGAAAAGGATGTGGAGCCTCTGAGCCCATGACAAGCATAGCAACTCAGGGCCTGGACTGCTCCCTCCTCCTGTCTGGGAAAAATGTATTAATTCCAGTAGTTCCTTCTGCCCTGCTTTTCTCTTCCCAAAAACTACTGTCAGCTCCTGAGAAGCTAAATTAAGAACATAAGAATGGCCATACAGGGTCAGACCAATGGTCCATCTAGCCCGGTATCTGGTCTTCCAACAGTGTCCACTGCCAGATGCTGCAGAGGGAATATACATAACAGGGCAATTACTGAGTGATCCATCCCGTTGTCCAGTCCCAGCATCAGGCAGTCAGAGGCTTAGAGACACCCAGAGCATGCAATCCTGACCTTCTTGGCTAATAGCTAAGGCTATAATTTAGTCACAGGTATTTTTAGTAAAAGTCATGGACAGATATGGGGCAATAAACAAAAATTCATGGTCCATGACTTATATTAAAAATACCTGTGATTAAATCTTGGAAGGGGGCACTGATGGGCATGGGGAGGTGCTGCTTGGGGGGCTGTCCAGGGAGGGGCCACTCCTGGGGGGAAACCTTGGGTGCCACTGCTGGAGGGGCACCTGGGGCCAGCGGCACTAGCTGCCGGGGGCCGCAGCTGCTCCGGTCGGGGACTGCTGCCAGAGCCAGCAGACCACGGCTACTCCGGCTGGCTGGGAACCGCTGCTCAGGGCCACAGAATGTAGCTGCTCTGGCCAGGGACCACAGACCACAGCTGCTCCGGCTGCCTGCCCGGGGATGCAGACCTGTGGCTGCTATGGCAGCCCGGGGACCACTGCCAGGGGCCACCGGAGTAGCGGCTGGTGTGGCTGCCCAGGGGCAACCTGAGCAGCTGGCCCCAGAGCCAGCTGCTTGGGCGGCCCTGGGGTCAGCCACACTAGCCCCTGCAGAAGTCAAAGAGGTCGCAGAAAGTCACGGAATCCATGACTTCTGCGACCTCCATGACAGACATGGAGCCCTACTAATAGCCATTGATGGAGCTATCCTCCATGAACTTATCTAGTTCGTTTTTGAATCTCGTTATAATTTTGGCCTTTACAACATCCCCTGGCAATGAGTTCCACAGGCTGACTGCATTGTGTGAAGAAGTATTTCCTTTTGGGGGGAGGGATAGCTCAGTGGTTTGAGCATTAGCCTGCTAAACCCAGGGTTGTGAATTCAATCCTTGAGGGAGCCACTTAGGGATCTGGGGCAAAAATCAGTACTTGGTCCTGCTAGTGAAGGCAGGGGGCTGGACTCAATGACCTTTTAGGGTCCCTTTCAGTTCTATGAGATAGGTATATCTCCTTATATTATATTTGTTAGTTTTAAACCTGCTGCCTATTAATTTAATTAGGTGACTCCTGGTTCTTACATTATGTGAAAGGGTAAATAACATTTCCTTATTCACTTTCCCCACAACAGGCATGATTTTACAGATCTCTATCATATCCTCTGTTAGTCATCTCTTTTCCAAGCTGAACAGTCCCAGTCTTTTCAATCTCTCCTCATGTGAAAGCTGTTCCATACCCCTAATCATTTTTGTTACCCTTCTCTGTACCTTTTCCATTTCTAATATATCTTCCCTCAGAGGGCGCTCTCTGCTCCTTGGAAGGGAGGGTCTCAGGAGAACAGAGATCTAATTGCCAGAAGGTTTTTCACTTCTAGATACATCTCCATAGTTCCTTCCCATGCATTTAGAAGTTGAGAGGCCTAATCTGAATGCTGCTGAAGAGGCCAACAGGAGTAAGCACACAGGTTAGGTAGGGGGTTATGGGAACTGAGTAGGTATGGTGCTCTTGCTCTTGGACCCACTCACATTCGCTACTGAAAAGACACATAAAAAGTCAAGGAAGTAGAAAAAATGTATACACAAGAAAATGTATACACTTTTCTTGCAGCATTAACTCATCATACAAAGGTCATCTGACTCCTGAAGATACATGGCCCACAGGAGTCAAGAAGTTCTTCAACTGCCTTGCCACAGATTGCAGAATCTTTATCTTACGCTTAATGCATGACATTGGTATTTCTCCAGCAGTTCATCTGAGGTAGCTAAGCTGGTGCAAAGAGGCAACAGAATCCCACGGAACACCCCTGGTGCAAGTGGCCTCTCTGGCAGCCAAAGAACAGTTCCAGGCCCCCTCCAATTTTCCCTCCTACACCTAAGGAAACTGAAGTACACCGAGGGCACGGAGACTTGTGAAGGAGGGTGCCAGGAATCAAGGAGGGAGTAGGGATGGGCATGGCATCCCTACACTCCAGTAACATCCACAGCTGCCTATGGCAGCTAGAGCACAAGTTAGGAGCGTGCTGGGAACTAAACCAATTACACAAGCAAAGATACTGTGGTAGCAGTTGAACTGAGGTGTACATATCCTTGGATAAAGTGGTAAAGGTGATTGGAGACAGAGATAATGAGGAAGCAGAAGAGCTGCTGGCAGCAAAGGTACCCTGTTTCCTCTTTGCACCAGCTTAGCTACCTCAGGGGAACTGCTGGGGAAATACCTATGCCATGCATTGAGTGCAAGATAAAGATTCTGCAATCTGTGGCAAGGCAGTTGAAAAAACTCTTGACTGCTGTGGGTCATGTACCTTCTGGAGGCAGATGACCTTTGTATGATGAGTTAATGCTGCAAGAAAAGTGTTTACATTTTTTCTACTTCCTTGACTTTTTAAACCTGTGAGTGCATCCAAGAGCAAGAGTAGCCCCAGGACTTGGGAGGCTGGCACAAGTTCCCCTACCTCCATCCCTGCACCAAGCGATACACCTGCACAGGATAGATTTAGCCTACATGATAGATTTGACTAGTTATTACTTAATCCTGCTGTGAGTACAGCGGAATGGACTAGAAGACCTACTGAGGTTCCTTCCAGTCCTACACTGTGATTCTATCTTAGAGGAAACAGGCTCCATTTGGTGCCAGCAGCTCTTCTTCTACTTCCTCATTATTCCAGTCTCCAATCATCCCTACCATTTTATCTAGAGATACCTACACCTCAGTTCAACTGCTACCACAATATCCCCACTTGTCATGGGACAATGGTAATGTAATAGTCCAAGAAATAGATTCTTACTTCTGCCACCAAGTTAGGGTGATTATTAGTAATAAGGAAAATATTACTCTGAAAGCATCTCTATATCTGTCCTTCTGCTCCACTGTAGAGCAGATAAAAACCTAAGATAATACTTAGCCCTGCCATCAGTGCAGGGGACAGGACCAGATGACCTCTTGAGGTCCCTTCCAGTCTTACAGTTCTATGATTCTGCCTAGAACCTTTGCCAACTCCATGCTGCTTGGCTTATTGCTACAGTTTTAAAGAAACAGCATGTATACCCTCAGACTAAGCCAGATTGCTCTTAAAACTCCTGTATTATAAATATAATTATTATGTATATTATGGTAACACATAGAAGCCCCATTAACCAATAAAGTCCCCATTCTGTTAGGCATTGTACAAACACTTAACAAAGAGATAGGCCAAGGAGCTTAAATCCAAGTATAATAGGACAGTTTACAGATGATAAGTCAAGTAGACCAGGGGAGCACAATGAATCAATGAGAAAATATTGGCCAGCATGATCTCCAGTGCCTTGATAGTATAACTGTAGGATTTGACTTAAATGTTGTGGTGAGGAAAAGGAAGAAAATGGAGGCAGCAAAGATGATTCACTAACACAACCTAGCTCAGTAAACACTGCAGTGAGTAAACTGTCAGTATACTTGGGCAGGGTGGAGAATCCTAATAGAGACAAATGTTGCTGGTGGCTGGCATGATGCACAAGCATTTCAGTCTTCCTAATACTGAATCATAACAAAACCAAAAAGGGATTCACCTAATTTAACAACTGCAGATAAAAGCTTTCTGATCTTAAAACGGCATTTTTATCTATGTGGGATATTTTTCTTCATTCCACAGACTGTTAGAATCACCACCCACCTGAACATCAGAAACTGTCTAGTTGATGAGAGGTAGCAAGCATTGCAAGGTTATATTCTATTCTTTGCATACAACAACAAAGAAAATGTATATCTCTCAAGAATAGATAAGGTTGAAAACAAAGTCCCAATCTTACAAGGAGCTCTATTGACTTCAGTAGGGTTTCACACAGACAGAGGGTTGATATAATACTAATTTCCCAGTTGTTTATAGGTGTCACTAATAATATATTTCTTGAGGTATTTAAGTAATTCATTGTGCCCCCCTTCACGCGCCTCTTAACCCAAGCAGTGGGACAAGGAGCAATAGAGACATGAGGGAGAGATGGGGGCCCTCATCTTCATCAAGAGATCCCTTCACAGAGCCATGGAGCAGTGGCAGGCTTCAGGTGAGGCTATAACACAGGGGAGGCATTCCTTGCACCTCACTGACCTGTCTCCTAGTCTTGGGGAGAAATTCAGAGTTTGAGAACCCGGACAATACTGCTGAGGAGTTCAACTGAGATGTGCCCAAAAGGAGAGGCAATTCTGAGAACATCTGGTGGTGGTGTTCTCTGACCTGCCCATTTTTCCTTGCTGAAAAAGCCATTAAAAACCTTAACAAAACATGGAAAGAGAAAAACCCTTGCAGATCTTTTTATAAAATGGATTTTGTATTAAAAAATAATAATTCAAGACACACTTTAAAAAGGAGCTCTCTCGGGGACTCGTATTTTTTAAAAATTAGTCAAGCTAGCCAATTTCAAGTTTAAACTGACAGTCTCCCTTTAACAATAATGTAATCTGTATAATGAACTGAAACAGTGCATAAAGTTAATACTATTCCACTGGGCACAGTGTAGAAATCACATGCCAATTAAAATTTTTCAGTGTGTTCCTCTTATACCAAAGTATTAGAGCAGCCTACACAGCCCACTAGGGTCTCAAGTGCAAAAATAGCTTTCCTGAAATAACTATCATGCTTTTATGTGTTTTATTGGACTAGTGAATTTCCCAGTGGATAAGTTACTGTTGTTTTATATGTTAACACACTCGCTGTAGAGTGAGAGTACTGAACCCAAATACATTAGTACTTTGGTAGCTTGCTTGTTGACTACGAATGGCATTTAAGCAACAGCAGTGCTGCTTTATAGTAGATAGACTTTTGGTTTCAGAATTCTGGCAAGTTGTTGGAATAACCCCATGTTTCCTTCCTAGTACATAAATCTCAACATTGGTGATATATGTTCTCAGTCAAATTAGTGGGAAGGGAGGGGTCCTCAGAGCTGTATTAATTAAATGAATTTGGCAAGATATTTATATTATTGTATTTTCTAATGCTAGATTTTTTTTTTCACTGCTCTGCAGGAGCTAGTAATCAGAACAGAAAGTGATTCCAAAATGTAAATTAGGATGTCTGATGCAAGGATCTGGTGCAAATAAAAAGTTTTGTATTGAAAACTTTTCTTTTCCAGTTCCAGTAGCAATCTAACCTTTGGAGTAAAAGACCCATTTTTCAAATCCTGGTCTTATTCGAGCATTGTTTAAGGATTCAATACATGTTCACATACATACCATATATATCTTTGTTTAGAGGTTGGTAGTTTCTATTAAATTTAATTACTTCACCCTATGATTTTAATGACAGATGGCTTCCAAACAAAGGCAGTTTCTACTAAATATACAGTAATGTTTCTATGACATATTAAAGGTACATGGCAACAATGTGGTACAGAATGAAGGGTTTCTGCTAAATGATAGGTGTGCAACTATTGTCAAGGTGCTTCATTACTGTTACATCTTTTATCCTAATGAAGCACATTTTCAGAACTTGCAAACAATTAGGTCCCAATCCTTCAATCACTGCACATTGAAAACTTGACATTAAATTTATTTTAATTAGAGTTATGAGAGTGCAGCTGCTGTAGGATCAAGCTTTTACATGGTTTTGTTCACACTTCTTACAATCTCTTCCAAGTTTACCTCACTATTTACTTCAGTGTATGAATTAAGACTATGGTATTAAAATGAGAATAAAATATTAATTAAGATAAGAGTTCAGAATAAATTCTGTTTGGAAGATTATCCACAATGCTTTAACCATTAACTTATAGAACCTTCCACATTGTAATTTGTCTGCCCAGTAAATATTTATTATTATTCTATTATTTAATATGTGGTTATAATGCCATTGATGTGTATGGCACTATCCAAAAAGAACTGCGCTAATGCCCAGTTTTGCACTGAGATCCCAATATGTGGATCCCTTTGCCCATGTAGAGTTCCACTGAAGTCAGTGGAGTTCCAAATAGGTGCAGGACTGATTGTAGAACTGGGGTCATATTTCCTTCCTGCATCATGTAGTGTCATATCTAGCCTCAAGGAAGGGACCATGACCCCAGTTCTGTATGGTGCTGAAGTACATAAATGATTTGGATAATGGCATAGAGAGTACACTTAGAAAGTCTGCGCACAATACCAAGCCGGGAGGAGTTGCAAGCACTTTGGAAGACAGAATTAGAATTCAAAATACAAAGTAGAAACAAATGCCTAGGATGGAGTACTGCAGAAAAGGATCTGGGGGTTATAGTGGATCACAAATTAAATATGGGTCAACAATGTAATACTGTTGCAAAAACAGTGAACATCATTCTGGGATTTATTAGCAGGAATATTGTGAACAAGACACAAGAAGTAATTCTTCCACTCTATTCAGCACTGATAAGACCTCACCTGGAGTACTGTATCCAGTTCTGGGCACCACTCTTTGGGAAAGATGTGGACAAATTGGAGAAAGTGCAGAGACAAAAATGATTCAAGGTCTAGAAAACATGACCTACAAAAAAAGATTGAAAAACTTGGATTTGTTTAGTCTGGAGAAAAGAAAACTGGAGGAGCGAGGGACATGATATCAGTTTTCAAATATGTAAAAGGCTGTTATAAAGAGGAGGGTGATAAATTGTTCTCCTTAACTACAGAAGAAAGGACAAGAAGATATGGGCTTAAATTGCAGCAAGGGAGATTTAGGTTAGACATTAGGAAAAACTTCCTAAGTGTAAGGGTAGTTAAGTACTGGAACAAATTATCTAGGGAGGTTGTGGAATCCCCATCACTGGAGGTTTTGAAGAACAGGTTAGACAAATACCTGTCAGAGATGGGCTAGATAGACAATACTTAATCCTGCCTCATTACAGGGGACTGGACTAGATGACATTCTGAGATCCTTTCCAGTCCTACATTTCTATGATTCTACATGTGTAACTAGTCATATGACTGGTCCCATTGTTTTCATTGGGGCCATGCAATAATATTATTACTATTTATATTACAGTAGCACTCCTGGTGGGAGGAGGTACAGGTAGTGCCTCCCCAGTAAGTGTTAGCCTGGTGGTTGAAGCACTCACCCGGGATGGGGAAGACCCTAGTTCTAACCCCTTTTCCACATCAGACAAAGGGGGGAATTGAACTCCAGTCTCCAACATCCCAGTTAAGAGCCCCCACCACTGGGTTAAAGCTCATAAGGGATGCACCATCACCATTCACCTCTCTCCAAAAAAAAATTAGACAAAATTATTCAGCAAATTTTAGAATGGTTTTGGTACCCTGAAAAATGTATTTTTTGGCTTATTCACTAAAAAAAATTCACCAGCTCTAATTACAACTCATTATTATTGCATTTAAAGTTATGCATGTTCTTCTGTAGCTTGCTAAACTGGGATCTGTATTAGGCAAAAAGTAGTGAGGGAGTCTTACATAATAGTATTTTATGAGCTTGCTTGATTTAGCAAAGTACATATCATGTTAATTCTCCCTTTTTTGTATGTGTGTATGGATTTTTTTAAACTCATTTCAGTTTTATGAAGTTGGCATAAGAATGTTGTTTAATAGCTGGAGAGAATGGGACAGGCATAACTAGCTAGACTAATTTTTCTCTAAGGGCTGGTCTATACTTAGCCGCTAGTTCGGCGGCTGGAAATCGAACTTCCTGGTTCGATTTATCGCGTCTGGTCTGGACGCGATAAGTCGAACCAGGAAGTGCTCGCCGTCGACTGCGGTACTCCAGCTCAACAAGAGGAGTACCGCGGAGTCGACGGGGAGCCTACCTGCCGCGTGTGGACCGCGTCTGAACCGCGGTAAGTTCGAAGTAAGGTATGTCGACTTCAGCTACGTTATTCACGTAGCTGAATTTGCGTACCTTACTTCAACTTGGGGGGTAAGTGTAGACCAAGCCTAAGACAGTTTTCCTCAGAAATATCTTATACACATGACTAATACTGTTGCAATAAAAAGGCTATCCAGATCAACTACTTATTGATTATTGGGAGAAATAAATTATAGATTGTGCATGAAAGAGGCATCTACTTACTTTTTGTGCTTAAAAAAAAAACTGAACAAAAAGGCATTTAGCCTTGCACCAAAAATGCTTCTGGGAACAGCTGGTTATTATTCTTTTCAACGTGATCTTGAAAGTTAGATATTTGCCCTGAATATATTATGAAACAGAAAGGAAGTATTTCAACTGAAACAGTAATGCACTTCTATAACATAATCATCAGCAATGAGGATATTGAGCATGGCATCACTGAGTGCAATGCTGCATTTACTATAATGTCAAAATAGTGAGGAAAATAATTTAAAAGCCAGACAATTTTGTTGTCCCCTTTAAGGCTCTGAGATAATAAATCCCTTTAAGGCTCTTAGATAAGAAATCGAGAGATATGTCTAAACCAAAACCCTCCCAGATATTGGGAGTCTGAAAATAAAACCCAGCTTTAGTTCAGAATTTCATAAATGGACCCTATCTTTATAATAGGACAAACCCAGATTCTGGATCTGAATCTCATCTGAATTTTGCAGTTGGTGACAATCAATAGCTCTTGTATATGATGATTGCAGCTATTGCACCCTGAGTTATGAAATCTAAAAATCAAAATTTACAAATTGCATAAAAGCAGTTACAACTCAAGGGTCCACTATTCAAATGCAGTTAAAGTAACCCCTCTTCCACACTTTATTTATTTTTCTCCTTCACTCAGAAATGTTACAATTTTACCTCATCTGATTTGGTAATCTCAAACATGGGATTATTGTAGCTGTATCCATAACTAGAGTAAGTTTTTGTTCTTTACAAATAAATGACCCCTTCCAGATTTTTGTAATGTATACCAAAATAGGGAAAATGAAGAGGCAAGAAAAAGGAAGTGACGACAATTTGTTTGAATAAAGTTTGCAGATGACACAAAAATTGGTAAAAAATAAAGAGGACAAAGCACCTGGATTGCTTGTAAACGGGGTGCAGGCAAACAATATGTATTTTAATTTGGCTAAATGTAAATGTATGCATCTAGGAACAAAGAATGTAGGCCATACTTAGTGGATGGGTGACTCTATCCCAGGAAGAAGTGACTCTGAAAAAGATTTGGGAGGACATGGGGGATAATCAGCTGAACATGAGCGCCCAGTGTGATGCTGTAGCCTAGACAGCTAATGAGATCCTAGGATGCATAAGCAGGGGAATCTTGAGTAGAAGTAGAGAGCTTATCATACCTCTGTATTTGGCACTGGTGTGACCACACTGTGTTCAGTTCTGGTGCCCACAGTTCCAGGACGATGTGGATAAATTGGAGAGGGTTCCAAGAAGAGCCACAAGAATTCGAATCTTTTAATCAAACATGCCTTACAATGATTGAGTTCCTTGAGTCTATCTATTTAGCTTAACAAAAGAGAAGGTTAAGGAGTGACTTGATTACAGTCTAAATATCTGAACAGGTATCAAATATTTAATAATGGGGTCTTCAATCTACCAGAGAAAGGTATAACATTTGTCACAGAATACTGGAAGCTAACAGGTGGAGCCAGCACTCCGATCATTTAAGCACCAATCTGTTCCCTACAGAAGAATGATTGGTGATACACAAGCTAATTAGCTGATCAGCCTACGAGGGCTGGAGAACCAATTAGTCCATCAGATGAGGGGTATAAAAAAGAGATGGGAAGGAAGTAAGAGAGAGAAAGGACCAAGGCTATCTAAGCCCGGTGTGTTCAGCAATCTCAAGGAAGGGAGACTTCTGTTCTTTTCTGTACCTGTGAGAAAGGGCGAAAGGTAGAAAAGCACTGTAAATAATTTGCTGCACACTGTATTGGTGATGGTGATGGGAAAGCAGATAAATCACAGGACATTGCCATTTACTGGACAGAGTTTGAGAGGTTTCTGGGCCACCAGAGGATGGGGATACCCTGTTACAACAATCCAATGGCTGGAAGTTGAAGCTAGTAAAATTCACATTGGAAATGAGGTGTAAATTTTAACTGTGAGAGTAATTAACCACTGGAACAATTTACCAAGGGTCATGGTGGATTGCTCTACTCTAGAAATTATTTTGGGGAGGTTCTATGGCCTGTGGTATACTGGAGGTCAGACTAGATGATCACAATGGTCCCTTCTGGCCTTGGAACCTATTAATTTATGAATAATAGTCATTGGATAATTTATCAAATGAATTGTGATCTTTTATAATAAATTATTCAAACTTTCCCCCCTCATTATTTGCCCAGCTTTATTTTAAACCTCTCTTTTAATAACCAAGTGATCGGATAGACTTCTCCTTGGGCTGCCACCTTGCCATGGTAAAGAAGCTTGCGTATACTTAAGACCCTAAGAGCGATGCAGTCAGGAGTCCTGTACTGATGGCAGGGTCACCCTTGGTGGTAAGGTTGAAGGCAAGGTACCAGACAAAGTGCAGCGCAAGGCAGCCCAGTATAAGACCTCAACTGCAGAGCAGGCGGATGAAGCGGGATCACATCTCAATGGCTGTGAAGGCGTACGAAGTAGGATTTGAAACTGCCTGCATACAACCTTTAACAAGTCCTAAGCCTCTAAATCCATACAGGAAATGTCATCCTATTGTTGCCAACTCTTGTGATTTTATTGTGAATTTCATAATATTAGGAGTTTTTCTCAAGCCCCAACTCCTGGAGTCATTCAATTGTGAGAGAAGAAGAGGTGAGTTCAAAATGTACATCCCTGAACACTGAACAAACAGCAAGGCAAATCAGATAACCATACCATGCCTCTCTGGGTCACACTGGAGTTACTAGCATAAAGTTGGATTATCTTTTTTATCTTCTTTACCACTTTCAATAACAGCAGTGTTTAAGGAAATGTATCAAGAAGGCCCCTTCTCCATGGAAGGAGGAAAGCATCCACCAGAGAATGAAGGCCCAACCCTCCCCTTGAACAAAAACGTCTATACATCCTGTTGGCAACGGTGGTGAGAAGGTCCACCTCTGGAAAGCCCCAAGCCTAAAAAAATGCGACAGTCTGAGTGTCCAATTCCCATTCGTATTCTTGGGAGAAGTGTCTGCTGAGGTTGTCAACCATGGTGTTTTGTATGCCTGTGAGGTAAGCCACTGAAATTAGAATGTGATTGGCTATGTACCAGTTCCATAGCCTCATTACTTCAGTACAAAGAGAATCTCATCCCCTCCCTCCTTGCTGGCTGATACAGAACATGCAGGCTACATTGTCTGTCATGATTTTAATGGATGTGTCCTTGATTAATGAAAGGGGGTGTAAGCAGGCATTCGTGAGTGCCCTCAGCTCGAGGAAGTTGATGTGCAAGCAAGCTTCTTGTGTAGACCACCTACTCTGAATAGTGTGAGTCCCTAAGTGCACTTCCCATTCTAGAAGAAAGGCATCTGCTATGGTGATAGTTGGAGGACATTGAATGAATAAAATGCCTGCACAGATGTCGTGAGGATCCTTCCACCAACTGAAGGAGTTACGTACTTTTTGAGTATCAGGGGGTAGCCAATGTTAGTCTGTATCTACAAAAACAACAAGGAGTCTGGTGGCACCTTAAAGACTAACAGATTTATTTGGGCATAAGCTTTCGTGGGTAAAAACCTCACTTCTTCAGATGCATAGAGTGAAAGTTACAGATGCAGGCATTACTGCACATGGAGAGCAGGGAGTTACTTCGCAAGTGGAGAACCAGTGTTGACAGGGCCAATTCAATCAGAGTGGATGTAGTCCACTCCCAATAATAGATGAGGAGGTATCAATTCCAGGAGAGGAAAAGCTGCTTCTGTAATGAGCCAGCCACTCCCAGTCCCTATTCAAGCCCAGTACTTTTTGAGGGACTGACACTAGTCTGTCTTGATTGTGTTGGTTCAGAGCATAAACTGTTCTGAGCCACCCCCAGAAGTAGCAGACACATAATCTGGCATTTAGTGTTACAAAGATACAAACCGTCATATATTCCAGTAACTGAAGACAATTTCTTGTGGATTTCTTGTGGTTTATTTGAATCTTTGCCAGTAGATCTGATAGAATCATGAACCTGTCCCTGGGGAGATACGTTCCGGCTGTTACTACATCTAAGGAGGCTCCTGTGCATGCTATCTTTTGTATGGTGCCAAAGTCAACTTTCAGATGTTGAGCTGGAAACCTAACCCGAGGAACAGAGATAATGCTGTCTTTTTGGCTGAAAGAGCTTTGTTGAAAGATCAGCCTTTGATCAACCTATTACCAAGATAGGAAAGACTATTATCCCCAATCAATGTAGGTAAGCAGCAACCACTCCCAACACCTTGGAGGATACCTTCGGAGAAGAGGAAGGACCAGAAAGAGGACCCCAATATTGCATGTGTTCTTGATCCACTATAAACCAAAGGAATCTCTTGTGAGACAAGTGAATTGCAATATGGAAATGTGCATCTTTTGAAGGTCAAGGGCTGAAAACCAATCCTCCTGATCCAATGAGAATTATAGCTTCTAGAATCACCAGTGTTAACCTTTGTGCCTTGATAAATTTGTTTAAGAGTCTTAGATCTAGAAATGGTCTCCACCCACCATTCTTTTTGGGGACCAGAAAATACCCTGTGCTGAGGTGGAACTGGTTCTATTATTCCTAACTGAAAGAGGAAGAGGATTTCCTGTCTCAGCAAGGGTTTGTGAGAGGGGTCCCTATAGAGGGATGGAAAATGGGGGTATATTAAGGGGCTAGATGTAAAATAGATGGGTAACCCAATTTTATAACCTTCAACACCCATTTGTCTGACGCAATCCACTCCCATGCTGGTTGAAAATGAAAGAGATGGTCGCCGAAGACAGAGAGGCAGATAAACTGGTGTAGCTGAAGGACTGAAAAAAGGGCTGTTCTGGACCCTCAGCCAGTAAAAATTAACATTTTAATGCTAAGGAGGGTTGAGTGGCCAAGACAGCTGTAATGGGTGGTCTCTTTCGTTGAAACCTGTGTCTCTTTCTACAAGGCTCAGCAGATCTGTGAAAATCCAAAAATTGGGTGGGGAAGGAATCTACTAAATCTTCATTTGTTTGCAGATCCCACAAAATCTCAAGGTGGCCTTGGAATCTTTCACTGTGTGTAATGGTTGGTAGTCTAAGCGAAGAGCTTCAGTCCACTAATGGACTGGTTCTCTACAGTATTTTGGACCTCCCTGGGAAATCCAGAGAGTTGAAGCCAAGATGCCAAATGCATCATGACAGCATGGGAGATAGAGCGAACTACGCTGTCAGTTGCATCTAAGGAGGTTTGTAATGATGTTCTAGCCAGTAGTTGACACTCGGTTATGATGGCCTGGAATAGTTCCTGATATTCTGTCAGAAGGTGTTCAATAAACAAGGTGAATTTTAAATAATTGATATGATCATACTTAACCATAAGGGCTTGATAATTTGCGAGCCTGAACTGTAGGGTCATAAACAAATAAACCTTATAGCCAAAAAGGTCAAGGTGTTTATGATCCTGGTTGTAAGGGGTCGATTTAGAGTGGTGCTGTCTGCCACTTTCATTTACAGCTTCAAGTATCAAGGAGTTAGGTGAAGGATCCAATAATAAGAATTCAGAATCCTTGGCTGCTGGTATGTAATATTTCTTATCATTGAGCTTGTATGTGGGTGAAACCATTGTATGGTTCTGGCAGAATCCCAAAGGACCTCACTGATGGGCAAGACCATCTCTGCAAAAGGTGACATTTGCAAAATGTGTAAGAGTTTGTGCTGAGATTCTCAGATCTCTTCTAAGGCAATCTGCAATGAGTCTGCAACCCGTTTCATTAAGTCCTGAAATTGCTTAAACTCATCAGCTATGGAGAATGGGGGAGGCCTCCTTCTCCACTCTGTCATCTTGCTCCACAAAGGTTTCTTTCTACAACTGAGGTGGCTGAGGAGGAAATGATGGGGTAGGAGACCACCTGTCAGGATGAGAAAGACTAGGGGCTCATCAGATTTACTGCTGCTAGGCAGCCCAAAGGTCCCAATATGGCCATTAAGGAGGATCATAAGGAAGGCTATGTTTTAGTCACTGGTATTTTTAGTAAAAGTCATGGACAGGTCACGGGCAGTAAACAAAAATTCACGGCTCATGACATGTCCATTACTTGTACTAATATCCCTGACTTGAGGGGGGGCAGCCAGGACCCCCGCTGGTGCAGGGGGATGGGCGGTGGCATGCGACCCAGGACCCCTGCTGGTGCTGGGGGTGGGGGGCAGGTAGTGGTGCATGGCCCAGGACCCCCACTGGTGCTGGAGGGGTGGTTGGCAGGCTGGCAGGCTCCCTACCTGGCTCTGCGCCTCTCCAGAAGTGGCAACATCCCCCTCCCACAGCTCCTCGGTGGAAGCGTGGCCAGGCAGCACTATGTGCTGCCTGCGCCCTGAGTGCCAGCTCCACAGCTCCCATTGGCCAGGAACCATGGCCAATAGGAGCTGCAGGGGCAGTGCCTGCAGGTAGCCCAAGACTGTCCCAGCAACAGCCGGTGCCGCTGGCCCGGGGGCTGCCTGAGCTGCTCAGGTGGCCCCTGGGCCGCTGCAGAAGTCATGGAGAAATCTGTGACCTCCACGACAAACTCGCAGCCTTAATCATAAGACATAGGAGGTGGCATCCATTGTTGATCATGTCAAGGCAGAGGATCTTGAGTATGTGTCTCACATGAACAGTCCCTCTCCCTGTAGGTATCAGGCAAGGATCTGGTATACTGGGAGGTAAGGGAATCTTGCACTGACATTTGAGAGTACCAGGGATGGTTTAGGTACCAAAACTGGCTTGGAACTCCTTGATAAGCCTGGTGCCCTGGGAACACTATTGGTACTAGAGGAGCCTGGAATCTCAACAGTACCTAAACCATGACCTGAGGACTCTGAAACAGTCAACTTCTGTAGAGACAGAGTTCTCTGAGGCAAAATCTTTGCAAGGAAAACTAAAACTCCTCTTCTTTGCAGCCTTCCCTAGTACTTTCATATGACATATCTTTCAAAGATCTGGGTGAGCATGCTGCCAAGATAGAGGGGGGCTCACTGGGAGGCTGATGTACAGGGGGTTCTGCTGATACAGATCCGAGGCAGGGTGAAGAAAGCACTCCATCATGTTAGCCTGATCTCCTGATTCTTCCAAGCCCTGTTCTTAAGAGCTGCACAAAGACTACACTTCTGAGGGATATGTGCATCCTTCAGGCAGCAAATGCACAAGGAATGTTGGTTGCTGACCAGGATAAGCTTCCTGGCACCAGAGGCAATGTTTAAATCCCAGTGGTCCCAGAATACCCCCACAACGGAGGAAAAGGGGACACTTTGGCATAATTTTTAATCCAAACTCCTGATTTTAAATACCTGGGATTGGCAATTCAGCATCCTCTCGTACAATGGGTGCAAACCTGGCCCCATTGACTTCAGTGAAACCAGGATATTACTTTCAGCTGCTTGAAAAAAGAGAATCTGACCAGGTCCATAAGAGTCACTCTTTTCCCTCAGACAGAAATATGGGATGTAAGCAAATGCTAACTTTCATAGTTTAGTGCTAGGTCCAGGCTGTATCCATAGTTCACAAGAGAGGCAGATACTGATGGGATATTCATGAAAGGGTTTTGTTGGGTATTCCTGTTCAAGACTTTAGTTCCAATGTCCATTGTCATTAGATGCCATACCAAGGCCACCTGCATGTAGGAAGCATATGTACCACACCATCCAAAGAGACTCTCATGCAACTAGCATCTCTATTACAAAGAAAGTAGAATACTCCATCTCGCACTTCACATTAAAGCTTCTGTTTCAACATTCTCCCATTAATTGGTAAAACTCCTGCACTACCTCCACTATATTAACTATAATGTAACTGTGGGATCTGACTTACATTTGGGATGAGGAAAAGGTAGAAAGTCGAGACAGCAAAGATGATTAAGTAACACAACTTAGCTCAATAAACACTATAGAAAGTAAACTATCAATAAACCTAGGCAGGGCGAAGAATCCAAATGGAGACAAATGTTGCAGCTGGTACTATGATACATGAAGAATAACTCCAGCATTTCAGACTTTCTAACACTTAATCATAACAAAACCAAAAAGGGATTCAGCTAATGACTGCAGATAAAAGCTCTCTGATCTTAAAACAGCATTTCCATTTATGGGGGATAGTTTTTTCTCCAAATGGGTTCGGCAGAGTGGCTGAATCACCTCCGACCTAAATAACAGAACCTGTCATTTGATGAGAGGGAGTAAAGCTTTGTCCTGCAAGGCCATATTCTATATTTTGATTCCAACAAAAAAAAGTGTAAACATCTCAAGGACAGGCTATTTGGAAAACCAAGACATGGGAAAAGTTGCTATATGGAAGCTGCTAAATAAATGGTAATTTTTGTACTTTTTTACAAATAAAAAACAAATTGTTCCTTTACTTCTATAAATACTGATTTCACAAACACTTATAGATGGTACTAGCAATACATTCCTTAAGATTTCAAGTAAGTTACATCAACTGTGACTTGTAAGAGATTTTTTTTTTAATTAGGCTTTTGCACTTTTCACTTTGCATGATGAAGCCAGAATAATTCTGTCTTGCTGGGTGGAACGTTCCAAATATGTTGAGTCCAAGGGCCTCTGGCAAAAATAGAGACCATTTCTTTTGAATCATGGATGATCTCTGCTCCTCCCAAAAGACTGTCAGGAATCAAGGCCTACAGCTGAGCCAGCCTCCAGGCACCCCAACTAGCACAGGTGGCCTGTAATTGGCTGCCTGATTGACTACACTGCCTTATTGACTGGAAAATTCAGCAGAATGGCTCATAAGCCCAGCAGCAGCAGCAACCTCATGGGTGTGATAGTGTTTGCTTGTTCCCAACATTGTCCTGCCTTACCTTTCTCCAGGTACCACAGCTCTGATTTCTGGCTTTGGCACTGAACCCTTGGCTCTGACCCATGACTCTGGCAGCTTGCGCCTTCCTCTGGCTCTGACCCTAGGCTGCTTTGAGTGGATACATGGCTAATGTGACATGTTTCTATACATTGATTAGATTAGTGTAACTCTTAGAATCAGATTTCTTCTCAAAATAATTACAATTCCAAATCCACAAGGCTAGACTGAGCTTTTGGGCTCCACCCAAAAGTCAAAGAGCAGCCTGCCCCAAGAGCCCAGCAAAGAATGGTTAATTCCCACTTAATTCCTCCCCTGTTCCCCCCACTTGCTGCAGAAAAGAATAAAGCAGGGGTTCTCAAACTGGGGGTCAGGACCCCTCAGGGGGTTGCAAGGTTATTACATGGGGGGGGGTCGCGAGCTGTCAGCCTCAACCCCAAACCCTGCTTTTCATCCAGCATTTATAATGGTGTTAAATATATTAAAAAGCATTTTTAATTTATAAGAGGGGTCGCACTCAGAGGTTTGCTATTTGAAAGGGGTCACCAGTACAAAAGTTTGAGAACCACTGGTTTAAGGCCTTGTCTACACTACACAATTTTGTCAACAAAAGTCAGCTTTCATTGACAAAACGGTGGTGGTGTACACACTGAAATGCTCCTCCCACCGATGTAACTCCCCTGCTATGCTGACTTATTAAAACCACCTTGATGAGAGGCATAGGGCTTATTGCGACGTAGTTAGAGCAATGCAAATGTCAATGTAGACCCTGCACTTAGTAATGTTGCCCTAATTGGCCTGCAGGTGTCATCCCACAATGCCCATCCTGACCACTCTGGTCAGCAGTTTGAACTCCGCTTCCCTGAGGAGGCTACCCACGATGCAACACTCTCTCTGTTGATGCAAGAGCAATGACTGTGGACATGCACCGCGACACAAGGAGCATTGTGTGACATGCACAACTGATGCAATTAAAATGGCTTATGATCATCAATGTAACTTAAGACAACTAACTCTGTAGTGTAGTGTAGACACGGCCTAAGTTGTGACAATCACCTCTTTTTGGGGTTCAGTTTATTTCCCACTCTGCCCACTTGTGGGTAGTACTCAACTCTCAGCCTCTGCTCTCCCTCTCTCCCCAAGTAATGATCTGAGTAGGTTCCACATAGTCATGAAAGAGATCAACTGCCATGTGTAGCTGTGTAGCACCAGGGAACAATCTGGCCCAGAATTTATAATTACAAATATTTGGCAATAGCCACTTAAAATTCAGTGACCCAGTGACCACTGCCAGGAAATCTGCCTACTAGGCCGTTCACAGAAAGCTAACACAACAGGGGTATAAGCACAGTCGGAGTGAATTCATGTAAAAATTCATATGTGGAAAAAGTTTTGTAGTGTTCACGCAGCTGTAATATCTATTTTCCCTGATATGTTGCCATTACCTATTATACTACCTGCCATATACCTCTCTTTCCTGCAATGATCTATGGAAACCTTGGAAGGAATTATTCCAGCCTCAGAATCAGTAATGTAAACTCTATTCTAAGGCAGATTACCGCTCTTGCTGATAGAACATGCCATACTAAGCAACTGTTCCCTGTCTCTGCTTTCCACGCCCAGTAGCCAGGCCACATGCCCCTTTGTACTACATATGCCAGGTTACTAATGTGTAAGGACTTATGGCACCTAGGCAATGATAGGTAATGCTGACTCCCAGGGACTCAATGGAAGCTAGTCCCAAACCACCAAATACCTTGATATTTTCATAAAGTAATGGTTAAACAAGCAAATATCTGGTCTACTCTGACTCCATTCAGCAGACAAAACACATCCAAGAACAAAAATGGCTTTAAACATTTGATCAAATCTTAATGCTGTACTGCAAGACACACAGACAGTGGCAAGTTCAAGGCTTCTCCAATGCACTCAACTTCATGAGGTATCTTAAGGCTGTCAGGTTACTGAGGGTATATCTACACTGCAGAGAAAAACCCATGGCTGTCCGCTGACTCGGGCTCCCAAGGCTCGAGTTGTGGCATAGGCGCCGAGTTTTTAATCTGCAGGGGGGTGCTCCCCCCTGGCTCTGCCCAGGCTCCACCCCTTCCCCAATACCCCACCCCCTGCTGCTTCTCCTCCCCCCCCTCGGTCCCTGCCCTCCCTCTTCCAACCCATTCCCTGGCCAGTTCTGCCTCCTCCCCCGAGTGGTCTGCACCCTCGCTCCTCCCCCTGCAAAACAGCTGATCCGCAGCAGACGGTAGGCGCTGGGAGGGAGAGGGAGGCGTTGATCAGCGGGGCCCACCGGTGGGCAGGAGGCGCTGGGGGGAGGGGAGGTGCTGATAGGGAGGCTGCCAGTGGGTGCTCAGCACCCACCATTTTTTTTCTCCTGTGAGTGCTCCAGCCCCAGAGCACCCACAGAGTCGGCGCCTATGGGTTGTGGGGCTATTTTATTGCAGCATAGCCTTCTGGGATTGGGCTGCAGCCTGAGCTCTGGGACCCTCCCACCTTGCAGAGTCTAGAGCCTGGGCTGCAGCCCGTGCCCAGAAGTCTACACTGCAATTAAAGGGCCCCATGAGCCCGAGTCAACTAGCATGAGTCAGCTAGCACAGGCAAGCTGCAGGTGTCTAACTGCCGTGTAGACATACCCTGAGACTATCTCTTCATTGTAGTAGTATGACAAAACCCCAGATCCTAACAGGAGTCATGAAATCTTAGAGAAAAATCTTTCTACAAGCTCTCTTCCTCCTGACTGAACTATATTTGTACTTCAAAAAAGAGTCTTATCCGTTTTATCCAGAATGCAAGAGAGTTGTTATGAACCTGTATGATAAAAGGGAAAGATTAACTAGGTTGCTGGACATACTGGCCAATCTTCATTGTAAACATGACCATTACAATCTTTGCTAAAATCTGACAAGAGGCTTGGGATCATTCTCTATCTATTGATATTTTTAAGATCTCTATAAATTTCATATCCAAGACAGTTATATTTTGAACTTAAATCAGCATTGGTTAAAAATCCATGGATAAAACCTTAAGCCAAATTCATCATGCTGTAACTTCATTGCCTTATATGGAGTTACCGCAGAGAGGAGTTTAGGAGTATGAATCTATTCAAAATAGTACCTTAGAATGTTAAACTACATTGTCTGTTTTCAGGGCCGGCTCTGGCTTTTTCGCCGCCCCAGGCGAAAAAGCCTCCGGCCACCCCCCCCCCACGGGGGGGGCGGCCGGAGCCCCGGGGAGAGGGCAGCGAGCCCCGCCGGGGGCTCCGCTCTCCCCCCGGCGGCCGGGGGGAGGGCGCCGGGGGGGAGGGCGGCCGGAGCTCTGGGAGGAGGGCGGCGAGCCCCGGCGGGGGCTCGGCTCTCCCCCCCCCCCGGGCGGCCAGAGCGCCGCGCCGCCGCCCCCCTCCAGGTGCCGCCCCAAGCACCAGCTTGGGTGCCTGGTGCCTGGAGCCGGCCCTGTCTGTTTTGTTCTCTAGCATTAAATACAGAAAAGGCAATGACAACACTCGTTGCCAATCTATATTGCTTTATTGTCACTGAAGCCTTTTCAGAATTAATAAAGCATGAGGAGTGCTGTTGAGCAGTCTGTCCCTTTTAAGCAATGGGGACCTTACTGCAGATGGACAAACCCACTGTTAATCCTTTAGCTTGTTTCAAATTCACATTTAGAACAGACCTTCCTTTCCAAAGAATGGCTTAGTACATTCAATTTTTCAGAATTCCAAACCTAAATTACAGCCTGTGCCTTTATTTCTGAATGACTGAACCCAAACCAAATCCCACATTGATTGCTACCAAATTTATTATCTTAACTTTGCAAATTGGTCGCATCCCTAGCTTCTGAGAGCTATGCATATTTATTTGGCGGCTTACCATAAAATTCTTGCCTCTTAGAGACATTTCCAGTCCCCCATCACACACTTGTCTTAATGCCTTCTGCTAGCCTCTACTGTTTGTTCTATCATCTCAGGGAGATGCTACTATGGGGAAAAAAAGAAAAAAGAAAAAAAAAAGCATAACCCATATATGGCATTTTTGCTGGCTGGTAACCTCACATTCCTACCGCACTTGGTAATGGAGTTTGACCAATGTGGATATCTATTTTATAGGTTCCTACATCTTTGCCAATCTCTGCATTCTTTTTTTTCTGAGAAGGCAGCAATCACAGATGATCAAACATAATTTATCCAAATTTCTCTGTCTTTTAGGGTTTTGTATATAGATAGAATAGTATTCATTATCAAGCTGATCTTCTTGCCACTGACACCAATAGGATATTTCCCATTCATTTCCCTGGAATATGGATCAGACTCCATTATATCTAACTGAACCTTCCTGAGAGTGGCAGAGTATTTGGCTCTCAGCCAATATAATTCCATCATGAATGTACAAAATATAACAACATTGCACTTTAATATTTAATTTTAACTGTAACTCCCTGTGCTGGAACAGATGTGAGCAAGTCAATTTTTATAGCCATTTGTGGCGGCCTAGCCAGCACAAAAGTTTTGAGAATGCTCCGTGTGCCATTTGCCTTGTGCCATGATGCAGGAGCTCCAGCTTTAAAACTACTGTATTTTGCTTTTTCATCTGAAATAACTAAATCATAAATCCTGGCAGGAAAGAATTATTAATTTAACTGGTTTGCAAATCCCTTTAGATTCCCTTTGTTGTTGGGTGGCTGGCCTGATATCACAGCCTTTTGCAGGATTTTAAGCTTGCCATTTACTTGATTCAGGCAGTGACAGTGGCATGCTATTGCCTCCCTCTGTAAAATCTCTTCCTCAGTGGACTATTGGCACAAGCAAGTTGTTGATACTGAAATGCTGGAATGAAAAACAGCTGGTCTGCATGATAGGAAAAGAGAGGAGAATGGATTTATATGGAGATCCGCATGAAACTCTGAGCTGCTGTGGAATATTTGTATTCCTTTAAGATTTGCAGTGTCTGCATTTACTCTACTGCATTTGCTTGTATATCTGACCCAAAAAACTCATATTGCAAGTAAACAATTTAAATATAACTATTGTTAACATGAGATTTCGTTTAGGGGCAAAATTTCCTGAAGTGGCTAAGTGACTTGGAAGCCTAAATTCCATTTTTGAACTAACCTAAATTAATAGTTAATTTAGGTTCACATGTGCCTAATGCCCAGATTTGTAAAGGTATTTAGGCATTGCTTCATTCACTGTCACAATGCCTAATCAATTTAGGAGCTAAATCTCCCTTTCAAAAGGGATTTAGGCATTTAGGAGTCTATATTCCATCAACAGTTTATGGGAGTTAGACTCATAAGTGCCTAAATCCCTTTTGAAGATAAGATTTAGGCTCTTAAATCTGTTAGGCATATGACCGAGCACAGCATTACCTAAATACTTTTAACAATTTGGCCCTAAGTCACCTGAATATTGGACACAGACACTTCTGAACATTTTACCCTAGATCACTGCTCAGCATTTTTACACAGGCATAACTCCCATGGACATCAATGGAAGTTTAATTTGCAGAAGGACTTCTGCTATTAAACAGACTCAAATTCTGATTCTGGAGTAACTCTATGCATACCAATTACATCCTGACAGGAAAGAATTATTCTTGAAAAATTGTGCTTTTAAGTATGATGCTGAGTTACACTGGTGCAATTAAGAGCAGAATTTGGCCTGGTGATTAGAGGCAGGCAGCCAGGTTCTGATCTCAGTTACGCTAGTGCAAATCTTGCTGTAATCACATTAAAGAAAATGTGCACTGGTGTAAGACTCTGGCCCAATATCACATAATTAAGAACTACTATTAATATAGGGGAAGGGATAGCTCAGTGGTTTGAGCATTGGCCTCCTAAACCCAGGGTTGTGAGTTCAATCCTTAAAGGGGCCATTTAGGGATTGGGAGCAAAAATCTGTCTGGGGATTGGTCCTGCTTTAAGCAGGGGGTTAGACTAGATGACCTCCTGAGGTCTCTTCCCAATCCTGATATTCTATGAAATGTTTGTGATGACATTCAATGTAATACTCCAGTCTTCAGTAGATTTTGTAATATGAGTTCAATGCCTATATTGCTTCAATTTTTGGGAAGCACAAGGATTGCTTGCAAATATATAAAGGTTGGTACTTTCTATTTTAAGGATGCTTTCCATCCCAGTCACCTTGATAATATTTGCACTCCTTTTTTTTTTTCCCCATGAAAATTGATGTAATCAATTTTTTCTTGAGAATGTTCATGAAGGGAAAATTTTAACAAAATATGTTGTGCGAAGATGTATTAGCTTTCAAAACGCTTCTGGAGCAATTATCCAATTAGTGAACAGAAACAACTACATGTGACTGAGGAAACTATGCAAATGGCTTATGCAATGCAAATTGATTATGAACAGTAGCTACACAAAACTATACTTCCAACAAATGGCTCATGAGCGAGCCATGGGAAATATTTTTGTATAAAAAATTCAGATAATTGCAAATGAACAAAATCAAAGTTTACTCACAAACAGAAAATAAGCTAAAATTGTCAAATAAACAGTGAATAATTTATACACTCTGGTAGTTTCTGTGACACTGATATGCATAAAATTTTGCATTCATTTTACAGTGTGTTTTCCTGAATGATGCCTAAGGGGTCATATTTAATTAATAAAATCTGTGTACAAAACTTTTCCTCATGATATGTGTTGATTTTATATCCTGCAACAGTGTCAATCAGCTCTTTTGACAGCTTGTGGGGAATTTTATTATTAGAAGTCACTTTATTTATTTTCCCTTTCTATACCCTTAATGTGTTAGTCCAGACAATTTAAAGACCAGGAATCTGTTTACTTAAAGGTGTAACTTCTTTAGCTGCTTGCATATCATCATGCAATGGTTATTTATAATATAGTATATGTGTTGGGTAACATTCTTGTGGAGCCTGATTTTAACTTCTTCAACTTCCACCACAGAGATATAGAGCTTGGCTGTGGAGCTGGCAGTTTAGCTACAAACCAGCTGCAGGAAAGGAATGATATAAGCAGCTTCAATGATGGTTGAATGGGAGACAAGTTCTGCAGTCCAGTCTACTGCCACAATTACTATTGTGCAAAGACTGTTGAAAGGGAAGTTAAGTAGTACTAAGCCTATATAGTAGTCAAATCCTTACATATAAGAGAGTCTGCCATTTTTACTTCTCCAGCAGTTAAATGTAGATTCAATAATATTATTTAAATAATAATTTTAAAACAGCAGCAATATCCTATTGAAATCTGGTTTACTAACAATGAATAAATTTATCATCAGGTGAAAATCCACTTAAAGCTTTTTGGAAAGACTCTATTCCTCTTTAGCTAACTATATTTCTATCTCCTTACACAAATGGATTACTATATGTGAATTAAAAATACCAATCTTGAGATAGATATTGGAATCAATAAATAATATAGCTTGGCTAAGTGGGGGAGATTATGTTAAACTAAGTAATAACTGTAAAAATATGCTTGTTCTGAGGTCCAAAAGGAAGTGAGAGGCAGACCAGTTGAATGTCTCTGGGTGAAGATAAAAAAAAAAAAGATGGAAAAAACAGGGGTAATGTTATGGTAGTGGTCTACTATAGACCACCAATTAGGAGGAGATGGATGAGGTATTTCTAGAACAAATAATAGATATATGCAAAACACAAGACTTGGTAGTAATGGGGGACAAAACACAAAAATTTCCAAAAAGTTCTTGGAATGTACTGGTGACAACTTCTTGTTTCAGAAGATGGAAGAAGTAACCGAGGTGACAGAGATATTTTAAACTTCTTCCACTGCACCCAATTGCAGCAACCCCTTTACCTCGTGCACGAGGAGACTTTTGTGAGAAGGGTCCCTGAAGACGGATGAGGAAGGGGGGGCGAGAGGGGGGTTAGAAATAAGCTGTAGGGTATAACCCTCCACCACAGTATTGAGGACCCAGCGGTCTGAAGTTATAGTGATCCATGCGGGAAGGAAAAAAGAAAGAAGGTTGGAGAACAGCGGGACAGATGGATCCAGGGTATAGTCTGGTAGGTCGCCTGCAAGTGCACACTCAAAACACTCGCTTGCCCCCTGCTTATTGCGGGTTGAGCCCGACTGGGCAGGGGGTGGAGGTAGAATGGTAAGAGGCCAATATGGCTCCATCAAGAGCTCTTTCATTACCTGAAAAGCAAAATGAAATCCTACAAGTGGAAATATGGACAAATTGCTAAGGAGGATAACAAAGAATAGCACAAGCATGTAGGGACAAAATCAGACAGGCTTAGTCACAAAATGAGTTACACCTAGCAAAGGACAAAAAGGAAATAATAACAGGTTCTATAAGTACATTAGGAGCAAGAGAAAGATGAAGGAAAGGGTACATCCATTACTTAGTGGGCAAAGAGAGCTAATAATGGATGACAAAGAAGGCTGAGATGTTTAATGCTTATTATTTTGTTTCAGTCTTCAATAAAAATGACTAATGGTGATGAGATACTCAACAAAATTAATATTAATAAGGGGGAAGGAACACAAGCCAAAATAGGGAAAGAACAGATTAAAGAATATTTAGATGTTAGACATGTGACTCAAGGTGCCTAGGGTAGCCCACATTTAAAATGCCAAGGTCCGGGCAGGCTTCAAAAAGGAGACCAGATTCTCCCCAAACTGGTTAACACTGTAGTTAGCACAAATTGTGCTCCTGGATCCCCACACTGGTTATGAAGAAGCTGAAAAAAAGAAATCACACAGTTCCCTTTATTGGGAGCTAGAGACTGGACTGCAATCAGCAAATAGATCCAGTAAAGCAAGAAGTTACTTAAAACTCTATTCACTATACTAAATGTTCTTCTGATCCCCAAAGGACCAGCCACATTACCAGATCAAAAGTAGTTTGGACCTTACCAAAAATACTATGCTGCCAGAATACCACGCTGCCAGCCAATCCTTTAGTGTCTAAAACCAAAGGTTTATTATAAAATAAAAGAACAAGAAGAGAGTTGTTAAATGATCAAAGCAATCAGATACATACATATAACTTCAGAGTCCATATATCAGGTTCTTAGCAATATTGGTGAGATTGCTAGCTTGAAAAGTCCCTCTGGAACATATCCAAAGCGTGGATGGATCTGTCAGTCCTTTGTTCAAACTTCAGTTTGTAAAGAAGTTACTCTAGAGGTGAGAAGCAGGATTGAAGATAAAAATGGAGGTGATGCAGCTGCCTTTTTATATTTTCTTCCATGTGGTTTGTACATCCTTTGTCCCAAATGCAAACTCACAGCACATGGGCATGGAAAAGTATTTGGAGTCCTCTGTCTATAGGCATGTTCCTACATGTCCTGCTGACTCATAGGCGTTGCCTTGGCTTTTTTCAATGGGTTCATTGTACAGCTGATTGACCTTGACAGACCATCGAGCAGACTGGGTAGTGCCAGTGCTGATGCTAATCTGTCTGGGGGTATCATCCAGATGCATATCACACAAATTTATCACTCACGATACAAAGATGATACATACATACAAATGTATCATATTTAGAAAATCATAACTTTTTCACTGATACCCTACATGACATATCTTGTATAAGATTCATTGCAATTTTGTAACATTGATATTGATAATATTATAAATGGTCACTCATATTCCATACAGCATCACAAGATGTATTCAAGTTGTCACAGTCTGATTAAATTTACCTTAGGGTACTTAAGGAAGTAGCTGAAGCAATATCGGAACCATTAGCAATTATCATGGAGGATTGGAGAAAGGCAAACATAGTACCAATCTTTAAATAGTACCAACAAAGAGAACCTAGGGAATTACAGACCCAGTCAGCCTAACTTCAATACCTGGAAAGATATTGGAACAAATAATTAAACAATCTATGAGCATCTAGAGGATAACTGGGTATAAATAATAGCCAACATGGATTTGTCAAGAACAAGTCATGCCAACATAATTCCTTTCTTTGACAGGATTACTGGCCTTGTTGATGGGGGGAAAGCAGTAGATATACCTTGATTTTTAGTAAGGATTTTGACACTGTCCCACATGAAATTCTCATGAGAAAACTAGGAAAATGTGGTCTAGAAATTACTATAAGGTGGGTGCATAACTGGGTTTAAAGACCATACTAAAAGTAGTTATCATTGGTATGCTGTCTAACTGTGATGATGTACGTAGTGGGGTCCTTCAGGCTCAGTCCTGGGTGCAGTACTAGGATAATATTGTCCTTGATGACTTGGATAATGGAGTGGAGAGTATGCTTATAAAATTTGCAGATGACACCAAGCTGGAAATGATTGCAAACACTTGTTGAACATGAATAGAATTCAAAATGATCTTGAAAAATTAGAGAAACCCCATGTTGATTTGCATTAGTTATATACCCTCCTTTAATTGTTTATTATTTAAACAATACTTATCACCTACTCCATTATTTTGCCCAGGATTGGTGTCAGTCTGACAGGCCCACAATTACTCAGTCAGCCCACTTATCATTTTTAAAATATTGGCATAACATTAGGTTTCTTCTAGTCTTCTGGAACTTCCCCAATGTTCAAAGAGTTATTGAAAATCAAAGGTAATAGTCCAGCAAATTCCTCAGGCAGCTCTTTTAATAATATTGGCTGTAAGTTATCTGGATTTGCTGATTTTAAGATGGCTGTCTTCGTAGCTACTGTTCAACATCCTCCTGAGTTACTATTGGACTAGAATGTGTATCATTATATGATATGAATATATCATCTGTTTTTCCCCAAATATAGAACAGAAGTATTTATTGAACTTTGTTGCCTTTTCTGCATTACTGTTGACAATGCTACCATTTCCTAGTAATGGACCAATACCATTGTTAGGATTCTTTTTGTTCCCAATATACTTTAAAAAAAAAATCTGGTTGTCTCTACCTTTGCTGGTGATTGACAAAGGAAGCAAGAAGTCACAAGCAGAATCTGTTTTCTACACTTCCAAGTTTCTATTTATATTCATTCCTACCAACTTCCTTTTTCTTCCATTTGTGTATATTTATAGCTACCTTCACTTACCCTCTGAGCCATACTGTTTTTGTTTTTTTAAACTAGTGCAGCCATCTTTCTTGATTGTAGATTATGGCTTTGGGACATCTAGTTCTTAAACAATTCCCAATGATCATTCACATTTTTCTGATTAAAATTATTCCTCATGGATGATTTGGCTCAAACTGTTTTCAGTGTTGTGAAATTGGCCCATTTAAAGCACCGTGTATTACTGATTTGGACTTGATTCTGTTTGAACATAACAACTATGATCAAGTCATGTAAACTTGTACATAAGCTATCACTAACTTTTAGTTTTGTGATCAATTTGTCTTATCTGTCAAGAAAAGGTCTAATATAAAAAATTCTCCCATATTGGACGCAACACTTTTTGAATTAGAATTGAGAAACTTATTTAGAAATTCTGAGGATGTTTTAGTAGTGGCAGTCTGAGACCTCCAGCCTGTGTCACTCAAACTGACTTCTGCCATGATCATTCAGCTCCCCCTCCTGTGACAGTTCTTCTTTACCAATCTGCCTGGGCCACAGTTGATCAGGCTGGGCCACAGGATCTTTTTTGGGGAGGAGATGACGAGGCACATCAAGTGTTTAAATTTTAAAGCTTTATTAATAAAATAATAAAATACAGCACAGTGTGCTGGGAATGCTCCCACGTCACTCAGGGGAAGAAAGAAAGCATTAGAGCCCCAAGCCCTAACCCACTTTCATACTCACACATGCACTACCCAAAACTGGCCACGCCTGGGTGTAACTTAAGAAGAGAGGGAGGGGTGGACAGGAGTTCTTGCCCTGGGCCCAGGTCGTCCAAGAATCTGCTGTAATCTCCGAATTGCTCCAGCTCTCGGGAGGGTTTTTAAGTCCTGGATTTCTTTGGGAGGTTGTCGTCGTCCAGGGCCCTCTGTGCTTGGTGCTCTTTGTACCAGTCTCAATCAGCTTACTGTGGCCTTCTCAGCTGCCCAAAACACACCGGCTCCGGAAAATTTGTTTTCCCTTCTGTTGGCCTTCACTGTCGCCACCTCATTCGCTGTGTTTTTGCTGCTATCTTTGCAGCTCTGCTCCACTTAGTTCTTCTCGTCTTACAGCTGCTTGGGCACATTCAAGCTCCCTGTCTTTCTCGGCTGTCAGCCAAGTCCCGGCTGTGAGCAGTGTTCTTGGGCAGGGGCCAGCGTCTTATCTTCAAATTGAGCTTGCTAGCTGCAGTGTTGAGTTAACTCGTTCTCTGCTTTCTTCTTTCTTCTCCCCCTCTCTTGGCCTCTCATACTCCTGCAAAGGAATCTTCCATTCCCCACTCACACACCTTTGACCCTCCCCAAAATGCTTTGCGATGCTTGCAACAGCGTTAGCGACTGTGACAGACCCAGACCAGTGGGATACAGGAGTCTGGTAGAGGGCAAATATACTGGTCACTGGATGAGTAGTTTTCTGTTCCCTGAGTGACCAGAGAAGGGGCTGCACTAGAGTAATCAGGAACCTGCTAGAACCAGTTAAGGCAGGCAGGCTAATTAGGACACCTGGAGCCAATTAAGAAGAAGCTGCTAGAATCAATTAAGGCAGGCTAATCAGGGCACCTGGGTTTTAAAAGGAGCTCACTTCAGTTTGTGGTGTGAGTGTAAGGAGCTGAGAGGGAGAGCTGCTGGAGGAGGACTGAGGAGCACAAGCATTATCAGACATGAGGAGGAAGGTCCTGTGGTGAGAATAAGGAAGGTGTTTGGAGGAGGCCATGGGGAAGTAGCCCAGGGAGTTGTAGCTGTCAAGCAGCAGTTACAGGAGGCACTATAGACAGCTGCAGTCCACAGGGCCCTGGGCTGGAACCCGGAGTAGAGGGCGGGCCCGGGTTCCCCCCAAACCTCCCAATTGACCTGGACTGTGGGTTCTTCCAGAGGGGAAGGTCTCTGGGCTGTTCCGGAACCCACATGGTGAATCTCTGAGGCTAGAAAATCCGCCAATAAGCGCAGGACCCACCAAGGTAGAGGAGGAACTTTGTCACACTACATACAATGCTGATCTGCTTCCCCCGGGGACTCCCTGAGGGAGGGGGTCATTGGGGTGTGACACTCCCCCCACACACACCATAAATAGGTGCTTGAGGAGCTGGTCATATGGTTCCCTGTTATGATTTATAGCAGACACCAGCTAATACCTCATCTTGTGCTTAATCTGTTAGGACAATGATCCATAAAATATTCAAGATCATTTTCTTCCAAGTTGTCAGTGACTCAGAAACAAGTAATGTCATTTTTGACATGGAAAGCCACTTCCCTCCCCTATTGCCCACTCAGTCCTTCCTAAATAATTCATAACTATTGATTTTAACATTCTAATCATGTGAATCATCCTAGCAGGTTTCAATAATATGCACTAGATCAAATTTATGCTCATAAATGAGCAATTCCAATTCCTCTTGTTGGTTACCCAGGTTCCCAGCATTGGTATGAAAGCAAATAAATAAATTTTTTCTGTGTCCTTATGTTGAGAACAAAAAATAATGAGACCAATCTTGATTTTATGCTAACTAAGTGCTCATTTCTTCTCTTTTTTCACCTTCCCCTTTTGTAATAGTTTAATACCCTCCTGACTATCCTAGCTAGCCTGTTCCCAAGAAGATTGGATGGCTTTCAGTAAAAGGGGAAACCAACAGTTCAACCTTTTCATACAAATGCAAAAGTTTTCTTCAATACCTAGCCGTTTTATGCAATCTGGATTAAACAAACAAGTTCCAAGAAATCAACAAGTACAGTGTGGAAAAAGCTGCATAAGACAAATGATGTACATCAGCAGAACTCTTATTTTTGATAACTTTTTATTAAGAAAAAATGAATCCTGGGTGCAGTAAGAACAAAAATAAGTACAAAGAAACCCCAAAAATGCACTCATACTAGAAGGATAAAATTGTATAATAAAATATAGAATATCAGGGTTAGAAGGGACCTGAGGAAGACATCTAGTCCAACCTCCTGCTCAAAGCAGGACCCAATCCCCAACTAAATCATCCCAGCCAGGGCTTTGTCAAGCCTGACCTTAAAAACTTCTAAGGAAGGAATTCCACCATCTCCCTAGGTAACCCATTCCAGTGCTTCACCACCCTCCTAGTGAAAAAGTTTTTCCTAATATCCAACCTAAATCTCCTCCACTGCAACTTGAGACCATTACTCCTTGTTCTGTCATCTGCTACCACTGAGAACAGTCTAGATCCATCCTCTTTGGAACCCCCTTTCAGGTAGTTGAAAGCAGCTATCAAATCCCCCCTCTTTCTTCTCTTCTGCAGACTAAACAATCCCAGTTCCCTCAGCCTCTCCTCATAAGTCATGTGCTCCAGCCCCCTAATCATTTTTGTTGCCCTCCCCTGGACTCTTTCCAATTTTTCCACATCCTTCTTGTAGTGTGGGGCCCAAAACTGGACACAATACTCCAGTTGAAGCCTCACCAATGTCAAATAGAGGGGAATGATCATGTCCCTCAATCTGCTGGCAATGCCCCTACTTATACAGCCCAAAATGCCATTAGCCTTCTTGGCAGCAAGGGCACACTGTTGACTCATATTCAGCTTCTCATCCACTGTAACACCTAGGTCCTTTTCTGCAGAACTGTTGTCTAGCCATTCAGTCCCTAGTCTGTAGCAGTGCATGGGAGTCTTCCGTCCTAAGTGCAGGTCTCTTTACTTGTCCTTGTTGAACCTCATCAGATTTCTTTAGGCCCAATCCTCTAATTTGTCTAGGTCCCTCTGTAACCTATCCCTACCCTCCAGCGTATCTACCACTCCTCCCAGTTTAGTGTCATCTGCAAACTTGCTGAGAGTGCAGTCCACGCCATCCTCCAGATCATTAATGAAGATATTGAACAAAACCAGCCCCAGGACCGACCCTTGGGGCACTCCGCTTGAAACCGGTTGCCGACTAGACATTGAGCCGTTGATCACTACTCATTGAGCCCGACTATCTAGCCAGCTTTTTATCCACCTTATAACTGTTAATACAATGGACAAAGGGATTACAAGCCACACAGTGGATCCTGTGTGTTCTGGGCCAGCTGGTGCGGAGATTTGCTAGGTTACTGAGGGTAGATTGTGACTTGTACCACAGACCTGTGCAGGAGAGTATGAGCCACCCCTTTATGCCTCCACATGTGCAACCTGGAGCAAGGGAGAAGAATAAATGGATACTGCTTCCTTGCTTACTTGGTCCCTGCAGAAGGTAAACGGAAAATGGCTAAAGACTTAGCTCCATCCCCTTCACCTGCTGGCCAGTGCAGGTGTGTGTAACTGGGGGCTGGTAAGGAATAGAAAGAGCAGAAAATAGGAGTGTGAATAAATTGAAGCATGAATGTCTGATAGAGGAGGTATGTAGATACCCCTGGCTAGGTGAGTTCTGGCTAAAATAAAACATTTTATAAGCTCTGTGATGCTGTATGATTGAAACATGACCATTTATATCATTAATATTGCCACTAAGCAAATTGCAACAAATCTTGTACAAAGTGTATCATGTAAGTTATCAATGGAAATTTGACTTGCCAAGTATGATTATCCTGTTTATATGCATGTATCACTATCTGAAGTTTATACGTGTGTGTGTGTACACACACACACAATATTTATATTATATAGCCAATGTGTTTGCTCCTGGGATAACATCCACAAGGTAATTTACATCCAGTCTGGCCAGCACATTGAATGAACTATTCAAGTTGATGGCCCATTAAAGAATACTTAACTCTAACAATGGGCCATAGAAGAAGCTTGTTCCCACCCAGTAAGCCTTCCTATGGACACTTTGGCCAGAATATCGGTAATGCCTACTCCTATGAACCCTCAAGGCATGTAAGGACATCTGACCTGCTCATATGACCCTGGACTCTATCTTGTGCCTGTAATTTTCCACAAACTAAGACTGAGTGCTTTGTTTAGGACAGTGAAATTCCCTCCACATGAGAGAAGGTATAAAAGGACAATGGAGATGCTTCCAGGATCTCTCTCCTGCTCTGATCTCTGGACATTGGACTTACACTAAAAGGAGTATGGACTATGGAATGAGGACCTTCCAATCTTTTGGAAGTTCCTACAGACTTTCCAAGCCAGCAGTCTGTAACATCGCTGCTACAACCCTGATCCAAGAAGACTGAAATGATTGCATGTATAAGATTTCCTTGACCATTTTAACTCTTTTTCTTCTCATAAATAAACCTTTAGATATTACATACTAAAGGATTATTTGGGTAAGATCTGAGTTATATATTGATCTGGGTATGTGGCTGATATTGAGATCAGCAGAAACCTTTGTTTGATGAAATTGGTTTTCAGTAACCATTCATCATAAAGTCTAGTGTCTGGGTGGTAAAATAAGTGCTGGAATGCCTAAGGAGACTGCATTTTTGACTCCTTGTTAACCAGTGTGGCGAGACAGAAGTTCACTTTTGTTTCTGGCTTCATATAATCTAATATAGAATAACCACCAGTTTGGGGTGAGTCTGCTGTTTCTCAGCAGTTTGTCCTGAATTTGTCATTCTCAGATGTGACCAACAGAAACACTGACAAACATATGCAGCTCTGTTATACTACCTGTATGGCCCTGAGGATGTTACATGGGCCACAGCTGTATGCTGATTGGGCCACAAATGGCCCACAGGCTGCAGGTTAAGAACCACTGAAAAAAAATCCATAGGGAGTGTGGGGAACACTTTGTACTTCAAGTCCACAAAGGGTGTTCTTGTCAGTGATTGGGATTACTCTTTTGAAGAGTCATTGCTATCAATGGCTGTTTTTCTAAGAATTACCAACACCTCTAACCTATTAGTCTGTCAATTTAGCTTTGTAGAGTCTTGCTGGAGTCCAATAATATCGGTTTAACATTTTGTTTTAGGATAAAATGAGATCAGACAGTCGAAATATTAATTTGACATTTCAGCATTTATTCCAGTTTTCACCCAACAGATGAAAATCAAGTTCCTACCACCCCTAATCCAGCTTTACAAGATGAAGAGTTGCCTGTGATAACATTCAAACTACTACACATCTGGTATTCCATGTTAAACTTACTGGACAAGATACTTGTCAATATTTATCAGCTCCAAGGAAGCCTTTGACAGTTGAAAGGCCATACCTCTGTGTAACACTAAACAACTTTGAATTTGTCTGGGCATTTCTCAACTCATCTATTAGTTGTAATGAAGTCAAGTGGATCCTAACAGTATAATCTCCACTATCTTTACACTTTGGGTAAGTAAGATTATCTTGCCCCATTTTATTTAATCTAGCACTGGTTGCAGGGTGAGGTCATAGGCAGCCATACCTAGTAGTTGGAGTCAGATTCCACAGCCATGTGATAGGAGTCAAGAGTTGACTGGGTCAGGGTGCTGGGAGGTCAGAAGCAGGAAACAAACTGGAGATCAGAACCACAAGGTGGTAACTTGAATCAGGCTGATTCAGCATACCAGGGGTCAGAGGCAGGAGACAAACTGAAGGATGGGAACCACGAGTCAGATGCCAGGAAATCAACCTGGAGAAGTAGAAGTGGAAGCAGGTAAAAGGAGAGAGGAGCAGAAGGCACAGTCCAGAGCAGTGTGGAGTCCAGTTGTTCAGATAGCTTTTTGTTCCTTTCAGCTACTCAGGGAGTCCACCCACAGGGATAGAGCCTCATACTGGGGGCTGGGTTTCATGGATCTCAGATAGGCCATTATCAGCAATCTGCCAGGTGGAGGGTTGGAGTGTGGCTGCTTCTATAAACCCTGCAGGCCTGGATTTGAGACCCATGGGTTTGTGACATTGGTACTCATTAGCAATGAAAATACAATTTCATCCATCTCTGATATCAACTGAGTAACCTTGGAGTATCAAAATGGGTATTTTATTGAATCGTGCCAATCAATTAGAATCCCTCCCTAAGCTTTGGGAACAATTTTTTGACAGCTTCATGAGCTACAAAATGAACTGCAGAAGAAATAAATTTATGCCCTTCTCATAATTTGAGACTACCCACTGAACAATCCCTGGGTATTAAACAGGTTTCTGATCCTCCAAAATTTCTATCATCTACTCCATCTTTAAGAAAAAATTCTACCAGCCTCAACCTTGGAAATCCTTGCAAATGTCCTTTATGGATAACATCACTCTCAAAATGAATATTCTCCTACTCTTACAAAGAGCATGCTAGCACTACACATTTAACTCACTTTCCACAGCATAAATAACCATTTAATTGAGGGTGGCAAGTAGTCAAGACTTTCACATAAAATGTGTCATAAATCATAAATAAATGGACATCTGGGTTTACCAGTTAGTCTTTATTATCTCTCAGCATGAGAGAGAGAGAGACTAGGATGGTTCAGAAATGTTCAAATCAATTACAGATCTCTCTGGTTATAATTTAAGAAGACCTTTGCTACCCTCTCTGCCACCCATACTCTACTAAAGAAATATCTGTGCCTCCTCCATTGGCTACTTTAAAATAATGTAAAAAGAACAGGAGTACTTGTGGCACCTTAGAGACTAACAAATTTAT
>NW_020664393.1:43040223-43276524 GCF_002925995.2 Terrapene triunguis | reverse complement strand
ATAAATTTGTTAGTCTCTAAGGTGCCACAAGTACTCCTGTTCTTTTTGCGGATACAGACTAACACGGCTGCTACTCTGAAACTTAAAATAATGTGACCATACAAAAATTCTCTCTACTCAGCTTCCCACTTTAGGAAAACAGCCTTCTAAATCAGTAAGTTGAATATAACACTCTGGCAGTACCAGATTCACCATGGCTCCACTGGTGCCATGGCGCCGGGCCCACGGTCCAAAGGGGCCCCGGCCCGCTCTTCTCGGCTTCCCCGCCCCCGTGGGGGCAGAAGCTTAGTGCTGCCAGCTCCTGCTGCAGCAGGGCAGGCTCTGCCAGCAGCCAAGCTCCTCCCCTACCTCTTCCCCCAGCGTGCTTCCCTCCTGCCTCCTCCCTGCCACCGATCCGCTGTTTGCCAGCAGGAGGGAGGAGGAGGAGGAGCGGAGCCTCAGCACGCTCGCTGCTCTGGGGAGGAGGAGGAGAAGGCGTGGGGGTGGGGCCTTGGAGAAAGGGCTGGAATCGGGGCATACCCCCTCCAGCCCCCTGCCGTGAGCACAACCCCAGCCCACACCCACAGCCCCCTGCCCCGACCCCCTGCACCCCCACACACCCCCAGCCCTGACTCCTGCACCCCCTCACACACACCCAGCCCCCTGCACTCCCCCCACAACCCAGCCCCCTGCCCTGACCCTTGCACCCCCCTCACACACACACATACCCAGCCCACCCTGCACCCCCTCACACACAAACCCAGCCCCCTACCCTGACTCCTGCACCCCCCCACACACACACCCTGCCCCCTGCACTCCCCCACACACACACCCTGCCCTGACTCCTGCACCTCCCTCACACACACCCAGGCCCCTGCCCTGATTCCTTCTCACTCCCCCCCGCCCCCACACACAGCCCTCTACACACACACAGCCCCCTACACTCCCCACACACACACCCTGACCTGACCCCTGCACCCCCTCGCACCGTCCCAGCCCCCTGCACCCCCTCACACACCCTGAGCCCCCTGCCCTGACTCCTGCATCCCCACACATACCCAGCCCCATCCTGAGCACCAAACGTGAGCTCCTGCACCCCCTGCATTCCCACCTGCACCCCTCATACCAAATGAGCTGCCCCAGGTAAGCACTCCACACCCCAACCTCCTGCCCCAACCCTGAGCCCCCTCCCTCACCCTAGCTCCTGGCCAGACCCTGCACCCCAACTTTTTTTACAATATTTGGAAAGATCATTAAGTGGTCCGTCGAGACCCTCTGCAATTTTCAAGTGGTCTGTGGAAAAATAAGTTAAACTACAAGAACAATCAAGGTACCTCACTTTATTTTCATTTACTTGGCATTACTTATAGGAGGAGGATGAAGGAAAAAAAGAAGGAAAAAATGTTCTCTCATCTCCCCCCGCCCCTGTTTTTCATTGGCTGGGTCCCAAGGAGGGGCCCCAAAAGTGAAGCTGAGCACATGGCCGGGGGGGCCCCACTAGCTCTAAATCCACCACTGGCTGTCACATCACCTGGGCTGGGGACACTGTGTCAGCTGATCCCCACAGTCTCCAACCTACCTGGGCAGTACAGCAGACATGACCCTGCCCATTAGCTCCTCTCCATTCCCTAGCCCACCCACCCTTGCTTCCCACCACTTAAGGCTTAGCCCTTTCACTTTTAAAAATGATTGCTTGCCCCTCCACACCCCCTCCCCAGGCTTTTCTGGCACCCCTGTTGCAAGGTATCCAGTTTTAGACTGGAAACTCCGATAGAAAATGGGACCTGGGTGTCCGGTTAGCAGTGCTGACTGGAAACTAAAAGTCCAGTTATAGGGGTAACCACATTACCCTCTCCCACTCCCAACACCCACCCCAGAGGGCTGGAAGAGAACCTGTCCTGCTGCTGGATGTCAGAGTGTGGGGGAGTCAGAGTCCTGCACCCCCCACTTCCTGCAATTCACTGTGACTCTCAGCCAGCCAGTAAAACAGAAGGTTTATTAGACGACAGTGCTGGGCCTCCCACTGTTTCCCCAGCCAGCTCCAAACGGCAAACCCCTCCAGCCCCTCCTCTGTCCTTTGTCTCTTTCCCTGGGCCACGAGGCCACTTGATCTCTTTATAAATAAATAAATCTTCAGTTGGCACCTTACAGGGGAGGGGCTAGGCCATCAGTTGCCAGGAGACAGTGTGTCAGCCATTCTCTGTGCAGACAGCATCACACCTGCCCTCTAGGGCTCTGCAAAAAAAAAAAAAAAAAAAAAAAAAATTTTTTTTTTATATAAACACAGCCTTATCCCACCACCTAAATACTTAACAAATGCATAGGGGAAACTGAGGCACCCACACAGTATTCAGAGAAAACATTAAGAACATTCCCACTTTGTCACACTGGAGGAGGGGCAGCTCAGTGCAGAGAGAGATGGAGAATGGGCTAGAACCAGGGAGAAGGTAGGTACCCACTCTATGTGGGCAGGGGTGGGAGGGATCCTGTTTACCCCCTTCCCAGCCCTGCTGCATTTGCAGTTTACCCCTGGCCTCTCCCTTGCTCCAGGGACCAATCCTAGCTCCTGCTCCATTGTGCTTTTGCCCCCGATCCCTTTTACAATCATTCCCCGGGGGGCCCACAAATATGTTTGGAGCCGGTCCCACAAAAAGTTAATCCATCCCTGCTGACTCTGGGAAATGCTTAGTATCCTTTGATAAAAGATATGCATAAAAATAAGCTTCTGAGATTCCCCTAAGGGAAGGAACATCAATTGAGGCAGGTCTTCTCTTTGACTACAAATTACAGCCATGTCACTGTGACACTACACCCCAGAGGAGTGCCATGTAACCCCCATATTCATCACTTGTATATTATTGTGATATTGCAGATAAAGCATGCCATGTGAGGTATCAGGGGAAAGATTATGGTCTGCTGAAAGTCATTGTTCTATCTAAATATGTATATCGTTAGTGCATATGAAGTTATGAGATTGTGTTGTATGGTTGTCACAAAAATATGCTATGAGTTGGGGAATTGCCCAGATACTAGCTCCCCAAAGACAATAACCAAACCACCATCAACAGCCATTGTCCAGCAAGAGAGTTACAATGCAATGACTCACTTGCACAAAGCCACACCAAGGGAATTGCTCAACCTTACCAGGTGACTCAGCAATACCCACCAGAGATGCCTGGACTTATGTTCTCAAGCACATGGACTAAGGGTATAAAACAGAACACAGGGGCCCCATGCTTGGCCTTTTCTCCTCCCCCCAACTATGCTGCAACTAGCAACAAGGACACTCAGAAGACTCCAACAGAGGAGACTGGCCCAGGTTTCAAGGGTGAAACCTGTGTACTATTAACTGCAATACTCAGTGGGGTGAGGAAAAACTGCTTAATTTAGATGTTGCCCAGTCTAATAGGATTGGGCATTTAGACTGCATGCTTATATTTTCTTTTCTTTTGGTAACCACTCTGACTTTGCCTATCACTTAAAATCCTCTCTTTTTTACTCAAACTTGTTTGACTGTTTATCTTTACCAGTGAGTTTGCCTGAAGTGTTTGGTAAATCTGCTCAGGTTTACAAAAGCTGGTGTGTATCCACTTTCCATTGATGAAGTGGTGAACCAATTAACAAACTTGCACTGCACGTCTTGAACAGTGCAAGATGGTATATTCCTGAGGTACAGAGCTGGGAGGATTTGGCTGTTGCCTTTCTCTGTGAGATTCATGAGTGGCTCTGGGAGCATTCATGCAATCTAGCCCGGGGCTCCCATCACAGTCACATTGAATAATCTTACTTATTGGTGCTCAAATTGCAGTGAGGGGAGGTTATGCCAAGTCTGCAGTTCTCATTGCTGCCATTTGAAAATGGAAGCTGAGAGAGTTAGAATTAAAGACATGGTATGTTTAAGTAATACCATTTATAAAACATGTCTTTAGTCACAGAAATCAACTCATCACTTTTACAAGGCCTTGTTGTCAACTATGTACCAAACGATTTCACTGGCAATTTCTACTGTTGGGTCAAATAGCTGCACAGTAAGACTATTCAGAGAAAAACAGAATGAAGACTTCTCATTGCCCCTAGTTATAGAAGAAAGAAGTACACCAAATTGGTGGGAAAGGGAACATCAGCTTGTTGAAAGATTACATTTTTCCAGCTGGAGGTTCTCAGATTTGTAGAGAAGTTTAGTGGTTATATGATGAATGGTCTATATTAACAATGTTAGAATACTGACAACATTACCTAAATTTATGACTTTGTTTATATCTATATCGTATATGTACAGTGATATTATGTACTTATTTTGCTACATTGTAAGTACACAGATACAAAGGCAATGAGGTTAAATTATTATTTTTGTTAAAAGATGGTTTGTTGGGGTGTCCTGCCCTAAAGGGCAGTAGTGCCCACACACACAACCTGTCATGGCCCCTTAAGGATTTAGAAATAAAGATACACAATGACCTAGAGAGGGATAAGATAGAGAGGAAACAGTCCCAGGAATAATTAGTATTTGAGAGAAAGACATGCATTGTTTCTTTAAAGGCCTGAGGCCAGGAGCCTTGTAGAAGAAGCAGGGGAAGGCTCGCCTTTAATTCAGCCAATTGGGAAGGAGTTAGGAGAAGAAACACAGCATAAAGGGGAAAGGATGACTAGTTAGAGTGTTCAGCTGGAAGGAGCTGGCAAAAGCCTTGCAGTTGACTATTGCAAGGCAAGGAGCCTGAGACAAACCCTGGCTCCAGGAAAAGGGCTGAGGAGGAACTCCTGTTTGAAGGAGTGAAGGACAGGCTATCCTAATGCAAGAGGCCTGAGACACAAACCCCAGTCCCAGAGAGCGAGAACGCTGAGGGGGAAGTCCTGTTTGGATGAGAGAAATATTGAGTACTCTAAAGGTGAGAGACAAAGGGACTGCTTGCAATATGGCCCAGTGGCTGCAGAGAAGGGCTAGGAGAAGTCTTGGAGAAAGGACTTTCATAACTGGCTAAGTAGACACTGAGCAGCCACAGATGCAGGTAGCAAAAGCAGAGTCTGGAGACCTGGTGAAGGTGCTGACAACCAGGATAAAGATAGCGGCAGCTCAGGAAAGTGGCAGAGAGGTAAAAGAAACAGTCCTCATCTCCCTAAAACAGAGTTCTTGGGCTTGAACCCAGAGGAGATGTTGGGCCTGGGTATCCCTGTCTCTCCCTCAGATGGAGAGGGGATGCATGGCTGTGTGTAAAAAAAAAAAAAAAAAAAAAAAAGGGGGGGGGGGGTGGGGGGGGGGGGACCCAAGATGTTGGGAGTTGGGCTTGAAGGCCATTAGATTTTGAGTTTCCTACTTTGGGACTTTTTTTGTTTATCCCAGAAGGAATGGACTGAGTAGTGACCTGGCCAGAGGGGTAGGCCACAGAAAATGACAGATCACTGATGGACCAGAATGGATAAACAGGGCACTAAACTGAAGAAAAAAACCCTGCAACACCACACCTGAACATGTGGAGATGAGAGGCTTGTCCACAGAGGGTCATACCCTTCCTGACTATGGTTCACCACTACATTTGATCAGCTACCAGGATTCTCATCATTTCCGCTATGCAGTCATCTTTAGGGCTGTTTTTAAGTTAGAGAATTCTGATGTAAAGTGTTACATAGTTAGCTGAAGAAGACACTTAGGAAGGCATTTGGGGAAATTGAACAAAATGTTCAGCTCTGCATTTCCTGAAGAACACCAGCTCATTCAAAAGCCTTGACTGATATATCAATCTTCTTTCATGTAAAATGTCCAGACTTTAAAATAATTTGGCAAGGTGGGTAACGTGACACACTATTTAAGGTTGGTGTCCTTATGAAATCCTCAGTCTTGCCATACAACTGTATTAAACTTGTTAATTCTGTTAATGGTTTTGGTATCCCTCTTTGGCACTTGTCCTGATCTGATAAGAAAGATACTTATGGTAGCTGATCCTTCTAGATACAGGTGATGGAAGGAATGGATAACAGCAACTGAGCAGCCATGTTTTCTGACAAGTTCTGACACTGCTGTTCTGTTAAGACTATATTGTTTGAGAGCCTTTTTATTTACTTATTTTATAAAATACAGCTCACTAGTCTCCTCTGAAAACAGATTGACTCTTGGGTAGAAATACACTTGACATATGTTGCAGTGACATGGGGTCTTGCTAGAGCTTTAGTAGGAATCAGAGAAAGGAGATCCCTGATTTTTAATCTGACATGTCACCCTTTTCTTGCACAGAAGAATAGTAATTGTATCACTGAAATTAATTGACATGGTTTCATATTCCCAAATGGATATAAATAATCTAAGATGATGAATAAGTGCTGGGCCACCATAATTAAGTGCAAAGGGAATCCCATTATGGTCTGGTGAGCGGGGACTTCAGTTGATGCACAGCTTTATTGATTTCCTCTGAAGATGGTGGAGCTACTAGAGCTTGAATTGTTTCTGCCTATAGTTTGCTGTTAATTGACCTCTGTAGAAGGTTAATAGTAGGTTTAGAATGTCAGGTTTTTTAAGCTAGTGAGCCTCAGTTTCAGATTTGTCAGCTAGTGATCTGAAAAAGCTGCTATTTTAAGAGGAACACTTGCACTTCCCCTACACACACACTCCACAGATGCACTTCAGTTGTATGTAGAAGCTGATCATTTTATTGTCTCCTGCAAGTCTTTGGGGTTTCAACAATTTTTCATGTAGCCAGAGTTTGGGATTTTTTTTTTAAATCTTGCATAACTTAACATTGTACATTTGCTATAGGTCCCCTAAATGCTTTCTGCATTCATTTCACAGCTGGTTGATGAAATGTTGAATGGTATCCAGCACAGAACTAAAATTGGATCCTGCCTCTCCCTCTCTCTATATATAAATATATTTTTTAAATAGATAAATTTTAAGGAAACTTCAGAGTTAAAAATTCATTACATCTATAATAACTTACAGACAAGTTAGTAAAACTGAACTTATTTTAAATCAATTTTTTTCCCCATCAGGTATGCAGGTTAATGTTTGCATTTTATTGAGTCTGGATAGTTTGTCACCACCTGTCAGCCCCACATGACCATCCTAGCAATCAACAGCTGCAGGTAGACAGCAGGTCAGATTTGAAAAAGGTCTGCCCTGCTGCTGTAACAAAAGATGCTTTTCCCCTTCTAGTGCTAGCTAAGACTCCCTTTGGCTTCTCTGCTCAATGCTGCACTCTGCACACTTGGGAGTAAAGGAGCAAAATGGAGACTGAGTCATCTGAAGGATCTTCAGGAAGATTCACTACCAATGGGAACTGGCCAAAATCCTTCTCACTCTAGAGCAGGACAAGGAAAGGATTTGATACTCCAGAACCCCCTTACACCTCCCCTGAACCTGCCTTCTCATCTTTCCTCTCCCCACCCATAAGAGTTGAACACTATATAAATTCCTCTGCTTTCCAGCTTCCTTCTGTCCCTGGTCCACATGGCTGCATCTCTTCAAGACATTATGCTCATTAGGAAGACACAAAACTGTGTTCTCTCTAATGGAAACTAAGGACTTAGAGGCAGGAATATCACTTGTTGGTAATGCCATGAGGAATATGGTTTGACTATGAAATTACGGTGAACCTACATGGTGATGAAAAATTCCCATTGAAAATGCAGTTGTTTTAAAATAGGATTTTTTTAAAAAAAAATTTAAAGAGAGCATGATTTAAATGATATCTACACAGAACAGGAAAGCCATGAGAAAGCTGAGCTCTCAAACTTAAGAAAGTCAGCTTCTTAATGACTCAAGCAGCACTTTACAATTTGCCTCCTCAACCTTTTCCTTTTAGTACATCAAACAAGTGATGTCATGACATGACTAGTCAGACCCATCCAGTGCATATCCTGTTTCTCTTCCTACTCAACATGGATCATGAATGCTGCATTGGCAGAAATTAACTGAGGCCCACCTGTTGACAAATTTTGAGGTGCCTTCCAACATGGGCCCAGATTCCAGGGACCTATTGTTGAGAACTTCCAATTATACGGCAGCGGCCTTTGTAAGTGAAAATTCTAGTTCTCCTGCAAAACATTCTGTAACTACAAAATTTTAAATCATTAAAGAGTCAAGTAACAACTTTTCTAGATCTGAAAAATGTATAGTCTGGGTTGATTCAAGGTTTGTGTTGATTCTTATTTTATAAAAATCAATTCACTCTTCACAATATGATGTGCTCAGCAGCTTATTACATATCCTAACAGACATCCAGAATGGCATTCTCTTCTCTCTAGCATCAACGTCTTAGGATACTGAAGTATTAATTAATAATATTTTGCACACAAAATAGGTGCTATTTTAAAAGAGACTGTTTGCCCATAAGTATTATCACAGTGTATATGATCTAGTTACTGGGATAATTACTGTATAACTATATGCAGTTATTGGAATGTTTGCAGGTATGTTGGTTTAATTTAATAGCTGGGTTATTAGGAATCTAGCAGGAAAGTAACACAATGACCCTCAATAAGTAACCTCCTTGGAAACATTTCAAGGAGGCTATGAAACAATGCCTGAGCTATTAAGCTATGAAGAGGCTACTTCCAAGTTCCAACCAATTTGCAAGACCTGCTTTGCCAAGGCTGGAAGCAAAAAGATCAAAAGGACACTAAAATCAGTTAAAATGTCACTCCCGGGGGGGGAGGGGAGAAGAGAAGAGAACAGCAGTCAGGGTCTGTTCACAAGGAACAGGCTGGCACAGACACAGGCCTTGCAGGGGTGTCTGAAGCAGTTGAGTCTACCTAAGCTTAGGTAGGGTAAACATCCTGTAACAGGGTGGCACTCACCTCTCACGAGTATCCCCCTGGCCAAGTATGTGTGCTTGCAGCACCCTCTCTTTAAGTGTGGTAGGTCTTCTGTGACTCAGTCCTCCAGCTGAGTCACATAGAGTTTGTATGTGAAACAAGCAAAAAAAAAGACCCCTTCCAGGGTACACAGTCCAACAGGGCCCTATCCCAGTAGCCCTTGATTGGAACATCTCTTCTGGCAGCCCTCCCTAGGCTCAGGTCTTTAAACAGTCTCACAGTCTTTAAAAAGTCCCTGCCCTTGTAGGGGGTTGTACTCCCTGGAGCCAATGTCTTCACCATCGCTGGGCCTTTCTCTGATCCCAGCTCTCCAGCTGACTAGCTAAACAGTTCAGGTTCCCTTCCAGGAGTGTACCAAAGTCCAATAAAGTCCAGTATCACTGACTCTCTTCAATCCACTCTCCTGGGCCTAATTCGATTCCCTCCTCGGGGATTTAGCCCCTCCACCTGTGGACAGTGTGGGGGTCCCAGGCCTGCCCACTATTTCAGGTCCCAGCCCAGGGACTCCACCAATAGCAGCCACCCATTATGTCCCTTTGACTGAGTAGTGATGCTGCTATGTTTCCCTGGGCCACTTCACCTTCATAAATGCTTCACCCTTACCGCGAGGGATTCAGCCAGGAGTTTCTTCTTGCTCACCCAGTCCCTGCCAGCAACTGCTTTGTCAAAGGTACTGCAGTCCCTTCAGCCAGCCAGAAACACCATCTTCACTCCTCTAGCTCCAAGCAGAAACTGAATGACTCTGGCCCTGCAGCTCCTTTTAGGTGAGCCTGTTGGGTCCTGATTGGCTGCTTCCCTACAGCCTGGATTGGCTGCTTCCTGCCTAGCCTTTCTAGGCTGCCTGGAGGACTCACCTCCACTGCTCCTTTTGGGACAGGGTGTGGGAGGACTGGGAGGCCTCCAGCAGGGGGGCTCTGGATCCCGTACACCCTGTCACATCCATTTTATTGTTTTAACATCGTTTTTTTCCCTTATACTTTGTGTGTCCCTACTGTTAAGAATAAACAATACTTGGTTTAAGAAAGCTTTCTGGTCACCTGTATTATCCTAAAGAGCAGAACTGCAGGTGTCAAAGTCAATCAGGCCTGCTGAGCAATTACGGTTGGTACACAGAATACTGCAGCCCAGGGACCTGGTCTAAGAGTGGGAGAATTGCAGGATTCCAATTTAACGCAAGTGACAATAAGAGGAATAATTCCTAGGGTTGTTCGTGGAGAAATCAAAGGGGTCAAGAGTGCAGCTAGCCCTGTAGCTGTGACACACAGCTAATCGCTATGTACAGACTGGGAATTAACTTATCTCAGATATCACTGTGTGTATCTCTCAGTAAATACTGTGGGTTTTTTAGTGGTGACCAAATGCTTTACAAATATTAATTTCGAAAACCTCACAAAAGCTGTGTGAGGTAAGTACTATAATCAGAAGTGGGTCTAAAGAAAACCCAGGCATCTAAACATCTTCAAACTTGAAAACAGTTTGAAAATTGAAACCAGTTCTGGGTCTGGATTTTCACTTTTCACTGATGAGCCAAAATAAATTGTTATGTCATGGCCCCAACTCTGCAAATGACTGTATGGGTAGGTTCAGGGTTTTATTTTATATTTTAAAGGGTATATAAAAGGAAGCCACATACACCTGAGCTAACAAGTAGTGATTTTTAAAAAATTAAGCTTCAACCTGGCCTCTAATTCTGCAAGCAAATTTCACAGGTGCACTTCAAAAAGGTTATCTTTGAAAACCAGGCCTATATAATTATGGAACAAAGATCGCAACATCTGAGTGTTAATTTGCAAGAATGAACTTCCAAAATCAGTTATATAGAGACGGGGCAAATCTGCACTTGCTAGGTCAGAACACTTTCTAACAGGCATTTTATCACCAGCTCAAATGAAGTTGCTAGTGACCTTAAATTAACATTCCCATAAGCTGTAATGTTTTATAAACTAGTGCTCCAAAAGGTGCTGAATTCTTGCGTTCTCTTATCTGACACAAATGCTGAGGAAAATCACTTCTGAACTGATCCTTGAAAATGAAAGGTGTTATATGAGTGAAGGTCAAACAGATCAGTACTTTGGATACTGGCTTTTAGAAGGTAGAATCCTTCCATCTAACAGAATGATCACTAATAACCACTAACCAGTAAAAAACCTGTTTCACTGTAGTATAAAAAGGGACACATTCAAATACTCTTCTGTATTTTCATTTTTGCTTTTTCTTATTAATTGTTTCTAATATCTTTGTCAAAGTTTGAAAACAACATTTTTCCATCTCAATTTAATCTTTTACGATTTTCAGACATTGATTTTTTTTCTTATGAAGTACAAGCCCATACAGCTTTGCTGTAATTATACTTTAATACAATACAATTTAATTTTATAATGTATCTTACATACAAATGTCTCACAACACACAGCAGTTATAACAATGTTGGGATTTTCTCTGAGTCCTTTTCCATTGGGCTGATCCAGAACACCCTGTCCAGTCCTGGAAGAACTTATCATTGAGTTCCCTGGGATACAAAAACTCAGTTTGACTCCAACTCATCACTCATGTTATTTACTGTATTACTCATGTAACATCTCTATGACCACACTGGCTAGGCCAAGATGCAGGGGGCTTAGGTACAGAGTGATATCAGTTTCCAAATCACATCACAGTACAGGTTATATACATTTTTCCTAGCTATTAACATCTGTACTTCTTGAATCTAGCTGGTTTGGACATCATATGACTCATGTAAAGACCAATCGCTTTGCAGACTGTGTAAGGACCAGTGACTTGCATATCACGTATGGACTGATCGTTTATGTCCTCATCTTATTTACATTTCAAGCTTAGCAATTCAGGGTGTTCTCTCATTTATCTCAAGTAGGCTGAGACCACCATCTCCAACACACAGCCCGTCACACCCTTGTGTACAGTTTAACCTTGCACTCAAATCAAACTATGTACAAATTTACTCATGCCCAACAAGATCTATGCCTACCACCATGATTGAAACACACTGGCAGGAGCCACTCTGACACTCCTTTGATAAGAGGCCAGTACATTTAAGAGAGCAATGTAAAGGGAGATCAGAGGACAACTAAGTCTCATAAAACAGTAATAATAGGTGACTTCAACTACACACAGAAGAGACTGGTCAATGGTCACAATGGGAAAAGTTCAGAAAATACCTACTGTTGAACCATTAAGGCCCCAATTTTTCAAAAAAAAAATATGCATGTGCTTTACTTTAAGCAGGTGATTTGTTCCAGCTTGACCAATCAAGTACCTAAATATAAGCAGGCATGCAAGTGTTTTCAGGAACAGGACCTATGTAACAGTGACCATAATACAATTAGGTTCAACATCCTCAGAGAAGGAATCATAGCATAAGCTAGCATGGGTACATTTAGAAAGAGGGACCTTGAGGTGCAGCAGGGGATATAGAGGGAGAGAAAAGTAGTCTGAGACCTTTTAGTTAACAGTAAGCAAATTTTAAAAGTTATTAGATTTATTTCATCTGTACTGGGACCTGTGCTGTTCAAGATACTCATAAATGATCTGGAAAAGGGGGTGAATAACGAAGTGGCAAAGTTTGCAGAGGATACAAAATTATTCAAGATAGTTAAGTCCAGGGCTGACTGCAAGGAGTTACAGAGGGAGCAAACAAAATTCTGAGATAGTCAACAAAATAGCAGATGAAATTAAACACTGATAAGTGCAAAATAATGCACATTGGAAAAAATAATCCCAGTTGTACATATAAAATTATGGGTTCTAAATTAGCTGTTACTAGATGATCTTGGAGTCACCATGGATAGTTCTCTGAAAGCTACCACTCAATGTGCAGTAGCAGTCAAAAAGGCTAGCAGTGTGTTAGGAACTATTGGGAAAAGGATAAAAGATAAAACAAAAAATACCATAATGTTACTATAACACTCCCTGGTACACCCACAGCTTGAATAGTGTGTCCAGTAATGATTGCCCCATCTCAAAAAGGATGTAGTAGAACTGGAAAAGGTTCAAAAAATGGTAACGAAGATGATCAAGGGTATGCAGTGGCTTTCATACTAGGAGAGACTAAGAAGATTAGAGTTGTTCAGCTTAGAAAAGAGATGCCTAAGGGGGGATATGATACAGATTGATAAAATCATGAATGGTGTGGAAAAAGTATAATTTATCTTTCACACAGTACAAAAATTGCAAGGGTCATCCAATGTAATTAATAGGCAGCAGGTTTAATGCAAACAAGAGCAGGTACTTTTTCCACACAAGACCCAACTAAACTGTGGAACTCATTGCTATGGAATGTTGTGATGGCCAAAAGTATAACGAGGAACAAAAATGAACTCGGTAAGTTCATGGAGGCTATCAATGGCTATTAATAGCTATCAATGGCTATTAACCCTAAGCCTCTGACAGTCAGAAGCCGAGAGTGGAAGACAGGGGTGGATTACGCCATAATTGCCCTGTTGTGTACACTTCCCCTGAAGCTCTGGTACAAGGCTGCTGTCGGAGACAGGATAGTAGATAAGATGGACCAGGTCTGACCCAGTATGGAAGGGGTTAACCACATACTGTCCTGAATCTAAGGAGAGCCCTGCTGACTCTGGGCATTGTGCCATACTGCCCTGAGCTACAGGGCCCCCTCATAGACCAAGGCCACTTGACCAGGCTGGCCCGGGGACTCGGACCATTAGGTCATACTGCCCTAAGAAGAGCCATTATTTGGACTTGGCCGCAGGGCCATAATGTCCCCAAAGGGGTAATGAGGTATATTCACCCCACGACATCCCCCAACACCACCAAGTCCTATGCTTTGAATGATTTACTTAGTTTTTTTTAAAAAGCCTCATCTACCTCTTCTTCCTGGTAAGGTGGTCTATAGTAGACCCCTACCCTGAAGAGGTACAGAGATGATTTAGTTGGTGTTGGTCCTGCTTTGAACTGGGGATTGGACTAGATGATCTCCTGAGGTCTCTTCCAACCCTAATATTCTATGAAAGGCAATTGAAAATTGGAAAAGATACAGAGAGGAGCAACAAAAATTATTAGGGGTATGGAACAGCTGCTGTATGAGCAGAGATCAAAAAGACTGTGATGGTTCAGTCTAGAAAAGAGACAACTGGGAGGGGATATGATAGAGGTCTATAAAATCATGAATAGTGTGGAGAAAGTGAATAAGGAAATGTTATTTACTCCTTCTTCTAACACAAGAACCAGAGGTCTGCCAATGAAAATAATAGGCAGCAGGTTTAAAACAAGCAGAAGAAAGTACTTCTTCACACAACGCAGTCAATCTGCTGAACTCATTGCCAGGGGATGTTGTGAAGGCCAAAACTATAACAGGATAACTATAACTATAGATAAATTCATGTAGGATAGTCCATAAATAGCTATTAGTCAAGAAGGTCAGGGATGCAACCCGTGCTCTGAGTGTCCCTAGCAATGGTTTGCCAGAAATTGGGAGTGGATGACAGGGGGTAGATCACTCAATGATTGCCTATTCTGTTCATTCCCTCTGAACCACCTGGCATTGGCCACTGTCAGAAGACAGGATAGTGGGCCCAGCATGGCCATTCTTATTTCTTAAATGACAAGGTTCAAGAAGTTATTCTAGCCAAACAGAGATCCTTCACAACATGGAAATCTAACTCCAGTGAAGGCAACAGAAAGGACTATAAACTACAACAAAGAAAAAGTAACATAGAAATTAGAAGGGCTCAGATGGATTTTGAGGAGAAAATAGTCAAACATATAAAAACTATTGTGAAATTTTTCAAATATGTCACAAGCCGGAAGCCTGAGAGTGAATTGAAGCACAGCAAGGGATTTTGGCCAAAGACCATTAGGGAGCCTCTAGAAGGCCACAGCAGAATGACTTGCACCAAAGTTAGTGTTGCTGGTTTCATGGGGGCACAGATATGACGAAACTCATACTGCTGGGAACCTCATGTGGGTGAGGTGTCACGGTGCTGTGGAGAAAAAGGATTTTGATTTCAAAGACAAAAGTATCCTACTGCATACAGCTACTGAGAGAAATCAGTGTTAGATTTTCTAGTGTTATTTTACAATATAAATTAAATTTCATACTCAAAGGGATATGTTGTCATTTGGCTGCAGAAGGACTGGAGATAGCATATGTCCCTACAAGTGGACAATGAGGCTATATCACAACATTCTTCCATACTGCAAGGGCTTTGCTTTTCACTTTGTCCCATAAGATATCTCCTGAGAATACATGACATATATGACACCCACATACAGAGTAAGCAGTTGCTTCCTTTTGAAAAGAAATTGTGCCTGTTTGCACCATGTGGTGTTGATGGACACGTTAATTACATCTCAGTATCTCCCAATAACAACTCCATTAATGTATCTCACAGTTGTAGAGTACTAACCACTCACAGCACTATAGAAAAATTAATCAATATGCGATGTTTAGGGTTTCAAGCAAAATTTTAGTGTAGTTTTTGAAGGTACCTTGAGGTATAGGGTGGTAAATGGTAACTTGCTAAAGACTTGCTGAAGCCTCTCAAAAATAAAATTAAGTATAAAATAAAAAGCATGCATTGTGCTTTATCTAAGCAACAATACCCCAGTGCATCTGGCAAAATACATGGAAGGTGCTTCTAAGATGCAAGTAGCTCATAGCCAAATACATGAAGAAAATAAATTGTCTCTGCTATTTGTATACAAAGTGAAATCACTTTCATTAGGATAGCCTAACATAGTGCCCCTATTAACCTAAAGTTTTACCTTAAATTTATCTTTAGATCTTGAGCTAATTTCAGCTTTTCTGTGCAAGTGTGCTGTGAGGGAGGAGATGTGGGGATGGCAGCTAGAAGGCACAACTAGCTTCTTAAAGTGCCCCCACTTTTTCAGGATGCAGGCAAAATGCTGAGACTAATGTTTTCAGGGCAGCAATCCGCAAGTCTGGACCTAGCAAAGCACTTAGGCAAGTACTTGGCCTAAGTATGTTAGTGGTACTCATGTGCTTAAAGATAAACAAATGTTTAAGCACTTTACTGAATTGGGACAAAAGTGCTCAGCTCCTTGAAGAGTTGGAGTCCCACAACTGGTCTGTGGCCCAATGAACCATGGGCTGTTTGCTTAGAGACATGGACAACCCTTTCTCCTTCAGCACTTATTTAGTATTTGGCATTTGTCTGCACATGCTTGGAGAGCTGAGGCTGCACATTTTACCAGCTGGAGTAAGGAGTGATACACAATGTGCAACAATGCCCCCACCTCAACCTGAGGCATTCTCCCTACATTTGCCAAAAGTTGGCAGAATGCCTCAGAGCACCCTATTTCGGCCACTACAGCTCTGTGGATCCACATGGATCAGTGTTCACGTTGCACTCCCCGTCAGTACCCTGCCCAAGCCAGGGAAGCTAATGATCCAACCAGCGGACCAAATTCAGTGATTAATCCTGGTCATGTGCCTCCTGAGGCATGTTGCGCATATGCTAAGACAACTGCTGCTTTTGAAGTGAGTATGGACACAAATCTGGCCCTTTATCTGTCCCATAAGAAGCTACACACACACTCGACTATAAATCCAACTGTTGTATTTTGTTACCACATATGCAAACAATGCCACGGTGATAAGTACCTGAAATTAAATGAGTAATATCAACCCTATTATCTCCTCTGTTTAACAGAAATAGGACAATTGTATTTTACTAGATAACAACCCAGAATATAATGTTTTAGCATGGTGTAGGGGGTTGGCATAATCTGAACACAGCATATTTCTGATGTCAAGTCCTTCAATTTTTTGGTTGGTAAGGGAGAATGAAAATACAGGCATGTCACCCTTCACAGCTTAAATTAAACCACCATTATTTAAATAATTTCCCAATACATCTTGGGGCTAAATACAGACTAACAACATGAAAGAGGAGAGAAATAAGAAAAAAACAAGCAAGCAATAAGAAGAGTTCTCTCTATGGCTGGCTGCCATGCTATAGCTCTCGCCACACCTTTTCTTCTCCTCCTCATTTTGGTTATCCATCTAGAGAGTGGCTCTCACAGATAACAAGTCAAGTTAACTCTTCCGATGATTTTATTTCTACTTTCTTCAGCAATGCTAGATGGTAATGAATAACAGTGACATTTTTAATCCATAAAATCATCCAAGAACAACAACTAAATACGGTCTTCCAGTTTAAATTTGGTACAAACTCTCAGGCACATTTTCCAAATCTCTGGTTATAGAGGAATGTTAAAAAAGAAGTATTTACCAAGAGGAAAGTGGAAAAATTAAAAAGGCAATCAAGAAACTAGGAAGAAGTTAGGTAGACAAAGCAAAAGAATGAAAAAGATAGAAGACACAAAAGTGGATAAAGCAATTTTCTATAAACATTCTGGCTCTTTTCTAAGGTAAACACAGTGTAAGCTACAATGTAAACTTTGGCCCTAATTTCACAAATACTCACTATGTGCTTAACTTTACTGCAAGGAGTAGTCTTGTTGACTTCAGTGGGACTACTCCTGGTAGCAGAGTTAAGCATCTGTGTAAGTGATCTCAGCATTGGGGCCTTTCTTACAATAAAATGACAAAAAGTACCAGTTATAGTCAAATTAAAGGCAGGGTTCAACAATTTACATTTTAAAATGTTAACTTTGTACCTTAGCAACAGTTGGGGTATAAATCTTTTCCCACCAAATTTCTCTTCAATTACTTAGCATAAATTTAACACTGTTAGCATCACCTTTTCATCACAGCAACAAAGTAAGCCGTTTACCTTTAATCTCTGACTTTAAAAAGTCATAGATTAGGTTGCAAGAGAAACTGAATTGCAAAGAACTAGTTCATAAATGAATGCACCTGTGATAAAAATCCATACAATAAACAATTGATGCTGACAAAATTAAGGAAAGAAAGATCTCAAATCTATAGGGAATAGGAATAATTGACATGGCACGTTCTCTGACAGAGCTTTTGAGTGGTTTAAAAGTCAATGATAACATTTACAGTGAATATAAAATGAAATATAAAATGAAATATAAAATGAAAACTAGCAAGGGATCTGGAGAAAGGAAGTACTCTGTTTTAGTAATTCAGATTAAATTTGTGAATTTAGCAGAAGCATTTGGATTAAGTTTAATCCCAACATCAGCAAAAAGTTGTGTTAGCCCACTCTTAGGCTAGACTTGCATTAACCCAGTCAGTGACTAGAACAGCATCACTTTGAGCATGGGATAAAAATGGTTTTACTCCAGCAGTGTTCTTTAAGTGATAAAAACCATCTCTAGTCTGAAATATGTTATTTAGTCTTTAAAATCAAAATATGGATCCAAAATAATACCTAGATCCTTCATGCAGAAGAAGAGAAAATGCAAGATTATTAAATTATATAGTAGCAGAAAGGTTTGTTACAAGCATGTGCCACGAGATAATTAGCTTTACTTCAATCTTGTTAAAATTCACTTTAAAATTGAGGTGTTCAGCCCTGAATCTCTGCCAGAGACTGTAACAAAGCATAGGCTGCAGCTTAAGCATCATGAGAGAGCTGAGTATCATCAGCATAGCAATAAAACATCATATTGTGATGGTGAAAAATGAAGCAAGAGGCAGTATATACAATAAGAAAATATAATGGTTTTTATGCAGAGACCTGGGGCGCAGCCATCCTAAATTAGGCAGATTAGAAAGTAGAAAAAATGGGGACAGAATCTGGTTCACAGTCTAACAATGATGTCAACGATGTCTTAACCTTCTTAAAACTATGATGGATTCTCCAAAGTGTTCCAGCAGGACCTAGCAAATCGCAGCAGCAAAGGATGGTGACTGGTTCAAAAATAAGAGCTGGTTCAAAGCTGCTGTTTTTCCACAGTCAAAATAGAGCCCTATAATCACTGAGATTTACCTTTGTTTGTTTAAAATCAACAAAACAGTAAAGAACAAAATTGAGACCTCCATGCGTGTCTTTTCAGTAACAGACTGCATCTGAACACAAAATGACAGCTTCCTCAGCAGCAGGAAAGTAGACTCTATCCCATTTATTGGCAACATACCAGAAAATAAATCGTATTAGATAGAAAGTACATTACACCTTAAAATCTAGCCCAAATTGGCAGTAACTAAAATGTGTTACTATCTGACATTCAATACCCACTGGTATATGAAATGTGGTGATGGTCACAGACTTGGTCTTAATTAACTCAATCCCAAAGCCATTACCAGGAATTTCCACTAAGTGGTTCTGTGTGCTCCTAGACACGATCAACAAAGAGCAAGGACTAGGCATTGGAAACTGAACTACTCTCTCATTCTTGGAGACAGTGCATCTAAATGAGGATTGTAGCACATTGGCACAGCACTGTGAGGAAGCTTGCACTGCCACTGTCTGTGCTGGTATGTAATGTCAGAGTACAGGGTTGTCAATCAGGCACCATTAACAAGCATTACATTCATTTTAAAAGTTCTTTGCAAAGATTTAAAGGTACCTATAACAGGATGGCAGACTCCAAGATCCTGTAGAGGGATGAGCTCCTCTATTGCGTCATCCAGTTATCGAGTATTTGAAGGTGCAATATAATTATTGCTGAATCTTACCTGCAGATGAAAGGAGTTGGGGGTAGAGAAAATTAGGACCTGGGACAGATGGGGTCTATAGGGAAATCCTTAGAAATAGCCATTTTGAGAGGGGGAAAGTGTAAGCTGAAATCTATTTTGCCTAGCGGGAGTAAATTTGGAATTTCTATAGAGTGGGCCTGATTCACTGTTGACCAGCATATGTGGTTATTTACACTCGTGCAAAGTGAGTGCAGTTGGTGTACAATGCAACCAAATGAGACTGGTATGGTAGCGTTTTTCACCTGTTCTACACTGGCTGCACTAGAGTATATGACTACACAAGGTGCAAGGTAAAGGTGAATCAGACTCAGGATATATAGTTTGTAAAAAAACACAATGGGTACTACCTCTTATTACAGGACTACAAAGACACTGCAGCCTTTAACCAGAATAGTTTCTGAACTGTAGCATTACAGAAACCCTCAACTGAAACTTGGCTTTCTCTTTTTGTTATAAATGAACTATAACTGTTTAGCAAAAGTAAAAATTTATCTACCCTTTTCAAAAAGAGTAAGCACAAATAACAAATTAGAAATTGGATTAAAATTAAACAAAATCATCAGGCAAAAGTGTAGACTTTTTATGCAAAGAGGAAGGAAACTGGAAAACTTTAAAGGAAACTGGAAAAACAAATCAAAAGCAATTTTTATGATTGGACTAATGACTGATCCCACAGCGTGAGTTCATAGACTCATAGACTTGACGTTCAGAAGGGACCATCATGATCATCTAGTGTGACCTCTCCTGCACATTGCAGGCCACCGAACCTCACCTACCCACTCTTGTAATAGACCCCTAACTCTTCTGGCTGAGTTACTGAAGTCCTCAAATCATGCTTTTATAAGCCATATATTGTAAGAAGCAGCTTGTGAAAAATATCTGCTGGAATGCTTTTCACCAGCTCAGGTGAAGAAACATAACAAAAACTATCAAAACTATTTTTATGTGAGTCAGACATATCAGTACTTTAGCATCCAAAGCAACAGGCATCAGAGCTCTGAGTCAGTTGTCTCCTGAAATAAATACTACTAACAAATGAAAGTTAAGGATTTCATAAACTGGTAGGAAAAAGAATCACAGATTTGTCTTTTTTGGCGGAAATGGTTTGTTTTTGTTTTTAAATAGGAAGACTTATAGGTTGACATATCTAAGTCAGATTCTGGTCTCATTTACATTGGTATAAATGAGAATAGATTCTGGCTTAATATCTCTAACTAAAAAGTAAACTTAATAAAAAGTCCACGTATTTAGCCTTTACAATCTGTATGTTTCGCAAGGCCAAATCCTTCCATCCTTATTCAATTCTTACTCAGGCAGTTGACCGCTCACCTCAGTGCTAATTAACTAAGTAAGAATCTCAGGATTTGGGCTGACAGTATTTCTATAATCCTGCTGTAAACCACTGGTTGGGGAATTGGAGCAGAAAGCCTGAATAAAAGGGAATTAACATCTGTCATATCAGTGTTGCATGAATCAACAGCACCATGCATTCTAGAAGCAGTTTCTGCAGTCTGTCTTGAAGCAGTATGTGACAGACTGACAATATCCTGAATGAACTTTAATGAAATAAATTAACCTTACTGAATTAGGCTTAATACTTTTGGGGTACATTGTATTAGAAATGGGAATGTTTATGTATTATTGTAAGATTATATGGAATTTGTTTAGCAGGAAGACAAGATTAATGGAATCTCTGGAAGATGTAAGGAAGTTCAAAGGTCATTTTGTACCAATGTGTGTGAAGTGAATTTCCTTAGGAAATACCTTGAGATGAAGGAAATGCAGGTTCTCCCCCTCCAAAGCCAACCTTTTGAAGATACACTGTGAGGAGAGAGACCCATTGTACACTAATTACCAGCTTCTGGAAACTCCAGATCAAAGTCCCCTGATATATATAAAAGGGTGGATTAAATCTGCTTTTTCTGAGCTGCACATGATGAACAGATAACCACCAAGACTTCCCTAGGTTGGAGGAGTTGAAAGATTTATCCTGACAGAATCCATGTTAGGGCTTGGGACGAACTCTTGTAAGCTTATTAGCATGCATGCTAATTGTTTTTAATATGTTTTTCTGTAATGCTTTTTACCTTAAGAAGTAGGCTTGCTTAGGAAGACCTGTGTGGTACTTACATCTGTTGGCAATCATTCTGCTGGCAGGTTCACTCCCTGTCTTTGTCTAACTCATGAGGTGGTGTCCACAAAGAGGACTCTTGAAAACCAATGGACCTGTATTTCCACAACACCAAGTCTTGGTGTCTGTTCCATCCCCACAGAATTAAATATATCCTTGGTGTAAATCAGTGGAATTGTACCCACTGACAGCAGGATTTACTTTGGCCCAAAGACTTTTTACAACATCCTGGTTGCCTCCATTTCTGCCAGTTCTACAAAAGGTTCTTCGTTCAACATTTTTCAGTTCTCATTCCATACCTATCTCACCACAACCATCCCCATTTTGCAAGAATGGTCCTGATCAGCATTCTCCATTCTATTTCTTTCTCTTCTTCTTTCACATGTATCTCCCATGATCTCTTCCTTGCAGGGCTACCTGCACGGCAGCTGTGAAATGCAGTGACAAAACTTAACATCCAAATAAAGTACAGCATTCCATGTATTCAAGAGGTAAATATGCAGCACAAGCTAAATAGCCATCTAAAACTAAAAAGTGAATTGCTAACAGGGAATATAACACCAGTCTTAAAAACGCACTAAAAATGTGTCAGTAACTTATGCCAGAAGAGTCACAAACAGCACAAATAGTTCATAAAAATGCACACAATTGTATACATTTAATTTTGGAATCCAGGATTAATGAAATGTAATTATTTTCTCACTTTGAAAACTTGGCTTTATGGAGTAAGTAACAATACTGGATGATAGCAATGAAATCTAAGTACATTTCTGACCATACACTAACAATTTTTTTTAATGGAAACTACAGCAAAAACTGTCCCATGCTTTGCTTTTGATAGTTTCATGGAATACGAATTAATGCTAAAACTAGTATGTTAGAAAACTGTTAACCCACAAAAGGGAAGTTGTTTATCGTGAGAGCAGTGATTATTTTCTTACAGAAGTGTCTCCATGTTTGCCAGTCTGACGGAATGTTTAAATGCCCATTAACCTTGAGTCTAATGCTTCAGTTTACCTTGAGTTCATTCATCATGAATGCTAATTAAAGTGTTTATACTGCTACAATGCTTTATACTGAGACTGTTATTTTTAACTCAGATAAAAAGCTTTCATAGGGCCCAATGCTGATCAAACACCAATTTTACACTAGGGTACCTCCACTGACTTCGATGGTGTTACTCATGATTTACATCAGCCAAATTCTGCTGATTTTCAGTTACACCGAAAATCCAGAATAATCCCACTGAAGTCAAGTGGTTTAAGATTTACACATCAGCAGAATTTTGGCCACTATTCTAAGTTTACTGAGGATACAATAACTTGAAGTGGGTGAAAGATGGCATGTTAATATAGTTTATTATATACATAAGAACATATGTTTTTTAGATAGACTTGCCACTGGTTATTATCTCATTGCAAAGAGAACATAGAGGGAGCAAAAGGAACAATGCAGTTGTTAACAGATGTCTAGGTTATATACATAGTACTTTTAAGCTGACAAAAAGAAGATTCATAACAAGGCTGAAGGATGTACTTATTCTGCTTCACCATGTGTTACATGACATAATAATCACCACAATAATACTGAAATCAACAAATGTGCGGCTTCTCCAGGTGTTGAGTAAATGTGGTTCGGTGATGTGTGCAAGACAATTGATAGTCTTAAGTGTGGTTGTGTCTCAAAAGGGGTTATTTTAGAGGTTTTACTGATGGAAGAATGAATGGTTTGTCAGATGAACAGTTTGTAAATAGTTTACGTTGGCGGGATATATAATGCAGTGGTTTAAAGCAAGAGACTTTTGCCACTGGAGATCCGCATTCAAATCTTGGTTTAAATAAGTGGAAATTAATTTTGTGGGTCTTCCTAGCCCCTTGTGGACATTGGACTACATAATGAAACTACCAGAAAGTTTACCATAATTGAATATTGACAATCTAATTAAGGGAGGTCTAGCCCTGGAAGAACAGGTGTGGTATAAGCCAGGATTGAGGTACAGTGAGACAAAATTGCTTGCTCAGGCTAGAGACTGCATTCTGCCATTACAGATCTCTAAAATTTAAATGAATAATATGCATTTGATGTGGTTGACAGCAACCTCCAGTTTAAATTGTTTACTAACTGGCCTATAATTCTGTGATCCTTCCTAATAATACACAGATCTCCAGATGTATATAACTTCTATATTTATGATAATAGATATCTAAACCATTATGTAATTTGGACAAAAAAGGTTTTAACAAACCATATACATTCATTTTGAGTTACTACATCAAATAGGTACACATTGGAGCCAATCTTAGCATAAATTACTATTGAGTTTAGATGAAATCATCTACACATTTGCTCTTCAGCTGTGTAGCCAATTGAGATGTGTCTGATGAGATGCGATATTAAAAATCTTTCAGGTATATCAGAGATCCAGTCCTAAATTCTGATATTCAGGCACATCATATTGTGTATTTGTGATAATCCTTGGACGACTTTGGGCTCATAAATCAATGAATGGATTAGGGCATTTCCATGTGTGAAAGATACACAAAAGATATTGGAGGAAGATTGTAATTTGAAGATATTAAGGAGAGGAGGTGGGGGCAGGGAATCACTTCTTGGAATGAAAGAAACTGAAAAATATTAGAAAGTATGAATACCATTTGTCCAGGGTGGTTCAACCACACCACTTCTATGGATTTTATTACAGCTGTCCCTGCCTATAAAATCATTCATATCCCTCTCCACCACCATCATTTACTACTAAAATACTATGTATACAGGGAAAAAAAACCATGATGGCTTCAAAAGTCTCCCTTTGTTCCCAGATATACTACTCTGGGTATGAGAAGAGGGGGCTCAAGGAGATGGGAACACAAACAGGCAAGATGGGAGGGTGGAAGAGGAGGCGCCAGGAGAAGGAGGGTAATACAGGGGCAACAAGCAGCACTCAGAAGTTGCTCCTGAGAAGGGTGGGTGGGAGGGAGAGGAAGACCTGCTCTCTCTGAGACAAGACTAGCTCTTAAGAAGAGGGACGGGAGCAAAGGAGCTCTGCTCAGGGCAGGAGCAGCACCTGGGTATGGGGCCACATGAGAGATTTTTTGGAAGAAGGAGCAACAGTGGGTATTTAAAGGGGTGGAGAAAGAAAACCCTTGGTTGGGGCAGATATGCAGCCCATGTTACACTGTACATGATCCTGTAGGCATTACACAGAACTCCCTTTGAAGTTAGAATTATGTTAGTTAACATAAAATATATAAATAGTTGATGTTCATTTGAAAAACATGTAACCAAAGATCATCTTTTCATTATGTGTCTGCCAGGTGCCCAGCATAATGGAGCCCTGATCCTTCACTGGGGCCTCCATGTATTATTATGATACAAATAATAATAATTGCAACTGTGATAGGGCCCTCAGTTGCTGGGGAGCCTAGTGGCTAGATCGTTGGTTGGGGGGCTGTAGGGGGACTTGACCCCTCCTTCTCCCTCAGGTCCTGGCCCAGGATCCTGTCGCTAAACCCCTAAACAGGGACGATAGATCTTTCTCCTAGCCGTGGGGGGGGGGCGGTTCCGGGCTTATTTTCCTGGCCTGCTCCCTATACAAGTCCTTTTAGTTTGGGACTAGTCCAGTTGCCCCACCGTTGGGGCTTATCTGTAGGTTCCCTTGGCAGGGGAAGATTTACTTGCCTCCAGTGACTGCGTTGACAGGCAGGTTGCTGGTCTGTGCCTTCAGGCAGGCATACAAAGAGCTCCTGCCTCTTCGCTGATCAGCCCCTGACTGAGCCAGGCATCCTTCTTTTCTCCCCCTCCAGGTCTGGCATTGTCTGCAGGTATAACGGGGAGGGGCTAGCTGAACCCACAGATATTCCTTAACCCCTGCTGTGCCTGACTACAGTCTCTCTGCTCCTTCACAGTAACCCTTCTGCCAGGTGGTATCAGCACCAACAAGACCTGGATTCAATATCAAAGGGTTCTTCTTAATACAAAACAGAACCATCTCAAGCCCCCACCCAGTAATCAGGGAAAATTAAACACAACCCCTTGTTGCCTCCAAAAGGCAGTATTTCCTCACTCACAAGCACTGAGTCTGTGTATAACAAAAGAAGTGTAGTTGTAGCCATGTCGGTCCCAGGATATTAGGGAGATAAGGTGCGTGAAGTAATGGCTCGGAAGCTTATCGCTCTCACCAACAGAAGTTGGTCCAGTAAAAGACATTACTTCACCCACTGTCATGGGGTATACAAATCCTACACTGGGCCAGAAGGGGTTAAAGGAAAATACTGGGCCCAGGTTGCCCTGCCCTGCCAGCCCTGTAGAGAATACTCCAACTGGAGACGGTTGAAAAGGGAGCAACTCAGCTCAGAAAAGGGAGGCTGGATGGAGGTCCATAGGGTTGCCAACTTTCTGATTGCAGAAAATTGAACACCATTGCCCCACTCTGAGGCCCTGCCCTGCCCCTTCTCCGAGGCCCCACCCCCGCTCACTCCATCCCCCTCCCTCCATTGCTCACTTTCCCTCACCCTCGCTCACTCGCTCATTTTTATTGGGCTGGGTCAGGGGATTGGGGTGTGGGCTCCGACTGGGGGTTCAGGCTCTAGGGTGGACTAAGGATGAGGGGTTTGGGGTGTAAGAGGGGGCTCTGGGCTGGGAGGTGGGGCCGAGGGGTTCAGAGTGTGGGAGGGAGCTCCGGGCTGGGGCAGGGGGTTGGGGGGGGGGGGGGGGGGGGTTGCAGGCTCCGGGAGGGAATTTGGGTGCAGAAGGGGGCTCAGAGCTGGGGCACGGGGTTGAGGTGTGGGGTGTAGGCTCCAGGTGGCGCTTACCACAGGCAGCTTCCAGAAGTGGCCGGCATGTCCCCCCTCCAGCTCCTAGGTGTGGCGCAGGAGTGGCTAGGCGGCTCCGCATGCTGCCTCATCCACAGGCACCACCCCTGCAGTTCCGATTGGCCGCAGTTGCCAGCCAATGGGAGGTGTGGAGCCAGCGCTCAGCGCACAGCCAGCGCACGGAGCACCCTGGCTGCCCCTGTGCCGAGGAGCCAGAGGGAAGACATGCTGCTGCTTCTGGGAGCTGCGCAGAGCCAGGGCAGGCAGGCACCACTGACAAGACTTTTAACGGTGCGGTCAGTGGTGCTGACCAGAGCCACCTGGGTCACTTTTTGACCAGATGTTCCGATCAAAAACTGGATGCCTGGCAACCCTAGGGGAGACCAGACCTACCCTGAAGGCTCCTGACAAAGGTGCCGTAGAAGCTTCCCTGAGGGAAAAGGACTATATGCTAAGTCCGGTTGGGGCTGATGATTTGGGCTTCTTTTTCATTTTCCTTTTTTCCTTATTGGGGATCAGAAGCTGAGGGGGAAAAGCAGCAGCAGGAAGTGACCCAGGGAGGGTAACTCAGAGGGCCCATTGGAAGCCAAATACTGATGACCCTCCTAGGACCCTGGATTGGAGCCCAGTGGAGTGGGTGGGCCTGGGATCCCCCCATGACTGAGGGTGGGAGTGTTAACCACTTGCTCATCCAGCCCACCAAGGACCCTGTTACACCCACCTTTTCTCTCTCTAACAACATAAAACATTTATTAACAGGGAAAGGGAACCCAGCATTAATTTGGGAAAATACCACAACCACAATTCAGAAGCATGTAACCACAAGTAAACCCCTACCCCACAGTACGTTGGACAGTGTCCTTTGCCTCAGTTTCCCACTTTGTGGTGTGAAAGTCCAATGAATGAATGTCCCTTTAACATGCCACTCCCCTTTCCCTCAACTCACCCTACTCACAGTTGGTTGTCCTTGGTCCGTGAAGACCAGGGTTCAGAGGTGCGTTCATCTCCCATCTCTGAAAAGGAGGGGTTGCGCAATGCCTCTGCTGCTGTTGCCACCACCTTTGCAACCTAGAATCATAGAATCATAGAATATCAGGGTTGGAAGGGACCTCAGGAGGTCATCTAGTCCAATCCCCTGCTCAAAGCAGGACCAATTCCCAACTAAATCATCCCAGCCAGGGCTTTTTCAAGCCTGACCTTAAAAACCTTTAATGAAGGAGATTCCACCACCTCCCTAGTTAACCCATTCCCAGTGCTTCACCATCCTCCTAATGAAAAAGTTTTTTCAGATATCCAACCTAAACCTCCCCCACTGCAACTTGAGACCATTACTCCTTGTTCTGTCATCTGCTACCACTGAGAACAGTCTAGCTCCATCCTCTTTGGAACCCCCCCTCAGGTAGTTGAAAGCAGCTATCAAATCCCCCCTCATTCTTCTCTTCTGCAGACTAAACAATCCCAGTTCCCTCAGCCTCTCCTCATAAGTCATGTGCTCCAGCCCCCTAACCATTTTTGTTGCCCTCCACTGGACTCTTTCCAATTTTTCCACAATCTTCTTGTAGTGTGGGGCCCAAAACTGGACACAGTACTCCAGAGGAGGCCTCACCAGTGTCGAATAGAGGGGAATGATCACGTCCCTCAATCTGCTGGCAATGCCCCTACTTATACAGCCCAAAATGCCGTTAGCCTTCTTGGCAACAAGGGCACACTGTTGACTCATATCCAGCTTCTCGTCCACTGTAACCCTTAGGCCCTTTTCTGCAGAACTGCTTCCTAGCCATTCGGTCCCTAGTCTGTAACAGTGAATGGGATTCTTCCGTCCTAAGTGCAGGACTCTTTACTTTTCCTTGTTGAACCTCATCAGGTTTCTTTTGGCCCAATCCTCTAATTTGTCTAGGTCCCTCTGTATCCCATCCCTACCCTCCAGCGTATCTACCACTCCTCCCAGTTTAGTGTCATCTGCAAACTTGCTGAGAGTGCAGTCCACACCATCCTCCAGATCATTAATGAAGATATTGAACAAAACCAGCCCCAGGATTGACCCTTGGGGCACTCCGCTTGAAACCGGCTGCCAACTAGACATGGAGCCATTGATCACTACCCGTTGAGCCCAATGATCTAGCCAGCTTTCTATCCACCTTATAATCCATTCATCCAGCCCATACTTCTTTAACTTCCCGGCAAGAATACTGTGGGAGACCGTATCAAAAGCTTTGCTAAAGTCAAGGAATAACAAATCCACTGCTTTCCTCTCATCTACAGACCCAGTTATCTCCTCATAGAAATCAATTAGGTTAGTCAGGCATGACTTGCCCTTGGTGAATCCATGCTGACTGTTCCTGATCACTTTCCTCTCCTCTAAGTGCTTCAGAATGGATTCCTTGAGGACCTGCTCCATGATTTTTCCAGGGACTGAGGTGAGGCTGACTGGCCTGTAGTTCCCCGGATCCTCCTTCTTCCCTTTTTTAAAGATAGGCACTACATTAACCTTTTTCCAGTCATCCGGGACCTCCCCCGATCGCCATGAGTTTTCAAAGATAATAGCCAATGGCTCTGCAATCACATCCGCCAACTCCTTTAGCACCCTCAGATGCAGCGCATCCAGCCCCATGGACTTGTGCTCGTCCAGTTTTTCTAAATAGTCCCAGACCACTTCTTTCTCCACAGAGGGCTGGTCACCTCCTCCCCATGCTGTGCTGCCCAGTGCAGCAGTCTGGGAGCTGACCTTGTTCGTGAAGACAGAGGCAAAAAAAGCATTGAGTACATTAGCTTTTTCCACATCCTCTGTCACTAGGTTGCCTCCCTCATTCAGTAAGGGGCCCACACTTTCCTTGACTTTCGTCTTGTTGCTAACATACCTGAAGAAACCCTTCTTGTTACTCTTAACATCTCTTGCTAGCTGCAACTCCAAGTGTGATTTGGCCTTCTTGATTTCACTCCTGCATGCCTGAGCAATATTTTTATACTCCTCCCTGGTCATTTGTCCAATCTTCCACTTCTTGTAAGCTTCTTTTTTGCGTTTAACATGAGCGAGGATTTCACTGTTAAGCCAAGTTGGTCGCCTGCCATATTTGCTATTCTTTCTACACATTGGGATGTTTTTTTCCTGCAACCTCAATAAGGATTCTTTAAAATAAGAATAAGGATTCTTATTGGAGAAATGGTCTGAGTTAAACAGGATGAAGTTTAACAAAGACAAATGCAAAGTGCTCCACTTAGGAAGAAAAAATCAGTTTCACACATACAGAATGGGAAGAGACTGTCTAGGAAGGAGTACGGCAGAAAGGGATCTAGGGGTTATAGTGGACCACAAGCTAAATATGAGTCAACAGTGTGATGCTGTTGCAAAAAAAGCAAACGTGATTCTGGGATGTATTAACAGGTGTGTTGTGAGCAAGACACGAGAAGTCATTCTTCCGCTCTACTCTGCTCTGGTTAGGCCTCAGCTGGAGTATTGTGTCCAGTTCTGGGCACCGCATTTCAAGAAAGATGTGGAGAAATTGGAAAGGGTCCAGAGAAGAGCAACAAGAATGATTAAAGGTCTTGAGAACATGACCTATGAAGCAAGGCTGAAAGAATTGGGTTTGTTTAGTTTGGAAAAGAGAAGACTGAGAGGGGACATGATAGCAGTTTTCAGGTATCTAAAAGGGTGTCATAAGGAGGAGGGAGAAAACTTGTTCACCTTAGCCTCTGAGGATAGAACAAGAAGCAATGGGCTTAAACTGCAGCAAGGGAGGTCTAGGTTGGACATTAGGAAAAAGTTCCTAACTGTCAGGGGGGTTAAACACTGGAATAAATTGCCTAGGGAGGTTGTGGAATCTCCATCTCTGGAGATATTTAAGAGTAGGTTAGATAAATGTCTATCAGGGATGGTCTAGACAGTATTTGGTCCTGCCATGCGGGCAGGGGACTGGACTCGATGACCTCTCGAGGTCCCTTCCAGTCCTAGAATCTATGAATCTATGAATCTATGAAAAATACAGCCAGCTCTCCTGGACTCCTTTCCCCCTCATGTTATTCTCCCATTCTCCCACTACCTCTGCTGCTGCTGGCCACTGCTGATTCTGTTTTTGCTGCCGCCACTAGCTGCTGGCTGCCACTGTTATCTCTGCCACTCAGTTCAACCTCTGCCATTGTTATCTCTGCTGCCGTTCAGGCAGTGTTGGCAGTTTCCTGGGAAAAACTAGTTTAGGACAGGATGCTAGTAAATAATGGTTTAAACCCAGGTTAAACCATGAAACTGAAAAAATAATTGTATGAGTGTCCAGCGAGTTCAGCAAGCACGGAACAACTCTTCTCAAACTTTGGCTACATCCATTCAAAACTGAGAAATAGGCTTGGTCTATCCACTACATCAAAGCTGGTACAGAATGTGGCACGGTCAGATGGACTTGGTAGTCTGCACTCTGCATGGTTTAAGTGTCAAGCCTACAACTCGGCATTATTATCATTTTCATATAATCAGATGTTTTCAACTTGTTTATATAATGTTGAAAACTGAAATATGAGTCATGACATGTATAACTTCCTTGAGAAAATACCAAACCAAACTGTATACAGACATTCTGATGTTCAGTATTATAATTACATATATTAGTATTATGCCCATTTCAGTTACAACCCTAAATTAATCTACAAATATACTACCTTATGGAACCACAATTTGAATATGTAACTAAAACTAAGTGTAATGTGGTATGCATTAATGAAACCGTTTTTTAAATTAAAAAATGCCATAAACTGGGCCTAGCTAGTTTTTCCCAGGGTGGTAAAAACCATGATTTTACCTTGTAAAAATAATCTCTGGTAATTACCTGCCATCCCTGTGCTCAGCTCTGCTGCACCACTCACTGCCGCTTCTGTGATGCCATGTTCTGAGCTCTGTCTGCTGCACACCTAAGCAGAGTTGGTGTATCTGTGCAAATACTGTCTGTACTCCTGAAGTCTTCTCCTCCAGTTCATCACTAGATCTCAGGGGAAAGCTCATTCAGACCCTGCTTACATAATTAATAATAACACTAAAAGCATGACTATAATTATGAAGTGGGTATGCTCATCGCCTATACTGTAGCTGTTGTGCAGGGATTTGCACTGTGATGTTCTATGTGTTTTATAAACCCTAATAAGATTAAAAATATAAATGATAGAAAGCTATATGATGTCATAAATTTACATTCATTATTTATTCCACAGAAAAAAAATGAATTAATATAACCCGTAAGCCAATTAGCACATAAATTAATCACTAATTAATCACTATCTAATCAGTACATCACCTACACAATGCTCTTCAATTGTTCCACATGCAGAACTCCCACTGAAGTTGAAATTGCATATTCACAAGGGGAGAACAGGGTCTAAAAGTCTGGACTATTATGACTGTCATTTCTAAAACGGTTATGCAGCCACTGCTGTTAACCAGTTGCCACGATGCACGCTGCATGACCCCACCAGGGGATAATAGCTCAGCATGTTGCATGCAACTTACTTGAACTGAACTGGTGAGAACAACTGAGTCATTAATTATTCCAGAATTGAATCTATTGAAGACTTATTAACACTAATTTACGAGAAAGGGGTTGTTTGATTCCCAGCAGGGGTGGGCAAACTGAATTTGACTATAATTAAAATGCACCATGTACTAAGGCAGTGCCTCCCAAAGTGAGGCAATTTAAAAAGTACATTAGTAGGATTGTTCAATGTGTATTTGACTCATATTTACATATTACTATTGTATGACTGAAATTACAGTACATGCCATCACACTCTATAAAGATTTAATTTTTAATAACACTTATAGCACCAAAATGCTTTTGAATTGATTCATGTCTGAGGGCTAAAACTAGATGCCATGATTGAAACAACAACTTATTCTAGGAATTCAAACTGAGTAATATACAAATATATCTATCAGTCCTCATCCTGAAAGGAAACCTGCACAATGCTCTCAAAAGACAAGCCTGGGAGCTTAAATTCATAACTCTGCGAGACAGTAAAAATCAATGATTGAGCAGAGACACTGGATTTATGGCTTATTACAACAATCTATAACCTCTTTTTGTCCTATGACTGCAGAGGTATTAATGGGCCACTCTACCTTGAATGGTCCCTTAGAATATGTGCTAACTACTTGTGCTAAACAATTGGTTCCACCTTGCATGTAGCTGTGACACTCCAAGTACCTTTCCCAGACCTGAAGAAGAGCTCTGTGTGGCTCTGAAAACTTGTCTCTCTCACCAACAGAAGTTGGTCCAATAAAAGAGATCATCTCACCCACCTTGTCTCTCTTCTAATACAGTGGCTCTCAACCTTTCCATTCTACTTACCCCTTTCAGGGGTCTGATTTGTCTTGCCTACCCCAAGTTTCACCTCACTTAAAAATTACTTGCTTAGTACAGTACTCAAAATCAGACATAAAAATACTGAAGTGTCACAGCACACTATTACTGAAAAATGGCTTACTTTCTCATTTGTACCATATAATTATAAAATAAATGAATTGGAATATAAATATTGTACTTACTTTTCAGTGTATAGTATATAGAGCAGTATAAACAAGTCATTGTCTGTATGAAACTTTAGTTTGTACTGACGTTGCTAGGCTTTTTATGTAGCCTGCTATAAAATTAGGCAAATATCTAGATGAGTTGATGTACCCCCTGGAAGACCTCTGGGTACCCCAGGGGTACATGTAGCCCTGGTTGACAACCACTGCCCTAATATACATAAATCTATCATGAATTCCAGAAATAATTCAGAAGTAATTAAAGAACACTTATAAAATAATTCATGGGATTTCCAAATAACTTTCAAAGTTAACTCCTTTGTGATTTCAACGTACGTTAGAAGCCATTAAGCTGACGTGGTACCTATTACAGTGGCCCTGGTTAAAAATTGTTTGCTGGAATAAATAACCCAAATGTAAAAAAATGCTCTAGGCTGAAGCTTGAAATGTAAAATCTCAGCCTGGGAACACATTTTGTAACAACTTTAGTCTAAGTTTTTAAAGCTATAGGAGCATTAAAAAAAAAAGCAGTACAAAGTTGGGTTGGTCTACACACTTGCAGCAAAGTAACTACATCACTTTAAGTCTATTTCTGTGCAAGTCAGGGTATGTCTACACTACGAAATTAGGTTGAATTTATAGAAGCCGGTTTTATAGAAATCGGTTGTATACAGCCGATTGTGTGTGTCCCCACATAAAATGCTCTAAGTGCTCTAGTCGGCGGACCGCGTCCACAGTACCGAGGCTAGCATCGACTTCCGGAGCATTGCACTATGGGTAGCTATCCCACAGTTCCCGCAGTCTCCGCCGCCCACTGGAATTCTGGGTTGAGATCCCAATGCCTGAATGATGTAAAACAGTGTCGCGGGGGGTTCTGGGTACATGTCGTCAGGCCCCTCCCCCTCCGTCAGAGCAACGGCAGACAATAGATTCGCGCCTTTTTACCTGGGTTACCTGTGCAGACAACATACCACGGCAAGCATGGAGCCCGCTCAGCTCAGCTCACCGTCACCATATGTCATCTGGGTGCCGGCAGACGTGGTACTGCATTGCTACACAGCAGCAGCAGCTAACTGCCTTTTGGCGGTATATGGTGCAGCATGACTGGTAGCCTTCATCGGCGATCTGGGTGCTGGCAGCCGTAGGGCTGCATTGCACCAGCCCCTTGCCTTTTGCCTTTTGGCAGTAGATGGTGTATTACGACTGGTAACCGTCGTCGTCGTACAGCAGTGGCTGGAACTCCGTATGTCCCCCAGTTCCCCATCCCCCCAGTCATATTCTGCTGCTTTCACAATGACGATGATGGCTATCAGTCGTAGTATGCCATTTTCTGCCAAGCGCCCAGTATTTTCTGCTAAGCACCCAGAAGAGGCCGAGGGCAATCAGTCATGCTGCACTGTCGTCTGCCAGCTTAAGATGTAAAAATAGATTTGTTCTGTATTCATTTGCTTCCCCCTCCCTCCATGAAATCAACGGCCTGCTAAACCGAGGGTTTTGAGTTCAATCTTTGGGGGGGGGCATTCTGTGTGACAGTTGTTTGTGTTTCTCCCTGATGCACAGCCACCTTTGTTGATTTTAATTCCCTGTACCTGTACGCCATGTCGTCACTCGCCCCTCCCTCCCTCCCCCGGTCCGTCAGATACTAGTTTCGCGCCTTTTTTCAGACCAGATGCCATAGCTAGCACTGGGATCATGGAGCCCGCTCAGATCACCGCGGCAATTATGAGCACTATGAACACCACGCGCATTGTCCTTGAGTATATGCAGAGCCAGGACATGCCAAAGCAAAACCAGGACCAGCCGAGGAGGCGATTGCAGCGCGGCGACGAGAGTGATGAGGAAATTGACATGGACATAGACCTCTCACAAGGCACAGGCCCCAGCAATGTGAAAATCATGGTGTTACTGGGGCAGGTTCATGCCGTGGAACGCCGATTCTGGGCCCGGGAAACAAGCACAGACTGGTGGGACCGCATCGTGTTGCAGGCGTGGGACGATTCCCAGTGGCTGCGAAACTTTCGCATGCGTAAGGACACTTTCATGAAACTTTGTGACTTGCTTTCCCCTGCCCTGAAGCGCCAGAATACCAGGATGAGAGCAGCCCTCACCAGTTGAGAAGCGAGTGACGATAGCCCTGTGGAAGTTTGCAACGCCAGACAGCTACTGGTCAGTCGGGAATCAATTTGGAGTGGGCAAATCTACTGTGGGGGCTGCTGTGATCCAAGTTGCCAGGGCAATGAAAGACCTGGTGATATCAAGGGTAATGACTCTGGGAAACGTGCAGGCCATAGTGGATGGCTTTTCTGCAATGGGATTCCCAAACTGTGGTGGGGCCATAGACGGAACCCATATCCCTATCTTGGCACCGGAGCACCAAGCCACCGAGTACATAAACCGCAAGGGGTACTTTTCAATGCTGCTGCAAGCCCTGGTGGATCACAAGGGACGTTTCACCAACATCAACGTGGGATGGCCGGGAAAGGTACATGATGCTCGCGTCTTCAGGCACTCTGCTCTGTTTCGAAAGCTGGAGGAAGGGACTTTCTTCCCGGACCAGAAAATAACCGTTGGGAATGTTGAAATGCCTATTGTGATCCTTGGGGACCCAGCCTACCCCTTAATGCTATGGCTCATGAAGCCATACACAGGCAGCCTGGACAGTGGTCAGGACCTGTTCAACTACAGGCTGAGCAAGTGCCGAATGGTGGTGGAATGTGCATTTGGACGTTTAAAAGTGCGCTGGCGCAGCTTACTGACTCACTCAGACCTCAGCGAAAAGAATATCCCCATTGTTATTGCTGCTTGCTGTGCACTCCACAATCTCTGTGAGAGTAAGGGGGAGACATTTATGGCGGGGTGGGAGGTTGAGGCAAATCGCCTGGCCGCTGATTACGCGCAGCCAGACACCAGGGCAGTTAGAAGAGCACAGCAGGGCGCGGTGCGCATCAGAGAAGCTTTGAAAACCAGTTTTGTGACTGGCCAGGCTACGGTGTGAAAGTTCTGTTTGTTTCTCCTTGATGAACCCTCCGCCCCCCCCACCCGGTTCACTCTACTTCCCTGTAAACCAACCACCCCACCCTCCCCTCCCCCCTTCGAGCACCGCTTGCAGAGGCAATAAAGTCATTGTTACTTCACATTCATGCATTCTTTATTAATTCATCACACAACTAGGGGGATAATTGCCAAGGTAGCCTGGGATGGGTGGGGGAGGAGGGAAGGAAAAGGACACACTGCAGTTTAAAACTTTAACTCTTATTGAAGGCCAGCCTTATTGAAGGCAATCATCTGGGGTGGAGTGACTGGGTGGCCGGAGGCCCCCCCACCGTGTTCTTCGGCGTCTGGGTGAGGAGGCTATGGAACTTGGGGAGGAGGGCTGTTGGTTACACAGGGGCTGTAGCGGCGGTCTCTGCTCCTGCTGCCTTTCCTGCAGCTCAACCATACGCTGGAGCATATCAGTTTGATGCTCCAGCAGCCGGAGCATAGACTCTTGCCTTCTGTCTGCAAGCTGACGCCACCTATCATCTTCAGCCCCCCACTTGCTCTGTTCATCCCGCGATTCAGCCCGCCACCTCTGCTCTCGTTCATACTGTGCTTTTCTGTAGTCTGACATTGACTGCCTCCACGCATTCTGCTGTGCTCTGTCAGCGTGGGAGGACATCTGGAGCTCCGTGAACATATCGTCCCACGTCCTCCGTTTTCTCCTTCTAATCTTCACTAGCCTCTGTGAAGGAGAAACATTTGCAGCTGGTGGAGGAGAAGGGAGAGGTGGTTAAAAAAGACACATTTTAGAGAACAATGGGTACACTCTTTCACGTTAAATTTTGCTGTTCACATTACACAGCACATGTGCTTTCGTTACAAGGTCGCATTTTTCCTCTTATATTGAGGGCCTGCCAGTTTGGTGTGAGAGATCACTCACGCAGTGCCAGGCAACAGATTTCGGCTTGCAGGCAGCCATGGTAAGCCACAGTCTTTTGGCTTTTTTAACCTTCTTAACATGTGGGAATGGTTTCAAACAGTAGCGTCCTCATTTCCCATACCAAGCACCCGTTGGGTTGGCCATTTAAAATGGGTTTGCAATGTAAAAGGAGGGGCTGCGGTTTCCGGGTTAACATGCAGTACAAACCCAACTAACTCCCCTCCCGCCCCAACACCCAATTCTCTGGGATGATCACTTCACCCCTCCCCCCCACCGCGTGGCTAACAGCGGGGAATATTTCTGTTCAGCAGAGCAGGAAGGGGCACCTCTGAATGTCCCCTTAATAAAATCGCCCCATTTTAACCAGGTGACCGTGAATGATATCACTCTCCTGAGGATAACAAAGAGCGATAAGGAATGGATGTTATCTGCATGCCAGCAAACACCGGGACCATACGCTGCCATGCTTTGTTATGCAATGATTCCAGACTACGTGCTACTGGCCTGGCATGGTAAAGTGTCCTACCATGGCAGACGGGATAAGGCAGCCCTCCCCAGAAACCTTTTGCAAAGGTTTTGGGAGTACATGAAGGAGAGTTTTCTGGAGATGTCCCTGGAGGATTTCCGCTCCATCCCCATACACGTTAACAGACTTTTCCAGTAGTTGTACTGGCCGCAATTGCCAGGGCAAATTAATCATTAATCATTAAACACGCTTGCTTTTAAACCATGTGTAATATTTACAAAGGTACACTCACCAGAGGTCCCCTGTGTGCCCTCAGGGTCTGGGAGCACGCCTTGGGTGAGTTCGGGGGTTACTGGTTCCAGGTCCAGGGTGATAAACATATTCTGGCTGTTGGGGAAACCAGTTTCTCCGCTTCCTTGCTGCTGTGAGCTATCTACATTATCTCCATCCTCATCTTCCTCGTACCCCGAACCCACTTCCCTGTGTGTTTCTCCAGTGAGGGAGTCATAGCACACGGTTGGGGTAGTGGTGGCTGCACCCCCTAGAATGGCATGCAGCTCCGCGTGTTTGCGGCTCTGCCCCGGACCTTCCATTTGCTTCTCTGGCTTTGTGGTAGGCTTGCCGTAGCTCCTTAATTTTCACGCGGCACTGCTGTGCGTCCCTGTTATGGCCTCTGTCCTTCATGGCCTTGGAGACCTTTTCTAATATTTTGCCATTTCGTTTACTGCTACGGAGTTCAGCTAGCACTGATTCATCTCCCCATATGGCGAGCAGATCCCGTACCTCCCGTTCTGTCCATGCTGGAGCTCTTTTGCAATCCTGGGACTCCATCACAGTTACCTGTGCTGATGAGCTCTGCGTGGTCACCTGTGCTCTCCACGCTGAGCAAACAGGAAATGAAATTCAAACGTTCGCGGGGCTTTTCCTGTCTACCTGGTCAGTGCATCTGAGTTGAGAGTGCTGTCCAGAGCGGTCACAATGAAGCACTGTGGGATAGCTCCCGGAGGCCAATAATGTCGAATTCCGTCCACACTACCCCAATTCCGACCCGCTAAGGCCGATTTTATCGCTAATCCCCTCATCGGAGGTGGACTAAAGAAACTGGTTTAAAGGGCCCTTTAAGTCGAAAGAAAGGGCTTCGTCGTGTGAACGTATCCAGACTTAATTCGATTTAACGCTGCTAAAGTCGACCTAAACTCGTAGTGTAGACCAGGCCTCAGTGAGTAGACATTCTAATTTTGGAATAAAAGTTTCCTTTTTTTGATTTGTTTAAAGTATTTAAAAAATGAATCATTAAAACGAATGCCACCCACAGAGCTCACTGGGTCTAAAACTTAATGGAACCAGGAGTGATTGGGACAGCCTCAGGAGAAAGGGGGCTGGGGGGGATGCAGCTGTGGCCCCTCCTCTTCTAGAGGCTCTATCCACCCATTGCCCAGCCAGAGGAGGAGGAGAGCTAATTGTCCTCTCACATTCTCCTTTCACTGACTTAAACCCTAGCCCAGATCCTTCGAACCCTCAGTTCAGAGACAACAAGTGGGGGGGAGGGGGATGTGGGGTCACCTGCCCCCCCAGATTGCTTGGTCACATGGTGCAGCCAGGCCCCTTCCCTGCTTAGCAGCTAAGCCAGCAAGCTGTGCAGGGCAGGGAGAGGCAGAGGAAGAAGCGGAGGAACAGCTGGGAGCTGCATGCAGGGGTTGCTGCTTTCTGGGGAGGGTGCTGCTTTCCAGGTGGGGAAGGGCTGTTGGGGGGCGCCCTCCACCCCATCCCCCATCAGCAGTTTAGTGAGGTGCAAGTTTGTGTGTAGACCAGTCCTAAGTGATATATGTGACCCTGGCAGATCAGGTTCCAGCTCATGCCAAGGCCTCTAGGCCTCAAGTGAACACTGACAAATGCATAGCTGGAAACCAGTCTGTCTCTCCTGTGTGTTGGTACTGTTAATATAAGTTTTGGATTTATAAAAATGTGTTTAGTGTTTAGATTTTATGAAACACTTGTAAATTGCTGCATGCCTTAATCTCAATTATAATATCTATATCCCATGTTGTAAGGTAATATTTAAGTGTTTGTGCTGTAACTGTAAACCAACAGTCAGGAGAAAAAGATCACAAAGTGTGAAATATTAGTTTGCCACAGGAGGTATTAACTCCTGCCCAACAAAAGAAGGCCCATAGATACCAGACAAACCATTGTGGAACATCAGAGAGCAAAAGACTTTGTTGATTGTTTCTCCAAACTCATGAAGAGGAGCCATGCATGTAGATTCGTTCCATCAGCCTGAACTCTGGGGGAAGGGAATAAAAATCCCTGACAAGAAGAAACTGTATCTCTGTGCAGCTTGCACTTTGAAAGGGTAAGATTTCTAAGCATAAGCAAGGGAGCCCCAGTTGCCGATGTAAGCAGAGTCAGGATGAGCTCTACCCTGACATCTGGTGGTGAATTATGGCGAGTGTGGAAAAGAACTCCAGGGGCTGATCTTGTTTGCATAGGCACACCCACTCGCCTGGCAGGAAACACAGCAACTGAAAGTGGTTACTTTGGCTGGTGTGGGATCCCCAGTTTCTCTATTATTGGGGCAGGAAGAATAAAGTTTTGTTACCCTGATTCTGTGAATCAAGGCCAGTGGAACTGTTGTATGACAGAAGGACTGAGTGAGTCCTTCACCATTACCTAAGTAGCACTTGCTTGACAAGGGGCATGGGTTACAAAACCCAGTGAATTGAGAGAGGATGGGGACAGGTATTTGTACCTGATGGTATGGGCCCCCTCTGAGGGTCCGAAACACCAATTGCACCACCTCCTCTCTCCACTGTGGAATGTCAGAGCTAACTTTGATTCCCTTAGGAGTCTAGTTACAGGCTGCTGAGCTGAATTCACTTTGGGCCAATGGTGCACCAGCACTGGGGCTCCCCTACTATACTATGAGCTGAAATCGCTAAGAGCTGAAATCACAAAAGAGCTGATGTTATTAAGAGCTGAGATCACTGAGGCTATGTTAACTAGTGGGGGAGCCTGAAGCTATATTGCTCAGCAGCTGGCGGAGCAATTTGTGGGGACGACTGGAGGAGCAGCGAGCGGCGTGGAGCCTTGCGGGGCCGGTTGGAGTGGCCCAAGGAACGGCGAGCGGAGCTGTTTGCGGGGACGGCTGGAACGGCTCACAGGTCGGTGAGCGGAGCGGAGTGGAGCGGAGCAGCTTGTAGAGCGGAGCAGTTCGTGGGATGGCAGGAAAGTGGACTGGCTCGTGGTAAAGGCTGTGGCGGAACCCCCACGGAGAAACAGACGGCTGGCCAGCCTCGGATCACGTAAGGTGCCCCTTAACACCCTGCGTGCCCTCCCCCCTTTACTCTGGGGCTGCACTGACCAGGGGCAGAGATTTTGGGGGTTGTTGGACTTTTGGGACTTTGGGTGGTTGCTGGACCCCAGAGACTTTGGGGATGTTGGACTTTGGGGACTCTGGGTGATTTTTGGGTTGCTGGATTCAAGAACCAAAGGGAAAGGACACAGCCCAATTTGCTGGGGTGGGTTTTGCTCATGGTTTGTGTTATGAATCCTGTTTGTGGTGTTTTTCCAATTTTATGCTGATGTCGTTTACCTCATGTTATTAAACATTTTCTGCTACACTCAGACTCCGTGCTTGCGAGAGGGGAAGTATTGCCTCTTAGAGGTACCCAGGGGGGTGGTATGTAATTGTCCCAGGTCACTGGGTGGGGGCTCGAGCCGGTTTTGCATTGTGTTATTGAAACGGAACCCCTAGATACAGAACCCAGCCCTTGTTGCTGCCAACTTAGATGGGCAGAAGGGTTACACCTAGCCTGGGTTAGCCCTAAAGGACATATAGATCTTGCATATTACAGCAGTTTCTATCACCTTTTGAAACTTAAGGCTGTAACTCGTTTGTGTGAGTATGATTACTGCTTTAGCCTTGCAAATAATCTAAATATTGATTAACTAGGAAATGGAATCGAAGTTCTGGGTTCGACTTATCGCGTCTTGTCTGGACGCGATAAGTCGAACCAGGAAGTGATCGCCGTCGACTGCGGTACTCCAGCTAGACGAGAGGAGTACCGCGGCATCGACGGGGGAGCCTGCCTGCCGCGTGTGGACCGAGGTAAGTTCGAACTAAGGTACGTCGACTTCAGCTACGTTATTCACGTAGCTGAAGTTGCGTACCTTAGTTCGAATTGGGGGGTAAGTGTAGACCAAGCCTTAGTCTTTACAGAGTAACCATAATTTGTAGCATGTGTCACCTTCAGACCTTGAAGTGATTGGCAGCCTCTTATTTCTTTTCCAAACACTTCAGAGCCCTGCCAGCAAACATTTGATTTCCACAGCTAGCACTGTGCCAGTCCTTGTGTTGACTGGTCCTTAGTTGCTGGTGAAACTGAAATCTGTAGCTTGTACCGAAAGCGGCCCAGGTACTGGGACTCAGCCCTCACAGCAGACACATCTCTTGGTCCAGATCAATCATCTATACGGTCCATCTTTAATTCTTATATTTATAACCTCTCCACCATGTTCTGATTCACTCAGTTCTCAGAGGTAGCTGGGGGTGACCTATCAGGTGGCTTGCCCACAATGAAAACTTTAACTTCTTATATAGCTTCAGAAACAGCTACCAAGTATGTCCAATGACTGCCACACACTAGTTCCAGATGTTTCTGGGCCCTTCTTGCTGAGCTGCTGTGTCCCATCCTCTGCATGTGTACAGAGACAGAGTATTGCATCGAAAATCCATGTTTTTCTCCTCCCCGCTGCTTCTCTCCCTTTCTCTGGGAGAAACCAAGTCAAATGTTGCAGTATAAAGCATGTAGATTACAACTGCACTCAGCAATGTATATGATCCACTGTTATAGCACTGCATTGTTAATCATAGAGTCCCACAAAACCTAGGGCCAGCCTTATCACTATGTAGCAAACATCCTCAACCATATCTTTCTGTGGACTGTGACCATTTAGGGGACCTGCACATGAACTAGAAGCACAAAAAGGAGCTAAAAGATAGGAAACCCAAGTTCAAATCTCTTCCCCTAATCAGGTAGAGGATGGAACTGAATTGGTATCTCCCACATCCTAAGTGAATTCCCTAATTACTACACTAAATGTCGTAAGGGGAGCTAGCTTTTCTCCTAATAATAGAATAACCATCAGTTTGGGGTAAGTCTTCCCTATTTCTCAGCAGTTTGTCCTGAATCTGCCATCCTCAGCTGTGACCCACTGAGGTATGGTGACAGGGCTCCAATACCTATAAAAACAAGATAACAATGGGGTCATAGGTGCAAAAGGAGTAACAATGGAGGAATCTGATCAACATCTTAGATGTCTATACACAAAGGAGAATGGGGAAAACCAGGAAGAACTGGAAGTATTGCAGTGAAACCTGAGTTACAAACACAAGAGTTATAAACTGACTGATCATCCACACATCTCATTTGGAACCAGAAGTACACAATCAGGCAGGAGCAGAGACCAAAAAAAAAAAAAGGGCAAATACAGTATAGTACTGTGTTAAATGTAAACTACTTCAAAAAAGGGAAAGTTTAAAAAAAAGATTTGACAAGATAAGAAAACTGTTTCTGTGCTTGTTTCATTCCAATTAAGATGGTTAAAAGCAGCATTTTTCTTCTGCATAATAAATTTCAAAGCTGTATTAAGTTAATGTTCAGTTGTAAACTTCTGAAAGAACAACCATAACGTTTTGTTCAAAGTTACGAACATTTCATAGTTGTGGAGAACAACATCCATTCCAGAGGTGTTTGTAAATCTGAGATTATACTGTAGTATGCAAGCTAAATTATAACTTAAATGGCATCACAGGTACAGATGAGGAGGTTGGTGTTCATGCCTGGCAGTACCACCAAGTGGCAAGAGTCTGTGGCCACATCGCCCAGTGGTGGAAGTCAATGCCAGGGGGTAGGGGAAGCTGGACCTCCTAGGCCCACTGAGTTCCAACTCAGAGCCCAATAAAACAATAATTCAGTCAGAGCTCATCGTTGCCCTCCTCTGCGATTGAAGGGCCTGCGACAGCTTGGTGGTGGGGCCTGGGCCTGGCCACCTGGGGCCCTGGCAGCTTCTCAGCAGGAACCTGCACCACACAACTGCTCTCTTGTTTGGTCCACCTAGAGTGAGTTGAGCTGCTCCCTTTTGAGCTCAACCTCCATTGTGAGCAGGCCCAACAGGGGCAGCTGGGCATGGTTTACTGGGCCCAGAGATGCTCCTTAACCTTTCCCTCACCAGTGTCGGGCTTGTATACCCTATCACAATCACATAGACTTGGTGGGAATATTAGTATAGAGGGGTATACTTTGTTCAGGAAGGACAGGCAGGGGGGAAGAAGGAAACACCAAGAACATATACTTATTCAGAGGTCCAGAAAGAGGTAAGAAGCAGACCTGTTGAAAGTCTCTGGGTGAAGATAAAAGACGGAAAAACAGTGGCAATGTCATGGCAGGGGTCTACAATAGACCACCAAATTAGGAGGAAGAGGTGGATGAGGCATTTCTAGAAAAAAAAACAGAAATATCCAAAACACAAGACCTGATACTAATGGACGAGTCAAGCTGCAGTGACTCACGAGTGTGAGTACCAACCTCAGGGCAGACTGTTAAGAACCAGGGCACAAATGCCAAATTGGCTGTGAGTTCTATATTTAGATTTCACCAACCAATTATCAAGTGAAAACTCCTCAGGCAGTATAACAGCCTTAACATGGGAGTCACAGACAGCTCTGTTGGGTACTCCAATATGTCTTGTCACCCAGATAAGCCTACCTTTGTGACAGATGGTCCTTTATACCAGAGGTTCCCAACCTAGAGGGGAGAGCAGGCCCTCCTGAGGGGGGCACAGAATGTATTCTGTGGGGGTGTGTGAAGCTTTAGGGAAAAAAACTTACTGCGCACATTTTACTCACAGCAATGAATAACTAGCAGAGCTGATTCCTCAAGACATATCAGGTCATCAAATGGCGCTGTGCATTTTCATGGATTTCTGTTAAGCTTGCATAGCATTATACAAAGTTGTTATCATCTGTATATTAATCCATTTGCTATGATGTGGTGTGCACATTTAATTGTAAGCATCAACCACAAACACAGTTTTGCTTTTATTACAGTGGATCATTGGCTCTGTTTGAATCAATGCCTTACTGTTTTTAATATTTAGTGAGAGTTTCATTTAGATTTTTTTTATCAGTATATGTACTTGTTTGGTGGGGGGGGGGTGTAAACTACCTCAGACACAAAGGGGGAGGAGATCAAATAGGTCTGAGAACCACTGCTTTACACCAGAAATCACAGCAATATTCTAAGTACCAACGGACCAGTTACTTACCCCAGGTCAATTGCACCGTAGAAAACTCTTGTAGCCAATCCTATAATAAACTATCTAAAGTTTATCAACAGGAAAAGGAAATAAGAGAGTTATTTACAAAGTTAAAGTAGGTAAACATACACAAATGAGTTACAATCTTAAGTTTCAAAAGGTAATAGACACTTTATAATAAGCAGAGTTTATATGTCCTTTAGGGCTAACTCAGGCTAAGCAGCTGGGGATACCTTGCTAATGTCTAGAAACCTTGCCCCCCTCCTGCAGCATCCAAGCAGCAAAAAAATACAATTCCTTTTTGTTAAGTGTGTGACGTTGCACTCTATATGATTTTATGAAAATATGCTAATATAACTGGAATATGCTTCATGCAAAAGGTCTCTTGTAAGGTATCATTACATAGCTTATAATCTACTGAGTGTGATCATCCTATTTGTATAAATGTACCACTCTTGTATCTGAAACTAGAAATATGAAATATAACTGAGGACCTATTGTAATTATGCAAAGTGTGGGCCATTAATGATGGTTTGGAATCCTGCTGACTCCCATTAACCAGGACAATTGACTGCAGATGGCTCTCTTTTACCTGTAAGTCTTCCTGTATACGTGTGTGCTGGCAAGTGGGTAATGAAGTCTTACAGTGACATGTGATCATGTCGCCTGAACTGGAATCCATCCTTAACCTGGTGCTTTTCCATTGGGGGGGAGGGGAACCCAGAGGGACAAAGGATTCCCGCCTTATGCAAAAGATATATAAGTGGGTGGAACAGAGAAAAGGGAGAAGTCATCATGAGGAATCCCATAGCTACCACCTGAGCTGGAACAAGGGCTGTACCAGGGGAAAGGATTGTGCCCAGACTAGGAAGGCATCCAGTCTGTGAAAGAAATGTATTGAAACATCTCTGAGGGTGAGATCTTATCTGTATTCAGTTTCTTACTGTATTAGACATAGACTTGCGTGTTTTATTTTATTTTACTTGGTAATTCACTTTGTTCTATCTGTTACTACTTGGAACCACTTAAATCCTACTTTCTGTATTTAATAAAATCACTTTTTACTTATTAATTAACCCAGAGTATGTATTAATACCTGGGGGGGGGGCGCAAACAGCTGTGCATATCTCTCTATCAGTGTTATAGAGGGCGAACAATTTATGATTTTACCCTGTATAAGCTTTATACAAGATAAAACGGATTTATTTGGGTTTTAGACCCCATTGGGAGTTGGGCATCTGAATGTTAAAGACAAGAACACTTCTGTATGCTGCTTTCAGTTAAGTCTGCAGCTTTGGGGCAAGTAATTCAGACCCTGGGTCTGTGTTGGAGCAGACAGGTGTTTCTGGCTAAGCAAGACAGGGTGCTAGAGTCCCGAGCTGGCAGGGAAAGCAGGGGCAGAAGTAGTCTTGGCACATCAGTTGGCAGCTCCCAAGGGGGTTTCTGTGATTCAACCTGTCACTAAGTGGTTTTATTCCCTTCCCCCCCACCCCCTTGCACTCTGAGCTGCAACCTCAGCTGATGGGAGGAATTCACTTGCATGATTCATCTTCACTGAGCAATCAACAAAATCTTTTGTCCTCTTTAATGTTCCTCAATAGTTCATCTGGTATTGGTGGGTCTTCACAGGACAAAACACCCTCTGTTGGAGACCAGCATTTCACACTACTTAAAGGTCAGATCTACACTACAGAATTAGGTCAACATAAGGCAGCTTATGTCAACCTAACTCTGTCTACACTACAGGGTTGCTCCCACCAATGTAAGGGCTTGTCTCCACTTACCGGGGGATCGACGTGCGGCGATCAATCCACCGGGGGGTCAATTTAGCAGGTCTAGTGAAGACCGACTAAATCAACTGCCAATCGCTTTCCTGTCGACTCTGATACTCCACCAGAATGAGAAACATAAGGTAAGTCAACAGGAAAGTTTCTCCCGTCGACCCAGCGTGGTGTAGACACCACAAAAGGTCGACCTAAGGTACGTCAAGTCCAGACCTAAGTCCCCCACTACACCAACCTAATAACTCCACCTCCACGAGAGGCATAGCACTTAGATCAATGTATTTAGGATGACACAGTGTCTGTGTAGACACAGCTATACTTAGATCACCAATCAGCACCGCATGGAGCTCACAGCTGGGAGGCCCACTGCCAGGTGCCGATAGCCCGGGCTGCAGCCTGGTACCAAACTTCCCCAGTTCAAAATCCTTGTCCTCCAGATGTTCTTCCAGGTGTTGAGCTGGGAGAGAGAAAGGCCAAATGATGATGTCACTATCTCTCTTTCTATACTTTCTTCTAGCTGCTAGAAAGATCCTTGTGATGTGGGAATCATGCAGTCCCAATTGGTTATGCAGTCTCCATTGTGTACATGCCTGTGACAGGGTGTACTTACCCCGCCCTGCCCCCCACAAGGGTTAATTGTGCATTGCAGGCTGAGGAAGCTATGCCCCTTCACCTCTGCTCAACATGCTCAGCCTGGAGGCAATATATAAAAGGAAGCAGCCCAGCTCAGTCTGGGCAGGCTGCTGAAGGGACAGGATGCAGACTTCACATTCCAGGGAGCTTCTACAGCCTGAATCAAGGCATGCAGAGTCCCAGATGGATTCCAGGCTGCCTGATGAAACCAGAACGGAGGCCACACTGTCAGGAGCTACATCATCTGAGGACTCCAGAGACCCCTGGGAACCATGGACCATTGCTGGTGAAGACAAGGTAGGAAGCAGCCCAGGGGACTTAGACTTTGCTCCCCAGTGGGTGAACCAGGGATCCAATCAGCATGTTTCAGGAGGATCCCTGCTGACTCGGTGGTGAATAACTCCACCACTGCCAGGACCTTGGGCTGGGGCTCGGAGGAGAAGGGAGGGCCTGAGTCTCCTCCCCCCCGCTGCCCAAGTGGCACTCTCTTCCCCAGCAGGCCACGCAATCCCACAGAAGGATGCGACTTTATTGACTCTGGCCATTAGACCACACTGCTCTGACTATAAGGGGCTTCTTTATTGACTTTGGCCATTAGGCCACGCTGCCCTGAGAAGAAGGGCCGCTTTATTGATGCTAGCCATTGGGCCACACAGCCCTGTGTGGAGTGGAGACTTTATTGACTCTGGCCACTAAGCCGTATTACCATGTTTCATACTAAGGGTCATTAGCATAGGACCTAACCGGATGCGGTACAGCCTCTAACCTGTCTTTTGACCACACATGACCCAACACTCCATTATGGGGTGCCAGGACCCTGTGACAATGCCTTCTCTAAGAAGTCTCTGGGATAGTGGATTCCTTTCTTGATGGGACATTATGTCTGTCTGGCTATTGATGGCTACTCCTTTGTTAGATGTATTCTCCTACGTTAGATGTATTCAAGTCAGCAGGGCCTGACAAAATTCACCCTAGTATACTTAAGACAGTAGCTGAAGCAATCTCAGAACTGTTAATGATCATCTTTGAGAACTCGTGAATGACCCATGAGGTCCCAGAGGGCTGGAGAAGGGTAACCATAGTGCCTATCTTTAAAAAGGAGAACAAAGAGGATTTGAGGAATTATAGCTCAGTCAGCCTAACTTTGATACTTGGAAAGTTACTGGAACAAATTAGTGAACAATGAATTTGTAAGCACATAGCGGATAATAGAGTTATAAATAAAAGCCAATACGGCTTTTTAAGAACAAATCATGCCAAGCCAACCTCATTTCCTTCTTTGACAGGGTTACTGGCCTAGTGGATAACAGGGAAGCTGTAGTTGTGAATATCTTAATTTTATTATGGCTTTTGACACAGTCCCATGTGACATTCTCATAAGCAAACTAGAGTATTGTAGTCTAGATGAAATTACTATAAGGTGGGTGCAGTTTTCAGTGGTTTGCTGTCAAACTGGGGGAACCTATCTAGTGAGATCCTGCAAAGGTCTGCCTGGATCCAGTACTAGTCAATAGTTTAATTAATGACTCGGATAATGGACTGAAGAATAAGCTTATCAAATTTGCAGATGATGTCATCCTGGGCAGAGTTCCAAGCACTTTGAAGGTCAGAATTAGAATTCAAAACAACCTTGACAAATTAGAGAATTGTTCTGAAATCAACATGATGAAATTCAATAAAGATAATTCCAAAATATTACACTTACAAAGAAAAAAATAAATACACATCTACAAAATCGGGATTAATGGCTAGGCAGTAGTACTACTGAAAAGGATCTCGGGGTCATAGTGGATCACAAATTGAACATGAATCAACACGGTGAAGCCATTGTGAAAAAGACATATCATTTTGGGGTGTATGTCATATGTAAGAAATGGGAGGTAATTGTCCCACTCTGGTCAGCAGTGGGGAGGCCTAAGATGAAGCACTGCATGCAATTTTGGGTGCCACACTTTAATAGAGATGTGGACAAATTGGAGAGAGAATCCAGAGAACAGCAACATACATTTATAAAAGGTTTAGAAAACCTGACCTCTGAGGAAAGGTTTAAAAAAAAGGCATGTTCAGTCTTGAGAAAAGAAAACTAAGGAGGGACCTGATAACAGTTTTCAAATAGTTAAGAGCTCTTATAAAGAGGATAGTGATCAATTGTTCTCCATGTCCTCTGAAAGTGGGACAAGAAGTAATCAACTTAATCTGCAGCAAGGAATATTTAGGCTAGATATTAGGAAAACTTTTAACTATGTCAAGTATCAGGGGGTAGCTGTGTTAGTCTGTATCCACAAAAACAACAAGGAGTCCGGTGGCACCTAAAACACTAGCAGATGTATTTGGGCATAAGCTTTCGTGGGTAGAAAAACACTTCTTCAGATTCATGGAGTGAAAATTACAGATGCAGGCATTATATAATGACACATGAAGAGAAGAGAGTTACCTCACAAGTGGAGAACCAGTGTTGACAGGGCCAATTTGATCAGGGTGGATGTAGTCCACTCCCAATAATAGATGAGAAGGTGTCAATTCCAGGAGAGGCAAAGCTGCTTTTGTAATGAGCCAGCCACTCCCAGCCCCTATTCAAGCCCAGATTAATGGTGTTAAATTTGCAAATGAATTTTAGTTCTGCTGTTTCTCTTTGAAGTCTGTTTCTGAAGTTTTTTTGTTCAAGTATAGCTACTTTTAAATCTGTTATAGAATGTCCAGGAAGTTTGAAGTGTTCTCCTATTGGTTTTTGTATGTTACCATTCCTGATGTCCGATTTGTGTCCATTTATTCTTTTTCATAGGGACTGTCCGGTTTGACCAATGTACATGGCAGAGGGGCATTGCTGGGACATGATGGCATATATAACATTAGTAGACGTGCAGGTGAATGAACCTCTGATGGCGTGGCTGATGTGGTTGGATCCTCTGATGGTGTCGCTAGAGTAGATATGGGGACAGAGTAGGCAACAAGGTTTGCTACAGGGATTGTCTGTAAGTGAGGACTGGCCTGCCTCCCAAGGTCTGTGAGAGTGAGGGATCGTTTTTCAGGATAGGTTGTAGATCGTTGATAATGTGCTGGAGAGGTTTTAGCTGGGGGCTGTTCGTGATGGCCAGTGGTGTTCTGTTATTTTCCTTGTTGGGCCTGTCCTGTAGTAGGTGATTTCTGGGTACCCATCTAGCTCTGTCAATCTGATTCCTCACTTCCCCAGGTGGGTATTGTAGTTTTAAGAATGCTTGATAAAGATCCTGTAGGTGTTTGTCTCTGTCTCGGGGACTGGAGCAAATTCGGTTGTATCTTAGGGCTTGGCTGTAGACAATGGAGCGTGTGATGTGTCCTGGATGGAAGCTGGAGGCATGTAGGTAAGTATAGCGGTCAGTAGGTTTCCGGTATAGGGTGGTGTTTATGTGACCATCACTTATTTGCACTGTAATGTCCAGGAAGTGGATCTCTTGTGTGGACAGAGACAAACACCTACAAGATCTGGGCAGCGGGATCATTTTGGTGTTCCCAAAACAATATGTGCTTGCAGGCTCCCCAGCTTCTAGGCTGCCCAAGGAGCTGACCAACCATCCAGCTCCCCAGGTAGCCATAGGAGCTGGTCACCTTGGGATTCCATGTGCTTACCCCACGTAGCCAACCCCATGCCCATGTGAAAAGTCAGGCAGCCTGCCAGCCAATGAGCCACCATCCAGCTCCCCAAGGAGCTTGGGAGCCCACCCACTGGCCCACCAGTCAGCCTGGTGAAATGGCCAGTCAGGGAGCCATCCGCCTGCCCCTCCTGATAGACAGCCACTCCCCACTTGGGTAACTGGGCAGCCTGTCCACCCGGTGAGGTGCCTGGGGAGCCTGCAGCCCAGCAGCTTGCCTATGGATAACCAGGGGAGCCCAGAGAGTTCCAGCTTCCCACCAGGTGGGCTGCCAGGGAGCTTGAGGACTGGGCTGGCAGGAAATCAGGCTCACAGAATAACCAGCTTTCTAGTTTCTATCTGAAGTTTGGACAGCATCAACACATTCCCATGGAACATGTCATGTCAGTTCTGTCAAAACAGCATTTCCTCTCTCTTTCACGGATTCCTGCAAGAGCTTTCACTATCCTTGCAATTCCTTTCTGCAGCCCACCCAGAGCTCCTGTCAGAGCCTTTCCACCCTCTAGCAGTTTTCTCTCATTTCGTCTCCACTGAGCTTCCCTACTGACTTTATAAAGGCCAACAGGTGATGGTTGATTAGTTGCAGATGTACTGGACCTTTCCACCTATGACAATGTGCACAACCAAAACAAAACAGATTCAAGTTGAGAAAGGAGTTAGAACTAGGGTGACCAGATGTCCCAATTTTATAGGGACAGTCCCGATTTTGGGGTCTTTTGCTTATATAGGCTCCTATTACCCCTCACCCCCGTCCCGATAGAAGGTAGTGTTGAGGCAGCTCTGAGTGTATCTGGAGTCTTCAGATTTCCTTGACAGTCTGATTTCAAATTGTTTTGTTCTCACTGGTTGAGGATTTCTTTCTAACCATGGATGAACATCAGTTTGTAAAGTGCTTTAGGGCTCACTTTTATATGAAAGGTATTAAATACAATCAAATTATGTTCTAAAGAAAAGATAATTGATACAGGTTCCAGGCTTGCAATGGGACCTATTAGATGATGGGATCCAGTTTGCTTTATACGTAGTTTTAATTTTAATTAAAATGACACCACCAAATGAAAGTAAATTATTTTACTTACATTTTTCCAGAGTGCTTTGTTATTCTTTTAATCCTATTTTAATTAATATTAATAATCCTTTTCCCCAGCCACCTGTCACCTATCTTTCTAAGCCCAAAGCCTACAAGTTAATGCACTAATGAAAACTACAGACATATACTTATGAATAACTTTATGCATGTGAGAACAACTCACACATTGTTACATATATACAAAAAGGTTCGCACAGTCAGGATCTTAGACTGTAAACTCCTTGATGAATGGGGTGTGTTTGTACACCACCTATCACAGTGGGAGCTTGATTCTGACCGAGCTCTCTGAACACCACTGTAATATTTTTTTTATTACTTATTTGTAATAGTTTGCCAATGTAATTAGATACCCAGATTTACAGAAAACATGTCTAGATCTGTGGGCAAGTCTATCAAAACGTTTGCTGTGCATTTTGAAAACTTATTTTAAAAAATTGCATAAAGAAGCTACACTTCAATTCATGGAATTTATAAATACAGTTCATTCATGCAGCGTCAATAGAATAGCTATTGCTATACTCTGCCAAACTGCTCAAACATACTTTTTGTTCTGTGTTTTTCCAGTGCCTAGCACAATGGGGTCCTGCTCCATGACTGGGGCTTTTAGGAGCTATGATAATACAAATAAATACAATTAATAATAATAAATAATAGTTTGCAAAGGGTACTCAGCTACATTTTGTATGTAACCTCACCTTTCCTTCCTGGGTTACTCAGGAGCAGGCAACACTCACCAGTGTGCCCAAGCGCCTGATGTTGTAGACAATAAAGGAGATTCTGAGTATCCCAGTGGCGATGCTGGATACCTGGGAATCCTCTATCCACCCCTCTGCTATAGTTCTTTTACTAATAAGGAAATTAATCTTGGAGGTGCCTCCACCTACCTGGGTGCTGAACACATGCACTGTCATGCCTTGGGATAAACCTGAGCTAATCTATGCAATGGGTGTAACTCAAAAGTGCCAATTATAAACTCTGTACAAACAATATATTTTTAGATTAGATTAGAGTTAACACACCTTTACTTAACAATTTAGAAAAACATGATGTAAAAATTGAGATTAATTAAAATATCACAACCACTTTAAGTCAGTTGGGAGCACTTCAATACATCAATTAATAAATGCAGTCTATACTAGTAAATAAAACTTAACCAACTTACATGTATACTGCCTCTGGTTACCCCATGTTGAGTGTGCACTCCTCTGAATTTCAGAGTTCTAGACTCTTGTGTGATAGCCCTTGAAGCTAGGGACAGCACTCTGTTGGTCAAGTAAAGTAGTCCAGCCAAGGTAACAAGGGGAAGAACAATTCTAACCTGGGATCAATCCAAGCTGCATAATCCTTCTGAAGATGGGAGTTGTCATAACCAGAGGTCAGTAACCCTGGATCCAGGTTAGATAATAAGACCACTTCCCTTCTCAGATTCAAGGAAACCACTTTGTCTCTTCTCCATCCCTCTTCCCCAGAAAGCACTTTCCCAAACAAAAAATGTTGTGGTTACTCATGCTGCTTTCACTGCATGCCAGCCTCAGTAAGCTCTGGTTACAGCAACAGTCTCTGCCCTGGCTCCGATGAAGCCCAGCAATAGCCCCCTTGGATTCCTGCTTGGTTTCTCAGCAGCAGCTCCTGATAGGACAGAACCCCACAAAGCAATCTTCCGTCACCTAGGACTGGTAACACAGTCTCAGCTCGCCACAAAATGGAGCCCCCTTGCTGCCTCTGCATTCAAACCGAGGCTCCCCTCAACCCTGGAAATGGAAGTCTCTCTCTTTCACAAGGAACCATGTGAGTTCTACTCTCCAAGGCTGGACTGCAGCACTCAGGATCTTCCCAACTGGAACACCCCCAGTTAAGTCCAGAGGTCCGTCTAATCGCAGGTGGCAAAATGTAGAACACTCACAAACACCCATGAACATTAAGGATGATCTGCAAAGATGATTACCAAGTTCCAGTAACATTACCAATACATGCTACCAGTAGTCAGGCTAAGAGGCAGGCTAAAATATTATTGTTCTTCTTTCAGGTCCAGAAATATCCATCTTTACCATGACCTAAATCCAACATAATGCTCCAGCATGCACCATGCTCTGATATTGTAGCTAACACACAATAAATCTTGGAGCAGGCCTATTAGGGATCAGTTATATTGCGGATTTTGTTTATTTGTGCACTGTTTGGCTTAGCTTGGATTTGCAAGGACTCATCTTTTATACTAATATTAGTTATTTGAGGTATAAATCACTTTTCAGAAAGAATGTCCATTTTAATATGTTACATTCTGGATGCTATCTGAGTCTACTCTGTACCCCAGCAGGGATCCAAGATAGCTGTAACATCAAACATTGTGCATGTTGGGGCCTCAGTTGACTGAGTGTGGTAAGGATGTATGTGATGGGACACCAGAGAAGAAAAATAAAGTTTTTAGATAATGTGCCAAATGCTTTTCTTAGCCTATTTGGGCATTCAGCAGATATTTGTAAAATTGATAGGTGCCTTTCCAGAATGCATATGTGGAAGATTCAAATCAAGTTCAATATAAATATAAAATAAGAAAAGATCATAGGATAGTGATTGGGAAAACATTAGAAGCCAAGATTTGACTACCCTGAATCAACTGATATGTGCTTTTCCAAAACAGGCAGGAACAAAGAAAAGAAAAATCAAGACTGGATGAGGACCTGTGTAAATATTAAATGGACCATGCAGAACAAGCTTCCTGTCTACCTATAAAAAGGTTTATGACACTTTGAAACCTGGTCATGACGTACGGAACACAAACTAGGCAGATGGAATAGAAGCTAAAATCTGGATGGGAAAAGGTGCAGTTGATTTCACATGGAAAGACAGGAAAGCAAACAAGTTGATAAAAGAGCAAACCAAGGTGAAGGACATCTGGAAGATTATAACAAGACTAAAGTGACAACGGCTTGATCATATGACAACAAAGTGGGATTGAAAGTGAATTTCTCTAAGGCTGGTTTTAAAATTGTGTTCCTTTACCTCAACCCAGCTTTAAAAGAAGAATTTGGACTAGATATTCAGGTTCAGATTATTGGATTTTTGTTGTTGAAAATTAAGATTGCACAGAGCCCATAAAACTTTGCCTGTGTTATCTTTTCACCTGCTTGTGGAAAGTGGTATTGTTTTGAATTTCTGAAAGTATATTACTGGATTTTCACACCTATTTAGATGCATTAAACACTACTTAACTAAGTCAGGTGTTTTAGGAACTAGTGGTAATCCATGCTTCTTGGGCATCAAAATTGTAGTTGTGCCAGCACAAGGAAACAGAAATGTCATTTGGTTTTAACTCTTTGGCACCTGTGGTCACAGTAGGTCCAGTCACTGGCAGAAACAGAAGCAGTAGAAAAACCTGACGTTCATCATTGTATCCGTTTTTGCTTTTACTTTTTATTAAAGCTGAATTAGAAGCATTAAAACTGACCTAATAAAACATTATCAAATTTGGTCAAATAGGGTTGAGGTAAGAAATGGAAGACAGATTTATAATGGAAAGTTAAGAGAAGCTATTGACTTTCTACAGTGAGTAAGGTGAGTGTGGCTTAGTCAAAGTTAAAACATTATTAAAAAACATATTTGTGCTATGGGAGGGAGCTACAGAAATAAAAGTTGATAGGAATAACAGCCAGGCTAACTTGTGAAGAATTGGGTTCCAAAATATTAAAAGTACAAGTTAAAAGTGGCTACAGTAAAAGCCATGCTGATAATGTGGGATAGGGTTAGAGGAAAAGATAGGTCAAAGAAATTTAAAACAACCTATGTAGTCATATTTCCTGAGCCTTGCCATTCTACTCTACTCCTTCTGATGGTATCAAGTTCTGTGTTTAATAATCCTTCACAAATGCATACCCCTGTGTGATTGGGTGTCCACCCCACACAAGGCCTGAAGGGGTTAAGGCAGCTAGGTAGGCTGCACATGGAGGAGGAATCAGAGAGCAAGGAGAACTAATTAGAAATGAAGCTCAACTAGAAAGAAACAGGAGGGGTCTGTATAAATCCCAGTAGCTGAGACTAGAAGTGGCTTCAAATAGAGGCTACAGTCAGTCTCAGAGTGATAGAAGGCAAGATGGGAAGTAGCCCAGGAATATAGCAGTGAGGTTTGGGTGTGTGCAGACCTTGACTGCTTGTTGTAGGATCCCTGAGCTGAAACCCAGCATAGATGGCAGACCTGAGTTCCCCTAACAGCCACTGGGGAAGTGGCACTGTTAAGGAGCAGTGAAAGGGAAGACTTCCTGGAACAGTGGGTCCCAAGAGACTTAGACACCCATCCTGGAGGGGGGAAACTACAATGACCTGGCTAGAGGGCCAAGCCACAAAGCAAGAGCCAATGAGTCCTGAGATAATGAGACTGAGAGAGAGGGAGACAGAGTGCAACTGCAGGAAGGGGCATCAGACTGACAGAACTAATCCCCAGACATAGCCAGAAGGAGGAATTCCAGTGGTGAGTAGACCACCCCATGAAACCCTGTCACTGCACCCCAAAGGGCTAGACTGAACCAGTACGCTCAGTCCAGAATAAAAAATGGAGTGAAAGCTTCCCCTGCCAAGCAGTCTTTTCCTATTTCCCCTTGCTGCCAGTGGGAAGTAAATTAAATCTGCCCCTGCCATTACCAGTAGCTGATTACTAACCCCCAATATGGTGGCTCAACTGTAGTGGGTGATGTGTTGAAGGAGCAGAGCTAAGACTCCACCCAGTCCCCACTCTGCTATATCTACTCTCCATCCACCTAGATATGCAGGCCCTGATCTCCCCACCATGCCTACAAGAGAGATGAAAGGGGCCACTGAGGGCTGGCCCACATTCTAGCTCAGCTGAGGAAAATTTTTCAGCTTTTGATCTTTAGATTAAATTTTTCTTAGAAAATTCCAATTTTGACAAAAATCTGTCACATTCTGGGGTGCATTCCAGACCAGTGAGGGGTTGTGTAACCACCTGCCCTGCAAACTTGGGTGCCTCACAGAGCTTTGCTGTTGTAGCTCCGAACCTAGGCCCCTCAGAAATAGCCAAATAGCATGTTGGTCCTACCCTGAGTGTCTGTGTATAGCTACCGCCCTAGTCCAGCAACTCTGACACCAGCAGTCTGTCAGCAACACTCCAGTCACATTCTGGCTTCCACCAGCCTTGGTTACTACCCGCACCCCAACACACTCCCAGTCCCTAATTTTCCCCAAAATGTGTGTTCTGCTTTGTCCTGCGTCTCCTGGACAGTTCAAATATTATAAGGGATCAATATCCAACAGCCTGCTGCTTTAAACAGCTTTACCAAACAGCTCAGTTTAAACACAAAAAGATTTTTTTTATTAAAAAAATAAAACAAGTTTATTTACCTACAAAGAGAGAGGTTTTAAGTGAGCATGAGTATAAGCTATTAAAGTCAGAAATGGTTACAAGAGAAATAAAGATAAAATGCTTTCTAGTAGCTAATCATAACAAACTAGACTTAGTTCAAGGTAAAATCTCTACCAAGGGTTCCCAGCAACATAGCTGACCAAATTCTCAAGTCAGGTTTCCACCTTCCACCCCAAATTCAAAGGGCTGGTTCCTTTGTTGTCCCTAGTGAAAGAGAGTGATAGAGATCCTTGGGTGTTTTTTGCCCCGAGCTTTTACAGTCCGGTCACCCTTTGAAGTGGATTCTTCTGAGGATTACCCCTCAAAGCAAAGTTTATTCAAACTGTAAAGAAGGCAACTTGGAGTCTGGTGGTGAAGATGTCCCCTCTTCTCCTCTGTATATGCTGAAATGCAGATTTGTCTTGTCTCCTTCTTGCTGTCTCAAGGACCCTGTTTACTTGAGGTAAACAGATCTTCCTTTGTTGAAGATAGACATGTCTAACCAATGTCAGGGCTGCGTGGGTTTGAACATATGCTGCCAACATCGTATGGAGGAATTCATAACTTTACATATAAAGTTGCTTCATACATTTCACCTTGGTATTATTGAGTTATTAGTTTTCAAATATCTCACAAAGCATATTTTGTACAAAGCTTATTACACAGCCTGTAGGGTGTGAATACAGGGATGCATTCAGTCACAACCTTCAAAAAGTATTAGTGAATATTTTCATCAGTTTTGTTTTGTTTTTTGACCAGCTGGTTCAAATGTTTTGTTTTACGGGGAAAAAATAGAAAATTAAAAAAAAATTAAAAATCACAAATCTTTTGTGACCTTTCTTCCTGGTGTTTTGACCAAATGTACTGTTCTGTGATTGCCCCCAGAGACTCCTCTCACATACTTTGAGGAGGAAGAGTGACAGAATGGAATCCCGTGGGACTCCTAACTCTACACTCTACAAGAGGAAAGAGCAGAACTATTGAGGATAGGTTAATTTCATTTGTACTTACATTATGATGGGAGGAAGGAATTATGGGCCTGATTCAGCAAAACACTTAAAAGTGCGTGCTTAACTTTAAGCGTGAGCATCAGACTAACACACACGCTTAAAGTTAAGCACACACTTAAATGCTTTGCCGATGCAGGGCTTATGTTTTTATTTCTACAAATTAAAGCATTGTAGAGAGAGAGAATTTTATGTATGGGACAATAGCTGCTGCTAGGCATCACAAAACAACAAAGAGTACTGTTAATAAAGATCAATAATGATGAGCAAAGCAACGTTCTAGAAATGCTTTTGGAAACAAAAAACAATTAAATTTCCCTTTTTCAACGCAAAGAAGACAAAGCTGTATCTACAAAGATAAAAACCTATGTTTACTGACCCTTATTAGTTTTCTCCAGTCACCTGAAGCATACAAAGTTTAATGGCCTCTGAAACATTATCAGGAAGTAAGGAAAATTAAAAGAAGAAATCCATTTTGCTCCCTATTTTTCCCCATTCCCTTCAAGATAGCGTACACATTTCATTTTAATATAATAGATAATGACTTCTATCTCCAAGGGTCCAAATGACAGAAAGAGAAAAGGCTTGCCATTGTCAGGTTTTATGCTGCTATAAGTAACTGTTCAATTAATAAGCAACTCCAAAAGTGGCCTGCTTCAAGAAACTGCTCCTAGCAGTTAGGTATACGTATTATGTATAACTCCTGCCTCAGCTTGGAATTCTATGAATCAGATATGAGGCTACGGGATGCTTTTTCTAAATTGAAAGCATGTAACAACCAAAGTCACTGGAGGCAATCTATAATGTCTTAGTCCTATCACAGAGAGTACTTTCAAAATGATCTATTCAGAAAGCTAATGTTCCCTATAGTACAGGAAACAAAATATAATGAACCGTTACCTTCATAAAACATTGTGATAAATACCTAGTTTAATAGGCCACTTCACCAGGATTAATCTTATCAGAAACCAGTCCGTTTTCAAATTGGCTGGTACTATCACTAAGTGGTCTCCAAACGGTGAGAAATAGTCTACATTTTGTTAAGCATGAAAAATGTCTATCAACTTCTCTGTATTCACTATAAAGAGGAACCCAGCTTTCCACAGATGGCAGGGCTTGAGCCATTGTTTTACTGAAAGAATGGCACAGAGAAGATGTCTCATATGACTGATTACTGAAGTAATTGTGACTTTGCTTATGGCTTGATCTCTCACACATGACAGGAAGCTCTTTATTATAGTGGCAATACCTCGAAACTATGTTTTAAGGTTGATTTTTCTGCCTGAAAGTAACATCAAAAGAAAGTTAATGGATAGGATTTGTAAACACTGGGCATAGGCACACCATCTAGCATGCCTGTATCTACAGCTTTCTTATAATAGTGATGGATTTATTCATGTCATTGTAGACAACCACAGCTGCCAACACAGAGGGTATGTCTATGTCTACACAGAAGCTGGGAGATGTGATTCCCAGCTCAGGCAAACATACACCCACACTTGCTCTGCTCGAACTAGCATGCTAAAAATAGCAGCATGGCCATGGGCTAGCCATCCCAAGTCTGTATCTCATGGGTCCTGGAACAATTTGTATAGTAGGGGTGCAGAGAGCCATTGAACCAAACTGTAAACCCGGTATAAGATAGAGACCACTTCAAGCCAGGGGATGCAGCAGCACCCCCAGCACCCCTAGTTCCAGCACCTATGATGTACTTAGTATCTCAGACAGAGTTGTACTTGAGCACCTAGCCCAAGCTACCACCCATGCTGCCATGGTCACACTGCTATTTTTAGCACCCTAGCCTGAGCAGAGCTAATGCATGCACATCTACCAGAGCTGGTAATCATGCCTTCCAGCTGTGTAGACATACTCAGAGACTCGGTGTTGGTTTCCTTATTTTCTAGATTTAATGCATCATGAAAAATGCAGAATCAGCCTTTCAATGAATAAACCCTTTATTTGCAGGGCAAAAATGACACAATCAAGGAAATAATTGAATATAGATAATAAAACCTCTCTCTCTGTGTGTGTGTGTATATATAATTCTTTATGCTTTAAATTGCACAGCAACTATCACTAATATTAACAGAAGTCACACAATAATATTTCTACACCTGACTTTGAAAGTGTATATTTGCATAGGAATGATAATGTAATTCTCTCTTGAAGACTTTTTTTATTCACTAAAATGATTTCCATGACTATTATTTAATGCAATGCACTGTAATGATCTTTGAGGGAACAAATACGTAAAAAGTAAAATCAAAGCAAGGAATGTTATATAAACGTAATAGTACTGTATTCTGACTCTCAAATGCGATGTTTGACCACAGTTTAAAAAAAAACCTACATTCTTTGAGTGAAGCATAAAATAAGTTGTCTGTCAAGAACAAATTTATGAAGGAGTTCTATATTTTTTTCATACTTCTGAATTAAGGCAGCGGTATGGACTGTTATTTCAACAGCATTGTAAAAAGCCACAGTCATTTTAAACTCTGATTTCTAAGAACCCGAATCCTAATCTTTGTGGCATGCTGAGACTTTAGTTACCAAAAAAAAAGTAGAACATAGCAAATTAACCAAAACCAAAATGCTTAGGACCAAAAAGCAGTTAAGATTGCTAATTCTGCATAACTACTGTCTGCTTACCTATCATTTTCAAAACCCAAGTACTTAAAAACAAGGAAATTAATAGTTAAGAATGTCATAAATTGTACACTGCCCACATAATAAAGAAATCAAGTATACAAAATGCATATATTCTCACTGATTTTTTTCTACATTGGATTATTCAGCAAAGAATCATTCATAGTTTTTAAATAAGGACAATCTCTTACTGCTCTAAAGTTCCATATTTCATGCCCACACACAAAAGACCAAATTAGCTCTTGCACCAGCCTGAACTTAACAGCTGCATTCAGCTTCTTTTACATATTCTTGGTTGACAAGAATTTGTAACAATGTGCTCATCTTTATTAGATATTCATAGTCAGGAGCATTCTTTACATCTCTTGGAACCAATACTGAACTCTGTCAACAGCTTGGCTTCAGCTGTTGTTTCGCTAGCATCATCATCCATTTTGTCTTGTGTAAACATCTAGTGTGTGCAGCCCAAAAACAATGGCAGTTTCATCTCGTGAACTGGTTTTCAAAAAGGTCTTGAGTTGATTCTTCAGACTCCATAATAAAGACATCATCAAGAGAACATCTCTTTCCTCTTGTCCAAATTCCTCTCTTGTAGCTATGAAGAGCAATGTGCATTACCATTTCAACCAACATGACTGCCAACCATACACAAGACAGCTCAGCAGATTTGCTGACTGAAGAGATTGTAATAGCATAGCTGTATTCACGAAAACTGCTGTATTCACGAAAACTGCTGTATTCATGAAAACTGCCATTTTACCATAAAATGATATGAGAATATCTGCCTGTACTTTTAAATGAACAGCAGCAAAGTTACTCCCAAAATATTCCTGATTATTCTGGCTTTGTTTATAAATACTAAAATCATTCCTATGTAACAGAAATCAATCTCAGATTTTACAGTAAGATTTCTAATATTGTATTGCCTGAAAGTTGAATTGATTTGTACTCTTTGATCATAGTTCCCTTAGTATAGGGTGACCAGATATCCTGATTTTATAGGGACAGTCCCAATTTTTGGGTCTTTTTCTTATATAGGCTCCTATTACTCCCACCCCCGTCCCGATTTTTCACATTTGCTGTCTGGTCACCCTACCTTAGTACTATATAAACCTTGAAGCACATATAAATGCTCGTTCTGGTACTCTGGTCCTTTTGGGAAATAAACCAGCTGAAACTATTCACTGCCACAAGAAACAGTAAAGAAGAGGGGGGAATTTAGTCACATACATTCAGTAAAATTTCAAAACTGATACAATACATGAGTATTAAAAATCCATAGACATGAGGAAAAACAGTTAACTTTTTGACATATTTTAAAAATACTGTGGATATTTTATTAAAAGCCTGGTATAATATAAAGTCTTCATTTAATCATGGCAATAATTAAATTATCTTTGGTAACCAATTAATTAAATTAATTTTCACATAGCTGATATAAAATCATTAATATGTTTTGGCACTCCTATGCATCAGCAACTAATTAGTTTTATTATAACAGGAGAGTCAATAATTTCATTGCTATAACTAACAGATGATGATATCACTCCTCTGCTGTTGATTTTGGATCCTGTCCTCCAATGAACTGAGTGCCCCCTGCAAGTGATGAATGCCCTGAACTCCCACTGAGGTTAATTAGGAGTTCAGGGTGTTCAGCACTAGAGATGGGGAAATAGTGAGAAAACTTAGTCACACACATATCAATGACTTCTAAATAGAATTTTGCTTCAAATGTGTTCACACTGCTTTTTTGTGAATATTTGAGTAAGGAAAAATTGTACAAGTATCCATGGAAAGCAAATGTTGTGACCACAGCATTTATTTATTTTATTTTGTGATAAAACAAAAAGAATTTTAGTGGAAGCAGAAGTACTGTATAAAGTTAGGACAATCAGCAATCAGAAACACCAGCATGGGTTTTACGTGACCAATCATTAAGTCCAAATACCAGATTGTGACTACTGAATCCTTGAAGGAATGCTAGCAGTGAACAGCTTACAAGTGACACACGAGCTGAAATTTGTTCACACAAAATGTTCTTTGAACATTTTAAATAGTGAACAAATCTGTAAATATCACAGTCAGTCACAACAGATAATTCACTCAGAGTTAAAAACAAAACTACCCTGCCAGTAAATTTAATAAATACATTGTTAATCCATTTCTGCTCCATAGGACCAGGACTAGTTGGTACAATACAACACAACTATTTTTAGTATAATGACTTTGGGCTAGTTCTCTCCCCTAATCAACTTCCAGGTGTTTGAAACTGCTACTAGTATAGGACAGAATCCAGACATTCTTCGTATACGCACTTACAGAATACTGCACATGAATCCCCCATGCCCACTCCACACACCCATTCATTTTCCACCTACCCATTTTGCACACATATTCCCACTCATTCCTCACACACATCACCTCCATATGCTCTACACCCATTCATTCCTTGCACACATCCGATCACCTCAAAGGGCAATTCATCAGTTCTCTCTAGTGGGCCAAATCCCAAGCTACATTAGGGAAGGGAAAGCACAGCCATAGGGCTTACCATTTATAGCTAGGCTTGACAGAATTCAATATATAGTCAAAGCTGTATTATCCAGCACTTTAACAACTGGAAAGCTCAACAAAAACTGGCATTTCTGATCTTCATGGAAAGTCCGGTTTATAGACTGGTTGGCACGGGGCCAACAGACTCCCTACCTGGCTCCACGTGGCTCCACGGAATGGCGCCATGTCCCTGCTGCTCCTAGGCGGAGGAATGCCCATGAGGGGGTTCGGAGTGCGGGAGGGGGTGCGGGCTCTGAGAGGGAGTTTGGGTGTGGGAGAGGGGTCAGGGAGGGGGTTGGTGCGCGGTACCGGATCCAGGCAGCGCACACCTTTTATATATATATATATAAATAATTAAATAATTATTGTTTTTGACAATTTAAATTTATAGACAGGCAAAGTGAGAAAAATGCTACTTGAGACTTTATTAGAGTTCGATTTAAGGATATTTACTTTATATATTTTGCATGTGATGTAGACATTTTGTGGTTTAACCATTATAAAGCTTTAACTTTTTGAATCTCAACATCTACTGTTATTAAATAACTATTGTTTGACACCCCCCGCATAATTTCCCACAAGTATGAAAATTTAAATAGATAAAAACTGAAAAAAACGTTTAAAATAAATATTGATATTATCCATCCAAATTATATATATCTATATATTATATAGGCTTGGCAGAATGCCAAGATATATATAATTTGGATGGATAATATCAATATATATGTTAAACATTTTTTTCAGTTTTTATCTATTTAAATTTTCATACTTGTGGGAAATTATGCGGGGGGTGTCAAACAATAATTATTTAATAACAGTAGATGTTGAGATTCAAAAAGTTAAAGCTTTATAATGGTTAAACCACAAAATGTCTACATCACATGCAAAATATATAAAGTAAATATCCTTAAATCGAACTCTAATAAAGTCTCAAGTAGCATTTTTCTCACTTTGCCTGTCTATAAATTTAAATTGTTATCGATGGAAATATTTTTCATTGGCTTGTTTGTGTATGGTGAAATTGACATTTACTGACATTTATCAATAATACAATCCTTCCAAACCTATTCATAGTCCCAAGGAAGGATACAGCTTCCATCTATTCAGGGGAAGTCCCATCCCTTCTAGTAAATATCCAGGTCCATGATGCCCCACTCCTAGCTCTCTCTCTCTCTCTCCTTCTCTCCTTTCCCTGGGCAAGAAACTGCCACAAACCTAATCCGAATGCCACTGGCTCTCCCTAATACCTGGTCTCCCAATTCTAATGCCTGAATCTCCTTTCTGCAGCCATAAAATAAGCCCCACAAACCTTCAGCTCTTCCCTATCCCCCAACCAACAGGTAAGCTCAGCTTGGTTCATTCCAAATCTGCAACATCTATACCCTTGCCCATCTCTAGTCAACTTAAGCTTTAATTCCTGGAGACTCCAGGACAATCCTGGAGGATTGGCAACCCTACTGCTGCCAGGAGCCTCCCTCTCCCTCCCTGCCCCCAATTCTCATGTGCCTATGACCGCCTGACCCTTAGGTTCTGGCTTCCCCCCCGCCTTACCTTATGAGTCCTCTGTAAGAAACCTGAATGGCCTCCCATCCTTTCTTCAAGGTTTGGCTAGTAGCACTCCTCATCTCCAGACTTAGGAGCCACTACCCCCCATCATGGAGCATCAGGATCTAAAGGGAAAGGGACACAAGATGCGGCAGGGCAGGACCTGCAGCAGGCTGAGCTCTGCCCCATCCTTTTGTCACAGGCTCTCCCCATGAAATAGGCTACCCATGCAGGCAGCTATCAGTCTGCCTTCCCATAAGGCTGTGCTTAGCTAGGTACAAGGAGCCTGGGTCCCTTCCCCTGAAGATCCCAGTGTTCTTTGTCATTGGCGGGGGCAATGCTTTTGCCCTTGGTTTTCTTCCAAGACTGCACATGAGGGGATACAACCAGCAAATGCTTAAAGATAGGTTGGGAGAGAGACGGGGAGGGCCTGCCCCGCCCCCAGAAGATACCTAAGGTCAGAGGGGGAGGCAAGGCCTGGGAGATGGAATCAGGGAATTGGTGGGGGCAGAGGCACATAGGGGAGTCAGGGAAGGAGGGAAATGGGGGGTAGAAGAGGAACACGAAGGATCAGATATATGGAGAATATGGGTTGACTCTCTCTCAATCTCTTTTGTTGCAGGTGTTCCATATGGAATGAAATACATAAATAGTCATTGGGGGCAGTGACTCTCCCAGGAGAGTGCACTAACCATTAGGCTACAGAGTCTCTCTCTCTCTCGCTCTCTCTGAGGCCCAATGACTATTTAAGCATTTTCTAAAAAGTGGAACAGCTTCAACAGGAGAGATTGAGTGAAACCCATCCCAGACTACCCTACAGTAGCCCAGTAGATAGGGCACTCACCTAGGAGGTGGAAGACCTGTGTTCAAGTCTCTAGTCCAATTCAGACAGACTGGTAGTGCTCAGAGTGGTATAGCATATAAGGGTATTACCATCATCTCCTCCTCTTCCTTGGCTGTGCTTTAGGAAGGGCCTGATCCATTATGTGTGCTCTTAGGCAGCCTCTGAGCAGACCTACTAGATCAAGCTCCACAGGCAAGATAGGATTCTTAAACTAGGCATTACCCTACCTGTCAGGTCTTGGGCCTGAGCTAGTCATTGAGACTTAGGTGATTGTGTACAGAAATGTAGGTGCCATGGGGACTTTACCAGTGGAAACTTAGGTGCCAGGGGAAGTTAGGCACTGCCAGGATTAGGCAGCTGAGCAGGGGTTTTGAGAATCTACATTTTGGATTTAGGCATTTAAAGTGGCAATTAGGTTGCTAAATCCCTTTGTGGCTCTAGCCTAATGTGATTTTGTTGTTGAATAGATAAACTTTCATAAACATCCTAGACAATCATCAGTTCCTTGATGAGTAAATGTTTCTAATGGGCCATTATTTAAATTCTAAGCCCTTCATAGCAGGGACCATGCCTGTTTTCCTGTCTGTAAAGCACGTGGAAAACTAATATATATATTGACACAATAGTCCTTAATGGATCTCTGGGAATTATGATATCTAGTCTCATTGGCCCAGGTAGTAACCTTTATAGATTCATTGAAGAATCACCTACAATTGTAGCTGTAGGACAAAATCCTGACTTGTTTTATATGAGTATGCTGAGGTGGTAAGGGAGAAAGTGCAAGGAACAGAATAAAGATTTAGTTCACTTGAGCACTTGGAAGGGAGATAATGTTCCTCACAGCACTCCACAGCCCCTAAAACTTGAGAGTAGTCAGACCCATGGCCCCATATGCTGGGGATACACATTGCTCTTTTTTGAGCCAGCATTAAGAAGAACATCAGGTGGCTAACAGGATGGCTAACACCTGCCCTGTTAGCCATCCTCTCCTGTGCAAGCAGGATGGCCCAGGATAGAAACACTTTGCTTGGCTGCTTCCCTTTACAGCATTTTGCACTATTCAGTGGCAGAACGTGTTCCATTTCTATTTATAATGGCACTGTTACAGGTAGAGTGGCAGTGAAATATTTTTTTTCTTCATAAAATAATTCTGTCAGTGGAAGAGCCAGTGATTTACTGCTATAGTAGCCAATTCTGTGACTGCTTCTCAGCTCCATTTGAGGAAAATTAAATCCGTGTTTTATCTCCATTTTTAGGCTTACTATAATGGCAGTTATATCAAAAAATGATTATAGCTGGGCCTTAGGGCTTTCACTTTATACTCTAGATAACTGAATCAAATCCCATAGAAATGTTTTCAAATAAATATAAATATTTATTTTTAAGTGCTCATCCCAGGGACCCTACCTACATGGATTAGTTTTGCCATCTTAGGTACTAGAATTTGTTTTCAAAAAAGTTTGAACAACTCCCATGTTTTAGTAATTCCCTCAATTTCTGGAGCTCTGTTGTAACAAATGCACATTACGATGGATCTCAAGATCCACATATAAGTTCCAATACAGCAAAGCACTTGATCACATACTTAACTTTAAGCACATGAGTACTCTTATTGTTTTATTCACATTATAACAGGGACTACTCACATGTTTAAAGTAAAACATGTTTTTAAGTGTTTTCCTGAACTAGGGTCATAGTTTGGCATATAGAAGAATCTGAACAGGCTAGGAGATGAAAATGCCAGTGATCCTGCACATGTATATAAACCTTTGCTACAGATGGTTGCCAGACCAGACCAGTTACAAACTGATTTACAAATACAGTTTGACTGCAGAAAAGAAAACTACTTCTGAGGTGCAACACTGCAAATACTAAACAAGGTAGCAACTTCATACACATACTTAGTTCAAAAGTGAAAAACAATGAATCCAGCTGAAATTACAGGGCAAATTTATAGTAAGCAGGCAAAATGTAATACCCAAATTGGAATTTGTCCAGGAAACCAGGGTACTACAGTTTGTGTTACAAAAAGGGCCAAATGGTCAGAGCCTCAATTTTATATCTCATCAAAAAGACAGGCCCCTTCAGAAGCACAGTGTCCTATCATCCCACATTGGGGAACCAGTTCAGTATTGATTTAGAAGGAACAGTGCCATCTACTAAACTATTAACACTACTGAATCATCAACATCACCAAGTCTCCTTTCCATGTAATTATCTGATCCAACTGTGGTTAACATATGAAATCTGAGAAACCCAGAACTCAAGGTAGTAGGTTGCAAGAAAAAAGTAAGGAGGTTACTTTTAAGTTTCCTTTGTTAAGGGACATGAAAATTCAGAGATATGCCATATGGTTTTGAATTATGCCAGAGTCATCATTAATTAATTCATATAGAATGCCTTGGAACAAGAAGAGCTTGCTTAATGCAGACCTCTTTCCTGTCCACAGTGTGAAAATTTTTTGGAATGAGATGGCAAAAATCCAATGGCTCAGTTTCTTGCTAAATATTCTTCTCTAAAAACACTATCCCACACCTGTAGATGTGAAAGTAATACATATGATGGGAAAAAATAACTGAGCACAAATTTACATCATGATATATAGAATAATGGCTAAACATTAATTATATGTCTAAAGCTGAATGCAAGGAAATTTTGCAATTAAATAGCTGCATGGTATTTTTAAAGTAATAAATTAGGTAGTCAATTTAAAACAGTGGCGTACAACATCTGGAGCAGCAAGGTCCAATTGTCTATTTCCCATGAGCCCTAATTTGCATATATATTTACACAGATTTTTAATCAGGAATAATTTTATATATTTATTATTTTTATGAATGGAGCACTGTAAATGTAAACAATGTTTATAAAAAGACAACATAATTTTTGAGGGCTGCAATAGAACAAAGTATCAATGTGAAGAATTTATTAATATTATTTATCACACGTATTGCGGTAGCACCTAGAGTCCCTGTAATAGACCAGGATCCCATTGGCCGGGAATGGCGAACTGTGGCCACTGGGAGCTGAGGATGGCCGTGCCTGAGGACGGTTGAGGTAAACAAACTGTCTCCCGGCCCACCAGCAGATTACCCTGACGGGCCACAGGTTGGCCACCACTGTGCTAGGGGCTTTGCAAATACAGAACAAAAAATTAAAAATAATAATAATAATAATAATAATGCTTCTCTACCACCATATTTTTCATGATTGATTTTATTTTTGAGGTGTCAATGTGCATTATAGAATGGAAGGCTGAGACTGTTAGTCAGCTGCAGTGTTTTGCTTTATTCAGGCTATAATAGGAAAGGTCTATATTTACAAATATAAATAGTTCCAAAGAGGCTTACACAAATAGCATATCTCTTATGTTACTCACAGTACCTTTCACCCAGCAAGATGGAAATTTAGTAAGTTTCCTTCCTAAAACTGGAGAAGCACACCATCCTAAAGCAATCCAGTAGATTTGGTCTGCAAACAACCTGTACAATTTTTGTCTCTTTTGAAATCTCTGAAATGCTCAAGTAAATCTTGAAACTTCATGATCTGTTCAACACAGGAACAACTTATTCTTTTTTATATAATCCAGGGGGAGTATGTAACCCATACTAACTCAGTGAAAAGGGTGATGTATAGCATCCACCCATGTGCATTGGTGATTAAAGTTAGTGACGACACTAATACTTGTGATCAAAACTGTGTTCTGTGAGATAGCAAGACAATTCAAAGTAAATTAGAAGAGGTATATAAACCCTGGAGACAGGTTAATCATTATGTCAAGCTGAGAAAAATCCTTATGAAGCTGCACCAGAAATACTATTTGCTAAAACATCTGCTGAAGTGAGATGTTCCAGCTCACTGGAACTTCACTTACTCTATGCTTGAATGCCCCCCAGAAAAACAAATATCTGTGCATCACTAGCTATGAAAGTGGAAAATATGTAAGGCAGTTGTATTGACTTCCACTCACTAAAATTTAATAGCCAATTTAGTTGGCCTTCTTCACATGCTGATGACATGTTTATTGTAAGTTCCCCCCTATTTTGTATATCAATGAAGGGGAACTGTTACTATAACTCCAGCATACAACTTACCACCAATAAGATGTGACTCAACATTTTAGCACAATACAATATTGTGACCATACATGTGGTTCCATCACCTAAACTAACCTGAATCAAACAAATTGCAATGTAAGCATTAAAAGTGCAATGCCAACTTTATGGCATGTTTATTTTATAAAAAGTAGAATCACGCTGTCAGAAATATCAAAATATATATAACAGTAAGTTTCCCTGTTGTTTGTGACCATGAAAAATTATACACTTGAAGTTTGTCATCTGTAAAATTTTGTGCAAGGTAAGAGAGCTAATAGAAAAACATGTATTTAAAATAATCTCACAAATATCTGTGATTATACAACTCATCTTTCAATAATAATGGTAATGATGATTATAAATAAAGTAGCATGAAAGATTATATATATATTATAAAGATTATATATATATATATATATATATATATATATATATAAAGTGTAGGAGATACAATACCCAGACTTTACTACTTCTGAGGTACCCTATTCCATAAGTAGTATTTTTTATGCATGACACTTCAGTAACATCTCCTTAAGGGTTAGAAGAACTGTAATTATTTCTCAGTCAAATCAACCAGTCAAGTCTGCAAACAGAAAATCTTTCTTCCTTTCTGCCGGTCTCCCTTGTCACCTTATCTTGGCACATTTCCCTTTTCTTTCCCAGCAGCTATTTGAATAGCATGCCAAATGTCAGTGACTGTTGTTTTAAACTTTTGCTAAGAAGTTTCTAATTTTTCTTCTACTGGTTAAGTACATTAATTTGTGAAATTGTAGTACAGATTTCCTAGGCTGGTTTTCATAATTATCAGGAGACGCAAAGCTTCCACAGTTAAACCTCAGGCAAAAGCCTATCTCAGACATATATGTGTTTAACTTTACACACTTTAAATAGTATTATTGATTTCAAGCATGGGGGCAAACAACTTACTTAGTTTTAAGAGAGAGAGGATCAAATTTAGGAGTGGGATAGTATGATGGGGTTCCTTATGATAGGGCAGGGCTTGAGAGCCCTGAGGGCATAGGTGCTGACTCTATGGGTGCTCTGAGTCTCAAGCACCCATGCTAAAAAATTAGTAGGTGCTCAGCACACACCAACCACAGTGGTTCTGGCCCCGGACTGGTGACCGACCAGCTGTTTGGCTGGTGGGAGGTGCTTGGGGGAGGCAGAGAGGAGCAAGCAGCAGACATGTGGGGGTCAGAGCAGGGCAAGGAGAGATGGAGCAAGGGCTGGATCTGGGGACATGATGGAGTCTAAGGGAAGGGTCAGAGTGGGAGTGGGGCCTCAGGGCGGAGGAGGGGTGGAGCACTCACCGGGGAAAAAAAAGTCAGCACCTGTACCTGAGGATCTGTTACCCTAAATTTTAGATGCCAATTAAATTAGCCTAAAATAGCGCTTCTAATTTAACAAAGGGGTAACAAGCTTGTGGCCTGCCCTAAAGGAATTGCCAGGGGGCTCTCCAGAGCAAGCTAGTCTTGCTAACCCCTGAAAGGACACGGATACAGCCTTCCGCTCAATGATTGACACACGCAAGCAGAAATTCTTCAAAAACAAAAGAATTATTCATTTAACAGAAATAAAAATTACAGTGAGTTTAATAAAGCAAGAAAAATTGCATAGGATTTAATAGAATTACATTGAAGAACTATACAATAAAGCAGCACAGCAAAATAAAAGACAGACGGCATAAAATATTTAACACACACAAAGAATACAGTAGTTTCAATGTAACATGCATATAAAGATCCCACATACACAAAGGCTTTTTAGTCTTAGTGTTGTTACAATCTAACCCCGTACTTAGTGCAATGTAGTATATGCGGCCTCTATATACACATATGAGAAACCACCATCATATTCACAGATTAAAAAGAAAGCATTTTACTTAACATTTAACACTTAACATTTAATATCCTGTGAGTGGTGATCAGCCAGTCGCAGGATGGGAAGGGGAGATCTCATTCAGAAGCAGGCATCCAACTTTATTAACAGATACACCTAGGCACTGTTAAATAATAGGTAGAAAGAAGATCAGACTTACACTTGTACCAGAATCCCTCTGAGTCGTCTAAAGATCCTGATGCTCTGTTTGACGGATAGGCTGACACCAGAGATGGTGGTTGGTGTCGTCTTCTTGGAGCTGAGGTGGCCGCTCAATCCCGGGGAAACTGCTGCAGTGGCAGTTATTTACCTCAGGCTGTCTGCCTTGGAGGTTTAGAATGCAGAGGCTTCTAGAAACTTCTAGCTGTTTCTTCAGGTAGTTGCTGTTGGCTGTTACTGCAGACAGGTAGCTGTTCTGAAGGCCGTTGTCAAGGCAACCTCAGAGTTCTGCTGCTGTTTTTCTGGAATCTTCTTAGGATGCTGCTTCTTGAGGCTTCTGATCCACACACACACCACTCAGCCTGCTAGCTGTCGGCCTTATATAGTTGTTGCTCTCTCAAGGTCGGCTCCTCGTAGCCAATCAGCTTCCAGTTTTCTAGCTCCTCCCTGACGTCATCTCTATTTTTAGATAGGAAAGTTCCTCCCCTGACTCCATCTTGGATTCTAGACCTTTCTAATCGCCTCCCCCTGATGCCATCTTGTTTGCTAGAACTTTCCACTACCTATCACTACCTTCCCACTATCATCCCTGTCTCTGCCATTTTAATCCACCATATTGGATTTTCTAAATTTAAACTATCATTAATCTCTACTCATTCAAAGCCTTACTCTTAAACTACTTGCTGTTTTATGCAAGTCAAAGTGTCCTGATATTGTTACCACCCTTGTTATGTTAATTGGGAAAGGTAAAATTTGTATGATATATAAACCCCTTCCGAGGTTTTTCTGCAAGCCTCTATTAAGGTGCTGCAAGGCATCTCAAAATATTCAAAGCAAAGCCTCTCATTACAGGTCCTTCTGGTTTATGCCTGATGTTCCTAAAATCTCATGCCAATCCACTTTCAGGGGTCAGAAAAGGGTTTCCCCCAGCCCATATAATCTGGTGTGATTTTTTTCCCTTCCTCTGCAGCTTCAGCAGTAGTTTAAGGCCATCTGTAAGAGACCCTCTGCCTCCACATTGGCTCTGTGTCTCTGACAAATGGAAGCTACACACACCCACACGCTTACCTAGTAGGCAATTCTTTTGGAGCTGTGCCACCACAGCTTTCCAGGGAGGGCTAGCTCAGTGGTTTGAGCATTGACCTGCTAAACTGAGAGTTGTGAGTTCAATCCTTGAGGGGGCCATTTAGGGATCTAGGGCAAAAATCTGACTGGGGATTAGCCCTGCTTTGAGCAGCAGGTTAGATTAGGTGAGGTCCCTTCCAACCCTGATATTCTATGATACTGCCTGTATCTGGGACCTTTTCTAAGGGTGATCCCTATATTAGAAATGTGTTAAAGTATATTTCCACCCTGGGTTCTGCATAGCCATTTGGGGATGATGCGCTCCCTCTCCAGCCCCAACATGCACCAAGGATCCAGTTGAAGAGGAGGGATGCTAGCATAGCGACAGCTTAAATCCTTTTCCACCAGAGCTCTGCATGTGGGGTATCCTCTCTGCATATGGATTTCAGGGGCATCACTGGATCTGGCCTTACTTGCAGCAACATATTTGGGCCAAATTAATTAATAATACTGAAGTCCACTCTTTTAGGATTTGCAATAGGAGATGATTTAGCCTCATAGAAAAATCAAAGGCATGTTTTCCCAATGACTAGGTTGCTCAGTGAAGACATGTTCTACTAAATGATATTTCAGTTTAAAGGAACACTATCTTCTTGAATGTATGTTCCTTAATTGAGCTTTCAAGATCAAAGAATTGGTGTTTAAAAATTGTAAAAATATTACTTCCATGTTTGTGGAAGCATTGATTTACACATATTGTAGATGTAAACAAAAGAATTCTGGATAGATTTTAATATTTCAAAGACATTTTTAATTCATAGCTATGGAATCACAGCTTTTCCTAGTACCGTTTGCTCTAAGACACTAATGGTATCATGTATCAAAAATCTACTCTGATAGCATACATAAAAACTGCATTAATTATCACTCTCACATTCCGTCATTTCCCCGTACTTTATGGATTTAAAAAGAAAGATGCGTTATTGAGCAGAGAGGCATACATGTTTCTCTCTGGCTCATGTCAGGAGGGGAGAGCCAGGCATTCAGTGATAAGCATTAGAGAGACTTTGGCTGAAAACAATATTTTTGAAGATAGGAAATTAAAAATCTGCTATTGAAGATATGAAGCCTTTGAGTGGATATGAGAAATCTGACCACACCACCCAACTAAAACTTTATTTTGTTCCTTCAGAAAACATGCTGTTCAGCCCATCCTCCTATGCACAATCACAAACAAAAATTAATCAAGCACAAGGACAGAGTAAATCCTGTGGCTAAAAAATTCAATGTGCAGCTGTGAGTAAATGATAAAACTACCTGTGGGCTCAGCCATAAAGACATACAGAGCTCAATAGTATGAGGGGTTTTTTTTCTTCCTGTGGAATAATGCGACTAAGGCTTTGGTTGTCATGTTTGCAGTTTTGCCCTGTGGAGCCAAGTAGTAGCATCAGGATGTGATATAACATTGGCATGTAATGGCGCTGCATCACATGACAATGATTCATCACCATGTAGTGACACTGCTGTGTAGTGGGATGATGTTAAGAAATAAGATGCCATTGTCTGTTTTCCCCTTCTGAATTGAGGGCTCAACTCTGCAAAAGCTCTGTATCAGGAATTCCAATTGACTTCAATAGGAGTTCCATGCATACGATGATTGTAGTATCAAGCTGTAAATTTGGAAATTTTTGCATCACTCAGACTAATCTTGCAGGCATTGGACTGTTCTGCAATAATTGTGCAGGGCTGGCCTTACCCTGAGGTGAACTGAGGCAGCCGCCTCAAGTGTCAGACTGTTGGCGGGAGGAGGAACTAGGACCCAGAGTGTAGAAAAGTGTGTCTCCTGCTGGTGCATTTGTATTCTTTCTGTTCTAGATGCACAGATATGGTGGAGTGCTGTACTGGAGGAAAGAGGGCACAAGAGACATAACAGGCAGGCAGGAGAAAAGGTGAGAGGGAATAACAGAAAGAGAGAGGAGGAGGAGCCTCTTATGTACCTCTCTAGCACCCCCAGAGTCTGGACTGATTAACACCAGCTTCTCAGGGAGCTTCCTGTTTTCTGCTGCTTCCCTGAACCCACTTGAGGAGAACAGGCAGTCAACTGAAGTAGTAAGAGCCAGTTAGGCCCTTAAGACACTGATATCTTCCCTCACTCAGGCCCTGCTACCAGCCTGCTTATTTGTCCCCTTCAATTGAGTGTTGAGAGCCACTATAGCTGGCACAGAACAGCAGTCATGAGTGAAAGAAGAAAATGCCCCTCTTGGGCAGCATTCAGAAAAAGAAAGAAAGCAAAGGAAGGTGCTCTCCTGAGATAATAGACACAAATGTTCATGGTGAGCCTTTTGGCACTAGTGAGGATGTGAGTGGTGAGGAGATGCCTGACCTTCCAGTTAGTCAGAGTGCAGGTGACCTGGCAGCTACTGCAGCATCCATATCTCCATCTCAAATGGATGTAACCATGCACATTCCTGAAGAAAAGTGTAGATCAGAGAAGAGTGTGGTGGAGGCGCAAGAAACAGCTGCTGCTGAATTTAGTTCCTTAAGCCTAGAGGATCCAGGACTGTGGACCCACTTGAGCAGTAGCCTGAGGGACTTCCTTGTACTGCATGGGCCACAGCAAGTGAAAAACTTCCTGTTCCCCAAAGACAATGAAAATAGAAGTTTCCATCCAACACATTACTGGCGTGAAATCCCCAATGGTGACAAAGTGGAGGGGCCATGGCTTATGTACTAAAAAACCCAGAATGTTGCATACTAGTTTTGTTGCAAACTCTTTCAGTCTAATGTTCCAGCCACATTGGGTTCTACAGGAACAAAGGACTGGAAAAATCTGGCATGCCATGAGAAGGCAGCAAATCACCAGAGAGCATTCCTTAGGTGGAAAGAGCTTGAGATGAGACTAAGGTTAAAGGCCACCATAGATGATCAGCATCAAGAGAAGATTGCATCAGAGTCTCTTCACTGGCAAAATATTCTGAAAAGGCTCATTGCAATTGTGAGAATGCTTGCTACCCAAAACCTAGCACTGCATGGTACTTCAGATCAGCTGTATGTGCCAAACAATGGAAACTTCCTTAAAATTGTGGAGCTGATGGCTGAGTTTGATGCTGTACTCCAGGAGCATCTAAGAAGAGTCATCACCCAAGAAATGTACACATACCACTACCTTGGAAAAACAATTCAAAATGAGATCATACAGTTACTGGCAACAAAATTCAAACAGAAGATTGTGGCAGATCTGAAGTCAGCAAGATATTACTCTGTTATTCTGGACTGCATACCTGACATCAGCCATATGGAACAAATGACTTTAATGGTACATTTTGTAACAACAACAGAACCTAGTGAAAATGTCCCTGCAATGGTGACTGTCAGAGAGCATTTTCTAGAATTTATTGACATTGATGATACTACAGGAGCTGGTATGACAAATGTGCTTCTTAAAAAGCTGGAAGATACAGGAATTGCGATAGCTGACATGAGAAGTCAGGGCTACGATAATGGTGCCAACATGAGAGGAAAGAACAGAGGAGTGAAGACATGGATCTGAGAGTTAAGCCCTCGAGCTTTTTTTGTCCCATGCAGTTCTCATTCATTGAACTTGGTGGTCAGTGATGCATCATCATCAGCTTCTAGTGAGGCTGCGGAATTTTTTAATGCAATTCAAAGCATCTATTTATTTTTCTCTGCATCAACTCATCGATGGCAAATTTTGAAGCCACATCTGGGAACATCCTCTCTGACACTGAAACACTGAGTGCCACATGATGGGAAAGTCGAGTGGAGGCGATAAAGCCTATCAAACACCAATTGGGAAGATAGATGATGCCATAGTTGCCATTATGGAGGATAATGCTATGACAGGAACTGTTCGTGGGAGAACAGTGGCAGAGGGAAATGGAATCACCAGAAACATACATAACTTCAAATTTCTGTGTGGCTTAGTGTTGTGGCATGACATACTGTTTGAAATGAATGTTGTAAACAAGAGACTCCAAGGTGTTGACCTTGATATATCTGGAGCAATGGAACAACTGGACAAAGCAAAGTCATAACTACAGTCTTATTGGTCAGATGAGGGATTTCAAAACGTTCTAAAGGGTGCACAGAAGTTGGCAGAGGAACTTCACACTGAAGCTATTTTCCACCCATTCAAGAATACAAGAGTCACCGAAGAAGAAGTGGGCATTCACCCACGAAAGCTTATGCTCCAATACATCTGTTAGTCTTAAAGGTGCCACAGGACTCTGTTGCTTTTTACAGATCCAGACTAACACGGCTACCCCTCTGATACTTGACACCGAAGAAGAAGACATTTTGATTTCAAGGCACGGGATAATCCCATAAGAGACCCCAAACAACAATTCAAAGTTGAATTCTTTAACCAGGTGCTATACAATACAGTCAGTTGAAGAACGTTTCATGCAGCTCAGGGAACACAACAGTATATTTGGGATGTTGTATGATATTCCAAAACTCCTCACTATACCTGAAGAAGACCTACACCAGCAATGCAGGGCACTAGAGACAGTGTTGACACATGATGACATGTGTGATATTGATGCGAGTGATTTAGGTGATGAACTGAAAGCCTTTTCAAGATACATTTCAGCAAGATCAACTCCAAAGACTGTTCTGGAATATATGTGCATAAATAAGATGACCACCCTCTTTCCAAATGCTTTTGTTGCTCTGTGCATACTTCTAACACTTCCTGTAACAGTTGCCAGTGGAGAACGCAGCTTCTCCAAGCTGAAGTTAATAAAAACACATCTATGCTCCACAATGACACAGGAGAGGCTGGTCGGCCTTGCAACCATCTCAATAGAGCATGAGCTGGCCCAGACTGTGGACCTTCAGGAAGCAGTTCAAATCTTTGCAACCAAGGCGGCACGGAAAGCACCACTTTGATTATTCAAACTGATAAAAATGCCAGTGTTTACTATGCAGACAAGAAAAGTTACATTTGCTGTTCAGGTGTTTGAAAGTTAATAGTTACTTAAAATTTTTGAACAGGGCATTTTAAGTTGTTAGTTCTCCTTTATTGGGATAGGTAGCAGAGCAGTACCATGAGAGGAGTAGTACAGGAAGGCAGAATTGAGACCTTTCAAAGTTTTGGCCCAAGCGAGGGGGCATGAGGGCGTCATTTGAGCTCCCCGCCTCAGGTGCCAAAATGTTGTGGGCCAGCCCTGTAATTGTGAACTCTTAGAGACCTTACATTTGGACCATCTATATAATAAGATTCCAGGGATCATAGAATCATAGAATATCAGGGTTGGAAGGGACCTCAGGAGGTCATCTAGTCCAACCCCCTGCTCAAAGCAGAACCAATCCCCAACAAAAGCATCCCAGCCAGGGCTTTGTCATGCCTCACCTTAAAAACCTCTAAGGAAGGATTTTCCACCACCTCCCTAGGTAACCCATTCCAGTGCTTCACCACCCTCCTAGTGAAAAAGTTTTTCCTAATATCCAACCTAAACCTCCCCGACTGCAACTTGAGACCATTACTCCTTGTTCTGTCATCTGGAACCCCCTTTCAGGTAGTTGAAAGCAACTATGTCATTCTGTGTGTCACTCTGAAGCCTAAAATGACTGGTGAGTCAGTGTGATGTGATGGAAGCAGCTACAGACGTGGCTAAGGGTTCTTTTTCTTCAACATATCACCAGGATGAGTCATCGCTGGGTTTTGTGGTCTTTACAATTCAATTTTTAAGTTTTCAGCCATTTTGACTTTACATATTATACCTATGTGATGTAAATGCTACAGTAAGGCATGTATCTATGCCATGCCAGGGGTCCTAGACCATTGTGATATTAGCGGTAACTCAATCAGTCACCACCCTTACTCTACAGCTAATTTGCATGCAACAATTTCATTTGCTGTGTTAGGGAGCCTGCGTAGATAGTGGTTTATTCAGCCCAACTGCCACACCCATGTGCTTCAAGTGCCACCCACACAAATTAACACAAATCTCCCAGTGCAACCCACACACAACACAAACAGCACACAAAATAACCCCAAGCATGCATAGCCCCCGCCCATAGCACACACTCCTCATTCACCATCTTCACAAATCAACACAAATCTCCCAACACAATGCACACATTCATCCACCCTCGCTCATATGTATCATAAACTTAAGTGGCAAAGCTGTGGGTCCATTGCTAGTATCAAAATACAGTGCCAAAGAAAATTAGTTGGTTTTGACTGGTTAGCTTTACAGAATATATCAACCTTATACAGAACCATTATTCTTATCAGACTTCTGAAGCCTTGTATTGTCTTAAAAGCCATGTATAATTGCTGAAGATTATAAATGGAAGTAATACTATGGACAAGATCCTGCAAACAGTTACTTTATGTATATGGCTACTCACTGATTTCAGTGGGACTCCATGTAAGAGTAAACTAACAAGTGGGATTTTCAAAAGTGCTCAGCATTGGTCTAACTTTGCTTCTACTGAACTTTACCACTGATTTCAATGGGAGGAAATTTAGGTCAATTCTAAGCACTTTTGAAAATACCACCCTATCTGTGTAATTAACTGTTAATGGGAGTCAGATATGAGAGTAAAAGAGTCAATAGGTTGGGACCTATAATAAAGGTAAAGAATTTACAGAATTGAATGCTCTGTGGTAGCGCACAACATATAATGAAGCACAGAGGTCATGAATAGTGAAACCATACGTGATTTATACAGGCTATTTCTCACTGAACCGCATGAGGATGGATAAAGAATCCCTCATGCCTTGGAGAAACTTCCCATAAACATCTGCAGAACTAACTCTTTATCCACCTTAAAACTCCCCTTTGCCATGATGCCTACAAAAAAACTGGACAACAACTAGGCTACTGGTGTGCTGAGACTACAGCCTACCATGCTGACTGATACCATCTCATTGTTTCTTTGTACAGTCTGTCTGTATCCATCAATTGTCTCTTGTCTTATACTTGGATTGTAAACTCTCTGGGGACGGGAGTGTCTTTTCATTCTGTGTTGTACTGCAGCTAGCACAATGGAATCATGGGTCATGAGTAGGGCTCCTTAGTGCTATGATAGTTCAAATCATCACCATCATCATCTACTACTCTATGTTTGTATAGTGCCCAGCATAATGGGATCCCATTCTTGGCTGGCCCTTAGGCACTACTATAATAAACATGATTATTAATAATAATTACTGAACTGGAAGTTGGTTGTTGCCTAGGGACCAGTGATCATGTTCTGATTACATTCAATATGGGCAAACAGACAAGAATTCAAGTGTAACAGGGTAGTCGGCCCCTTTAAGGGCCTGGGACCAGCTCTGTCTGATTACACTGCTCTACAGCCAAAATGCTTCTGAAATAAATGTAGTCAAACTTTACTAATTCTGGGTCACTGAGAACGAAAATGATGCTTAAAATTGTTGATTGGCTCTAGTTTTCAAGATATGCTATTGGGTCAGTATATACGACCCTTGACTTGGGAATGGCAGAGGATAAGTGAGTTATAAAGGGAAGGGATCTCAATTTAAACCAGAAATGACTAAAATACATCTTTGACTGGATCTATGAATAAATCTATGACTGGGTTTGGACAGTACTTGCTTTTTAGGCAAAACAATGAATGATGCAATCTGAAGCTGGTATTGCATCATACATGATATGAATTGCAGCATGTTATTCCTAGAAGTCATGGATGATGCAATCATAACGAAGCTTACATCACTCTGCTGAACAAATTGCCCTATATCAGCTCTAGAAATCATACAGTGTCATGCTCTCTTATTTGTCAGTGTTTGATTTTGCAAAGGGACACATTTCTGTTTAGCCAAAGTGAGCAGAGATGCCTCGTACTTGTGTGAACAGTGCAGATAACTTCTGCTATGTTTGTGGTGAAGTGACTTTTGCATCACAAAAGCGCAGTATAACCACTATGGTTAATGTGAAATGGGTCACATAAATATATGATAAAATTTACTTCATAGCTGAAATAGACTTTTGTAAGGTGTTTGACTTAGTACTATATGACATTATGATTAACAAATTAATGCTAATGCTATGCAATAGAGCACACATTAAAAGGAATAAGGATTACCTAACTGACACATCTTAAAAAGTAGTTGTCAACAGGGAAACATCATTGAATGGGGGTGTTTTTAGTGGGGTTCTGCGGGATTCTGTAGTAGACCTGACACTATTCAACATTTATATCAGTGATCTGGAAGTAAATATAAAATCGCTGCTGATAAAATTTGTGGATGACACAAAGATAATGATGAGGACAGGGCAATCATACAGAGCAATCTGGATCACTTGGTAAACTGGATTAATTCACACCAAATGTGTTTTAACACAGTCAAATGCAAAGGTACGAACAAGGAATGCAGGCCATACCTACAAAATGGAGGACTGTATCCTGGGACCCAGTCACTCTGAAAAATAATTAGGGGTCATAGTGGATAAACAACTCAACATAAGCTCCCAGTACAGTGCTGCAGCAAAAAAGTATAATGTAGTCCTTGGAAGTTAACCAGGGGTGAAGTGAGTAGGAGCAAGGAGGTGATTTTACCTCAGTATATGGCATTGATGAGACCAGTACTGGAATACTGAGTTCAGTTCTAGTGTTCACATATTTAAAAGAATATTGAAAAATTGGAGAGGGTTCAGAAAAGAGCCATAAATGATTCAAGGGCTGGAGAAAATGCCTTACAGTGATTGACAAAGAGCCTAATTTGTTTAATTTATCAAAAAGATTGAGAGGTGACTCTATTACAGTGCCTAAGTACCTTCATGGGTACTAAAGGGTTCTTTAATATAGCGGAGAAAGGCAGCACAAGAATCAATGGCTGGAAGCTGAAGCCAGACAAATTCAAATTAAGAACAAGACAAAAAATTTTAACAGTGAGGGTAATTAATCATTGGAACAAACTACCAAGCAAAGTGATGGTGATGTCTTCAGATCAAGACTGGATGCCTTTCTGGAAGATATGCTTTAGTGAATCACAAGTTATGATTTAGTCAAAAAGAAGTTATTGGGCTCATTGCAGGAGTAACTGGGTGATATTTGATGGCCTATGATGTATAGAAGGTCAGACTAGTTGATCTAATGGTTCCTTCTGGCCAGAAGCTCTATGAATACCGAATGAATGGCAATACAATCTCTATAGTACCCCATCATGCATTCTGTGTATTCAGCATATTTTACAGAAAAAAATATTTTAGAAATACTGTTGTGAGTTTTAAGAAATATTATTAGTGCTACTATTTTAATCATCTTCCACCTGTTAAGTAAACTTTGTGTCAATATGAGTATAACTGTATAGACCTATGAGAAATTATAACTAATACATTCTGAGATAAATTATAATTAATGTTTTTAGAAACGTAATACTTCCATAAAATTGCCTTTTTTGCACATATCACTGATGTAAGGTCTGATATTTCAGGATCTACCATGACTAATAGTAAGCGCTGTATGCATGCCATTGCTGTTCCAAGGCTATACACCTCCCATTTCTAGCCCTGATGAGTTGAAAAATATTGGCTCTTAATCCTGTCACTGGGAAATACTGAATATTGCCCATCCTGGGTTTAAGGAAATTCTAAATTGGGCTGGGGGTAGCCCAAGGGGTAGCAGGTTGGGTTTATTTCCTTTTTTTTTTTTTTTAGGAAAAAAGTGGCTGTCTGAAGCATGAGTTTATAACATTACAAATAATCCAGTAGAGATTAGTAGGCAAAGTCCAGTGGAATCAATCAATGGTGCATGATAAATAAAATATTTATCACATGGCTTTCAATTTATCATACAGATATTATCACATCATATGTGGGGTATCTCAAAATATAAAATAGCATATGTTTAGGTTTTTATATAAACCCAGTGCTAACACTCAAACTCTGTTAGGATCATTTGTTATATGATTTTAAAAAATTCCATTGCTACTGTGGGAGGATTTATGCCACATATAGGACGGATATGCATACAATTTAATTTGAAAAAAGGCAGAACCTGACTATCCTATCTACTTCCAAAAAAATCAGCATCTTTATTACAAATAATTCAGACAAAGTCTGTGTTAAGGCAAAACAAACTTGCAGTTTAGAACAAATATGAATTCATTTGTACAGAATCAACAAGTTTATTGAAGTACTCATTGTACTGGTCATTTAGCCAATAGATGCTGACAGATCAGTTACACTATTATTATTTTATTTATTTTAATAAAACAACAGAAGCATCAATAATTTAAAGAATAATGTTTGTTCCCACTGCAAACAAAAACACTTCAAATGTATTTACTGTGTTTTAAAAAGATGGGCACAAATCAGCTAACGATGTCGCTCCAAAGATAGCGGAGAGAAGCATGTTCATATTCTGATGTCTTAACAGCAGGAACGAAATTCTCACCCCTGCTCCAGCCTCTTTATGCCAGATAAAAGGGCCAAAGCAGTGTAAAGGGGCCCTAAAAGCAGGCACTGTACAAAGGCTGCCTTCAAGGAGACCCGCATAAGCCTGGTGTATGAGGTATGCCAGAGGCAAGGCTGGAAGCGGAAGAGGCATGTCAGGGCCAGAGGGCCCCAGGATTCTATCTGGCCCAGGTCAGCAGTAATTAAAAATTATTGCTGTAGAGATGATGGTTTTTCAATGGCCTATATGGAGTGAATCAGTGGCCTCATTCCATTTCTTAGTGAGCAAGTGTCCACAAAACCACCACTAACTTGGCAGTCTCAGCAGAAGCTGAGCACTGAATGGGCATGAAAATTACCTTCTTGTTCCTAAAGATGATCCTTTCTAAAGGCTCATTGGCAGGCAATGTGGAGGAGCCTGCATTACTGTCACAATGGTTATACTTGTACTGTGAATAAAAAGAGACCAGCTTCCAGTACTGTCATTCCAGCACCTTTCCTGGGCATCTAAAATCCATTTTAAACAACCCCCCGCCAAGTTTCTTCCAGAAAAGAAGAACCTGTCTTAGCATCCTGTGAAGAAACTTGAACCATGAGACCCCTGAATGGGGGGAACTACAAATGTAAAGGAGAACCTTAGATTTCTTGTAAGTAATTTTCTAGATTTTTTCCTTGCAAAGGTAAGCTGATATAAAACAATCACCAAGGGCTCAATTCTTCCAGTCTTATGCTGAGTAGTCCCTCACTCTGTGAGCAGTTCCATTTATTTAAATGGGACAGCATACGGTGTAAGGAACTACTCAACATGAAGAAAGGGTAGATTTTAATGTGAAATGGGTCACATAAATATATGGGTATATCTCCAAGAATTATCTCACAAATCCTTCCCCAGAATCCTCCAGTGAACCCTCTGCAGAGTGCTTTGATCATGGGATTCTGGACTTGGTTATGTTGGAGAGGAAGGGGTAACAAATTTTAGTTTGCAAGGTCACTCAAAACGTCTAAGGTCAGCCCTGGAAAGTGAATCTCATCGGGGAGGATCTCTGGGACTCACGTTCAAAGGATTGACTCTGATAAAATATTAATATATTTGAAATGAACATATGTGCCTGAAATATATGTTGGAATTGAATAAAATACCTAGTCCCTACTATTTGACATTCGTAGCAGCCTGTTAGAGTTTTATGTTTCTCATGAAAATTTCCCTCTAATGAAATGCATTACAATGGGCAGATGAAGGGTTATTTGTCTCTTTTCTCAAATTAAAGTTTTGGCAGATACATGTCAACATAAATAGAGAAATTATCTCCATAATAGGCAGGAGCAACAAAGTTTGAACTCAGGAAAATTCTTGCTTTTATCAATTAATTCAGCAGCTCAGATCATTGGGAAAAATGTGCCTTTTCATTTGGCTTCTCGGGTGCTAATCAATTGTTAATTATCTTTAACTATATCGACCTGCTCCCACTGTTTGTGCCATATAGATTAATGAATGGCATTATAAGGAACACAGTATCACACTCAGAGAGGAATGGATTCATGTATTATTCACTCCACATAAACTCAACTTTTACTGGGACTCCGAAAGGTCTCAGAAGGAACTGTTAGGGAGAGATCAGTCAATCATGCAGACAGAGGGGGTAAGAGGACAGAAAAACAGGAAAAATAACAAACACCTGCAGAAATCAGAGGGGAGAAAGACAGAAGTGCTGAGACAAAACAGACAGGAATTAATTTTTGCACTTACTCACACCTGTAAGCCTTCCATTCCCACATATAACTCGGGTTTGACCTCTCCCTCTCTAGTGCACAAACACATGGCCATCTGCAGACTCACATATAAGTTTCTGGAAAACAGACTGGATCAGCTTATTATATTAGATGTCTTAACTTTGTCCGTAATGTTGAGGAAAAGGGGAAGGATAGATAGAAGGAATTGTGGCCCTCCTAAACACCACAGGATCAATCTTCAGCTCTGCTGAGTTTACACTTTCTGCTTTCCTTTCTGCTCTCCTAAACCTGGGACAGCCTAAGTCATCCTGATCCAGGCTGTCACCCTGTCACATCAGGGCTGCTCTAAATTATTTCAGCTGCAGCCAAATGCTTTGCCAGCCAAAAATCTGTCCCACATCTCACTTCTTCATATGTTGCCACCCTGGTGCAGAAGCGGGGGACAAGGCAGGTGGCATAGAGGTGTTTTGCTGGCTTTGTGACACTCAAGGATTCCTCTATGTCAGGGAAAATCTTTGGTTACCCTTCTACGCCAGCTCTCCAGTTGCTTTGCATGCCTCAGCATCATAAAGCAGATAGAACAGGGGCCAAGCTCAAATTCTCTCTATGGCTTCATTGGTCTTATACCAATGATGAATCTGCCTCCAACATTATGATGGATAAGTTGAGTATGTGATGTATTGGTCTGGACAGGAGACTGTCTTTGACATTTTTGAGCTAATATCTACGGAACTAGATATTAGGGGCCACTGACTCTGCTGATATAAATTAGCCTCATTTAATTTACTTCAGTGGAACTAGGTCAATTACACAAGCTGAGGATCTTCTACCAGAAATGGGACTCAGGGTGAAATTAACCCCTGTACAGAGAGCCCCACAAAGCCTATATATCACTGAATTCTCACTTACGACCTTTTACGAGGACTTAAGCAGGATTTGAAGGGCACTTAAACCTTATGCACCCCCTCTGCATGGGGATGAGTTTTACTCTGAAAGTGCAGTTATGATATGTCTTCCTTCCAGAATACAACCAGTAGATCTTGATTTTCAAAGAGTGTCAGGTACTATGATTTCAATCAGATGTGTCACAAAATGAACATTGGTGTCTTGAAAAGATAATTTTAGTGACTTAGTATATCAGGTACATATTACTTTTTAAAGGCCTGATCTAGTGCTCCGTAAATTTTCAGAGCTTATTACCGTGAGCACTATAAACCCCACTCGTCGTCATCAGTCTTGACCTTCCTCAATATCCTGGATTTTTGAAAGTCCAGATACATATCAAAGTGTATGATTGTCTGAACAGTATTAGGTTATTTTATACATCCCTCTGCTAGACAGAAATATTACCTACAGTATATTTTCTAGTACTTTATCCAGTATAGTTTTGAATGTTCTAAGAAATGGGGTTGCTGCTTTTCCTGGGAGTCCAAAAGATTTCACTGTCAGGATATTCTTCATATTTTTCTTTGTCCTTTGATATAGTTATACTTCACTGGCCCAGTATGCACAGCAAATGTGCCAGGCATTTATATTGCGATGGCCAGAGTGAGGTCTTGATCCAGATAAGCACTTAAGGACATGCTTATTTTTAAGTACAGAAGTAGTCCTTTTAAAGTCTTTGGAGCTATACATGGCCCTGATTCAGCAAGGTACTTACTCATGTGAGTAACTTTGTTTGTGACTAACCCATTGACAAATGGGACTGGTTGTGTGCTTAAAGTTACACATGTGCTTAAGTAAACCTTGCTCAATCAGGGCCCATATGCTTAAAGTTAAGCATATGATAACACACTTTGCTGGATGGGGGCCTGAGTGTGCTATTTTAGTTCCATTCTCACTGCTTCTATCTATCACACATGCACAGAGAGAGAGAGAGAGAGAGAGCGAGAGAGAGAGAGAGAGACTATCACCTCCTTGTCCATGACTAGATGGCTCTGATTACGCAACTGAAGACTTTGATTGGCACTGCTGGCATCATTGCATTGCATTGCAAGCACACAGAAAGTTTTCTGTCTATTATTACTTTCCATACATTTCTCTCTCAGTGGATATCTGTGTTTTAGATTATTTTTCCCAAAAGTCTTAGCTTGCATCTTTCAAGGTTGGATCTTATAATATCTTCTATTCATGTGTCTAATCTTCTTCATCCATTTATATTATTTCTCTATGCTCTCTGGTGTTCACAACTTAGTGTCATCTGTGAATTGATTCATGTGCGCTTTTACTGTTTCTTGCAGATCATTAGTAAAGATGTGAGATACAACCAAGCCTAACACTAATTAACATGGCACATCATTGGGCACCCCCACACAACTTAGTGCATTACCATGTTTCATTACACTTTGTTCTCTTCCTTTTGCCCCTTTTCATTCTTTGGGACACTGTTCATATCTAGCTGTACTGTCATTTGTCTAGTGACACAAGGGCTGACTAACCTCTCTTTCTGTCTCCACAGGGAGACCTAGGTGTCCTAGCAGGATCTCTGTATAACGTTTTTTTAAATGTGACGGCTGGAATGTTGTGCTAGATAAAGTTTAGAATACACAGAGTGATTAATATTTCATGTATCTCCAAATAATAGAGACCTATCCAAGCAGTGCTGCTTAGTGATCTCTGGAGTTGGTCTTGCCATGGGAGACAAAAAGCAATAGATGTCCCTGTCATTCAAGAAGCTCTGAACACATGAACCAGAGAAGCTCTGGTTAAAAAGAAAAATTTCAGAGCGGCAGCACGTCAGAACCGTTTTACTCAATGACTGATTCTGGGTGAGTTCTCAATGACTAGTGCTGTGGAGAAAAAAACTGCACATTGCACGTGCACCAGTCCAAGGAAGCCTACCTAATCTGGAGAAGAGGTGCAGGCTGGTTATGCAGACCTGGCCATGCTGAGTTTATGGTACTTGGAGATTCCCCTATGTAAGGGTAACCCTATAATGACTATTTAACCCAGCTTTCCATATCCTTTCTCCTTCCACAGCATCATAAAGGAGAAGGAATGAAGCCAATGGTCTGGCCCACTATTTCTCAAATACGGTATATTAAGTTAGCCTTATAAGCCACACACGTTACAAGCTCAGCAATGCTTTTTAAAACATGTTGCAGATACTCAAGAGTGTGATTTTTTTTTACAAATGCTCATACTTTGAAAATAAGCCAGAATCAGTTTTCATGGGAACATTCAAAGGCATGCTTCCTCAATGAGATTTATTTCCATGCCAAATATTAACATTCTAGCCTAGTTGTTTTGACCCTAGAACTGTGAGAAAAAGTCACAGGATTATTATATTTTATTCTATATAATGGGGGAAGTTTATTTTTTCATTCTCCTTGGACTCAAACACGTGGAACTATTTTGGTTCAAACTTGCGTGCACACACACACACACACACACCAATCACCTTTGCACAGAGACTTGCACTGGAAAATTTCAGTCCAGAAGGTGTAAACTTTGGAAAGTTATGAACAAATGAAAGCAGGAGTTAAACTAGAAGGTTTTATGCAACTTTAAATATAGTCATGGCTAACATTGCCAAGCTAATACATGTTAGGGATGGGACCATATTAATCAACCTACATCCAAACACTCCCATCATTTAAAGGTTGGAATTAGAACTCAAGCCAAGACATAGGCCTGAATTTTGTGACTTCATCCCATCTCTAATATAAAAAGGCAAAATTTTTATATCTGGGTGCCACAGATTTAGACTCCTAAATCTGTATTTAGGCACCTACATAAACGTGGCCTGCTTTTCAGAAGTGCTGTTCATCTACAGATCCCATGGAAATCAAAGAAACTGCAGGTATTCACCACTTGAAATTCAAGCCACATTTATTAGGTGCCTAAATATAGTTTTAGGAGCCTAACTTGAGGCACCCAGGCTGGAACATTTTGCACAGAATTCCTAGCTTTATATTGTTTCTTTAAAAGAAGATCAAACAATAGGATTGGGACAAAATTATGGAAAATGTACAGATGAGGAAGGCTTCTTTGATGTAGATTTGAATTTTGAGATTCAGGGAGATGCATTATGATATCAAACCAAGTTGGAAGGAAGAATCTCTATGGTTGAAAAGAAGCAGTAGATAAAAAGAGGGCATAGTTTTAGTCTACCTGTATTTGTCTCTGTTTGACCAATAGCTGAACCATTTCCTAGGCTGTGGCTACACTCGAAACTCCAAAGCGCTGCCGCGGGAGCACAGAGAGAGCTCTCCCAGCGCTGCAGGTACTCCACCTCCACGAGGGGATTAGCTTACAGCACTGGGAGCGCGGATCCCAGCGCTGGGACACTGTTTACACTGGCGCTTTACAGTGCTATAACTTGCTGCGCTCAGGGGGGTGTTTTTTCACACCCCTGAACAAGAAAGTTGCAGTGCTGTAAAGCGCCAGCATAGCCATAGCCCTAGTTTGATTCCTAGGCTGATTAATAAAAATAAATCTAATTTTAGCACTCAAATTGTGGTTCTTGCTTTAAAGAAACCTGGGGCTTTTATCTATCGTATATCGTATCCTATCGTATCGTATCCTTAGAAGTTTTTAAGGCCTGGCTTGACAAAGTCCTGGCTGGGATGATTTAGTTGGTGTTGGTCCTGCTTTGAGCAGGGGATTGGACTAGATGACCTCCTGAGGTCTCTTTCAACCCTAATCTTCTATGATTCTATGTCATATAATCATTCCAATTCTGTAAGTCACATTTTAAATCCTGTTTCTAGGGTACTTATCCAGGGAAAAAGCACACTGAAATTTTGCCTGGGAAAGAACTGTACGATTTCATCCTCTATAAGGCAGAAATGCAAACAAAAACATAATAATTTTATACTAAGCCGCAAGGCCATTTGAAAGATTAGCATAGATTTGAGGGCAGGTTTTTTCAGAAGTTGGACAACAGTTGTATAAAACTTTTTTGTACATCAATATAATAAAAAGTATAGACGTTATAAATGTACATCCAAAGTACATCACATCAGCCAATCTGAATCATTTTATATCATTCTAAAAGTCTTTTAGACAATGATTTAAAACTTTTTTTTGCTTACTAAGTCTTTTTTCTCTATTTACATGCCTTGAATATGTACCGGGTTAAATTTGAGACAGGGAATATATTCCCTTTATACTCTCTGTACTGGGGAAAGTATTTTGGATATAGCCTTGTTTAAAAGGGATTTCACAGACACATTGTTTCACACTTCTCTTTGTGATCAAAAGAAAAAAAAAGCCTTGATAGCAACGATCAAAAGAAATTTAAAAAACCCACTAAAATAATTCACTTTAGCAAAACTAAATAAATAAATGTAAGTCAGATAAAACCAAACAGACAGATGGTAAATAAAAATCATGCATAAATTAAATAACAATAAATTTATGACTTTGCATAAGACCTTTTATTCAGTACACAGAATCTACAAAGACAAAATCAGTAACAAATAGCTTTTTTTAATCTTGCTGTGTAAAATATTTTTTTCTACTCAGAACGGAAAGACTATGTTCAGTAAAGACTGCTTTTTTCCTATCTTTGGCTCGACATTTTTGTCACATCACTGCTAGATATTTACAGTGATTCTCACATAATCCCTTGGGAATAACAATAATCTACATCAAAGGAATGTCCTGGGGTTCACAAAAGGAAGTCGAATATAAAGCTGTTAAAATGTCAATGTACGTGCTTCAAAATGTACAAGACACTGTTGAAATGAAAATATCAGTAATTTTTTAGCTTTATCATTTGACTCAATATTAAGTAGTAATGTTTGGGCTGGGTCTTTATGTTTGGAAAGTGCTTACCACATTTTAGGCATTAGTACAGTGCAAGGCTCGTTACTGGAAAGATTTAGAGTTACTTTACTCATGAGAGTAGTCCCATTAGTCTTGATAGTAAAGTTACTTGTGTACATAAACCTGTGCTCTAAAAGAATAATGTTAATAATAACCGAGTGAATCATCATGGTATGGCACTACATAATTCAATATTAACACAAGATGACTGATTCACTGTCAAGTATCTACTTATTGTTTTTAAACCATCTTTGATGTCTTCTTGACAACCATAAGGTTATGCCATGAGAAGCCAGACAAGACCAAGCAAGAATCAGACTGTGGCCATGGGCTGACAAATGGGTAGAGCAGCTTTGGGTAGAAAAATATTTAAGTACTGTAATGATAATTAGTGTTGAAAAGCAGCAACAACAAAAAAGATTATGCCCAAATTGACTTCAGTCGGAGCATTGAGTAGACATGCACACTTCTGAGTGGTAATAAGCTGCAAAACAATGATCAGGTAAAGAATTTCATTGGATCTTCTGGACTAATTTTGCAATTGTACTATTATTATTCAATAATAATATTGCTTTAGCACCCAAAGGCCACAATCAGGACTGAGGCCTCATTGTGCTAGACAGTGTACAAATGCATATAAAAAACAGTTTCCTGCCCATCTCAAAAAAGATATATTGGAATTTGAAAAGGTTCAGAAAAGCACAACAAATATGATTAGGGGTATGGAATGGCTGCTGTATGAGGAGAGATTAATAAGACTGGAAAAGAGACGACTAAGGGGGGATATGATAGAGATCTATAAAATCATGACTGGTGTGGAGAAAGTAAATAAGGAAGTGTTATTTACTCCTTCTCATAATACAAGAACTAGCGGTCACCAAATGAAATTAATAGGCAGCAGGTTTAAAACAAACAAAAGGAAGTATTTTTTCACACAACGCACAGTCAACATGTGGAACTCCTTGCCAGAGGATATTGTGGAGGCCAAGACTATAACAGGGTTCAAAAAAGAATTAGATAAGTTCATGGAGTATAGGTCCATTAATGGCTATTAGCCAGAATGGACAGGGATGTTGTCCCTAGCCTCTGTTTGCCAGAAGCTGGGAATTGGCTATTGGATGGATCACTTGATGATTACCTGTTCTGTTCATTCCCTCTGGGATACCTGGTGTTGGCCACTGTTGGAAGACAGGATACTGGGCTAGATGGACCTGTGGTCTGACCCATTATGGCCATTCTTATGAATACAGTCAAATGTATAAATTTTTATAGACATATTTACAATTGGGGTTTTTTTGAACTGGTAGCTCTGCCTATGATTAAGGTTGCCTAACATTTCCCATTGTAAGACCCTGTTTTCAGTTGCTTGTAACTTTGCCAAACTTCAGCCATTTGGGCTGAAATTTTCCATGCCATGTGTCTGCCTTAGGTTGAATGTTTTGGAAAAATTCAGACAAAATGGTTCAGACATCTTTGAGAATGAGTCTAGGGAAAATACATTGTTATGCCCAGGTAAAAAAAATTCTTGTGACTTATTCTTTGAAAAACTCTAGCACCCGTCTGCTTTGGAGCAGGGATTTCACATTTGGCAGGGGAGTGACCTTTGTGCTAGGGACATGCCTTTTGCCATTCTCATGAAAATCTGCCCAAATCTGGCCAATTTGAAAAGACTTTGCAAAATTGCAGTTCACACATGCTCAATAAAGAAGTATTTGATTTTAGCAGCTAAATTCCTGAAAGATTCCATCTGCGCTGGGCATGTTCTAACCCAGGGCTGAACCAGACTTTCACTGCAATTGCAGCTCTGGGCTGCTGCTGGCCAGGTCAGGTACAGGCACCTGAATTGAGAGCAGGGAGCCTGTCTCTCCTGTGCTCCCAATTACCTCCCTCCTGCCCCCCGCTGAGCCCACATAACATGGAGAGGAAGCTCCCTGATTTGAATGCAGAGGGGAAACAAGCTGGGACTGTGGGGAGTAGGCAGGGGAGTAGACTGGGACAGGAGCCTGGTGGGGAGGAGGAATAGAAACTGGGACTGGAGGGTGGCAAGAAGATGGGGTGTGGGGGAGAGCGGGACAGGTTGTGCAAGGAGACTGGGATCTGGAGCAGGAGCTGGGATTGACTGGGTCAAGAGACAGGAGCTGGGAGCCAAGTGGGAGGACTGAGACTGGCTGGGCAAGGAAACTGGGAGGTGGACAGTGAGACAGGGGGCAGGGGACTGGGCTGCAGTAGCTGGGAGTGGGTGAAGAGACAGGGAAGACTGGGACTGGCAGGACAAAGATTCTAGGACTGAGAACCAGTGGGGTAGGGGAAGGAGGAGAGAAGGGTAAGGAAGACAAATCTGAGGAGGAGCGTGGGTGCTGGGGGAGAACTGAAACTTAGCTGGGCAAAGAGAATGGGACAAGGAACTGATGGGAGGACACTGAGATTGAATGAGGAACCTGGGGAGGGAGATTGGGTCTGGGAGCCAGCAGGGAGAGGGAACATGGACGGAGGTGGCATGACTGGAGGTATGACAGGTCAGGGGAGAGACAGATTGTATGAGGAGATGGAGGCAGGGATTGGGACTAACTGTACAGGAGACTGTGGACAAGGACTGAGGGGCTGAGGGGGACTGGGAATGGCTTGGCAAGGGTCCTGAGGGTGGGGTGGGGATACTGGGAGTCTGGAGAAATGAAACTCAGACTTTCTGGGTAAAAAGACTGGGATGAAAAGCCTGAGGAGTGGAGCCTAGGACTAGCTAGATGAGGAGAATGGAGACTGGGCTAAGGAGCTAGGGGTAGGGAAGTGACAGGACTGGGACAGAGACAGGCTGGAAGAGGTTATGCTTTGGGAGCTGAAGAGTCTGATCCCACTAAAGCACACTCCCCTCCAGAGCCTGGAATGGAACCCCAGATTTCTATGTCTGACCACTCCTCTACTATCAGCAAATATCTGTGAAACCCACTGGCAAAGTGTGAGTCTCATTCCCCTCTAGTACAGATCCACATATAGATTGACAACATACTATTCCTATCTGTTACTCCATTAGCTCAAGTGACTAAGCTCTGTACAGTAGATTTCAAGGTGCCAAACCTGCTGATGACTCATGTAGGTGTCAGTATGATGCCACATGATGGAATATCTGGTTTTTCAATTTGTTTTTTAAAAAAAAACCTAAAAAATTACATGCAAAAAAAATTCTGTTAAAAGTACATTCTTAAAGTTGCAAAGTCAAGACCTCAAATGTAAGGAAATGTCAGAATAAAGATTTTTTTTTTCTGTTTTGGGCTAAAATCTCACAGTTCGATCAAACCTAAACCCTACTCTAACCTAATTCAGACACAGATTAGAACATCTGCTCTTTGTTCCATCTTTAATAATACCTGACCTGAGCATTTTGAGACAGCTGTGGTGTCTTGCTGATAACACAGTTGTCAGGACTTCTGCATGAAGGAGAACACACTGGATTTCTATATTTAGCACCCAAAAATAGCATAGTTGAATTAAAAATCATATTTAAAAAACTAGATTCCTGCCCAAAAAGAGCTTATGATCAAATTTTAGAGGTGACATACAAGAGAATAACAGACAATAGGGGGAAAGTGTAAAGAAGGACAAGGCTCCCAAGATTAACAATTATGTCATAACTCAGTTTTCCCTACACAAAGTTTGATGGTTACATTGCTTTTCATTTTATTTATTTACATTTTTTAAACTTGATTTGCCTCAGCTCCACACATAATCAAGACACACATAAAATAAAAAATATAATTGGTCATAAACATGTGCAAGAATCTTTTTTGCCTATGCATCATATCAAAGAGAAATGAACGTTTATGTGACTTGGGCAGATTCCCAACGCAAGTGCACAGTTTATACTGTGAGCTTTATCACATTCTCACTTTTCTAGTTGATCATGCCTCCTATTATTATTTTCCATAAAGACTTTGACTTTTTAAAAGTGCCTGTGGGCTGGTTTGTTGTTTAACTCTATTTATGGATGGGCAAACCTGGAGAAGTTTGGCCTTGTATTTGGGTTCACCTGAAACTCAAATAGCTCAGAAAAATATCAGCTTGCCAGACCTCAGTGAACCCTTCTGAAGATCCGCTACAAACAGATCTCCATATGGACTCTGTAAAAGTGGCATCATGGGTTCCATCTTTGTTGTTTACAAGTGTTAGTTACCAATCAGCCATGCAAACTGAATTCTGAAATTCAAGAGATCTGAAAAATCACGCATTCTCATTCATCATCATCAATAATATGATTTGGTCTGTGGTCCAAATTCTGCCTTAAATTACTGCACAGCCTTCTAATTATGCCCTGTAAATCCCATTGTTTTCAAGTTATGCCCTCAATTACACCTGTGCAACTAAAAGCAGAATTTGGCTCTGCATTTACAATATAGTTAATTATTCTGTTGATGAAGTGTGAAAAAGAACAGAATCCATCTTCTTCTCCCAGATCTGTGTGGGTTTTGTAGGACTTTTGTCCTTGAAATGGGCAGATACACCCAGGGATCAGATCTGTTGAGTAAGAAGATGCCATTTTTACACAGTCAGTCTTTAGAGTGAAACCAGACTAAGTTCAGATCTGTTCAAATTGTTCTCCATCAGTTCCTGTTGTGAGAGAATGCAACATCTCTCGTTACAGCAAAATAGGCATAAATGGAGCTATCTGGCTGAGAAATTCAGAATCCCAAGGATGTCTGGAGGACACAGATGGTCAAGAGAAATCCTGGATACACCCAATCCCCAGTAAATTAAGAGGGTCAAATGCAGGGCTGAATAGCTATTGAATATTTTTTAAATGTTTTATAGATGAGAAAGAAGCAGTGGAATTTGGGAATGGATGCTACTGTTGCACTCGAGAGTGGTAAAAATGACCAGTTGAAATCCAGCAAGGGCTGAATAATATTCTATTTGTGTACATTGTTTATGGTAATAATTGGGCTTGAGTTTGGAAGTAGAGCAGGACAATTCAGAGTGGAAATTCAATGGACTAGTATTTGATACATCCCCAATTCCTAGCTCACTATAGAGAGACTGAGTTGGTCAATCCCAATCTCTTAGCTCATATCAAGTCACATAACATTCCAGTTATTTAAATCGCTGATTGGCAAGCAGTCTGGAATTATTTTTCAAACTGTCTATCCACCCTTACTGATTTCCCAGGTGTTATTAATGAATATCCCAACCATCCAATATGACACAGCCTATCTTGCCAGCCACATGTGGCTCAAAAACTCTTTGCACCTCTTTCCTCCATTCCTCATTTTCCTTCTTGATTGCATGATTGTCAGGTCTGACGAAGTATAAAAAATCAATTGTCATGATTATACAAACCGATTTATTCTTTAGCAATAGTATTATCTGCATCATAGTCATGCTCAGAGGCCTAGTCACTATCAATATTATTGTGCTAGTTGCTGTCTACTATGCATAGGAGAATATGGTCCCTACTCTTAAGAGACTGCTGTTGTCAGATGCTACCGGTGTGGTGCTTCTGCTTTCTCCTGTTGATATCACTCGGCTGCGTGCGTGTGTTCCCTCTGTGTGCTGCCCCAGCTCTGCGCAGATAGCTGACACAGCAGACCCGAAGAGAACCCCCCAATAACCACAAAGTCTAGTAAGGTACGAAGGCACCTCGGCCAGGTTTATTGCGACCCTGACACAATTGCAGTTCCCTGTAGGTTTCTTAGCCTAATTCAGGGCATACTACGAGAAAGTGCCTCTTGGCAATGGACTCAGCTCAGTCAGTGGCGGGACTTTCCACTGCCCCCTCGGCTGGACAAAGACACCACCCCAGGGATACATTCTTATACACAGGTACAAACAAGCTACACATCATTCCTGACATATTGAGGTGCAACCCCTCTACGTAGCAAGGTGCCACCTCTCACCTTGTATAGATTGGTTCGATCAAAACAACTCTATCCATCATTTTACCCTTTTGCCCCCGTCATTGGGATGGGTCGGCCTGTTCCATGTTATCTGTGGAATGTTCCCGTATGGTATGTCTTGGTACCATGTTTATACTTTAACTTTGCTAGGTGAATATATATTTATGCAACATCAGCCCTTTCCTTGCCAGCTTCTGTGAGCAGGGCCTGCCTCTGACTCACAGCTTAACTTTGCTTTATGTTAGCAAAGTTTTGACCATTACTTTAGTTCAGGCCTCAGACCTCATACTGGGCCTTCATCAGGGCCTTCACTTACCACAACTGCAATCTAACTTAAGACAAGATGCAATGAATAAATGTAGTAAACAGGAGGGAATGGTGGGTGAAGAAAGCATAAGCGCAACAGTAATATGACCATGATCTTCAACAGGCTTGATGGCTTTCTAAAGAAGAGATGGCATTGTCTGGAGAATCACATACAGGTGTACACATGGGAGCCATGATTTACCTGTGGCAATTACAGTTACCATTGACCAGGAGTGCCTGGCAACGGGCAACCACCATAGCACCATAGAGATCAGAAGATACTTTGCTGCTGTCACTTTGATAGGATGACTTCTGAGTGCTGCAGTCATACCATTTCTCTGGTATCAGGCAGAACGACATGCATGGCATTGGTGTGAGTGAGCAGTTGCTTGGCTCGTAGACCTGCTTCACTGGAATCACACTCTCACATATCCAGCTGCTTTCTTCAAGGAAATACAAGTGTTGAATAGAGAAGTGGAGCCTGAGGTTACAGAGAAATGCAGGAAAGCTCTTGTTAAAGTCACTTGAGTGCAGGCTATAAGAATGGACCAACAGCATAAACAATAAAATAGCAAGATTGAAAAACGCGTGGTTTACTATCCAGAGTTCTGACATTCTGGTAGTCTGGCCCCATCTCAGCATGTAACAGAGCTCCATACAAAAAACTGTGAGGTAGGCACACCAACCTAAGGTTCAGGTGAAACAAGGATCTGCCCTTCCTCCAACATCTGTCCTCCCATCCAGCATCAGAAGCATGATGATGAACTGCTTTTACAACACATATTAGTGCCTTCTATATGTGGAGATTATCATTTTTTGGACTATACCACCATAGCTAGGGCATCAGTCCTGAGCACAAGCCATTCCTCTTGTCTTGCTCACCTGATAGCGATGTCTACGGAAAACTACTCTTCAGTAAATCAGGACCATCAACATGGACTTTATCTAAAGACCCATGGTGACCTTACTGGGAGAGTGTTGTGATAGCAAAAGCAGCAAAAATACAGAGAATAAAAATATGACTAGGGGCAGGTGCTTCCATACAAGGAGAACTCAAAAAGAATAACAGCACACACCTTTGGGAGGTGAAAAGTGTGCTGAAAAGCATTCTGTGAGTTAGAACTGGTTAGCTTTCAATTCTACCCTCAGGACTGCAGCCATGAGGAGAGTAAAACGGGGTGGCTTGCAAGCCATCCTCTGTATGATTCTTCTTGCCTATTCTTCCCCGACTCGTCTGCCAGACTCCTTTAGTGCAGTTACACAAGGCAAAAATTATAGAGGCTATCAGTCCCCATGTTTGTGGGCATAACATGGACACCAGCAAACATCAGGAAAAATATTCCTCCTTTGCAATAATGCATCAGGGGGTTATGGTCATTTTACACCTTCCTCTGAAGCATGTGGCATTGACATCTCTCCAGGACAGCCTTAAATGGCCACTAGCTAGTATTTGATATGGCATCCTGTTTTTCCCTGCAGAAGGACTACACATTATTTCTGCAGAATAGAAACCTGGGCTAATTTGTACGTTATTATATTTGTACATTATAAATTAAATTTATGGAGATATCCTATCTTATCTCCTAGAACTGGAAGGGACCTTGAAAGGTCATCAAGTCTAGCCTGCTGCCTTCACTAGCAGGACCAAGTACTGATTTTTTGCCCCAGATCCCTAGGGCAAGGATTGAACTCACAACCCTGGGTTTAGCAGGCCAATGCTCAAACCACTGAGCTATCCCTCCCCCCATATATTATATAGAAACATGGAAGATAATAGTCAACAGATTCATTTCTGTTATGTGTATTTCTCAAACACTATCTGCTTTTTCATCTAAAAATTTAATTTCAGTTCAACTAAAAAAAATCTGTATTTCATTATATTTTTTTCTTCTCCCCATCCTTTCTTTCCCATTTTCCCCTCTTTTCTAGGGGAAAATAGGTAGAGAAAGAGGAGATGAGGAAGAAAGAACTAAAAATGAGTACCACAAATATTTTTTATTTCAATAAATTTGAATGAAATAAAAACTTTTATTTCAAATCAAATGATATTTTTCCTATCAAAACTAAGTAATGTTTTTCCATTTGACAATTACCAATAATGGGACAGTCTCACAGATATTGTTTTTAAAACAATGGATTAGTCTTGGTACAAAAACAACTACCAAAAAAACCTTAATTCTGCAAAATTTGAATGTTACTCACTGCTAAATGCATTTGGATTTAAGTGAAGAAGCAAATTTAACCATCAACTTGAAAGAACATATCTCCTTCTTAAAATTCAGTATCAGCAAGTAATTTCTAAGATTACTAAACCAATTGGAAGAAGTGAGAGGAAAATTGGGACCTCTCTCTCTCTCTTTTCTTTTCTCTGCTTGATTACTATGTATTGACAGTCATTTGCATCACTGTCCTACTGTGACTGCCATACATTACTGCAGGGAAACTTGCATGCACATTCTTTTCTTGGTGGGGTACTTGGGTGACTATCTCGTATACATTATGCACTGGGTGATGCTGATTATACATCTATTTTTACAGACTACATTTCTCTTCTATGATTCACCTGTCTTGCAGCCCTCACAAATTTCACAGCAGAATAGCACCACCTAGTTGTTCACATACCAAAGTTAATGCCCTTTTTAGAAAAATGTGAGTCGGCTTTTGGCAACATCCTTGATGATCAAACAGTAGACCTGCAACCCAGTTACTGTTTCCCAGAAGACAATAAGATTTTCAGATCTCTATTACAGATATGAAATGCTAAACAATTATGATAACCCTGGGTATAATAACAAAGCATACTCTTTGCATTGTTTAAAGTTTGTTTCTGTATGACTGTAAAGGGGGGAACTGAACTGCTGAAGACCTTGAACACAATAGAACTGACATGGTTCCACTGCGTGTGGGGGGGGGGGGGGAGTGAGTGAGAGAGAGAGAAAGAGAGCAGGATTCAAAGAACTCATGTAGGGCATCTGCACTCCATGCATTTGCAGAGCTGCTCTCAATGAAAACTCTCTTTGTCTTCTTCCAGAGGGGTCTTCTGGGTGGGAGCTGAGTAGCCCCACAAAAGCCCTTCCCCATTCCCTTGTGAAGGGGAGAGCAGCAGATGTGGGGGCTACAGCTTGCTAATGTAGGATTCAATCCTTCACAGCCCTTGTGGCCTTTCCCGAAGCACAGTCCAGTTATTCAGGATTTATCCTTTGTTTCTTGAATTTATCTAAATTATTTGCAGAGTATTCTTGTCAACATATGCTTGCCATTTATTTTCTTACTTATGTTCCTCTCTGAACACCACTGTAGATATTTATGTACACTGCAGATCAGTACTGTCCACAGTGAGGATCTTTGCTTTACTCAGTCAAATTCACTGACAGATCAGAAAGGAGAATTTTACACTTTGGGTACGTCTACACTTACCGGAGGGTCCGGCGGCAGGCAATCGATGTTCTGGGATCGATTTATCGCGTCTGGTTTAGACGCGATAAATCGATCCCGGATCGATCCCGGAAGTGCTCGCCGTCGACGCCGGTACTCCAGCTCGCCGAGAGGAGTACGCGGCATCGACGGGGGAGCCTTCCTGCCGCGTCTGGACCCGCGGTAAGTTCGGACTAAGGTACTTCGAATTCAGCTACGTTATTAACGTAGCTGAATTTGCGTACCTTAGTCCGAAGTGGGGGGGTAGTGTGGACCAGGCCTTTGACTTGCTCTTAGTCTGTTGTGTCTTTCACCAGTGCTCTTCTGTGTCACTGTGTCAAATTAAAACTTTGCAAAAATGGAACAAATGAAGCCACCTGAAGGATATGGACTGTAAAAGAATGTGTCAGAGAGCTGGCGAAGGGATTGCAGCACTTCCACATTTTCCTGGAAGAAAGTGGTAATGTGTGTGTATAATATATCAGAAAGACTGAAAGCCTCCATACATCTTCTAGTTGGGAGATCTAACATTACATTCCAGCGGAAGCATGAAGGAGATTACAAACTGTTAAACATTCATTAAACAAAGTCAAGACTACTGTGATCCTTGCAAGAATGTCCTTTGGGATTGGCAAATTTTCTTTACAAGAAATTAGTTGCCAAGTGAGATTACTATAAAGGAAAAACCTCTCAATGGAACAGAAACAAATGCCAGATCAGGCTAAAAGATTCTAGAAATGGGAGGAGATTTTTATAGTTAATATCATTAAAATGTGCTGTAACTGGTTAATGTTTGTGGGATGAGGCTGCCATCCCTTCCTACACATTGTTTATCTGAGGGTCACTAGTAGAGAGCAGGGGAACACATGGGTTGGAAGGAGTGAGGTTTACCACCATGGTTGCCACCTTCATTGTCTCTTGGGAACCTAGGATCTACCATGACACTGTTGGGTCTTCATTAGTCTGATCCTGAAAGGAATCTTGATCACATAGGGCCAGAGAGAGGGAGCCAATGACTTCACCGCCTCCACCTGACCTCTATTCTGACAAACACGTGGAATGTGAGACTTGGGTTTCTGCTGTTACCCTCCCTTGTGTGTCATTTTCCTTCTCCACTTTATTTATTCTCTTTCCTATCTCTCTCCTTTTTGTATTCTGTCTTTTAAAAAAACAGAACAAAACAAAAAAACAAAGAAGTTTTGCTAGCCAAGTCAACTCAATCTTTTGGAACACATCTTTTGCAAACCTGTGACAGAGAGGCAGTTGAAAGCTGACACTGACTGACACTGGTACAAGTTTGCCAGGTCTCGGAGGGCATGTCTACACTGCAACTGGAAGGTGTGATTGCCAGCGTCGGTAGACAGACTCACACTAGCTCAGCTCAAGCAATGTAATAACACATTAGAAATAGAAATTTGGTCACCATGGGATGCCAAATGAGTAATAACCCACAATTCTTGAGGGGCTCATGTCAGCAATTCTCTTTGATATTTCAGTTCAAACACACCATGTCAAAGTACTGACTTCTGCATAGTCAAGTGGGTTAGCAGAAAAGTTAGTAAAGTCAGTACAAGTAGCTATATATAAAATCTCTGGTAAATTTCATACTTAGCATTGTTCAAATATTGCAACATACTTCACAATGCTTTATTAGGATCACTAACTCATGGGCAGGAGGACAGAAACCATCATGCTAACTTCTGTTAAGCTTCTTGAACCAAAAACCTTTAACCCTGAAATAGTTACAAAAGAGTCAGGAAAATAGAATAGAGGACATACTGAAACAAAAATGCTAGATCCCCCAGTGGTAGTGGGAGAAGGTGTCAGATTTGAAACAAAGTGACTGGCAACTTTCAAGATAACAATTGTACCTTACCCAGCAAGGTCATACATAAAAACAACCTCAGGAGGAAGACAGGATACCTAAATAAAACCAAAGAAGACATTGGCTCTCTACTTCTTCAGGATATCTGGTGTTACTGACCAGATCTCTCCACTAGACTGTATTTTGTAGTTCAGTTGGCTTTGGACCCATTTGAGGCTCCCTGTTCTATCATACTGCCAGTGCTGGTAATATCCCACAGAAGGGAAGGCAGTTTTAAGAGGCCAGTCAGAAGCAGCTGCTGAGTGGTGGGAACAGAAGGAGGAGGAGGCAATGCCTCTAAATGGCACACTGCCTGCATGTGCATGGTGGTGACATCATTACACACAGGATGCAGGCAGTGCTGGATTAAGTCATAGAAACCATGTAGGTTGCCTAAGGATATCAGTCCATGCATAGGGCCCCAGTTCCCAAGTCATGTGATGAAGGCAGAATCTCAGCTTTCATTTAAATTGTCTTTTTCTCTAGTCCTTGTGGTTACAAAGAAAAGCTTAAAAGCATGAGTCACCTGAATCTGCAGACAGAATGGAACAGTAATAGCTCTGAGACATGTGAAATGTCCCATGCATCTCTGTGGGACGTTAACTCCAAGATCCACTATTCCTTGGGAGATGATCTGCCAATACCCTAGCTGCAGAAGAAGGTGCAATAACCTATGTGTGACAGGGAACTATTTGTCTGTATTGTATGTCTTATGATATTTTATTTGATTTAGGAAGAAATGGGCAAAACATAACAGTAGTCACTGTAGTTAGTGGCTACTGATCTCATTCATGTGACAGGAGAATTTGATTCCTCTGATGAGCAGAAAGTATCCAGGATGTTGTTGGTGTTATACAATGTTAAACTGTCTGGTCTAGGTACTTTTACCATTTAATATGCAGTGTGAATGCATACAGTGTTTTTTACTTTTCATTTCTGGCATACAGATCTTGCTGGACCTCAGCCATGCTCCTTCCCTGCTACTCTCCCATTCTTCTGTAACCATCTCCTTCTCCACTTCCTCTTCCCCTGACACAAATTGTGTTGATAAGAGAGCAAAGCTCGGCCCCTTAAAAAATATGTACAACTCCATCCTGTTTACTCCAGTTAGGGTTGACCTCTTTGTCAAAACTGCAGAGCTTCACACTAAATTACAGTATTATGAAACAATGGAACTTTAATGTAAATGTTTCTCTGCCTGAAAGGACTTAAGGGTACCCTAGTAAAAACAGTGTGCAAACATTAATTAATAAATGCTCACAACACTCCTTTGAGTTAGGGAAGTAAAAATTACTAAGGCAAACTGAGAAAAAGCAGCTGTATCACCTTACATTTTGAAAATGTATCATTTTAGTTTAACTCAGTTTACAGTAACAAAGGTTAAGAAAATTGTCCCTTCATCCTTCTTTGTACCTGTTTATATTCAGAAATGAAAACCTTCAGTCATTATCTGTGGATCATTTTGGTTACCCCTGAATTTACTAAACAAGATCTTTATCTCTGTTGGTCATAGCCTACTTTCAGAACCTGAGAGCAACAGCAATGTCCCTCGGTATAAATGAAAACTATTGGAAAAATTGCTAGCTGTGTTTCCTTTTAAGTTTCTAGGTGACTTTTTAAACTCAATCTAGACCAAAAAGTTATGTAAGTACGGTGAAACAAATGAAGAAACTGCTTTCCCTGAAGTATTTTGTAGTTTATCTGACTCTGAGATTAATGACACTCCTCATTTTCTCCTTGTAACCAGAAGCATTGATCAGTTTTGATTTATGTAAAGATGAGCTTTTGGTTTGTTTCTTTTTGTGATGTTGTGGGTTTAATTTAATATGCTAAAACTTAATTTATTGTTTTAAAGCTTACTAGGAGAGTGTGACATTTCTGGATGTTATCCAGACCACTGAGGGGCTGTGTCATTACCTGCTCTGAAACCTGGGGTGCCTTGCAATACCTTGCTGCTGTAGCTCTCAACCTGGATTGCTCACAAACAGCCATCAGCATGCAGCATGTCCCTGAGTGTCTGTGTATAACTCAGCCTGCCAGCCACATTCTGGTCACACTCTGGCTCTCACTAGCATTGGTTGTACTGCAGGGTGACCCCCAACACGCTCCCAGTCCCGGATTTCCCCCCAAAATGTATGTTCTATACTGTCCAGCCCTCTCCTGGACAGTCCAGAGATATTAGGTCCATTGTCCCTTTAAGGGAACAATACACAACAACTTACCACCTTAAATGGATTTATCCAGACAATTTAACTTAAATACACTGGATTAGTTTCAATTAAAGAATAAAACAATCTTTTTAACTACAAAGAGAGAGATTTTAAGTGAGTACAAGTAATGAGGCATAAAAGTCAGAATGGTATAAGACAACTAAAGATAAAGCACTTCCTAGTGCCTAACTTAACAAAATATATTTGATTCAAAGTGTGGAAGTTGGGAAAAGAGCAGACATCTTAGTCTTCCAGGAAGAGCAAGAGTCAGGCTAACCCTAACAGCTAATAATGCGAGACTTCCAAGCAGGGCCTGGGCGAGTGGAAAAGAACTGTAAGAGATGCTGTTTTTCGACCTTGTGTTAGATAAGAATAGAATGCAGACTGTAGCAGAAATTGCTGAGAAAAGTAAGATATCAGAAAGGAATATGTATAAACAAAATGCAGTTGCTGATCATACTGTATGTCACAAAAGGTATAAATGCTTGCCTTAATTGTTTATCTAATGGAGACCTGCCTCGGGAGGGGAACCCCTGCCCGTGAGTACTCTCCCTTTGCAAGTGTTAAAGAAAATAAAGCTGCCTCTGGCATGTTGCAAGCAACCTCAGAGTGAGAACTCGTTTTTCTCCCACAATTTGGTGCCGTGACTCAGATGGTAAACGCCTGGCTGAGACAGCAACAAGCTACTACACACTGTTCCCCTGCGAACCCCATGGCGCCATAATAGACGTAAGAGACCTTTTGAAATCTCTATTGAGGTGTCGCAGGAGGACTGACCGTGGGGCCGTCTGTCCCTTTGGGCTCACGCCATGCGAACTTTTGCTTATGCAACAGGATCAGATGCAAAACGGTGTTGGGGAATTGGTTGCCCCATGTAAGGTTAGTTGTATGCATACGCAGGGGCTGGGAAATGTGTTGTTGCCCCAGGGTAAGCCAATGTGTGGCTTAGGTCAGACCTATGTGAGTTGAGGGGTTGTGGTGATGCCCTCAAATTGGAACATAGGTGTGTTCAGTCCGGATGGAGGGGTTGTGGTGACACCCTCAGGTTTAAAAAAAAACAAAAAATGATGCATCTAGATATGGGAATGAGTGTGTGTGTGTGTATGTGAATATGTGTGTTTGAATGAATAAAGGCTGGTTATGAGCTGCTGACCAAGTCTTAGACTAAGCTGACTCCAGCCGCACCAGGGCTACCCCATGTGGGAGTTCTGAAAATAAGGGGGGATGACCCAGCGGATAGGAATTTTTCCTTATTTATGAGCCACTGACCCCAGTGGACCCTTTCCCGGGAAGTGAGAGAGTGAGAATTTTTTTTAGCTCATGAGCTGCTGAGTGGACAGGGCATTTCCCGGAGTGTGAGGGAAATCCTTTCTAGCTTATGAGCCGCGGACCTAGTGGACAGGGTGCCCCCCCGAGATTCCCTAGTTTATGAGCCGCTAGCAAACAGGGCGCCTCCCCCGGTGTGTGTGATTGGAAAATGGGTGGGGGGCAGTCTAAGAAAAAGCAGCTGTATCGCCTTACATTTTGAAAATGTATCAGTTTAACTCAGTTTACAGTAAAAAAAGGTTAAGAAAATTGAAGTTTATGTCCCCTCATCCTTCTTTGTACCTGTTTATATTCAGAAATGAAAACCTTCAGTCATTATCTGAAGGGGTGCTCTTTTGGCGGTGAGGGGGAATTCTTAGACTGCAAGTGTTAAAGAAAATAAAGCTGCCTCTGGCATGTTGCAGCCAACTTCAGAGTGAGAACTCATTTTTCTCCCACGCTATCATAATGTGATGAAATGGCTAGGATGTTTATGTATAGGGCCTTACCAAATTCACGGTCTATTTTGGTCAATTTCATGGTAAAATTGTAAATTTCATTATTTCAGCTATTTAAATCTGAAATTTCATGGTGTTGTAATTTTACGGGTCCTGACCCATAAAAGAGTGGGGGGGGTCACAAGGTTATTGTAGGGAGGGTTGCAGTACTGCTACCCTTAATTCTGTGCTGCTGCTGGCGGCGGCACTGCCTTCACAGCTGGGCAGCTAGAGAGCGGCGGCTGCTGACCAGGAGCTCAGCTCTGAAGGCAGAGTCGCTGCCAGGAGCAGCGCAGAAGTAAGGATGGCATGGTATGGTATTGTGACCCTTACTTCTGCACTGCTCCCTTAAGAGCTGGGCCTTCAGTCAGCAGATACCACTCTCCGGCTGCCCAGCTCTGATGCAGTGCAGAAGTAAGGATGGCAAGGTATGGTATTGCCAGCCTTACTTCTGCACTGCTGCTGGCGGCACTGCCCTCAGAGCAGGATACCCGGCTAACAGACGCCCAGATCTGAAGGCAGCACAGAAGCAAGAGTGGCAATACTGCAACCCCCCTAAAATAACTTTGCGTCAATTTGGTAGGGCCCTATTTACGTACCACTCCTATCTACTGAACAGAATGAGAATTGTGTGTCATATGTCCTATGTAGGGTGACCAGATCACACAGGTGAAATATCGGGACGTGGGGGGCAAAAAAAAAAAAAAAGCCGGCGGCGGAGGGAAAAAAACCCGCCGCCAGAGCGCCATGCCACGCCCCCCCACCAGCTTGCCTCCGCTCCGTCTCCACCTCCCCCCTCCTTCCAGCGCTTGCACCACCATACAGCTGATCAGCGCAAGCCTGGAAGGGAGGGGGGAGGAGGAGGAGGAATGCGGCGTGCTTGGGGAAGAGGCGGGGCCAGGGCAGGGATTTGGGGAGGGATCCAGTGGGGCAGTGAGGGGGTGGGGCTGGAAGCAGGACCAGGGCGGGGATTTGGGGAGGGATCCAATGGGGGAAGGAGAGGGCGGAGTTGGGGCAGGGGGGCTCGAGCCTGTGAGTGGAGGCAAAATATCGGGACAATTCGTGTCCCGACAGAAGGTAGGTAGGGACGCGGGACAAATAAGCAAATATCGGGACAGTCTCGATAAAATCGGGATGTCTGGTCACCCTAGTCCTATGCTGCTAACAGCTAATTGAGGTTGTCCTTTAGCCCAAATAATAGAGGTCTGTGGTTTTTGAAGCAGAAGAATGTAAGTTCTACCTCAGATGTTGCCAGGAAATATCAAGTGATTATCATGTTTATCATACTGAGAATTATAATGATCCTACTTGGCAATGGATTTGTTAAAATATTGGACAGTTTATATCATCCCTGTAAGCTGGCAATTCTCTCACCCTGCTCTTAACGCAGCACATACAATGCTGGACCATGTCCATCTTTATTAGGGCTTGCTTTATTGCAAACTTCAACAACAAAACATAAACCTCACCCTAAGCTCTCTTCTGAGCTTTGCTGTTCCTGTTTTTTTTGTTTGTTTGTTTGTTTGCCCTTGAAGGATCCCTCTGCCTCAAATCCTTTTATGTCCATATGTTAGAGCTACTAGGAGACCCTCCCACAGCCCTATTCCAGTAACAGGGAGACCATCTCTATATCTCTGTGCAAGTACAAGAATCTTCTTACAATTCTTTTTTTGCCAAGGAACTTTTATAATATTGTTGTTCTACCAAATACAGCAATGCAGCATTGTCATAGTAATTTATTCACTTGCCTGTTGTTTGATACAATTTTGTTGCTGCCTGCATGTTCTATATAGAAGTGTAAAAGACTTTGTCCAGCCTTCCAATGCAATTAAAATTACTTCATTTAGGCCCAGTTTTTCAAAATGGGTACTCATTCCAGGTGCCCATTTGGAGCCATCTCAAAAGCACCTGTTTTTCAGAGGGAAAGTGCTCAACACTCTCTGAAAATTAAGGCACACAAAATCATTAGTCACTTTTGAAAAATTCAAAGGCCTAAAGCTTTGTTTAACTTTATGCATTGTGAGTAATTCCACTGAAGTCAATGGAGCTACTCATAGCGCACAGAATTAAGCACATATGTAAGTCTTCGTGGCTGTGGCTATGTCTATACTGCAGGGACTATAGTTGCAGGGACTATGGTGCCGTAGCTATGCCGGCATAACCACATAGTGTAAATGCAGCCTATAGCAATGGAAGGGGCTTTTCTGTCGCAGTAGGAACACCACCTCCAAGCAACAGTAGCTAGATCGATAGACGCATTTTTCTGTTGACCTAGTTGCACATCCACTGGGGTTAGGCTGGCAAAGCTATGGCACTTAGGGGTGTGGATTTTTCATATCCCTGAGTATCATAGCTATACAGTAAGTCCTCGCTTAATGTTGTAGTTACGTTCCTGAAAAATGCTATTTTAAGCGAAACGATGTTAAGTGAATCCAGTTTTCCCATAAGAATTAATATAAATGGCAGGGGAAGGGGGAGAGGAGAGGTTTAAATTCCAGGGAAATTTTTTTCACCAGACAAAAGACATTATATATATATCTACACGTTATACGTTTTAAACAAACAATTTAATACTGTACACAGCAATGATGATTGTGAAGCTTGGTTGAGGTGGTGGAGTCAGTGTGGAAGAGGGTGGGTTATTTCTCAGGGAATGCCTTGCTGCTAAATGATGAACTAGCACTCAGCTGAGCCCTCAAGGGTTAACACGTTGTTAATCATAGAATCACAGATGTAGCCTCACACTCTACAAGGCAGCACGAACGGAGGGAGGAGACACAGTAGACGCATGGCAGTGGCTGCAAACATTCCCCGCAGAAACTGAACGTGATGATGAACCCACGCTATCACACTGGCGCGCACCACTCCCTCCACTTTCCAAAGTGCTGGGTGGTGCATGTGTACGTGAGAAAGACACACACCGTGTGTGTGTGTGAGAGAGAGAGAAAGAGAGACAGAGACACACACCGTGTGTGTGTGAGAGAGAGACAGACACACACCATGTGTGTGTGAGAGAGAGAGATAGACAGATGCTTTGTGTGTGTGTGTGTGTGAGAGAGAGAGAGATGCATTGCCCCTTTAAGTACACTGACCCCACTCTAAGTACATTGCCTTTTTAAGTAGATCAGCAAGTCGAGACCGCAGCTGCTACCAGCAAGCTCCCTCGGTCCCGAGCCCTATCTCGTGTCCCCCATCCCGTTCTATGGAGATGGGGTGCAGGTGTGGGAGGAGGGGGACACCCTGACATCAGCACCCCTCTTCCCCCCCCCCACCTGCTGCACAGCAAGCAGGAGGCTCTCGGGAGCACCTCCAAGGTAGAGGGCAGGAGCAGCACAGGGCAGTGGGGGGAGGGACACCTAAACTGCCGGCAATTGATAGCCTGCTGGGCGGCTGCCGCACAGGGAACTTAGGGGAGCTGATGGTGGGGCTGCCGGCCCACCCTGATTCCAAGCCCCCACCAGCTAGCTCCAACAGTCTGCTCTTCCTTCAAGCAGTAGACAAAACAGGCGGCTGCGAAACAATGTTTTATAAGGGAGCAACTTTAAATGAGCATGTTCTCTAATTGTTCAGCAACGTAACAATGAAACAACGTTAACCGGGACGATGTTAAGTGAGGAGTTACTGTATGAGCCTAAATTTTAAGTGTAGACCAGGCCTTTGTAGGATCAGGGTCTTAGGCCTTAGATTTTCGTCAAGGCAAACAATTTGAAAATTTCAGCTATAGTAATTAGCAGTCAGGCTCTGAAATGTGTTGATGCTCAATTACTTATGGGGAGACAACCAAAGAAAGATAACCTAGCATTGTGAGTTTCTACTAAGAAATATTCTAATTCAGGGAGAACAGTTCTTTAACTTGTCAGATAGAGATCTCTTTAGTGAAAGTGATGTGGCATGTGTGTGGTAGATTAAAATGAAATAGCAAGAACAAGTTAACTTTTTTGCTTGCATTGTATCTGGCTTTGTGCTATACAGTATTATACTCTTTGAAAGAATGCAGCAGTGGGTGACATCTACATTTCTACCTCAAATAATTTTTTATTTTTATCTCCCTTAGTTTTTCCATTTTTTGTGGGACATTTTAGTACTTATAAAGGAGTGGGGATGATAGCACTGGCTATAGGCAAAAATAGTACAGGCAGGTGCTTTGCAAGCATCACACAGTTCCACAGATAATTCTCATCTGATTAGTAATCATTTTGTCCCTGTCTCATATCTCTTCTGAACAAACTGACAAAGTCACTTAATTCTGTTTTAGGTAGTTAATCTGAATTAACTAAAGGTGTGACTTGAAAAAGAATTAATTAAGGCACATTAAACCCCTGTGTGGACTCCCTTATTCAGAATTAAAGTGTTTTTTATATTGACAACCATTAAATCATAGAAATATAGGGCTGAAAGGGAGCTTGAGAAGTCATTAAATCCAGCCCCCTGGGCTGAGGCAGGACCAAATATACCTAGCCCATCCCTGACAGGTGTTCATCTAACCCGTTCTTAAAAACCTCCAATGATGGGGATTCTACAAGGTCCATTGGTAACCTCTTCCAGTACTTAATTATCCTTATAGTTAGAAAGTTTTTCCTAATATCTCTCTTGCTGCAGATTAAGCTTATTACTACTTGCCCTACCTTCAGTGGACATGGAGAACAATTGATCACCATCCTCTACAGCCTTTAACAGATCCTTTTCTGCAGTACTACTGCCTACCCAGTTATTCCCCATTTTGTAGTTGTGCATTTGATTTTTCCTTCGTAAGCATAGGAAATGGACATTCAAGTGGACCAAATGTATTTCAGTTGTGACCTACTGACAGACAAATTTGAGTCCAAGTCTCAAAAAGTGCAAAGGAAATGGGTTAACGTTTCGGATCACCAAATCTCACAGCCGCCATCTATATTCCTTCTTTATAATCCAGTTCTGCTCATCCTTTCACATATTATCTGATACTAGATGGACCAAATTCAATATTGACTTCAAAGAATTCACACCAAGGGCAAATTTGGCCCCTGACAACTAAGAGTATATTATAAACCACTTTAAAATGAACAAAATGTGTTTGTTCTTGCTGACAGTAAATACATGTTTACCTAACATTTGTCATTTCTATGGGAGGAACAACGTTTGCTGCTAGTCTATAATCTGCTTGCACATGTTTCAGCACTGAGAGCTATACTTAGTTCTGTCACATCTGTTCTATCCACTTACCTTGATAATGGATGTAACTAACTAAACAGGAGCTAAGGAAATGCAAAAACATTTTGCAGCCATATTATACTGTATGTTGTTTAGATGTATTCATGGACGAGGGGAGAAATGGATAAGGCTGATGGAAGAGGAAGTAATATTGTGTTCATTTCATAGGCTATTCACTTCCAAAATGTACAGCATAAAGAAGATATTCCCTAAAGTACTAGAACACCTAATCCAATCTATTATATGCATTTACTGAACGTCTGTTGCTGTGGCATATGAGTGCCACACAAGGCTTCAAAAGGCAGTGGTCTCAATTTGGAGCTGTGCTTCTCAGAAGGTTCTGCTTGGGGGGCGGGGAAAGGTGTATTTTAAACCATCATTTTGCAACCCGTGAATTGGGGGCTTGGTCCCCCATGTAAGTTAGTGCACCACAGGGATTGCTCTAAGTTAAAATGACTTTAAATTGCCTCCTGGAGCCTGCTCTGCCAGCAAAGACTATCTGGAACATGAAGCACTGACCACACACCTCCTTCTCTTGATACTCTGCTTCTTGCCTTGAGCTTGCCTCTAGCATGGGTACGTCTACACTACCCACCGGATGTGATCGATTTATTGGGGATTGATTTTATCGCGTCTACATTAGACGTGATAAATCGATCCCTGATCGCTCTGCCGTCAACTCCGGAACTCCACCAAGGCGAGAGGCGGAAACGGAGTCGACGGGGGAGCGGCAGCAGTCGACTTGCCGCCATCCTCACAGCCAGGTAAATCGACCTAAGATACGCCGACTTCAGCTACGCTATTCGCTGTAGACCTAGCCCATGTCGCTCCACAAAAGACTGAACAGGGAGTGGGATAAAGCCACTATTTCAGCTCTATACTGCTGGGGGAACCGCACACACACTCACACCAGGGGTATTGCACAGAGGTCAGTTAAATTGGCTTTACAGTCTCTTTACAGCTGCTGTCCAAAATTGTGGCTCGCCTGAGCTGTCTGGAGGGCAGTTCGTTAAGTTCACTACGCCACACTACACCACTCCATGGGCAATTCGGTCTCCTTTTCATTAGCATGGTGTTGAGTCCTGCTCTCAGTTCTATAATGGGCTGTTATTTTTAAGCATGGCCCTATGTTTTCCTCTATTCTGGCTCTTTGGGGGAATGCTATGCCAAAGAGATGTGTTTTAACAGTATGACTAAAAAATCACAAGGGTAGGACTCTCTCCCATTACCAGCATTCCACATACTCAAAAGTAAACCTGGTGCTGTGTCAGCAGATTAACTGCAGGTCCCAAAGGGGTCATTTTTTAAATTATAGGATAGAAAGAGAAAATAAAATTGGAGTCCCTGCTTCAGCTGAAGAACAAATATTTTTGCATTGATTTTTCTTTTTCCACAGCCTGAAGAAAGTTTTATACTTAGTACATATCACTTCCTTGACTGTGATCATCTGCACTAGAAAATTAGAAAACAAAGCCCTCACCTTGCTGAAAACATTTAAAAATTCTGCAAGACTCCAAGATATTATATTTTCTTTAATGATAGAATCAAATGATACTTCCCTTACCTTTCTATCACTAACTTGCCACAGAATGAGATTTAAAGAGCGAGGCTATCAGTAAAGGTTTCTGAGAATAATATATACACATCCACTTGACAGGTTTATATAACATTCTCCTTTAGACAACGCTTGCTAAAATACTTGGATTATTTTAAAAACAACTCTAAATTTCTTTGTTTTAACATCTTACAAAATAGAAGAGAGGGGAAGAGCTAAGAGGTAAGAAATGCCCTATGTCTATTTAGGTTTTATTGCTTTGTAAAAGTGAAATTTTTACTCTTTTACAAAATAGAAGTGCAGAGCTATATTGTGGGGTTTTAACCAACAGTCACATAAGGAGAGATGCAGGGGAAGGGGATCAACATAGTATTGACACTCCAGGGAGGGATTTTGTCTGTGGAGAAACAAGACATGCAGAATGCCTCTGGGGCCACTGAGGGGTGACTCCTACATCTCCTTTTTAGAGGTGCAGTGTATTATAAACTACTGCTAGTGCTGGTGTCAGACTGCTATTTGGTATGGAAGGTGGCAGGCTAATGGCATCCTCCCACATAACCTTAGTGCTATTAAACTCAAAGGTAAGGACAATAAGCTGGGATCTCTGGTCTGCAAAAGCCACTGTGCACTGTGTAATGTTGCCTCAAAGCAGCCGGATACTGCCAGCAGAGAATAACCCTGGTGCGCCAACTACTCGCTGTTGGCATAAATTGGGCATGGTGGTTCTGCTGCCTCCTACACAACCCCCCCCCCCCCCCTCCACCCCCCCACACTCCTGGCATAACAGGAAGGAGGGATCATGTTGGGAGCAGGGTATAGGTGGGACAGAGCATGTGAAGGTCATGTCAGAATGGCACACCAATGGCATAAATTAGGGCTGCCCCTGTGTAGCCTTAAATTGCACTGGAGTTGGATGGTCTGAATGAGGTAGCCACAACCAGTGCCCTGCAGCATCCCTTTCCATTGTCTGACTGGAGCTGGGATGCAGTGGAGAATCAGGGCCTATGAATCAGTGGTGGGACTGGTCCTGCTACAATCTTACCGCTAAAGAAGTTTTCCCTTAACTCAGGCAGTAGAAACCTGTGTTTTCCTAGTAAAGATCCTTAGTGCTATTTCCTCGGACAACTATTGTTGCCAAACTTTAAGTATTTGGGATGAAATTTTCCTAAACCTTATCCATTAGCCACATTGCTTTTCTGAATGAATTTTCCAAATCTATGTGCTCGGCTATGCTGTTTGTAATCATGGCTTTACCCACTAGACCAGTGGTTTTCAAATTTTTTTTCTTGTGACCCACTTGAAGAAAATTGTTGATGCCCATGCCCCAACAGAGCTGGGGATTTGGGGTATGGGAAGGGCTCAGGGCTGGGGCAGAGGGTTGGGATGCAGGGGTGAGGGCTGCAAGGTGGGTCTGGGAATGAGGGGTTCAGGGTGTGGGAGGGGGCTCTGCGCTGGGGCAGGGGGTTGGGATGTGGGAGGGGGTCAGGGTTCTGGGCTGGGGGTGCAGGCTCTGGGGCGGGGCCAGAGATGAGGGGTTTGGGGTGCATGAAGGGGCTTCAGGTTTGGGGGGTGCTCAGGGTTGGGGCAGGAGATTGGGGCACAGGGTTGGGCTGCGGACTTACCGCGGGCAGCTCCCAGTCAGCGGCACATTGGGGGTGCTAAGGCAGGATTCCTGCCTGTCCAGGCACTGCGGACCGTGCTGCGCCCCGGAAGCGGCCAGCAGCAGGTCTGCCTCCTAGGCAAAGGCACGCAAGCAGCTCCGCACGGCTCTTGCCTGTACACACTGCCCCCCTCCCCCAGCTCCCATTGGCCAGGAACCGGCCAATGGAAGTGCAGAGCCGGTGCTCGGGGGGGGGGCAGCACAAAGAGCCCCGTGACCCCCCCGCCTAGGAGCCAGACCTGCTGCTGGCTGCTTCCGGGGCGCATTGCGATGTTGAAACAGGTAAGCACTAGCCTGCCTTAGCCAGGCAGCACCACCGATGGGACTTTTAACAGCCCGGTTGGCGGTGCTGACCAGAGCCGCTGCGACCCAGTACCTTACATTCCATGACCCAATACTGGGTCGTGACCTGCAGTTTGAAAACTACTGCACTAGACAACACACCCTGGGGTACAACTGGAAACTGGGGTACTGCTGAGCCCTCTGGCATACCAACCTGGGGTCCCTCTCACACTGTGATGTTGTGACAAGCTGGAATACTCTCCAGGTCCTGCACTTACACAGCCATCCACAGGCAGGGACACACCCAGATGAGTTATATGAATGCTTCTCCTAGCCACTCATGAACTAACAATAGAGAGGCTCCAGCCAATTCCCCCAGCTCCCCAGCCTAGGACCCCAGAGCTCTACCGTCTTGCCCTGATCAGAAGTCTGATCAGTGTAAGTACATTACCCAATCCACCCGTCCCTCAATATGGAGAGGACATGCACCAACCTTCATTCCTGAGATAATTTCCCTTGCACTTCAAGCGACACACTGTTTTAGGTAAAACATATAACACATTTATTAGCTACAGAAAGATAGATTTTAAGTGCTTATAAGTAGTAAGCATACTGATCAAAGTTGATTACTAAGAAATAAAAGTAAAAGTAAAAGTAAAATAGAAAATTCCCTTCAGCCTGGGACCACATCCCCAGTTCAGTCTTTGTTCTCCGGATGTGCTTCCAGGTGTTGAGTTGTGGGGGACATGAGGCCAAGCGATGATGTCACTTCCTCCTTTTTTAGGTTCCTCCAGCTTGCTGGAAAGATCTTTTGCTGTGACATGAGTCAAACAGTGGCCATCGTTTGCATGCTCCCTCTGAGAAGTCTTCGTTGTACACAGATCCTGCGATAGTCCTTAGTAGTGGGGTTACCCTTAATGAGCCATCAGCACTGTCTGGCTTCTTCATTGTTGTATCTGAAAGGCTGGTTGTGTGTGTGTAATGCTGACAGACCCCGGTCGTTGGCGGACAGGATTGAACCTGGGACCTCTGGAGCTTAGTGCATGAGCCTCTAGGCTAAAAGCCAACGGGCTCTTAGCTAAGGCTGTAGAGCAGACTCATTTTATCTCTAAGTGGTCTCGGTGCCACTAAATGGGACAGAACACCACACCCAGGAGGTGTGTGGGTTACATACTTCCCTAGCTGAGGAAGCACATCCCAAGCTTCAGAGACTTCCCAGTTGAAATCCTGGACAAGCCTCCACTTGTAATGTTGATAAACCCCGGTTGTCGTCGGGCAGGATCGAATCTGGGACCTCTAGATCTTAGTGCATGAGCCTCTCCTGCAGGAGCTAAAAGCCATCTGCCTCTTAGATAAGGCTTTAGAGCAGACTCATTTTATATCTCTCTCTAAGTGGTCTGGGTGCCACTAGATGGGACAGAACACCACGCCCACAAGGTGTGTGGGTTACACATGTTTCCAACCTTACAACATATCCCAGTAACATACACATAGCAAAACTTCATAACTTCACATACAAGGAAAGCACATACAAATTAACAGGATATTAATGTTCAACAGATTAAGACTTTTAAAATGATACTTTGCAAAGCATACTTTGTACAAAACATATCACCATGGTAAATATGTGAGTGCCAGGGTGTTGCTTTGGGGTACAGAGTGTCACACCCTCCCAGAGCCAGGAATAGGATCCAAGAATCTTGATCCTCAACTCTTCACTGTTGTCTAAAAAATTGTGTAACCCATTGGCAAAGAACATTTAACAGCCTCTTCTAGTAACTTTTCACATAGAAGATAACTATCCAGTTTTGCCACTTGTTAGTTCTTTAGCCTGAGTAGTAAAGGTCTAGGCTTTGGATCTAAAAGTTCTGGGTCCAAATCCTGCTGGAATTTCTCTTTTTTAAATTTTCTTAAAAAAGAGAAAAAAAAAAAAAAAAAAAGTTATACAGCACCCTCAACACATCCTCCCCCACCCCTGCCACAGACACACCACAAATTTTAAAAATTTAAGATTGCAAAACGAAGTACTCAGAAAGTTAGGAAAAGCAGAATTAATTTTGCCCATGCCCCTATAGGAGTTGTTGCTGAATGAGGATGATGAGATTAGGCTCTGTGTGCAATTCATGTACTAGAAATGAAGTAAAGCTAGAAATGCTAGAGTGCAGTGCTTGCGAAAATTTTACATACTGCATTTTGATTTTTATGTGTAATTTTAGGGGATTTCTTTAATCATCTGTTTGGTAGTCTCAAGTGACAAGATTTAAGATTTTGAGCTGTTGATGGTTGGTTAACCCTTAAAGCCTCCGTGAAACCAGCCTTGACTCATCACTGAAGCCTTTACATATGAGACTGAAAACTGGACAAAGTAAATACATTTTCTAAAGTTTTTGGTAAAGTAAGCATTTGTTATATTTACTAGTAATGCCTTTTTTTTTTCATTTTAAATTAATCCTGTAGTTGGAGAAGGGTTTTCTGTTGTTTTTTTTTAGGGCTGCAAATTAATCGTAGTTAACTCACGTGATTAACTCAAAAACATTAATCGTGATTAATCGTACTTATAACAATAAAATACCAATTGCAATGTATTAAATATTTTTGGATGTTTTTCTACATTTTCAATATTGATTTCAATTACAACACAGAATACAGAGTGCACAATGCTCACTTTATATTATTATTTTATTTCAAATATATGCACTGTAAAAATTATAAAAGAAACAGTATTTTTCAATTCACCTCATACAAGTACTGAAGTGCAATCTCTTTTTCATGAAAGTGTAACTGACAAATGCAGGTGGGTTTTTTTGTTACATAGCTGCACTCAAAACCAAAACAGTGTAAAACTTTAGATCCTACAAGTCCATTCAGTCCTACTTCTTATTCTGCCAATCGCTACGACAAGTTTGTTTACATTGAGGGGAGATACTGCTGCCTGCCTCTTATTTACAATAAGAAGATGTCATCAATGTAGCGCAAGTAGAGTAGGGGCGTTAGGGGACGAGAGCTAAGGAAGCGTTGTTCTAAGTCAGCCATAAAAATGTTGGCATACTGTGGGGCCATGCGGGTACCCATAGCAGTGCCGCTGACTTGAAGGTATATATTGTCCCCAAATGTGAAATAGTTGTGGGTGAGGACAAAGTCACAGAGTTCAGCCACCAGGTTAGCTGTGATATTATCAGGGATACTGTTCCTGATAGCTTGTAGTCCATCTGTGTGTGGAATATTGGTGTAGAGGGCTTCTACGTCCATAGTGGCCAGGATGGTGTTTTCTGGAAGATCACCGATGGATTGTAGTTTCCTCAGGAAGTCAGTAGTATCTCGAAGATAGCTAGGAGTGCTGGTAGCGTAGGGTCTGAGGAGAGAGTCCACATAACCAGACAAGCCTGATGTTAGGGTGCCAATGCCTGAGATGATGGGACGTCCAGGATTTCCAGGTTTATGGATCTTGGGTAGCAAATAGAATGTCCCTGGTCGGGGTTCTAGGCATGTGTCTGTACAGATTTGTTCCTGCGCTTTGTCAGGGATAATGTCCCCGATAATGTCACAGCTAACCTGGTGGCTGAACTCTGTGACTTTGTCCTCACCCACAACTATTTCACATTTGGGGACAATATATACATTGATGACATCTTCATCATCTGGACCCATGGAAAAGAAGCCCTTGAGGAATTCCACCATGATTTCAATAATTTCCATCCCACCATCAACCTCAGCCTAGATCAATCCACACAAGCGGTCCATTTCCTGGACACTACTGTGTTAATAAGCGATGGTCACATAAATACCACCCTGTACCGGAAACCTACTGACCGCTACACTTACCTACATGCCTCCAGCTTCCATCCAGGACACACCACACGATCCATTGTCTACAGCCAAGCTCTAAGATATAACCGCATTTGCTCCAATCCCTCAGATAGAGACAAGCACCTACAAGATCTCTATCAAGCATTCTTAAAACTACAATACCCACCTGCTGAAGTGAAAAAACAGATTGACAGAGCCAGACGAGTACCCAGAAGTCACCTCCTACAAGACAGGGCCAACAAAGAAAATAACAGAACACCATTAGCTGTCACCTTCAGCCTCCAACTAAAACCTCTCCAGAGCATCATCAGAGATCTACAACCTATCCTGAAAGATGATCCTTTACTCTCACAGATCTTGGGAGACAGACCTGTCCTCGCTTACAGACAACCCCCCAACCTAAAGCAAATACTCACCAGCAACCACACATCACTGAACAAAAACACTGACCCTGGAACCTATCCTTGTAACAAAGCCCGATGCCAACTCTGTCCACATATCTATTCAAGTGACACCATCATAGGGCCTAATCACATCAGCCATACCATCAGGGGCTCGTTCACCTGCACATCTACCAATGTGATATATGCCATCATGTGCCAGCAATGCCCCTCTGCCATGTACATTGGCCAAACCGGACAGTCTCTACGCAAAAGAATTAATGGACACAAATCTGACATCAGGAATCATAATACTCAAAAACCAGTGGGAGAACACTTTAACCTGTCTGGCCATTCTATGACAGACCTGCGGGTGGCTATCTTAAAACAGAAAAACTTCAAAAACAGACTCCAACGAGAGACTGCTGAGCTGGAATTGATATGCAAACTAGACACAATCAACTCAGGGTTAAACAGGGATTGGGAATGGCTGAGCCATTACAAACATTGAATCTATCTCCCCTTGTAAGTACTCTCACACTTGCTTCTTATCAAACTGTCTGTACTGGGCTATCTTGATTATCACTTCAAAAGTTTTTTTTCTCTTACTTAATTGGCCTCTCAGAGTTGGTAAGACAACTCCCACCTGTTCATGCTCTCTGTATGTGCGTATATATATCTCCTCAATGTTTCACTCTATATGCATCCGAAGAAGTGGGTTGTAGCCCACGAAAGCTTATGCTCTAATAAATTTGTTAGTCTCTAAGGTGCCACAAGTACTCCTGTTCTTTTTGCGGATACAGACTAACACGGCTGCTACTCTGAAACCTTATTTACAATGTCACCTGAAAGTGAGAACAGGTGTTCACATGGCACTTTTGTAACCGGCACTGCAAGATATTTACATGCCAGATATGCTAAACATTCGTATGCCCCTCCCATGTTTTGGCCACCATTCCAGAGGACATGCTTCCATGCTGATGATGCTCATTAAAAAAATAATGAGTCAATTAAATTTGTGACTGTACTCCTTGGGGGGAGAATTGTATGTCTCCTGCTCTGTTTTACCTGCATTCTGCATATATTTCATGTTATAACAGTCTCAGATGACGACCCAGCATGTGTTCGTTTTAAGAACACTTTCACAGCAGATTTGACAAAGCGCAAAGAAGGTACCTATGTGAGATTTCTAAAAATAGCTGCAGTACTCGACCCATGGTTTAAGAATCTGAAGTGCCGTCCAAAATCAGAGAGGGACGAGCGTGGAGCATGCTTTCAGAAGTCTTAAAAGAGCAACACTCCGATGTGGTAACTACAGAATCCAAACCACCAAAAAAAGAAAATCAACATTTTACTGGTGGCATCAGACTCAGATGATGAAAATGAACATGCGTCGGTCCTCACTGCTTTGGATCGTTATCAAGCAGAACCCATCATCAGCATGGAAGCATGTCCTCTGGAATGGTGGTTGAAGCATGAGGGGACATATGAATCTTTAGCACATCAGGCACGTAAATATCTTGCAACGCTAGCTACAACAATGCCATGCGAACGCCTGTTCTCACTTTCAGGTGACACTGTAAACAAGAAGCAGGCAGCATTATCTCCTGCAAATTGTAACCATCCTTGTTTGTCTGAGTGATTGTCTGACCAAGAAGTAGGACTGAGTGAACTTGTAGGCTCTAAAGTTTTCCATTGTTTTATTTTTAATGCAGTTTTTTTGTACATAATTCTACATTTGTAAGTTCAACTTTCATGATAAAGAGATTGCACTACAGTGCTTGTATGAGGTGAATTGAAAAATACAATTTTTTTGGTTTTTACAGTGCAAATATTTTTAATAAAAATAAATATAAACTGAGCACTGTACACTTTGTATTCTGTGTTGTAATTGAAATTAATATATTCAAAAATATAGTAAACATCCAAAAATATTTAAAATAAATGGTATTCTATTATTGTTTAACAGTGTGATTAATCACATGATTAATTTTTTTAATTGCTTGACAGCCCTAGTTTTTTTGTTTTGTTTTTTTACATTGTAGAATGGGATCACCTTTTTTTCTCATCTGAATGATAACTTAGTAAATATTTAATAGATTTCATTGCTTATATTTTCTTGGGGATTTCTAAAAATCTAAAAATGTCCGGGATTTCCCTCCGGTCGGCTATTTATCGACCAAAAAGCGGCTGTCAGGGCAGCCGAGCGCTGCTCGCATTGGGGCCTCAGCAGGCAAAGCCCCTTCCCGGCTCCCCCCTTCCCCTGCAGCCTTAGCACGCTGCCCGGCAGCGCTGGGGGGCGGGGCTGTGCGCCTGAGAGGGAACGCGGCGGCGGGGCTGGCAGCGGCGGCCAGAGCCCCTCCCCCACTTCCCCCCTCCTCCACAGCCTCAGCATGCCACTCAGCAGCGCTCGGGCGGGGCGCTCCTTGGGGAACGGAGCCAGACACCTGCTCTAAGCCGAGCGGCACGGTAAGGGGGCCGGGGAGTTGGAGAAGGGGGGCAGTCAGGGGACAGGGAGCGGGGTGGATGGGTCGGGAGTTCGGGGGGGGCTGTCAGGGGGGCAGGGGTGTGGAGAGGGGTTGGGACAGTCAGGGACAGGGAGCAGGGGGGGTTAGATGGGTCGGAGGGGCTGGGGGGGATGTCGGGGGAGGAAAGTGGGAGGGAGTGGCTAGGGGGCGGGGCTACCCCCCCCCCCCAAGTGTCCTCTTTTTTGAAAGTTCAGATATGGTAACCCTAATATAAAAAAAAACTTAATGATTATTAACGTTCTTTTGTTCTACAAATAAAAGCACACAACTCATATTTTAATATCAGTAGTCTTACCTTTCTAATGCAATGGATGTGCCCTCTCTCCCCCGCCACGGCAGCCACAGAGCTTAGGCTGGGAAGGAGGACCGTTTGTCCCCGGCAGCCGCAGCCCTGGAGGTGGGGAAAATCACCTCTTTCTCTGGCTGCCGCAGCCCTGCACATCCCAAATTCCCACCACCCCCTCTTCTCACCCCACTGCCCCCTCCCACCTACCCCCTATTCTCCCAAGGCCACCACCTCACCTTACATGTGCGTCTTCTCCAAGATCCAGGCACCTAATTAGTGGAGCCATACCTGCGTGGCTCCACTAATTAGGTGAATGGCCCTTCATTCTCTTATGTGCGGCTGCCCAGGCGTGCACCTTAGAGGGAACTATTCGCGGACCACCTGAATGGAACTCGCGGACCACTGGTGGTCCACGGACCACAGTTTGAGAACCTCTGCTCTAATCAGTTGTATATTTTAGAGAGGCCCAAAAATGGAGGCACCTTGGTGTGACACAGGAATCATCCAAATTTTGTTCCTGAAAAAGTCAATGGCAAAATTCTCAACAATTTCAGTGACAGCAGAACTGGGCCCAAATTCTCCAAATAAGGTCTGGAAAGGAACTGCTAACTGTAGATTTAGAGCCAAATCCTGCAAACACTGATGCATGCACATAATTTTACATGTAAGAATAGACCCACGGATTTCAATGGTGCTATGCACAGGCATAAGTTTTTGCAGGAATTGAGCTTTCATCAAATATTCTTAACAAAATGCAAAAATCACAAAGTTCAAGTAATTTTCTTTTTGTAATGCTACCCACTTGAAAAAGAACTGTTTCTTCCAAAATTTTGGCCTAAGAATACAATTTTTTCTATCTAACCACACCCATATTGCTGTGAAAATAGCCTATTTGTTGAGTGAAGGTAGCTTTGCACCAAAAACATGCAAGACTAACATTTTTATGTGACAAGTATCAGAGGGGTAGCCGTCTTCATCAGACGCATGTGGGTATTCACCCACGAAAGCTTATGCTCCAATACATCTGTTAGTCTTAAAGGTGCCACAGGACTCTCTGTTAATTTTTATGTGAAAAAGCTATTTAACCAAAACTTGCACTTATTGCCCCTCCCAGCTGGATGGTAGAATTTGCCCGTCACAAAAAGTCCACAAAGTGATATTTTTGGTGGGATGGAGGAAGAGATATCACTAGATCAAATGTCAAAAAACTGCATGATAAAGCTTGTGAATACGTGTGTCCCCCCATAACACTGGACTCAGTGGGGAATGTGTGCGTGTGTGTCCCAGGGGTGAAAGTAACTGAAAGGACTTACCAGTATGCAGGGCTATGGTCCTAGGGGGCAGGGCCTCAACCGGAAGAGGCGGGCCCTTTAAATCCCCCGGCTCTTTATATCAAGATGTAAAGGCCCCGGGGCTCTGGCTGCAGTGGCAGCTGATAGGAGCCCCGGGCTCTTTAAATCACTGCCGGAGCTGCGGTGGTGGCTGGGAGCCCCAGGGCTCGGGCGCCGATTTAAAGGGCCCGAGGCTGGGAGCCCCCGGTCCTTTAAATCAACGCCTGAACCCTGGGGCTCCCGGCCGCCGCCACTACCACGGGGCTCCGGCGGCAATTTAAAGGGCCCGGGGCTCCAGTTGCTACCCGGAGCCCAGGGCTCTTTTAAATTGCTGGCCTGGGGTAACTGCACCCCTGCTGGTATGGTCGGCTGTGTACCGGCTCTTGCCGTACCCATACTGGCTTACTTTCACCTCTAGTGTGTCCCGGTAACACTGTGCACTCTGTGGTGTGTGTGTCTCCCCACCACGCCGCACGCAGTGATGTTTCTGGGAGATGGATTGTGCAAGGGCAGTTTTCAATATTTTGCATCATCCGCCTGAGGTGACACAGAAACAAACACGGCACTGACACCCCCGGCTCATCACTGGGCTCCACTGCCTCCCCCGGAATCCCCCCAGCACTGGGCCGCCAGAAAACTCCCGCTACCGACCCTGCTCCCCCCAACTCTTTTCAGGCAGCCCCGCCACGCGCGAGTCTCCCTTGGGCCAGGGGAGGGGAGGGGCGAGGGCAGTGCGCAGGCGCTGTCGGTCGGGCTGGGCCGGAAGCGGTTTGAACTGCGGCGGGAGACGGCGGAGCTGATCCGGTCGTAGCGTAGCAGTGAGCGCGACCGGCCCCGAGCGGGCAACATGGAGCCTATCCTGGAAGGTACCAAGCCGCCCCGTGGGCCCGTTCGCCAGCGTGTGGGGACAGCTCCGGAGGCGGGGGGAGAGAACAGCTGCTGCTCCTCCACGAGGAGGGTAGCTGGGGGGGAGTTAGCAGCTCCAGGAGGGGAGGGTTAGCTTCAGGAGGCAGCTCTAGGAGGAGGAGGGTAGCTGGAGAAGGGTGTGTGTGTGTTAGCACACAGGGTGTGTGTGTTAGCTGGGGGGGAGTTAGCAGCTCCAGAAGGGTAGCGGAGCCGGGGGGGTAGCTCTAGGAGGGGAGGAGGGTGGCGGCGGCGGGGGCGGGGGAGGAGGAGAGAGTTAGCTCCAGGAGGGGGAGGGGGGAGTTAGCAGCTCCAGGAGGAGAGGAGGATAGCTTGGAGGAGGAGGAGGGTAGCTGGAGAAGGGTGTGTGTGTGTGGGGGGGGGTGGTTAGCAGCTCTAGGAGGGGAGGCGGGTGCGGGGGGGGAGTTAGCTCCTGGAGGGGAGGGGGGAGTTAGCAGCTCTAGGAGGAGGAGGGTAGCTGGAGAAGGGGGTGTGTGTGTGGGGTGGTTAGCAGCTCTAGGAGGGTAGCGGGGGTGGGGAGGGTAGCTCTAGGAGGGGAGGAGCATGGCGGGGGGGAGGGGGGAGTTAGCTCCAGGAGGGAGAGAGGGGGGAGTTAGCAGCTCCAGGAGGAGAGAAGGATAGAGGGGGGGGGAGGGGGAGTTAGCAGTTCTAGGAGGAGGAGGAGGGTAGCTGGAGAAGGATGTGTGTGTGTGTGTGGGGGTGGTTAGCAGCTCGAGGAGGGTGCGGGGGAGGGGGGGGAGTTAGCTCCTGGAGGGGAGGAGGGTAGCTGGGGGGAAGGGAGGGGAGAGTTGGCAGCTCTTGGAGGAGAGGAGGGTAGTTCCCCTGGGGGTGGGGAGGTTATTGGTTCCCTTTATATTCCCCATTTTCTGTCCATATTTTCAGGGCTTGCTATTCAGTTTTTTTTGTATCTCTCATCAACAGAAGTTGGTCCATTAAAAGATATTACCTCACCCATCTTGTCCTTGCTAGGACTTTACTTGGAGTTAGGTAACTTAAGAACACACCTTTTCTCCTAGTGAAGACGCATCCTCTGTTGCACCCATTTGAACTGTTTCTTTCGTCCCACCAGTTTCCCTGTCATTTTCACAGTTTCCTGGCAAACTTGTATTAAAACCCTCTTGTCCTGGCCAACAAGACAGTTGGGCCTTGTTTACATTTGAAAATGTTGTAACCATTCTCTATCAGCAATGTAGCTGTGATGAGTGCCTTAAGCAGTAGTGTAGATCGGATGGGGGTGTTTTTGCCATCAGATTACGAAAACCTGCTAGGGTTGCCAATTTTCTAATCACACAAACCCGAACACCCTAGCCCTGCCCCTTCCCCAAGGCCACGCCCCCCACTCACTCCATTCCCTCTCCCCCACCCTCACTCACTTTCACTGGGCTGGGGAAGGGGGTTGCGCCCCGGAAGCAACCAGCAGGTTCGGCTCTTAGGTGGTGGCGCATCAGGCGGCTCTGCACGCTGCTCTCGCCTGCAGGCACCGCCTCCGCAGCTTCCATTGGCTGCGGTTCCTGACCAATGGAAGTGCGAAGCCAGTGCTCTAGGCGGGGGCAGCATGTGGAGTCCCATGGGGGCCTCCCCCTCGGCCTAGGAGCCGGACCTGTTGGCCACTTCTGGGGCGCAACACGGAGCCAGGACAGGTAGGGACTAGCCTGCATTAGCTCTGCCGACTGGACTTTTAACAGCCAGTTCGGCGGTGCTTACCGGAGCCACCAGGGTCCCTTTTCGACTGGGTGTTCCAGTCGTAAACCGGACACCTGGTCACCCTAAAACATGCTGTATGGTTTTCATGATGTGGAGAAAATCCCTGAGTTGTGCTACATTAACACACCATTGCAAGTACTGGTGCAACTGTACTGTTGCTGGAAAATTGATACATTTTCCAATGTAGGGTCAGGGTGGGAGTTGTTACTCCTGCAGCTGCTCTCTGAGCTGTGTTTGTGGTGACTGGAAGGCACTTCTAGCCTGGTGTAAGTAGGGGAAGGGAAACTGCTACACTGTTGTGAACACCTCATTTCATGTAAGAGTCCCTTAGACCTTATTTACATGAGCAAAAATAAAATCTCTATTTCAGCAGCTGCCTGCAATGGTGCAGCTTCACTGTTAGCAGCGGTAAAACAATAAGCACTAGTATATAAACACTAGAACATTGTATACCACTATATCATGAAAACTACTGAGTAAGTCTTCATGAAATAGTAGTAAAAATTCCCAAACCCTGTCTATACTAGCAGCTGCACCACTTCTAAATACACGTGCTAAGTTTGCTTGTCTAGACATGCTCAGAGATAGTGCCATGGCAGTAGAAGCTGAAGTACGCCTGGAAGCATAAAGAATAAAAGTATAGAGGATTTGTTGTCACTTCCCTAAAATGGAACGTTCACTTGCCAGTTAGGGGCCAATTAGCCTGAATGTCCAACCCTGATAGCATCTGGCCCATAGTGGATGCCACATATAATAGAATCATAGAATATCAGGGTTGGAAGGGACCTCAGAAGGTCATCTAGTCCAACCCCCTGCTCAAAGCAGGACCAATTCCCAACTAAATCATCCCAGCCAGGGCTTTGTCAAGCCTGACCTTAAAAACCTCTAAGGAAGGAATTCCACCATCTCCCTAGGTAACCCATTCCAGTGCTTCACCACCCTCCTAGTGAAAAAGTTTTTCCTAATATCCAACCTAAACCTCCCCCACTGCAACTTGAGTCCATTACTCCTTGTTCAGTCATCTGGTACCACTGAGAACAGTCTAAATCAGGGGCGGGCAAACTTTTTGGCCTGAGGGCCGCATCGGGTTTCCAAAATTGTATGGAGGGACGGTTAGAGGAGGCTGTGCCTCCCCAAACAGCCAGGCGTGGCCCGGCCCCCGCCCCTTGATGGCCCCCCACGGACCCTTGTCCTATCCACCCCCCAGTTCCCTGTCCCCTGACCCCTCCATGAACCCCCGCCCAACTGCCTCATCCAACCTCTCCTCTCATTCCTGACTGCCCCCCCGGGACCCCTGCCCCATCCAGCCACCCATTCTCCCTGTCCCCTGTTGCCTCATGACCCCCTGCCCCTGACTGCCCCCCATCCAACACCCCTCCTTCCTGACTGCCCCCCCGCAACTCCTACCCCCATTCAACCCCCCTGTTCCCCGCCCTCTGACCGCCCTGATCCTTTCCACACCCCCGCCCCCTGACCACCACCCCTGAACTCCCCTGCTCTCTATCCACCCTGCCCCCTTACCACGATGCCTGGAGCACTGGTGGCTGGCGGTGCTACAGCCGTGCCGACCGGCTGGAGCCAGCCACTCCACCGCGCAGCACAGAGCACCGGGTCAGGCTGGGCTCTGCAGCTGCGGTGCCCCAGGAGCTCACAGCCCCGCTGCCCAGAGCATTGAACTGGTGGCGCAGTGAGCTGAGGCTGTGGGGGACAGAGAACAGCAGGGGAGGGGCCGGGGGCTACCCTCCCGGGCCAGGAGCTCAGGGGCCGGGCAAGAGGGTCCCACGGGCCATTGTTTGGCCACCTCTGGTCTAGATCCATCCTCTTTGGAACCCCCTTTCAGGTAGTTGAATGCAGCTATCACATCCCCTCTCATTCTTCTCTTCTGCAGACTAAATAATAATCCCAGTTCCCTCAGCCTCTCCTCATAAGTCGTGCTCCAGCCCCCTAATCATTTTTGTTGCCCTCTGCTGGACTCTTTTCAATTTTTCCACATCCTTCTTGTAGTGTGGGGCCCAAAACTGGACACAGTACTCCAGATGAGGCCTCACCAATGCCAAATAGAGAGGAATGATCATGTCCCTCGATCTGCTGGCAGTGCTCCTACTTATACAGTCCAAAATGCTGTTAGCCTTCTTGGCAACAAGGGCACACTGTTGACTCATATCCAGCTTCTCGTCCACTGTAACCGCTAGGTCCTTTTCTGCAGAACTGCTGCCTAGCCACTCGGTCCCTAGTCTGTAGCAGTGCATGGGATTCTTCCGTCCTAAGTGCAGGACTCTGTACTTGTCCTTGTTGAACCTCATCAGATTTCTTTTTGCCCAATCCTCTAATTTGTTTAGGTCCCTCTGTCTCCTATCCCTACCCTCCAGCGTATCTACCACTCCTCCCAGTTTAGTGTCCTTGTTGGATATGCACATATGACAAACGTGTCCTTGTTGGATGCTACTGTTGTGGCAAATGATGCAACCACTTCCTTTTCTGCAGTATTGGCAAGTGGTTGGTTATATTTCAGAATAATTATTGAGTTTAGCTTGAAACAATTTAGATAAAACATGTAGCTTATCATTATGCTCAACTTGTGGAGCAAGCCTGAGAAAAGGAGGCCAAGGAGAAACTCTTGACACCTTAATTTTTTGGAGGCTAAGGATGGTCTATTGGTAAGGGTGCTAGTCTGGGACCTGGATTCAATTCGCTACAGCTCTGCAGACTACATGTGTAACATTGGGCAAATTTCTCAATTTTTCTGTGCCTCACCTCACCATCAATAAAATGGATGTAATAGTATTTTCCTATCTCATAGGGATGCTGTGAGGATAAATACATTAAAAAAAAAAAAAAAAAGACACTGAGATGCTCAGATGCCATGTTACTGGGGGACCGTATAAATACCTAAGAACATAAGTTTAAAAAAAGAGATAGAGGTTGATCAGGAAATAAATGCTGGAGACCGTCCTGTTTTAAGCCTCATATTTAATATCCATTTAAACTTTGTTATTGGCTTTTTGGCACGTCTGAGATACAAGTCAGAGAAAAGCATCTGGGTCATTTGGAAGGCCAGATTTAGCTGTACTTTCATGCTCTTACCAGGCTGAACTGGCCAACCATGGCAATGTATTCGCCAAACTTGTCAGTTTCAGTTTTACTAAAATTCTAGCAGCCCTTCTAAACCAGTCTTAAAAAAAAAAAAATGCCTTCTGTTGCTGATGCATGGTGTTAAGTTTATTAAACACATGTAATTGCTGGTGATAAGCTTACCCACAGTGACACTTCTTGCAGAGTAAGTTACTACCCTGTACGAGTAAGGGTGGCAGAATCTGGTCTTAAAAGAGACTTGAGCAAGTTTTTTTCAATATACATAGACAAAAGCACATGCTAATACACAGCTTTTGTTCCCCAGGTGTTTCAGCATATGTAGAAGTATGGTCATCCAACAGAACAGAGAATTATTCAAAAACGTTTGCACAACAACTTCTGGATATGGGAGCAAAAGTAAGGAAATAATTTTCTTGTAAATGAATCAGGAGGGCAAAGTTCCCTCTCAGACTGTTGCTTGCATATTCTATTTGTCATGTATGTCTCCTTGTATGTATGGGTTAATCTAGGAGGGATGTTATAAGAGTCAATATTGCTACCATCACTCAAATTCATGAATGTGTATGGCAGATGGGAAATGTGTTAAACCCTATTATATAGTAGTATACCAAAAAACACGTTGTTGTGAAGCAGTTAGGCTGGCTAAACACAACATACTTGACACAAACCCACAAAAGCAAGGAAAAGAAAAGCTAAGCTGCTTACCAGGACATATCCAGTACTCTTCCACGAACTTTCACCCACCTTGTCATTGCTACAACTATCATAAATCCCAGACCATGCACCACAGTCTTACCTCTAACCTTGTCAACCCACCATCCTGCCAACATCCCTACTAGTGTGGCACTGCTCTGAAAAGTGAATGTAAAAATAGTATTGGGGGATTCTACGTATGTGTTTCAGTGGTGAATATCTCTAATGTGTTTGGTTTTCAAGTGTAAAAATGTTTAACTCCAGATTTCCCCCTCATTTTTTAGCCATGCTGAGCTTGAACTGGAGGCTAGACATCTATGAGGATATGTCAGAGGGACAGGCTGAGATTTTAGTTTGAACGGAAGGAGACAGGCCTGGAGTAGAAAGGGAAACCTACTGTTTAGTCATGTTAGCCCAGCAAAGCCCAGATGCATGGGCTCTGCATCTAAGAGAGTGCGCTCGGTACTATCTTTCATGTGAATCAGAAAAATTGTTTACTAAATTACAATTAGACACCTGTGCAAGTCTATTAAAGGGGTTGGCACATGTCATTGATAGTACGGGCTATGGAATCTCTGTTAACTGGTGATGATGTGAAAGAAGGAAAGATCCCAGCTTGACTCTAAGCTGATGGAACCTTCCTATGACTTCTCTGTTTCAGTCGGCCTACAAAAAGGAGTTCAGAAGAGCTGGCAGTTTCTCAGAGACAATATTAAAGGCACAATAGCAATCTGTCACGATGTCTATTGAGCTGTGACACTCTAAGGGCAAGTCTTCACTACAAAATTAAGTCGACTTAAGTTATGTTGACATATAGCCACCTCAGTAATTAAATTGGTTTTTCATGTCCACGCTACTTCTGTTGGTGGTGCTCATCCTCACTAGGAGCCCTTCCACCGATTTAACTGACCATGTGGGGCACTGGGGCTGACAGCTGGAACAGTCAATGCAGTGTCTACGCTGACTCTGCGTCGACCTAACTATGTTGACCTACGATCTATGCCTCTTGCAGAGGTGAAGTTATAAGGTCAGTGCAGCGGGCGACTTACATTGGTGGGAGCAACATTATAGTGTGGACGCTTACAGAGTTAGGTTGACCTAACTCTGTAGTGTAGACCAGGCCTAATTTTCCCAGACCTGAAGAAGAGCTTTGTGAAAGCTTGTCTCTCTCACCAACAAAAGTTGGTCCAATAAAAGATATTACCTCATCCACTTTGTCTTTCTAATATGCTGGGACCGACATGGCTATAACAACACTGCATACTTTGCACTCGTTTTTATTTAATTTCATTTTGTTGATTCAGACAGTTTTCCAATGTGTCAAGGTTGGTTTGAATTCTAATTCTGTCCTCCAAAGTGCTGGCAGCCCCTCCCAGGTTGGTGTCATCTGTACATTTTATAAGCGCACACTCCATGTTGTTATCCAGGTCATTAAAGAAAATAGTACAGGACCTAGAATAGACACCTGTTGTATTAATTTAAATGGAATAAATGAGCCCAAAGAAGTTAACATGACCCTGAAACTGTCCAACATTGAACAGGTTTTTTAAAAGTTCAGGGTTTAATATACAGACTTCAGCCTGCTTAGGACCATGGGAAACCCATTTTTTTTAACTTTGGTTAAAAAAAAAAGGAAAAACAGTTTAAGAATTTGAAATATAAAGTGTTAAGGCTTTCATTTTAACCATATCCAATGTTCATTTTCCTTTAGCTATAGAGAATTTTTATAAGGGAAAAACTTGTTTGACAGCCTTTTAGGTGGCATTAAAGATTATAACTGTCCTTTTTGTGCAAAGGAGCAAAAGTTGGTTGAGGTGCCCTGAAGCTGCTGTTGCAGCTTGATTCTGTTTTTTAGAAGACAAAATGACAAAAGAGGGCAGAGGAAAGAACAGCAAAAATAGCAAATGCAGCTTCTGTCTCTGGTGTTGATTTTCACTTGCAATCTCGCTGCTGGAAAAAGACAGGCTCCGCGGTGGTCTTATTAGCCACTCAGAGGCCTGTCAAACTTTTACCAGAATTGCGCTCTTTAGGGCACTGCATTTAGCTTTCTTTCTGGCCACAGGGTTACAGCAGTGTTAGAAAACATAAAGTCTTGGCCAGCTAAGTCGGACTCTCTTAGTAAGTAGAAGGGAAAAAGGATAGAGATAGGAAACAGAAGAAATAAAGTAGGGAAGGAAAAGGACACTTCGGGTGTTGGGAGCAGCCAGTCTCACGTTCCAGTTGGTGTTTGGGATTTAGTCAGGGCTGGAGGAGGTGTCATCTGGGTCCCTCTCTCTGGCCTGGTCTGGTCAGGACAGCTCTTGGGATTAAAATAAAGAAGGCACAGTGGCATCATGCTGGATTCTGGTGTCCCAGGCAGGGTGGATTTGATTTAAATCACTAGTCAGGAAGACTCGATTTAATCATGGATTTCTACATAAAAGTGCATTCTTGTTGGTTGTTATAACCTTAATACGTGTTCTTCACAACTCAGAGATAGATGTAGGCTTCATTTTTAGAAGGTACACACTATACATTTTTAAAGTGATTTATTTTGAAAACTTTTCAGATTAGTTTTACAGCTATATCAGAAAATTAATGATTGTTTGGTTATTTCATTTACCAAAGGTAACTGAAGCAGATATTTATGAAGTCATTGAGAGGTGAACTATCTCCAATTCAACAGGTTAATCATTAATATTTGGAGGATTTTCTTGCCATGCTGTATTAGGAGGAGAACATCACCAGAAAAGACATTTAAATTGTTTTATTTAACTAAAACAACAAAGTTATGTATTCTGGATTTTTTCTTCAACAGCAAACATATAATATTTTAACAAAACAAACATGAATTTTTGAATTTAGTTAAACATTCACATTTTTTAAAATTAGTTTTTTACTAAAATAGTTAAATGAAATATTAAAAAAACAAAATTAAATTGACTATGTCAGCCAGGTCAACATGAGAAACTTAAAATATTGGCTTCTGCAGCTAACTCAGTCATCTTCACCTTCATTTTCCTGTTTGTTCATAATCTGGAAAAGCTTTCCTGCTTTTTCAGGTCCCAAACGATTTCTCAATTTGGAATGAATTAGTCCAAAGGAAGAAAATATTCTTTCTACACTGGCAGAAGAAGCAAGTGCTGTTAAAAGTGAAATTATCACTTCAGTAGTCTCTGAATCCAAGTGCTTAAGTGACTTCCTCAAGTTCACTGGTGTGACTTTCTTTAAAACATCATCAGCAAACATATATTTCTTGAATGGTTCACCCTTAGCTCTGAAGTTTATTATAGTTGGTATTATGGAGGGATGATTGCTGGATGTCCATGTCATAGCCAACTCCTCTTCTTCAGCAGTTAAGGTTTGACCCTGGTACCGAGTATTGAGAAATAATATATAGAGGTGAGAATATTTGCAAGAAAATGAGCTGGAGATAGTGCTTGTCTCATTTGTTTTTTTAATGCTTGTAATTTAACTCTCTCATTGCATATTTCTCTTTTTAAGATCTCACTCAGTTCCTTCCAAATTTCAACAGCATCAGCAATAAAACAGCTATTTCCCTGCATTTTGTTCAAGGCTACAGAAATAGGCTTCAGGGTACTCAGCATGTGTTCAACATTTCTCTTAAGCCCCAATGTTGAGAACTTTGGCTGTGACAGTGCTATCTATTTTTTCACGATTTTGTTCACAAACTCATCAGATTAGGCCAGTTCTTGATATAGTGCTCAAAACAGTCCACTACTGATTTTCCATCACACGTCTTGTGGGAGAGTTAGCTTGATTTCTCCCACGTTTTTCAGAGCAGCTGGTGCAAAGTGGTTGTTACGGAAGTATTTTGCAATTTTAACAACATTAGCCTTTATTTCTGGCACACTGTAGTCTTTGGCTAGGAGGTCCATCAAATGAGCACTGCAACCGTATGTTATTAGCTTGGGACTCTCTTCTAAATAATTTCTTCTCATCTTGATACATTTGCAGCATTGTCTGTGACCAAGCTGCGTACTCGACATTTTAATTTTTTTCCCACAGTTTGTTATACCTTTTACTGCTACTTCTTGTAAGTATTCTGCTGTGTGCGCATTTCCTGATGTATTAATTGTTTCTGTAAGGAAGATATTCCCCCCTTCTCTTGTCACACAAGCACATACAACAGGGTCATTGTGGATATTGCTCCACCCATCAAGACGCAGGTTAACAATTTTACCCTCTAGACCTTTTGCACACTGCTCAATTTCTCTTTCATACACGTTATCCAGCAATTTGCCTGTGACATCTGCTCTGTTGGGTGGACTGTATCCTGGTCTTAATGACTTGAACCATGTTAATGAAGTGTGGGTTCTCAATCATACGGAAAGGAGAATTTGTTGCATAAACAAACCGGGCAGTTTTTTCATCAATTACCCCTTTTTGTAATCTGCTGGTTCTTCTCACAAACTTATCTATGGTTGTTTCTGGATGATGGAGGTTTTTTTTTTTTCTTTTTGCTACAGGTGATATACTGTGCGCCCACCCTCCCCTGCAGCCGCTGTCACAAAACTCTTTCCCATGTGCCCCCCAGACACTGCCAACACACTCTTATCAACCTCCTGGCTCCAGTCTGTACCCGCGGCATTCCACTCCTCCCCTGTCACAGTCCAACACTGCGGACTCCCAATACCCACTGCACTCAACGCCCATCCCTCTGCAGTTTAGCTTTGCTGAAGTACAGTACCTGCTGCACTGTACTCCAAAGGAGAAGGTTGGATATGATTCCTGGACATACACAAATCTTTAACAGTCCTCTGACCCTTCCTTCTCCCATCCCCCTCAGTGCTAATGGGTATTTTTGTTTGTCTCTCTCCTCTGGTTGTTGTTTTTTAAATAAAGAATTGTCTTGGTTTGAAAGCAATCTTTATTCTATTAATTGAAAGCAAACAGAGCCCTGCAAAGCAACAATTATCTTAAACCTTCATATTGCATTGTCTGCACCAATCACAATCACCTCCTAGTTTTACAAGCACTGCATAGTAACAAATATTTGGCTTTGAGCTTCAAATTGCTGCCTCAAGGCATCCCTGATCCTTATTGCCCTGCGCTGTGCCCCTCTAATAGCCGTGGTCTCTGGCTGTTCAAACTCAGCCTCCAGGTGCTAAGCCTCAGTGGTCCATCCCTGAGTGAAGCTTTCACCCTTCCCTTCACAAATAATATGGAGCATACAGCACGCGGCTATAAGGATAGGAATATTGTCATCTAGGCGGTGCCAGCGGGCCTTTAAACGGCCAAAAGCACACTCAACAGTCATTCTGCACTTGCTCAGCCTGTTGTTGAACCACTCCTTGCTGCTGTCAAGGTGCCCTATGTATGGCTTCATAAGCCATAGTATTAAGGGGTAGGCGTGGTCTCCCAGGATCACAATGGGTATTTTGACTTCCCCTATGGTGATCTTCTGGTCCAGGAAGAAAGTCCCTGCTTGCAGCTTCCTGAACAGGCCAGTGTTCCAAAAGATGCATGTGTCATGCACCTTTCCAGACCAGCTTGCATTAATGTCCGTGAAACGCCCAAGGTGATCCACAAGCGCCTGGAGAACCATAGAGAAATACCCCTTCCGATTAATGTACTAAGTGGCTAGGTGTTCTGGTGCCAGAATTGGAATATGTGTGCCATTTATCGCCTCTCTGCAGTTAGGGAAGCCCATTTGTGCAAAACCATCCACAGTGTCACACACGTTGCCCAGAGTCATGGTCTTTCAAAGCAAGATGCGATTAATGGCCCTGCACACTTCCATCAACACAAGTCCAACAGTTGACTTTCCCACTCCGAACTGGTTAGTGACCAATCAGTAGCAGTCTGGAGTAGCCAGCTTCCACAGTGCAAATGCCACGCACTTCTCCAACGGCAGGGCAGCTCTTATTCTCGTGTCCTTGTGCCGCAGGGCTGGGGTGAGCTCATCACACAGTTCCATGAATGTGGCTTTCCTCATCTGAAAGTTCTTCAGCCACTGCTCGTCATCCCAGACATGCATGATGATGTGATCCCACCACTCTGCTTGTTTCCTGAGCCCAAAAGCGGCGTTCCACTGTGGTCAGCACCTCCATGAATGCCACAAGCAATCTTGTGTCGTAGCTACTACGCGTGGCAAGATCAATGTCGCACTCCTCTTGCCTTTGTAATTTAAGGAATAACTCCACTGCCACTCCTGACGTGTCAGTCAGAGCAAGCAGGATACTGGTCAACAGTTCGGGATCCATTCCTGCAGACCGAAGAGGCAGAGTGCGTAGTACACAAACCGTTAAAGATGGCGCCAAATGCGGATGGAAACACAGAGATTGCTGGGATGCGAAGCAATGAATCGCGGGGCATTGGGACAGGACCCAGGACCTGTGACCCCCCTCTGCCTTCCCACAACTCTTAGCATCAGAAGAGGAAGAGCTGCTCTGTGGGATAGCTGCCCAGAGAGCAGTGCTCCGAATACCACTGCAAGAGTGAACATGCTATTGCACAGGCAGCTGACAGTGTGAACACACAACAGCGGTTTCTCTTCTGAGCGGCGCTGTAAGTCTGCCAGTGTAGACATACCCTTTTTGACAAATCCATATTGGCTATTCCCTGTAGCCTTGATTACTTAGGTCAGTGGTTCTCAAACTTTTTTTTCGTGGACCACTTGAAAATTGCTGAGGGTCTCAATGATCTTTCCAAATGTTGTTTGTAATGTTAGCTAACTATTGTAAAGTACTTTGGATAAAAGCTCTATATAAAAAAAACGTAATAATTATTAACATTTTTTTGTTCTACAAATAAAAGCACACAACTCATGTCATGCCCCTTTTCGCATTCCTCGCCTTCTCTGTTGCATACTTGTCTTAACTTCCAAGCCCTTCTTGACCTATGCCCGCCTTACTTTATCTTTCTTTTACTATGAAGATGTTGTCATCACCTCTGATTGGCCCATGATGCCAGCCTCTCTTGCCCACTTGTTAAATTTTCAAACAAGTACCTTCATGCTTTCTACTATGCTGTCCCTCATGGTTGAGAGGAGCTCCCAAAGTTACCTCCTTCAAATTCTTCTTTGCCATGATACCTGTGAAAAACTTGACAATGATTAGACCATTGGTGTGCTCAGACCACTTCCTATCATGCAGATCAATGTTGTCTCATTGTGGGGAGTACAAAGAAACAATCTGTATGTCTGTATCCATCAGTTGTCTCTAGTCTTATACTTAGATTGTAAGCTTTTGGGAGCAGGGACCATCTTTGATCTGTTTGTACAGTGCCTAGCACAATGGGGATGTGGTCCATGACTAGTGCTCCTAGGTCCATGGTGATATAATAATTTGTCGCAAAAGCAAATGTGACTCACAATTAACACGGAGTAGATCTGTTGAATAAGAAGGTGTTATTTCATGTAGACAGTTCAGGCTATAATTACACTGAGGTCTTGAGAATTCTGAGCTGCTGATTTTCAAGGTTCTCTGACCGTGAATGACAGCACAAGTAGCAAAATACAGTTTTTGGTCCATCTGTTAATGATACTTTTGATATCACTCACTCTGGCAGCCAGCAGTAAATTTGCACATAGAATCATAGACTTTAAGGTCAGAAGGGACCATTATGATCATCTAGTCTGACCTCCTGCACAACGCAGGCTACAGAATCTCACCCACCCACTCCTGTATCAAACCTGTGTCTGAGCCATTGAAGTCCTCAAATCATAACCTTAAAGACTTCAAGGTGCAGAGAATCTTCCAGCAAGTGACCTGTGCCCCACGCTGCAGAGGAAGGCGAAAAACCCCCAAGGCCTCTGCCAATCTACCCTGGAGGAAAATTTCTTCCCAACCCCAAATATGGCGATCAGCTAAACCCTGAGCACGTGGGCAAGACTCACCAGTCAGACACCCAGGAAAGAATTCTCTGTAGTAACTCAGATCCCACCCCGTCTAACATCCCATCACAAGCCATTGGGCATATTTACCGCTAATAGTCAAAGACCAATCTCATTATACCATCCCCTCCATAAGCTTATCAAGCTTAGTCTTGAAACCAGATATGTCTTTTGCCCCCACTTCTCCCCCTGGAAGTCTGTTCCAGAACTTCACTCCTCTGATGGTTAGAAACCTCATCAGATTTCTTAGTCATTTGGGAAGGTAACTTATATAAAAAAACATTTTTAAACACACGCTTTCTTCATCATTTGCAAAACACATTCTTAACTTTTAGCAAAGTCTTTAATTGTGTTTTGGGATGAGTGGCCCTGGTGCATGGTGAAGTTGGTTGACAGATGCTCAATCTCTACATGTCCCAAGAAGCTCTTTCATTTTCAAGTCCAACACTATAATTTGTGCATAGGTCAATACAGCTTTCCCAATATGAGTTGTCTTCTGACAGACTGGTGTCAGTTTGAACCCCACCAAAAGATTTCAAGATGCTAGTAATCTTCCAGCATCCTCTATTAGAGTGATTAATTGTGGTGCCATACACATGGATGGAACCTTAAACAGAGTACCTGCCTCAGAGAATTAAGTTGACAAGAACAATAAAAGATCAAAGAGGATGAGGTGAGGAGATGATGATGACGGAAAGATCATGTAATCTCTTGAGTAATGCATGTGTTTTGAGGGCTACATGGGTATTTTTGTTTTGGCTAAGATAATATTTTACAAGTTTGTCAAAAGCAAAATTTAAGTATCGTATATACTCGATCATAAGCCAGTTCGTTTATAAGCCGACCCCCACAAGATGAATAAGTAAAAATGGAAAATTTTTATAACCCGTTCATAAGCCGACCCTATAATTCAGGGGTCAGCAAACTTTGGCTCCCGAGCCATCAGGATAAGCCGCTGGTGGGCTGAGATGGTTTGTTTACCTCGAGCGTCCGCAGGCATGGAGGTAAACTTAAGTAAACAAAGTGTCCCGGCATGCCAGCTGCTTACCCTGACGGGCTGGGACAGCAACTGGTGGGGAAATTTTTGTGGGAGGAGAAGCTGGGAGTCAGGGGAGTAACCCCTGTGACCACACCCCACATGACCCCACCCCTAGCCCGGGACCCCCACACTCTCCCCATTCCTTCCCACCTTATCTGGGGAGGGCCAAGGAGCATGTCTCTGGCCTGGCTGGAGCTGCTCCGGCAGGCTGGGCAGTGTTGCCGCAGCCTGCTCCGGCAGGCCAGACCGGGCGGCGCAGCCGCAGCATGTTCCAGCAGGCTGGGCCGGGCAGCACGGCCCCAGCGTGCTCTGGTGGGCCGGGCAGCACGGCCCCAGCGTGCTCTGGCAGGCCGGGCAGCACGGCCCCAGCGTGCTCTGGGGGGCAGGGCCGAGCGGCACGGCTGAAGCCTGCCAGCCCCAGGGCTGCAGCCTGCCAGCCCTGGAGCTGCAGCTGCTTCGGAGCCTGGGGGAAGAGCAGTGTGGCCAGAAGTGGAGAGACTCTGACCCCGCCTCTTCTTTTCTGGCTCTGTTAGCTGTGCTGCCACTCCTTGCTCCCTCTTTTGGGGGGAGGGGTTGTGTCCCACCTCTCCCTCTCTATTCCTGTTCATAAGCTGACCCCCTTCTCTGGTGCTTCCCCTTTTTACTAAAAAAAAATCGGCTTATGAACGAGTATATACGCTAACATAGATGAAGGAAGGGTGGAACGTAAGAAAGATGGTGAGTGGTGAAACAATTTGAATTGAGTTCTAAACACTGGCTTGTATTCACTACAAAATTTTACTGTGTTTATATGTTTATGAAGGTTTAGTTAGGTGAAATTATTATCATGATTTAGTGGTCAGTGTAATACAGTTCCTGAGGGTTTAATTGTGATTAGTCAACATGATGCTGAAAGTGACTTGTCCTGATACACACTGAGCATATAGTTGTTCTCTTGTCATGATTCTACACAACTGTGATTAGTTTTGTAGTGTAGGCCAGCCTGCTGTGAGGGCCATTTCAAAAGTACAAATAAATTATATATGGATGAAAATCAGTTAGAGAGAGGTAACATTAGAACTCTTCAGCCATGTGCATACTTTAATATTATATGGTGATGCACTTATTATCATTTTGGATGATATTGACTAGTTTCTGGGTCTACCTCCTGTGACACCTGATGCATGAAGTCATATTTAGGGCTTCTTAAATGAGGTAACCTTTCCAAGGCTTTCGGAGGGTTGAAAATAAGGGTACAGCAGGCAGCTAAAAAGTGGTGGCCTAGAACAAATCTCTGTTTGAAATCATGAGTCCATTTTATCCTACTTTACATGTTGGAATTCTTGCTTTGAGGTGGTAAAAGCTCTTCTTTAGTAACATACTAGTTTGACTAACGAATTGGCTTGTTTTTGGATGTTTCTTGCTGAGAAAGGAAAGATCAAAACAATCTTTGACGAAACACGCTTTAAAATAATTGTTTACAGTAACTTTTATGAAGTCCCTGGATTACTACTTGCAATAAAAGTGGACTATTTTATGTAGCTTCATGAAGGTTTGCTGATCAGTGAACTGAAATATATAATACTTCTTTGTATAATCCTGCAGGTTTCAAAAACTTTTAACAAGCAAGTGACTCATGTAGTCTTCAAAGAAGGACATTTGGCTACATGGAGAAAGGCACAGAAGACTGGAGTAAAACTAGTTTCTGTACTCTGGGTGGAAAAGTGAGTAGTGCTGTATATTAAAAATGTGACTTTTTCCAAGGGGAAGAGGGAATCTAATCAAGTACTATGTTTTTAAGAACTGCAAAAAAGTACAGTATATAAGTTTTTTGTATATTTAAAATAACCTTCACAACTATGGCTAACTGGCCATTTTGAGAGATCACACTGAAGTGATGTACATTTGGTATTTTTATTTTAAGGCATGTTGGTTCCCTAAAGAAGAAGAGCGTGGTTCTATTTTGAAAAGTGAAGTGACTGTAAACCTGATTTCACAGTGTATTCTCTAATATTCATACAGCCCTCCCTTCTCAGAGACCTGTACCAAAACTACTTTGGACAGATGGGCAACGGAGATCATGCAGAATAAATGCACAGTAGAATTTCTACTTTTTCCTAGGAAACAGCTTCTAGTATGCTACCCTCTGCCCGCTCTAACAATCAGAGTAAATTGCCCTGCTTTTAAAAAATCAGCTCCATATAGAATGTGCCCGCACAGGAGAAAGAATGAGGGCCGTATTTAATCTGGTTCCTATTTGATCTTGCAGGGATAGATTGGTCCTGGGTTTGGAAGTTTCTCAGCAGCCACTTGAAAAAGTTCAAATTTGAAGTTGGCCTAGACAACCATATCATAGGGAGGTTTTCTGTCATCTACAAGCCTCTGAGTGTCATAGACAATTTTGTCCAACACAGAAGAAAATTCTTTCACTTTTGCTTATGAGTGCCAGCACTTAAATACAGAGCTTTGCCCTTCCAGTTAGTCACAGCATCTTGAGTTTTTTGTCAAAATCCTTCTGGTGCCTGTGGTTACTTTCTAAACACACAATTCAAATATTTTCTCAAAAAAATGTGGTTCAGGTGCTGTTGCTGTGGATGCAGTGTCTTAGACCTAGTCAGAGGATCTTCTACATCTATGTTTTCACCTTTTGCTCTCTCTGAATAATCCAGAGAATGAAGTGGGAGCAGAGCAACCATGGGGGTTCCAATGTTAAGAGCGTAAGTTCTGTTTTATATAGGTTCTTAGACTACACTCATCACTGTAGTATCTGAGCATCTTCCAATAGTGCATTAAGCAATGTGATAAACATCTGTCTCATGTTTATTCTTTCACCTCCCGGGGGAGGGGGGGAGGGAGAAGGGAAGTGTACAATGGAGTATTTTTGTTCTGGATTTTTTTTATATATATTACCAAGGCTGTGGGTTTGTCACAGAAGTCACGGATTCTGTGACTTTCTGGAACCTCTGTGACTTTTCCAGTGGCCATTGCAGCTAGACCCCAAGCCAGCTGCACCGGCTACTGCTGGGGCAGTCCTGGGCCACCCCAATCCCCTTGTCCCCCTGCATCACCAGCAGGAGTTTGAGTGTGGGAGGGGGCTCAGGGTTGGGAAGTGGGAGGGGGTGAGGGCTCTGGGCGGCGCTTACCTCGGGGGAGGGGCGCTCCCCGGAAGTGGCAACATTCCTAAGCGGAGGTGTGGCCAGGTGACTGCCTCTGCCTGCAGGCACCGCCCCTCAGCTCCTGTTGGCACGGTTAACAGCCAATGGGAGATGCGGAGGCAGCACTCAGGGCGGAGGCAGCATGCAGAGCTGCCTGGCCACGTCTCCGCCTAGGAGCTGAGGGAGGGAGATGTTGCCACTTCTGGCGAGGCGCAGAGCCAGGTAGGGAGCCTGCCAACCCCTCTCCCCCAGCATCATCAGGGGGCCCGGGCCGTGCACTGCCTTCCCTCCCCAGCACCAGCAGGGGTCCCGGGCTGCACGCTGCCACCTGCCCCGAGGCACCCCCAGGCTGCCTCCCCCTCCCCCCCCCAAAATTTAGTCAGGTGTATATAGTACAAGTCATGGATGAGTCGTAGGCTCTGAATTTTTGTTTACTGTTCGTGACCTATCCATGACTCTTACTAAAAATACCCGTGACTAAAACGTAGCCTTATATATTACACATGCTGCTATTAGTTTGTTAGACAAGGCAGGTCAAATAAATGAGCCTTACACTTGCAGAAGGTGGTGAGGTTTATCATAGTCCTTATTTCCTGTGAGGGGTTCATTCACAGGCTTGAGCCAGCCCACAATGAAGCTCCGTCTCCTCAGCCAGAAGGGAGCCCTAAGTATTTCAGACTTTTTGGAACTCATGAATCTGAGTGAACCTCTTATGGTTGCTCTGCTCAGACAGGGCATTATATGACAACGACCAGTCCATGGCCTAGAATAAAATACTATGTCATCTATAGCCAGGAAAATGGAATTAAGCTGCCTGGTTGTTGAGAGGAAACAGCTAAAGAGAGAAGATACTATGGTGATTGATCACATTCCTGTCATTCAGAAGGAAATCAGCCAATTGTCTATTCAGTTAGTTGAATAAAGTTCAAATACTGATGCAGAATATATCTCCCAGATCAATCATAATTTCATAAATACTGGAAACCTAAGTGCTGAGTATGGGAAAAACTCAATTATTTCTGAACCCAGACAGCGAGAGTTTCCTGAGAGTAAGATCACTACAGGTGCCTCAGACAATGCATAGAGTACCTCCATGAGAACATGATCTGGGTATTAGAGGCTTTTTACAAAACCACAGTTTGAGCTCCAAACCCATGCGTCTCTGGTGCTCTTTTGTTTCATCAGTCTGAATTTTATTTGAAAAGCTTTTTGGGGCGAGGATAATCCCTCTATTTGTATCTGAGCTCAATATAATGCCACAACTTAACTTACATGTCTATTAGAGAGAGAAATACTGTTAAAATAATGTTAAAGTTGCAAGGCTAAGCTCTGAAAAGTCAGGAAATGCCAAAAAGTAAAGATAACTCAAAAGCAGGAGAGCAGAAATGATTCTTTGTGGAATATGTAGAACCTCTGAAAGGTGCTTTTGTTTCATGTATTAAGCAGAAAAACACTTATTTTTGCTTTAGAAATCCAGGTCTTGTCTACCCTGTTAACATTATCTCACCAGTTTTTACGGACTATTTCATCAGAGATGCTATGCAATTCAACCTGATTGGCACTGATTTCTGCTTAGATTATTGAAAGTTCTGTGTGTTTGTTAAACACAAGTTCATCTTAGATGCCCAAATTAAGTTTGGAGAAAAGGTGTTCAGATGCTACAGGGAACTGAAATTTCTAAATTCAATGTGTCTCTTTAAAAAACTATACTGATGTAGCATTAAGGCTCCAGATTTTTACACAAAATGATAGGAAATGCAAATCAATGTTCTCTTAGAAATGTGTGACTTATTCACATTGCATATATTAAATATTAAAGGTGCTTTTATTAACAGTTTAACTGATCTTATGCAAATTGAACAAATGTTTTCATTTCCTGACTTTTGTTTAAATTCTCTCCACCTCAGTGCTGTTAATATAACTTTTTCATATTTAAGATAGTCTAGTTATGTTCTAGGTGGTAGCATCTGGGATTTAATATTAGCCATTTGTTTAAAGCTCATTGATTATCATGTTTTTTTAAATCACCTTTGCCTGATGTTTCAGAAAACCTCAGTAAATTCAGATTAATGTACTAACATCTAACTCTTTGAAACTGCACGTTTTGCATAAAACCAGGGCCGGCTCCAGGCACCAGTCCTCCAAGCATGTGCTTGGGGCGGCACCTGGAGGGGGGCGGCGCTCACCTGGGGAGAGCGGAGCCGCGGCTGGGCTCGCCGCCCTCCCCCGGCGCTCCGGCCGGTCGGGGAGAGCGGGGCCGCGGCCGGGCTCTCCGCCCTCCCCCCGGGCGCTCCGGCCGGCCGGGGAGAGCGGGGCCGGGCGGCAGGCTCGCCGCCCTCCCCCGGCGCTCCGGCCAGCCGGGGAGAGCGGGGCCACGGCTGGGCTCTCCGCCCTCCCCCGGCGCTCCGGCCGGCCGGGGAGAGCGGGGCCACGGCTGGGCTCTCCGCCCTACCCCCGGTGCTCCGGCCGCTGGGGAGAGCGGGGCCACGGCGGGCTCACCGCCCTCCCCCCGGCGCTCTGGCAGGCAGGGAAGAGCGGGGCCACCCTCCCCCGGCGCTCCGGCCAGCAGGGGAGAGCGGAGCCGCGGCCGGGCTCGCCGCCCTCCCCCCCGGCGCCCCGGCTGGCAGGGAAGAGCAGGGCCTCCCTCCCCCAGCGCTCCGGCCGATCGGGGAGAGCGGGGCCACGGCCGGGCTCGCCGCCTTCCCCCCGGCGCTCCGGCTGGCCGGAAAGAGCAGGGCCCCGGCCGGGCTTGCCGCCCTCCTCCCGGCGCTCCGGCCGGTCGGGGAGAGTGGGGCCCCGGCCGGGCTCGCCGCCCTCCCCTGCTGCGCTCCCCGGAGGGAGGCTTTTTTGCCTGGGGCGGCAAAAAAGCCAGAGCCGGCCCTGCATAAAACAAATCTGTGGCCGTGAAGCAATTTGTTCGTATATTTTCTACTCCAAAACTTAAAATTACTCAGATCATGCTATATTGTAGTTCTGAAAATGTGTACTTTATAAATGTAAGATCACTAGGTGTCACTAGAATCACATATTTGAATTACTCTATTGCAGTGTTCCTAGTGCAGTGTTAATGCTTCATAATTTTTTTTTCATAGTCAATTCTATTAGGTACTGAAAAATTGTAGAGTAATGAAACTTGTTTACTGTTTCTGGTTAAAATTGTTTTTTAGCTCTTTGTTTTATGTAGTATATTCTATATTAGTACCCAAAGTGGTGTCCCAGCTTCCCTCAAATTATTCACAACTACAGATGGGTAGGACCCCAGCTCACAAAGATTTTAGTCCCAATATTCTCAGGCCAAACTCCCAATAGGAAAAATGGAAGAAACATAGCTGACTGGGTTGAGGCAGCATGTTTGCCAAAGTCAGCTGGATGAGTAAAAATGGACCTTGTCAGGGGCTAGTTCCTTCACTCTTTGTGAAGACCGGGTGAGGAATGATTAAAAGTGAAAGTCAAGATGGGATAGGGCCTCTTTCTCTTCACTTGCCTGACTGCAAACATCTCCTCTTCCTTTTCAAACTATTGCTTACCCATGACATTCTATGGACCCTAGTTTGAGAGAATAGACTCTCAGAAAGGGAACAGATTAAGTCCTTAATTTATAGGCACTTAGAAAGAAGTTCACTGCCTGATCAGAGGAGACCTTTAGTTCCCAGATGCAGGTCAAGGCCACTGGCATGATGGAGAGCTAAGTCATGCCAGCTGGACTTTGTAAGGAGCTGTCTGCCTGCTGGGCAACTAAGGAGTCAGAGGCACAGTTTTTGGGCTTTCCACTTCCCTTCAGGTATTATTTCTAGGTCTGTTCTCTCTGTTAATTTAGATATTTGTTGTGGCTAATCGGTATGGCCTTTTTACCATTTTAAAATTAAATTCTATTTCTAAACAAAGTAAATGTATTAACTGCTTATTTATTATATTGTACAGATGCAGAGAAGCTGGTGCCCATATTGATGAATCATTATTTCCTGCAATATACACTAATGAAGGGTTACCCCTTCTAATTAAAAAAGTGAGTGTGTAATTTTAAAATGATGTACAGAATAGTAAACTTCCTGATTTTGAATCTCTCTTCCCATCCCCCATCTTTGTTCCAAGGGAGTCTGAATTACTAACTTTCAGAACACTGGGCAAAGCTTATCTGTTTGAGTAGGGATTTGAGGATGACTGACGTGTGTGGGGATCTGACATGTTCCTAATTTCAATGATACTTGGCCTCCTAGGTGCTAAGTCACTTTTGAAAATGAAACTTTAGGGCCATAAATCACTTTGAGTATGTCTATGCTGCAGCTGGGAGGTGTGATTCTTAGGCCAGGTAGACAGACTTGTGCTAGCTCAGCTCAAGCTAGTGTGTTAAAATAGTAGTGTGGACTTTGCAGCACTAGTGGCAGCTGAGCTAGCCACCCGAGTACAAGACCACGCGACCCCCTGAGTCTGACCTTGGGCAGCTAGTATGAGCAGCTGCGTATGCTGCAACACACATGCACTGCATATTCTAGCATGCTAACTCAAGCAGAGATAGCGTGTCTGCCTGCCTGCGCTGGGAATCTCATCTCATCTCATCTGCAGTGTAGAAATATGCTTAGGCACTTTTGAAAATGTTAATCCAAGTCTAAAATATTCCATATTTTCAAATGAGTATTAAAATGTCCACAGTGGTTTTGTCTAATTTCTTATTGGTCATTCTGATAAATCTGAAATCATTTTTTCCTTAATCTACATTGAAACTCGCATTAAAATTTCCCCCTAAATTTTATGGTCTATCCATGGCTGGCTAAATGGGATTTACCAGGGAGTCATAAATGATGTAGAATGATCATATAATACACATAGTATTGTATGATAAAATAGAGAAATGTTAAGTACAAGTTAATTTATGAGAAATTTATGCTGTGGTTAATCTTGTAGCACAAATGCATGCAGCCAAAAGACTTTGTTGAAAAAACACCAGAAAATGATAAAAGACTACAAAAAAAATTGGACCTGATGGCTAAAGAACTAGATATACAAAAAACAGCAACCGGTGAGTTAATACATAGTTCTGGTTAGATTGTAAAAATTAAACACTGCACCAAAAAGACATGCCAAAATATCTTTGTTGTTTTAAGTTTCAAGAGAACTCATAAGATATAGCTTATTTTTACTTTTATCACTTTATAATTGAAGTTAACATAATGAGAATTCATATTATAAATAACTAAGAAAAGCTACTACAAGTATTATGCATGCTTTGGTATTAAAGAATAATTTACTTTTTAGTAATTTAAAAAGTAGTATTGGACTTCATTTTTAAGGAGTTGTTTGGAATTCAGCATTATTAAACTTGCGGTGGGTGACAGCATTGTAGAAATGTAGTTTTTAAGTAACAGAATTTAAAAATACAACTTTGTACTTTAAAAATTCATGCTCTGTTCAAATATGGAAGCCTCATATTAACTGCAAATTACAATTACTTTTTTAGAAACCGATATACCTGTTTTATTATTTGAGGATGATGGTTCACTTGCATATAGCCCTACAAATAAGATAAAAGATCAGTGCAGTGCAATGGAAAAGAGAATAAAGGACATGAAGGAGAAAAGGGAAAATCTTTCCCCTACTGGTAAGGAGTTAAGCCTTATGAATTCATTAAAAAGCATAAATGGTTGCCATCTTTCTTGCTGAATTATGTTGATGCTAGCCCTGCACACGTTCCAAGACTGTGTAATTTTCTTTTGAATTGATAAATTAAGTTGCTGTGAAACATCTGCCTACCCTGACTTAAACTGAAAATGCATGATTAAAAATATATAAATATTGAAACCAAATCGAGGACTCTTGGTCCGACAACCTGTAGTCATGCGATTTTTATCTTGAAATCATTCAAGTCAAGCAGGGTTAAGTCATTGCTTGGATAAGGGATTTGCAAGGAACCCATAGGTGCTAGTAATCCATTAGAATGAGGGCTCTGCCCTCTGAGCGTTGAACTACTGACATAGCATAGTGTTGGGAGATGCTGTCTTTCAGAGAATATGTAAAACCAAAGTCTTGACTGCTTGTAGTCTTTAAAGAACCTTTGGCACCTCTTGCAAAAGTAGGGGTGCTGGTGAAATATCAACTTAATTGCTTTCTTCCTGCAGTTAAAATTGTTTACAATATTTCTTGTAATCTAAACTGTTGATTATTGCTTTGTGCTCCATTTCAACCCAGAATTAGTAGTTCAGTGGTAGATGAAGTCATCCTAGTTCATAGTTTCTAGAGTAGCTTACATTTTTTTAAAGAACTTTGGGTACTTCAAGATGATCATCATAAAATAGAATTGAAGTATACCCCTCTCCCCCTCCACAAATGAACCTCCATTGTTTTTACCCCTTTCTCAGTGAAATCTGATGTGAACAACTGGTGGAACCCATAAATATCAGGGCCGTTGCTCTCTGGAATTCCCTGCACCCTCTTTTGCCAGAGATAAAAATTGCATGGGCAGCATACTTAACTCTGGATGGCAGCATGGATCTAAGCACCGTGGAGAGTAGTGGTACAATGCTCACAGTCGACTTAGCAACCACCTCTCGGGGCTAGCGGGAGGGGTAGATTCCTTACAGTGATGGGGGAATCCCTCCCATTGCTGTAGTGAGTGTCTATACTTAAGCGCTACGGTGGTGTAGTGGAAGTGCTGTCACTGTGCCACTGTAGTGGTTTAAATATAGACATAGACTAATAGTCCAGTTTCAGAAAATATCCCATGGTCAAGCTCCTGGACTCTTCCTATTTTGGGGGTTGAAAACAAGTAACAAATTGAGCTTTTTTTCCTTTGCCCTCTGTCTTCAGAGTATGTCATTTAGGATCCACAGCTGTGTTAGTCTAATATCTGCCTACAGTTCACCACCAGAACTTTGTTGCTCCACCCATTTAAAGAATTATATTCTGCACTCCTGTTGCTACATGTTCCCTGGTCTAGTCTAATCCCTTTCTAGACAGTCACCAGTCTGTTGTAAGTGGACCCAAATGCTGGGTCCCATGTGTTTTTTAAGCCACCTGGGTCTGGGCTGAGTCTAATCTGTTTCTAGTTTTGGGCTTCAAGATACACGCCTAGGCTGAGATCTTTTTGTCTGAGCCCTTTCTTGGGACTCCACAGTTCGGCTACCAAAACACTGGAACCAGTGACTCAAACCGCCTGAGCTCCTATTTGCTTGCACATGCTCCTGCAGAGTTTGTCTTAGGGTTTAACTGTAAGCCACAGCTTTCAGGGTCAATGTGGCAGAAAGGCAAGGAACACAGGCTTAGCAATGAACGTTTTTTAACCACAGTCACTTTACTCTGAAAAAGCACTAGGGTTATAGGTCTTTGCAAAATGACAGAATACCTGAGGCCTGGTCTACACTGTGGGGGGGGGGGGGGAGAATCGATCGATCTAAGATACGCAACTTCAGCTACAAGAATAGCGTAGCTGAAGTCGACGTATCTTAGATCGATTTAGAATCACTTACTTCGTGTCCTCGCGGTGTGGGATCGACAGCCGTCGCTCCTACATCGACTTTGCTTCCGCCTCTCGCCGAGCTGGAGTTCAGCAGTCAAAGGGAGAGCGATTGGGGATCGATTTATCGCGTCTACACTACACGCGATAAATCGATCCCCAATAGATTGATCGCTACCCACTGATCCGGCGGGTAGTGTAGACGTATCCTGAGATGCACAACTCCTTCCCCCAGTCTAATCTCAATCCGTCTGAGAGTGTGAGGTCTTGTCAGCATATCAGGCTAGGCAGAGTCCCTCCTGCCTGGCCGTTACTTTTTGCATGTGGCGATGAATGATCTACTTCAAAGAGAAATTGTTCTTAAATAGTCTTTCCCTCTTTGCCTTGTTCATAAGAACATAAGAATGGCCATACTGGGTCAGACCAAAGGTCCATGCAGCCCAGTATCCTGTTTACCCACAGTGGCCAATGCCAGGTTCTTTCTTTGGGCTCCTGTGTAGAGAATCCATTGTTCCATGGAGAACTGGTAGTTGAAAAACAACCATTTAGTAGCCCTAGATTTTATTTTATTTTTGGCTTGGGCGCTTCTCAGATTGTTCTCCAATGTGGTGTGACACACCTTTCTGGGCAGCCGATTGGAATATCTCATAATAGTCTGGTCTTGGACCGGGTTAGTCATGTGTTCAGCAAGAAATACCAAATGGATGTCCTAATACAACATGGAGCTTTTTGAAAACCTGACCTATGAGGAAAGGATAAAAAACATGTTTAGTCTTGAGAAAAGAAGACTGAGGAGGGACCTGATAAGTTAAGTGCTTCTATAAAGAGGACTGTGATCAAATGGTCTTCATGTCCACTGAAAGTAGGACAGGATGTAATAGATTTAATCTTCAGCACTAGAGGTTTAGGTTAGATATTAGGAAAAGCTTTCTAACTATAAGGGCAGTTAAGCACTGGATTAGTCTTCCAGGGGAGATTGCGGAATCCCCATCATTCGAGGTTTTTAAAAACAGGTTGGATAAACATCTATAATGGATGGCCTAGGTTTACTTGGTCCTGCCACAGTGCAGGGGGTTGGACTTTAACTTCTCAAGGTCCCTTCCAGACCTACATTTCTATGATTCTATGGTGCTCAAAATACTTCATAATAACCAGCCACATACTACTTGGTCACACTCCAGTCATGAGCAGCAACATGGTAAATTTAGCATTTTTGTTCCTGCTACTAAAAACATTCCCACTAACCACAGAAATACTCGAAATTCTTAAAGATTCTTCCCACTCACTGGTGCTATTATTTTAATATTCCCTAATATGTCTATTTAAATACCATCTGACATTTCATACTGTAACTGAAATCAGTGATTGTCAGATAACATAAACTGCAATGGTTCTGCTGATATGCACAGTAGAATTATGCAAGTAACACTTTGTGAGAGTGAAATCTTATTTAATCACATTTCTTGACTCAAATGTTGATTTGTTTTTAGATTTAAAAATATATATTTTCATACCAGAAACATGCTATTTTGAAGTAATTGTTTTTGTTTTGAAGTATTTGTTTTTATGGGATTAAATTTGTTTGAAACAAATTCAGTGTTAAAATATTGATTTTTGTAATAGCATGGTCCTCTAGTTTTGAACAAAAATTCCACAAAATTGGACCTTTTTGAAAATTCCAGCCAAACCAGCTTTTTCCTTTTTTAATTTTTATTCATGCACTTAATGTCAGGTCACTATAAAAGGGAGAGCTCGTGATAGATAAAAGACTTAAGCAATCTAAATGTTACTAATTTACTATACAAAGTAGCACTGGGTGGTCTGATTTTAAATAATCGATTTAAATATTTTTTAAAGAAACAGGTTTAAATTGGGTTGTGGCTATATTAAGCTGTGCAAGTTTGTGCTATTTGTAATATTAAAATTTACAATGAACTGAAGTATAAACACTGTATTTGCAAATACCACTACTGGTATTTGAATTTACAGAACTATCTGCAGAATTCAAAACAATGAAGATTAAGGCCTTGATCCTGTGAACATTTAAGCACATGCATAACTTTACTCACATAAATAGTTCCACTGATTTCAATGGGAGCATTCAAGTGCTTGAAATTTTAGTAGGTGCACAAGTGTTTGCAGTGTCAAGGGCTAAAATTGTATTTTCCCTTAGTGGCATAATTTCTCTTTTAACTTCACACTAAGATCCCTTCACAGTTAACAATAAAAAGCTAATTAGACTTTCAATACTTTAACAAAGCACTTGTGAACTTGTTTATAGACACAGGCGCCAAAATTTTCAGAAATAGGAGCCTAAAGTTAGGCTTCTAAACCCATACTTAGACACCTAAGGGTGGAATTTTTAAAAGTATCTAAGTTACTTAGGGAGGGACTGAGAGAGCCAGGTTGAAGCATTTTAGCGTTCTTGGCTTATGGAGGTTCAATATATCAGAAAGTGGTATTGGTTGCAAATATATCGCAGGCCTGTTTGCTTATAATTTTGTATGTGCGTGTTTTGCATCACAGTAACTATGTTAATGACTTTTTGGATTTGTCTCTTAGCATAGACGAGCATTTTAAATTTGAAATTTGCATAGGGAAAAAAGTGTAATAAACTATTCATAAATTATTTTTTAGCTTCACAAATGTCTCAGATATCTACACTTAATTCAACACAGCCTGGATATGGAGAGTCTCTTGGTGTCACCAGTTCTGCAAGTGCATTGCTGCCAGGTAAATAATGTAACTTTAAGTTCTGTGAAATATATTTTTTAAAATTATAAATGTTCTAAGTAAAACCATAATATATTCTAGATAGTTTGTATTATAGTGTAGTGTCACATACTCAGATTTTGACTTCAATGAGACAACCTCTCTTATATAGCACTTTTTATTAGCATATCTCAGAGTGCTTCACAATCCTTAATGTGTTGCAAGGATAAATATCCCTACGAGATTTGGGAAAACATGCTTATATTTGAATACAAGTGGTAAAAGTAAAAAAGTTGTCCCCTTGATTTGAAAAGCATGTAAAATGTAAGAACTGTAATGAAAGAGCATGAGAAACTACATGAGGTAAATGCCCATCCTTGTTCTTGTGGCTTGCTGTCTTGGTTCACTATTGGTTCTCTTGTCTTTTAGTAGTCCTATATAAACTTTTGTGTGTGTAGTTCAAACAGTCTGATACTGGAAGCAAAATGAGAATTAAATACAAAAAGAGAACTCGAAGACAAGGCCTTTGTGGAGAAACTAAATGAATCCTTTGCATCGGTCTTCACTCAGAGGATGTGAGGGAGATTCCCACTGCCGAGACATTCTTTTTAGGTGACAAATCTGTGGAACTGTTCCAGATTTAGGTGTCAATAGATGTGGTTTTGGAACAAGCTGATAAATTAAACAGTAATAAATCACCAGGCCCAAGAGTTCTGAAGGAATTCAAAGATGAAATTGCAGAACTAGTAACTGTGGTATGTAACCTATCCTTTAAATCAGTTTCTGTACCATATGACTAGAGGATAGCTAATGTAACACTGTTTAAAAAAAAAAAAAAAAAAGTCTAAAAGCCAGCTTTTCAATTAGGGCTGTCAAGCTATTAAAAAAATTAATTGTGATTAATCACGAAATTAAAAAAATAATTGCGATTAATTGCAGTTTTAATCGCACTGTTAAATGATATTCTATTTTTTTAAATATTTTGGATGTTTTCTACATTTTCAAATATTGATTTCAGTCAGAACACAGAATACAAAGTATACAGTGCTCACTCTATATTATTATTATTTATTACAAATATTTGCACTGTAAAAAAGAAACAAAAGAAATAGTATTTTTCAGTTCATCTAATACAAGTACTCTAGTACAATCTCTTTACATGCAAGTGCAACTTACATATGTAGATTTTTTTTTTGTATTTACATAACTGCACTCAAAAACAAAACAACGTTCAACTTTAGAGCCTACAGATCCACTCAGTCCTACTTCTTGTTCAGCCAACCGTTAAGACGAACAGATTTGGTTACATAATGCTGCTTGCTTCTTATTTACAGTGTCACCTGAAAGTGAGAACAGGTGTTCACATGGCATTTTTGTAACCGGCATTGCAAGGTATTTACGTGCCAGATATGCTAAACATTCATATGCGCCTTCATACTTCGGCCACCATTCCAGAGGCCATCCTTCCATGCTGATGACTGGTTCGGCTCAATAACTATCCAGCGCAATGTGGACTGACGCACATTCATTTTCATCATCTGAGTCAGACACCACCAACAGAAGGTTGATTTTCTTTTTTGATGGTTCAGGTTCTGTAGTTTCCAAATTGGAGTGTTGCTCTTTTAAGACTTCTGACAGCATGTTCCACGCCTTGTCTTTCTCAGATTTTGGAAGGCACTTCAGAGTCTTAAATGTTGGATCGAGTGCTATAGCTATCTTTAGAAATCTCATATTGGTACCTTCTTTGTGTTTTGTGAAATCTGCAGTGAAAAGGTTCTTAAATTGAATAACAGATGCTTGACTGTCATCCAAGACTGCCATACCACAAAATGTATGGCAGAATGCGAGTAAAACCATGGAGCAGGAGACATACAATTCTCCCCCAAGGAGTTCTGTCACAAATTTAATTAACGCATTTTTTTTTAACGAGTGTCATCAGCATTGAGGCATGTCCTCTGGAATGGTGGCCGAAGCACGAAGGCGCATATGAATGTTTAGCATATCTGGCATGTAAATACCTTGCAATGCGGGTTACAAAAATGCCATGTGAATACCTGTTCTCACTTTCAGGTGACATTGTAAATAAGAAGCAGGCAGCATTATCTCCCTTAAATATAATCAAACCTGTTTGTCTTAGCAATTGACTGAACATAAAGTAGGACTGAGTGGACTTGCAGGTTTGAAAGTTTGACGTTGTGTTTTTGAGTGCAGTTATGTAACAAAAAAAAATCTACATTTGTAACTTGCACTCTCGTAAAGAGATTGCATTATAGTACTTGTATGAGGTGAATTGAAAAATACTATTTTTGTTTTTTACAGGGCAAATATTTATAATAAAAAATAATATAAAGTGAGCACTGTACACTTTGTGTTCTGTGTTGTAATTGAAATTAACATATTTGAAAATGTAGAAAAATATCCAAAAATATTTCAAATAAACAATAATAAAATACCAATTTAAATTTGTGATTAAAACTGTGATTAATCCTGATTAATTTTTTAATCGAGTTAATTTGTTTTGAGTTAATCTCTTGAGTTAACTATCATGAATTTGACAGCCTTATAGGCAATTACAGGCTGGTAAGCATAACTTCATTACCATGCAAACTGGTTGAATCTATATAGTAAATAACAGAATTACCAGACACAGATGAACATGATATGTAGGGAAAAAGTCAACATGGCTTTCTAAAAGGAAATCATGCCAGGTTTCTGAGAGCTGTTCTAGAATAATCAAACATTCTTCTAGTCTGTATCTGAGTCCTGGATTGCTCGAGTTCTGAAAAGGTTCTTTTAAAATTATCACATTCTTCCACCAAACACTTTATAAAGTGAATATATTAAGAGAGAAAATACAGAAATACATTTTTTCAATATTTCAGTGAAAATCTTAGCCGTGTGAATGTTAAGTGGCTAAATCCTTGGACAATTATTTCAGTAACTTCCCACATACTTCACTAACTTAACTTTGTACTATTCCATTTTGTTAAAATGTTTATACTGCTGTTCTTAATGTCTTGCAGAAGAGCACATCAGTGATTCTTTAAACTCGAGTTTTGATGACATTTGGGGAAACTGTAAATACAAAAATCAGAAACCAGCATCAGCTGAAAGTGATATTTATGTTTCAACACCTGCATCAGAGTATTCTCTGTTTTCTAGCAGTGACCAAGGGAACTTAACTCCAAAATCATCTAACAGAAAACATTTAAACAAAAAACTAATTTTGCAACACCCTCTAAAAGGTGAACTATTTGCTAAAAAGAGAAAATCTGAAGTCTCCCCTAACCTAAATCAGAGTGGTGAAGATACTCTGACTTCTGCGTCAGTTTCAACCAAAAGTTCTTTTCTCCAAGAAAAAGGCTTGAGTCACATCACTCTTTCCCAAAAAATGGTCCAGTTGGAAGCTGCTACAGTTACCACAGGTAATCAGTCTGATTCATTAGTGAGCAGTGAAGATTCTATTAATATGCATTTGGTTGACATAAATATTCCTGTTGACACAAGGGATTGTAGTGTCAGATACAAAATAAGGGGGAAACCAAAAAGAGAAAAATATAATATGAAATTGACCACCTCGTCATGTAAGGTAGGGTCTGAAAATGAGTTTCTTGTAGCAATGACCACACGTAACAAGTCATCAGACATAGAGGAAGCTTCGTATGATGACTTTTTTTCACCTTCTAATTTGAAGAAAAGTGAAATGCAAGTAAGACACTTTCCTTTGCAAGTTCAGCAGAAATCGCCAAGTGCTCCTGAAGTGAGTTGCAAAAGAGACTTTTTAAGCCACAAACAAGATAGACTGTTTGAAGGGTCAGATAAACAGTGCACTGCTCTTATCAAAAAAAGGAAGAGAACTGTTAAGACAAGTGGTGTTTCAACAGAGAGTGACTGCAAGCTAACTGAATGTTCAGAAAGTACAATAAGTGTGACCTTAAACTGCATGTCAGGTGGAGTAGCCACTGAGACTGCAGAAGCCCTGGGTTCTAGCCCTCTGAATAAACTGCCTCAAAATATTCAGAAAATATCCTGCAAAACTAGCGTGACTAGCTGCCCTCAAACTACTGGTAAGTTGCTCCATTCAAGTGAAAATTCAAAGATGCAGCATCATGATACATTAAAAATGCTTGGGCAACTAAATTCTAAAATGGACTACTATGTGGAAGGAAAACAATGTCTTTCAAAAACTAGACTACCAGAAGAAAATACTGTATTGATGGCACCAGATTCTTTAAAAGGTGACAAAATGGGTGCAGTGGAGCCAAAAGAACACCCACTTACTTTTCCAGACTCTACAAATACAGAAAAATCAACACGAGAAAAGAAGGAAATCCTGCTCAAAAAATGCAGTCCAAGTATGTGAACTTCTTTTTCCTGATACACCTCTACCCCGATATAACGCGACCCGATATAACACTGTCAAGGTTCCTTCCCCACTCTGAACTCTAGGGTACAGATTGGGGACCTGCATGAGAACCTCTAAGCTTAACTACCAGCTTAGATCTGGTTTTGCTGCCACCACCCAAATTATTTATGAGTTATTTGGGAAACTCTGTCTACCTCTCCCCTAGAATATCTCCCTCCCAAGTACTATAACCCTTCCCTGGGTAGCCTTGAGAGACTTCTCCACCAATTTCCTGGTGAACACCGATCCAAACCCTTGGATCTTAAAACAAGGAGAAATTAACCATTCCCCCTCCTTTCCCCCCACCAATTCCTGGTGAGTCCAGATCCAACACCCTTGGAGCTTAAAACAAGGAAAAATCAATTAGGTTCTTAAAAAGAAGGCTTTTATTTAAAAGAAAGAAAGGTAAAAATCATCTCTGTAAAATCAGGATGGAAAATAACTTTACAGGGTAATCAGATTCAAAGAGCCCAGAGGAACCCCCTCTAGCCTTAGGTCCAAAGTTACAGCAAACAGAGGTAAACCCTCTAGCAAAAGGAACATTTACAAGTTGAGAAAACAAAGATAAAACTAACACGCTTTGCCTGACTGTTACTTACAAGTTTGAAATATGAGAGACTTGTTCAGAAAGATTTGGAGAGCATGGATTGATGTCTGGTCCCTCTTAGTCCCAAGAGCAAACAACCGCCAAAACAAAGAGCGCAAACAAAAGCCTTCCCCCCACCAAGATTTGAAAGTATCTTGTCCCCTTATTGGTCCTTTGGGTCAGGTGTTAGCCAGGTTATCTGAGCTTCTTAACCCTTTACAGGTAAAGGATTTTGGTGTCTCTGGCCAGGAGGGATTTTATAGTATTGTACACAGGAGGGCTGTTACCCTTCCCTTTATAGTTATGACAAACACAAATTTGAATATAACACGGTAAAGCAGTGCTCCGGGGGGGCGGGACTGCGCACTCTGACAGATCAAAGCAAGTTCGATATAATGCGGTTTCACCTATAACGTGGTAAGATTTTTTGGCTCCCGAGGACAGCGTTATATCGGGGTAGAGGTGTATTTGGCACACTATAAATACCCTGTGCCATTTTTCTTGTGTATCCTAAGAAACAATATTATCATGGTTAATTGTACTGTGATTTTACAAATTGTCCATATTATATAGTTCTTAATTTGGAGTGTGTATATTCCTTTTAATCCACCAGTGGAAAAACTACCTTTAAATAAAATTGCGGTTAAAAATTAGCAGGGGGAGATGCCCATAAAAATATAAGTTGAAAACTTGCATTGCTGTAACTCATGCCATTGGTGTGGATGGAGGTGAAGGAGTGAGTCCAAAAGATATGGATGAAATGCCAATTTCAACTTAGAATTTGTTTTTCAGTGTGTTGCAGGCTTAATTTTTAACAGTCATCAGATTTTTTTATTACTGGATAATCATTTAAGCAAGTTTAAAAATTGCTAGAATCATTCTGGTATTAGAATATACTATTATGATACCAAAGGAATTTCCCTGCAAAAAATTGCTGTCTGTTGTGGGTATGCTATTTTTAAAATTTGATATTTTTGACTTTTGAATATGGGAAAAACTTTTTCATATAAGCTTAATTTCATTTTGTAAATTTAGTTAGACTTTTACAAAAGAGTGCTAGAATGACGTCTAAATTTTATTATTAAAAATTTCATGCAAAGTTTTAGTGCACAGCAAACATAGCTGATTATGAATCATGAAAAAAACCCTAAGTTGACAGAGAACCTTAAATATAGCTGTAGGTATGATATCTCTACACCTCCTGCTACTGGTTTGGCTTAATTAATAAAATAAGTACCAATATTTTAAGGTCTGGAGTACCCCACAATTGTGTAGCTCAGGGGTAGGCAACCTATGGCACGTGTGCCAAAGGTGGCACGCGAGCTGATTTTCAGTGGCACTCACACTGCCCGGGTCCTGGCCACCAGTCCGGGGGGCTCTGCATTTTAATTTAATTTTAAATGAAGCTTCTTAAACATTTTAAAAACCTTATTTACTTTACATACAACAATAGGTTAGTTATATATTATAGACTTATAGAAAGAGACCTTCTAAAAATGCTAAAATGTATTACTGGCACGCAAAACCTTAAATTAGAGTGAATAAATGAAGACTCGGCACACCACTTCTGAAAGGTTGCCGACCCCTGGTATAGCTTAAAAAAATAGCTTTTGTCTCAAGTTTAGACCTAAATGATTATGGAGATCTATATGTTTTGTGCCATGTACCCAAGCTTAGAAAATAGTCATAAAATTAACATCTTTCCTTTGTTCTTTTTACAAGATAAGCATAAGGACCTCAAAGGTGCTTTTTCCATTTGTGTGGTTTTAAACTTAGATAGCTATATCAATTGCTTTGATATTAGTTGAATTTTAACTTATAAATTATAGCTTCAAATCCAAAAATGAGCTTCTCTTCGGGGCCACTCTGCTTTAATTCCCTCAAAGAGGAACTTTCATACTTTGGCAAACTTGAAAATATAATCAATTTACTGAGCCTTTACATTTTTCTGCCTCCTGCTGCTATTTGAAAATCTGTTTTTTGGTTAAGAACTTCCAATTACTCCAGTTCTGCTTGATCTAATGATGTTATCTGGCATTTACCATTGTCACTGTTTTCTTTGGTGGTGCTTCTGATGTCACAAGGTCAGCCTTGTGATTTCACTGCAGGATCAAATAGAGCCTGAGTTTGGGGAGCCCTTGTTTAAAATCATTTGAAAGGGAAAGAGCAATAATGAAAAGTATAAGATTTGAATTTGTTTAGATATAAAGTTATGTGAAACACAAGTCCCACTTAAACTTTTAGATTAGTTAATGTGGAGAATTGTAACAGACTGTGAATCAGTGTGGTTATTAAATATTGATGTTTTGTAAATAAAGCCTTCATTTTTATTTTGGATTGATTGTGAATTCCCTTCTAATTCAAGAGAATTTATTTGTTGCTGTTTATGTTGAAATAGTCAAAATTGTTTAATAACTTTTATTTTTGTTCCTATGTTCCAGGTAATTGTTTGAAAGTGTTACATGCAAATATTGATTAGAGCTAGCAGAGAGGAAACTGCTGTTTTTTAAAATGCTGAAAAAAATCTCTAATAAACCTTTGACCTTTCTCCTGAAACATGTAGACAAAAAGTAATCCAATATCCATGATGACAGAACTGATCTGCTTTCTGCATAAAAGATTTGTCCCTTGAAAAAAAAATTTTTTTTTTTTTTTTGCTCTGATACTCTTATGCTAGAGTTTGAAACTTAGGGCTGGTCTATACTTAGCCGCTAGTTCGGCGGCTGGAAATCGAACTTTCTGGTTCGATTTATCGCGTCTGGTCTGGACGCGATAAATCAAACCAGGAAGTGCTCGCCGTCGACTGCGGTACTCCAGCTCAACGAGAGGAGTACCGCGGAGTCGACGGGGAGCCTGCCTGCCGCGTGTGGACTGCGTCTGAACCGCGGTAAGTTCGAAGTAAGGTATGTCGAATTCAGCTACGTTATTCACGTAGCTGAATTTGCGTACCTTACTTCGACTTGGGGGGTAAGTGTAGACCAAGCCTTAGAGAGAAAGATTTGACCCCAAATATTTCTCTTTCCTTTAGTTATTGGCAAAATTCCCATTGACTTCAATGAGAGGATACTTATTTTCAATGGATCCTCAATTCTGTCTTTGCCTGCGCATGTTATTTTTCACCACTAAGGGCAGGTCTTCACTACAGGGGGGGGGTCGATTTAAGATACGCAAATTCAGCTACGCGAATAGCGTAGCTGAATTCAACATATCAGAGCCGACTTACCCCGCTGTGAGGACGGCGGCAAAATCGACCTCCGCGGCTCCCCGTCGACGGCGCTTACTCCCACCTCCGCTGGTGGAGTAAGAGCGTCGATTTGGGGATCGATTGTCGCGTCCCGACGAGACGCGATAATTCGATCCCCGAGAGATCGATTTCTACCCGCCGATTCAGGCGGGTAGTGTAGACCTAGCCCAAGACTTGTGTGAGCAGTTGATAAAATTTTCGTGTGCAAACCATTTGTGGCCATAGATGTGAGTGCACGGGTATTGCATGCAAGTGAAATCTGGGATCTGACAATTCAGGTCTCCTGCTCTGACTTTGCAAACTGTGCACAATTTCCTAAGCAGTTCACTTTTATAGGGTTCGTACGTAGGGCAGTACGTGCAGGAGAAGCACAAAGGCAAGAGCAGTAGAAATTAATTAGTAACCATAAGAGACTTAAATAAAACATCTCCCTAAAATAAGATTCCTCTTGTCTATTAATTGTTTTGGCGGAGTAGAGAATTCTTCTACCCTTGATAATTTAAAAAAAAAAGAAAAACTATGGTTAACATCTTATAGTGCTTTGTGATCAGTGAAATTTATGTCAAGGTCCTAGATTTGCGCTGAACACAAGGGAGAGAATTAGTGGTTTTCTCATCTGTGAATAAGAGTTAATGGAAATGCAGCAGTATACACTATTTTCAGTGAACATTAATATACCGTGAGATAAGGGAAGCCTAATGGGTTTGCTAGTTATCGAATTATGTAAAACTTCCTTGTAGTTCAAACTTAATTAAATATACATTTTATAGTAATACAATTTCCATCAGTCTGGTTGTGATTTATTTTTTGATAGGGATAGCGATTAGATAAGTTAGTGTTCTACTGTGGTTTAGAATGGTAACACTTGCCCAAATCTGTTTAATTCCTATAGCTATTTACCTGAAAACCCTAGCAATAAATGATAGGTTAGGCAAGGAATGGAACATTAATAGATTTTAAGAAAGATTAAACATTCTTCAATTGTTCAGATGACACTTGAACAGATTTCATTCACATTATTTTTAGTCTTTCTGAATTACAAACTTGGGGATTGAGTGATTTTTTTTTTTTTTTTGGATGATCTATAGTGAATATGGGAACCGTACATTCTCTTACATGGCAAAAGTTGTAAATTTCTCTGGTCCCCTATAGTCTTGTGGATTGATCACAAGGCTGAAGAATCAAGAGTCCTGAAATCTCTTCATGGCTGCTATTTGCTTGCGGTGACAATGGGCAACTTTAGTCCCATTTACTTGGATGGGAGCTCCAGGGGGTGACACTTGGCTTCTCTTGAAGTCAATAGGAGTTTTGCCACAGATTTCAAAAGTTGGGCCAGGCTTTCATCCTGGGTGTTCAGCACTACTGATATTTGAGAGACACAAATTTGAAAATGCTAGCCTTAATTCCTCTACCTTAATTTTTACACCTCTGTAAAGACACAGATACTTTAAGGTCGGATAACTGTGTGTGTGTGTGTGTGTGTGTTTATATAACAGCTTGTCACGGGGTGTCAAGTTGAGGCAGACAATTAAAGGAGTAGCTATGGCTCAAATGGCAAGAGTCACTAGGGTGCTCTCTGTCTTTAGGGCAGCTTGGCCTAGTGGCCAGAATCCATAGGGCCACCCTTGCTCCCAGGGCAGTTTCGCCTAGTGCCCAGAGTCATTGGAGTTGCCCTTGGCCAGTCATGTCAGCCCTACATGTGCCTGCACCCAGTGGTAAATGTGGGGCAGGATAGGGGGCCCTAGGCTCACCCTACCCTACCAGGTCCTGACCCGGGCCTTATGAAACCTGTAGTCCTGGATTCAGGCTCGATTTCCCATTTTAATCTTTGTATTCCCTGGGCTGCCTCCTACCCTTGATTCTGGCTCCGTCAGTTCCCTTGGGGGTAGTGACCTCCTGTCACTCTGATCCTCTGCGGTTGAGGGGAGTTCCAGCTCAGATGCCATGTCTTCAGCCTCGGAAGTCTGGAACTCTAGCAGTTCTCTGGCAGGAGCCTGCAGCATACGTTCACTCTCCTCCTCAGTCAGTCCAGACTGAGCAGGGCTGCTACCTTGTATATCCTGCTTCCAGCTAGAGCATGCCCAGCAGGGGCAAGGGGGCATGGCCTCTTCAGCCCACTGTGTGGACAATTCCAGGTGGGCCAGTGTGGGCTAGTTATACCCCGTCACACAGCTACATATTATATTTCTTAATGTTTTTAATCCTTTACTTGTAAATAAATGTTTTATATAGGGCTGTCAAGTGACTAAAAAAATTAATCGCGATTAATTGCACTCTTAAACAATAATAGAATACCATTTATTTAAATATTTTTGGATGTTTTATACATTTTCAAATCTATTGATTTCAGTTACCACACAGGATACAAAGTGTACAGTGCTCACTTTATATTTATTTTATTAAAAATATTTTCACAGTAAAAAACAAAAGAAATAATATTTTTCAGTTCATCTAATACAAGTACTGTAGTGCAATCTCTTTATCATGAAAGTTGAACTTACAAATGTAGAATTATGTACAAAAAAAAATGCATTCAAAAATAAAACAATGTAAAACTTTAGAGCTTACAAGTCAACTCAGTCCTACGTCAGCCAATCGCTCAGACAAATAAGTTTGGTTACAATTTGCAGGAGATAATGTTGCCCGCTTCTTGTTTACAATGTCACCTGAAAGTGAGAACAGCAGTTCTCATGGCACTGTTGTAGCCAGTGTCACAAGATATTTACATGCCAGATGCGCTAATGATTCATATGTCCCTTCATCTTCAACCACCATTCCAGAGGACGTACTCCATGCTGATGACGGGTTTTGCTCTATAACGATGCAAAGCAGAGCAGACCGATGTATGTTCATTTTCATCATCTGAATCAGATGCCACCAGCAATTTGATTTTTTTTTTTTTTTTTTTTTTTGGTGGTTCGGGTTCTGTAGTTTCCTCATCAGAGTGTTGCTCTTTTAAGACTTCTGAAAGCATGCTCCACACCCTATCCCTTTCAGATTTTGGAAGGCACTTCAAATTCTTAAACCTTGGGTTGAGTGCTATAGCTATTTTTAGAAATCTCACATTGGTACCTTCTTTGCATTTTGTCAAATCTGCTGTGAAAGTGTTGTTAAAATGAACAACATGTGCTGGGTCATCATCCGAGACCATGAAATATATGCAGAATACGGGTAAAACAGAGCAGGAGACATACAATTCTCCCCCAAGGAGTTTAGTCACAAATTTAATTAATGCACTATTTTTTTAACGAGCATCATCAGCATGGAAGCATGTCCTCTGGAATGGTGGCCGAAGCATGAAGGGGCATACGAATGTTTAGCATATCTGGCACGTAAATACCTTGCAAAGCCGGCTACAAAAGTGACATGCGAACGCCTGTTCTCACTCTCAGGTGACACTGTAAATAAGAAGCAGGCAGCAGTATCTCCCGGAATGTAAACAAGCTTGTTTGTCTTAGTGAGTGGCTGAACAAGAAGTAGGACTGAGTGAACTTGTAGGCGCTAAAATTTTACATTGTTTTGTTTTTGAGTGCCGTTATGTAACAAAAAAAAATCTACATTTGTAAGTTACTCTTTCACAATAAAGAGATTTCACTATGGTACTTATATGATATGAATTGAAAAATACTGTTTATTTTGTTTATCATTTTTACAGTGCAAATATTTGTAATAAAAATATAAAGTGAGCACTGTACACTTTGTATTCTGTATTGTAATAGAAATCAATATATTTGAAAATGTAGAAAAACATCCAAAAATATTTAAATAAATTTCAATTGGTATTCTATTGTTTAACAGAGTGATTAATTTTTTGAGTTAATCGTGTGAGTTAACTGCGACTAATCGACAGCCCTACTTTTATAGTTTTCTATACAGTGCCTTGCCTGATGGAATCCTGGTCTATAATTGGGGCCAGTAGGCACAAATGTAATTCAAATTATATATATAAAAAACCAATATGCTAAAGCTATGTAATTGGTACTCTGCGTTTAAAAGGACACTTTAATTTAAATTAAATCCCAATTTTAGCTCTTGCATATGAAAGGATTTTACCTGAAATGTAATATTAAGGTATATGCCTTCATGAATGAGTGAGAATTTTCATTATATAAATACTACTCTGCAGTGTTGGAATTAAATCTCATCAGCTTTTTTTTGTTCCATCAGAACCAGAATGTGACATACTAAATCCAAATGAAACTTACTATTTTGATTTTATCATCTAAATAATGAGTAAGGTGCACACATTAAATAGAAGAAATGGTAGAATACTTAACTAGATTAAAACTGAAAACATTTAAATACTAATAATTATAATGGATAAAGGACACTTTTTTGTTCTTAAATTACTTGCCATATTTTTGTCCTTTTAAAAAGTCATTTTTTAAAATGCTTCGGTGTTCTTGGATAGTTGATAGAGAATTTGAAAGTTTTATATTTTAGTAATGAAGATTTTTTTTAAAAAAATCATGTATATGATTCATTTTGCTTGGTCAAGTTTTAAATGCAGTTATATTCATGAATATTGATTTAATACACTTTCGTATTTTATCCTCTAAAAGAAATGGAAAATCAGCTTATTTGGGGGAAGTTGAATTTCGAATACCTGGTGCACTAAACTTTCTTTAACAAGACCTTAACATTTTGAAATGAACAATTGTGCAATGTCCTAGACTAGACTCGAGTAAACTAAATTGGCAATAATGACCTAGTTAAATCTTCCGTAATTAAACCTGCGTTTATCAAAAGATTGATCAAAGTGTATATATCTTAATAACGCAAATTAACTTCTCAAAAGTGGTTTTGACAACCCTGGAGACTGAAAGTTATTAAATCACAGAACAGATACAGCACAGGCAATGACAGTACATGCTTATCCTTTTCTGGAGGGCCATATTTAGAGTAGTAGCTAGGCTCCATGCCCATTTAGTCCTCTACCTGATGACAAGGTGCCAATTGTGTTGGAGGGGTATGACTTGAAAATAGGCCTGAGACCACCAATTCATTTTAAGTAGGCTAATAAACATTGACATATAAGGAAAAATTCAAACATCAGTGCTTTATGTCCCCAAATTTAGGCTTCGTGTGGATACAAAGAAATTCTGAATACTTTTCTAAATAAAAATGCCTTTGTGTGTTTTGAAAGTCCACATACTGTATCATTGTGCCACTGTGCACGAGACTAGAAATTGTGAGGCTAAACCAGAGACATAGGAGTGTAAATGCACTGTCATAGTTTGAGTGAAACAGAAAAGTAAATACCACAAATATTAATATGCAAATTATATTTTGAAAATGTTTTAGTTGTATTTGCTGGTACTTGGGTGAAAAGATTTCCAAAACCTTTTTTTAGAATTTTTTTAACCAGATTGCACCTTGCTTTCTCCGCAAGGTTCTAAACTTTTGATGCACTTGGTTTCTAGGTATTGAAAATGAAATTTCAGTATGTGAGGCTACAGATGTCTCTTGTGAAGTTTTTAATGAAAACAAGAATAAGCCCAGTGGGGAATCAAAGAAAACTGGGAGAATCAAAAAGGTCAGTCTACATAGACACAATGTCAAGACCATTTTTTATATGTAATATATGATTTTAACACCTTTAAAAGATAAAACTTTCCTCAGTACGCTATGCAAAATGATCTATTGAATTTTCTGTCATTTTTTTTGTTTACATTTTGGGTGAATATTGAATAGGAAGGCCTAGACAGGCCTACTCTAGTGAGGCTTAACTATATATGAACTACATCATATGATTGTCAGTGTATTTAGAATATGACTTGAAAACATGCCTTAAGCTTCTCTTTATCAGAGAACTACTAATTGTGATATTTTTAGCAATGTATTGTGAAGAAGCATCCATTTAAACAAAGTGGGGTTCACTTCTATGTGCTGTATAGTACTAAACAATTTATGGTTCAAGCAGGACTTGAATGTAAAACTTTGAAGATGAAGCATTACTATAGAACTACTCTCACTTAATCCTTCTGGTTTTTCACTTTTTAAAAACCTTCTTCTTGGTAAATGTAAAATTGATTAGCAGCAAATATAACTGGTAAAAGTAAATTTACATACTATGTACCACCTGGCAGAATGAAGATAAAGATGGCTGAAGTTTCTTGCGGACAAAATCACCCAGAGAGGATGCAGAGAGATGAAGTATAAACCAGCTAAAGTAGGGTAGAAAGCTAGCTCATGTGTTTCAATGGATGTCTGTCTAAAGAATTTCAAAGAGATCTGCTGGTCAAAAGACCTATTTTCCTTCTACATTGAAATATTAAGTAGGTGCAATTATTGGAGAGCTTCCAAATTAAATGCCACTCTTGGGAGCAGGTTGCTGGACTAGGTGGACCAATGGTTCCTGCCTTTATGCTACTTGATTCTTTTAACTGTTCACAGACAGATTCTCTTTAAAAAGAAAGAGAACAGATTTGCTGAAATCACGGCTGTTGCTATATTTGGAGATTTCAGGTCCACTATTTTGAAGAATTTAGTCAGAACCATCTCATGGTTTGCCACAAAAATTTGACTCTGTATTGCACCCCCAGAAAATATCACCATTCAACCTTTGTTAGGGCTACTTACAATAGCAATGATTGAGATTCTGTATCAGATTTGTAGAAAGCAACAAAGAGTCTTGTGGCACCTTATAGACTAACAGATGTATTGGAGCATAAGCTTTCGTGGGTGAATACCCACTTCGTCAGACGCATGAATTCTTTGTCACTGATTTTTATCTCATTGCTCTTATCTGTTTTGGGATCCTTGTTTATCTTAACTTTTTGTTTGTTTAGTATTAAGCATTTTACATAATTCAATATACAAGCAGTATTAGCAGAATCCAATCTTATCACAATACTAATTTACAAGGCTCTTTCAAAAGTTCATAAATTGCTGTTGCTTCCTGTCTAATTGAACCCAAGAGTGGTTCTGCAGAATTCCAGTTGTATAAGGCTGTGTTTGATCCTGCTACTGTAGTTACAGATACTCATTTTGAAATGTGCTCAAATTATTATTTAGTCTGTAAAAAACAGTCTGGGAAACAGTATAAACTACAGTTAATTTTCCTTCAAAAGTTGGTTTAGAATCAGGACTCCCATAAGAAGTATTTTGAATGATAATTGATTTTAATACTTTTTCACAAGTGAAAAGGTTGTCACTATATTAACTGGGATTCAAGAATTGTGTTTCCAGCCCTCGCTCCTTCTCCATTAGTGTTGAACATCAATGATATCTGTACTGTCTAGGTGAGAGGTAGATCTCTGCAAAGTGCAGTATCTGTTGCTCCTTCCCAGCCAGAACTCGAGAAGCCTGGGAGCTTCACCTATGAAAGCACCTAATGGAGAAGGCTATGAGGCCCCTTTCTGATCCGGGCCAGGGAGACCTCCCTGTACGTCAGCCTCAACTGACCAACAGTGCCCCCCAAGTATGTGCCAACATCTAAGCCCCAAGACTCTTCTAGAGCTCCCCATGAGACTAGAGGGCACTCTCATGGGCATAAGGACAGATCCTCTTTGAGGACTGTCCATAAGAAACATGCTTCCTCCCCAAGCCACTTCAGGTCGAGTGAGACATCACATTCTGAACTTAAGGAACTGACTCCAGTGAAGACTCCCAGATTAGAGGGTAAAGCACATAAAAAGAAAGATCAGTCAGTCACCTTGGTACAAAAGCAAGAGGATAGGTGTTGGCCCATTCAGTTTGAGTGCTGGTCTGGACCCATCATCGGTAGTGCTTTGATCATCTAAAGACGGTCTGGCTGCCACAGATGCACCACGTCCTTCAGACTTGACTGCTGCAACTCCTATACTCCTGGAGGAAGACTACCCCAATAAATCTTAAAATTCTGTGCACAATATTTTAAAATTCTGCATATTTTATTTGTCAGAATAACAATATAATCATACCAGTTTCCGTTATTTTGCTAATTTTATTTCAAGATACCTGTCAGCAAATATGTCTGTAACAATGCAGACAACAAAAAAGATTCAGGAAATGTTTTTTGACAAATAGATTCCTTACTAGGTATATTAATACAGAACTTTGAGTAATTAATGTAAACAGAAATATATTTCCTGCACCCCTCAGAAGCAGAGCAAAATCTTGGGGGGATCAGGGGTAACAGAGGAGCTGAGGCAGAGGGAAGTAATTGCTGGAAAAAAGCCTGGGAGTGATCTTGCAGGGTTGTTGGGTGTGGGTAGGAGAAGTACAGAACAGTTATTTTTTTGGGGGGGAGGTATTGTTAGGGAGTTGGGGAGCCTTCCCCATGCAGATCCTGGGGAACTACAGATGATCAGCCTCACTTCAGTCCCCGGCAAAATCATGGAGCAGGTACTCAAGGAATCCATTTTGAAGCACTTGGAGGAGAGGAAGGTGATCAGGAACAGTCAACATGGATTCACCAATGGCAAGCCATGCCTGACCAACCTGATTGCCTTCTATGATGAGATAACTGGCTCTGTGGATATTGGGAAAGTGGTGGACGTGATATATCTTGACATTAGCAAAGCTTTTGATATGGTCTCCCACAGTATTCTTGCCAGCAAGTTAAAAAAGTATGGACTGGATGAATGGACTATAAGATGGATAGAAAGCTGGCTAGACTGTCGGGGTCAACGGGTAGTGATCAACTGCTCGATGTCTAGTTGGCAACCGGTATCAAGTGGAGTGCCCCAAGGGTCGATCCTGGGGCTGGTTTTGTTCAACATCTTTGTTAATGATCTGGATGATGGGATGAATTGCACCCTCAGCAAAGTTCGTAGATGACACTAAGCTGGGGGTGAGAGGTAGATACATTGGAGGATAGGGATAGGGTCCAGAGTGACCTAGACAAATTGGAGGATTGGGCCAAAAGAAATCTGATGAGGTTCAACAAGGACAAGTGCAGAATGGGAGAGAGCAGATGCCCACTGCAAAGGAGGGGGATAATGCTCCAGCCCCTCCCCCAGTGGTACAATTGTTGCCAGACGAGGCAGTTGTGGGGCGTGGGCAGGCCAGCTCACCTGATGACTTCAAGGAGCACCAATCCCTACTGCAAAGGATGGCCTTGAATTTGGGCTTGGAGGTGGAGGAAATGACAGAGCAATTGGACAACCTATTCAATGTGCTTCCAGCGACAACCCCCTCGCAGGTCGCATATCCTGTGCATGAAAGGGTTCTAAAGATAGCCAAGGCCCTCTGGCAAAAACCCCATCCTCTATCCCGCCAACTTCCAAGTGGGCTGAAAAGAAATATTTCGTGCCTGCTAAAGGGTTTGAATACTTGTATACCTACCCGCCCCTGGGATCGCTGGTCGTTTCTGCGGCTAATAAAAGGGACAGGCAAGGGCAGGCGAGTTCCACTCCCAAAAAGAAAGATGGCAAGAGGCTGGACCTTTTCGGAAGGAAAGTTTATTTAACAGCCTTGAGTTTCGAGTGTCTAACCATCAAGCCCCATTGGGCAGATACAATTTTATTTTGTGGGACTCCCTAAAGAAGTTTAAAGGCTCCCTGCCCGAGGACCTGGGCCAGGAGTTTGCCACCATTTTGGAGGAGGGTACCGCTGTGGCGAGGAGCTCCCTCTGGATGGCCTGGGATGCGGCCGAGTTGGCAGTCAGGGTTGTTACCTCAGCCGTGGTGATGGGGCGGAGTTCCTGGCTTCAATCCGCGGGTCTGTCCCAGGAGATGCAGTCCTCCATCCAGGACCTCCCCTTTGACGGGAGTGGACTCTTCTCGGAGCAAATGGCTGCGAGGCTGCATGGACTCAATGACACTCAAGATACCCTCTGCTCGCTAGGCTTGCATATGCCGCAGTCAACGAGGAGACAGTTCAGGCCACCCCCATGATCTAGGCCTTGGCTTCTCTGGCAGGGCTCCTCTAAGAAAAGAGATAAAGACATGGTGTTCAGCTGTCACCGTTGCCCCTCTGTCTTCCGTTCACCCATCCAGCCGGGCTTCTCAAAACACCAAGGGGGCCAGAAGCACTCGTTTTGAGGGTACGCTCAAGGATGGTGCCCAGTCAAGCCTCAGGATCCACCACCCTAGTCATTCCTCAACCACATGCGTCCCTTCCGGTCGGCTTGGTCGCGAGTAACCTCTGACTGCTGGGTGCTCGGCATAATATCTCTGGACGACACCCTGCAATTTTCGGCCTTCCCTCCCTCCCCTGTCCCTCTTCAGGGACCCTTCCCACGAGCAACTCCTCGTTCAAGAAGTGGAAAACCCCCTATGACTGGGAGCCGTGGAGGAGGTCCCCCGGGACATGAGGGGAAAAGAGTTCTACTCCCACTATTTCTTAATTCGGAAATGAAAGAGGCCTAAGACCCATTTTTGACCTGCGACACCTCAACAAGTATCTCAAAAAGTTGAAGTTTCGCATAGTCTCCCTGGCCTGCATCAATCCCTCCCTGGATCTGGGAGACTGGTACATCACCCTTGACTTGAAGGACGCATACTTTCATATCTCCATCTTCCAAGGGCCCAGACTGTTCCTCCATTTTGTGGTGGGCCAGTGCCATTTCCAATTCACGGTGCTACGCTTTGGATTCTTGTTGGCCCCGCGAGTGTTCACAAAATGTATGGCGCCGGTGGTCGCTTACCTGACGCGTCAAGGGGTCCAGGTTTATCTGTACCTTGACGACTGGCTCATCAAGGGCAGATCTTGGGATCGGGTTTGAAGGAGCCTCGATCTGCTATGTTCCACCTGCCACGATCTGGGCCTGTTAATAAACAAAAAGAAATCAACCCTGATACCGGTACAACGGATAGAGTTTATAGGAATGGTCCTCGTCACCATGTGGGCCAGAGCCTTTCTCCCAGAGGCCTGTTTCCAAGCCATGTCAGACCTGATCTTGCATGTGAGAACCCACCTGTTCACCACCTCCCACATGTGCCTCAGGTTGTTAGGCCTGTACTTACGTGGTCCGTCATGCCCGGCTCCACCTCAGACCACTCCAAGCGTGGTTAGCATCGGTCTACATCCCCAACAGGCACGATCTGGACTGGATGGTCAGGGTGCCGGGTCACATACAGTTGTCTCTGGAATGGGTGGCTGGACCCTGGATCAGTGTTGAAGGGTCCCTTTGCTGCCCTGTCCCTGTCGCTGATCCTGGTCTCCAATGCCTCGGACCTTGGCTGGGGAGCCCACCAGGGCAATCTCAGCATGCAAGGCTGTTGGTCTTGAGACGATTGCTTGGCCTGCCAGGCTTTCCTGCCTTACCTGAAAGGTAAGGTGGTGCAGATTCTGATGGACAAGGCCACAATGTTTTACATCAACGAGCAAGGCAGAGTCCGGTCATCAGTCTGTCGTCAAGAAGTTCTCCGTCTGGGATTTGTGTGTGCAGTATGCCCTTCATCTCATGGCTGCACACTTCCCCAGAGCCAGGAATGTGGTGGCCGATCGCCTCAGCACGACCTCAGAGACCAGGTCTCGCCACGAATGATCTCTCCATCCGGAGGTGGTCAGTGTGATCTTCCGAAGGTGAGGGACTCCCTGGGTGGACTTGTTCTGGCAGAACAGAACAGAATGTGCCGAATCTTCTCGATTCGGGGGATCGACAGGGGCTCCCTATCAGATGCCTTTTTGCTCCCATGGTTGTGGGCTCTAATGTACGCCTTCCCACCGGTGCCATTAATCCACAGGTTCCTTGTGAAGATCATACAGGACAAGGCAAAGGTTATCCTAACAGCCCCAGTTTGGCCTCGTCAACGCTGGTTCGGCACACTGCTGGACCTCTTGGTGGCCGCCCCGCTGCGACTGCCGCTCTAGCTGGATCTACTGTTTCAGAACCATGGCACTCCTTTGCACCCAAATTTGGCAGTGCTGCACCTGATGGCTTGGCTGCTGCGTGGCTAAAAGCACGAGAGCAGCCCCAATCCTGGACCCCTGCCTCTGCAGGGCTGGGTGGCGGCCCTGGACCCTGTGGGGCTGTGTGGTGGCCTCGGACTCTGAGGGGCTGGCTTAGCCAGCAGTCCCGATCCCAGACCCCCACCGCGCTGGGCAGCATGGACCCCGCTGCGCCAGGCAGCCGGGAACCCGGACCCCACTGTGCAGCCCGGCGGCCTTTAGCACACAGTTGGGTTGCAGCTGTGTGCTAATTGGGCCGCATGCAGCTCGTGGGCCACGGGTTGAGAACCGCTGGACTAGATGATCTCAGTGGATCCTTCTGGCCTTATCTGTGAATCTATAAATTTCAGAAATACTATAGGTATAATCTATAGTGGGGGTTCTCAACCTTTTTCTTTTTGAGGCCCCCCCAACATGCTATTAAAAACTCCACGGCCCACCTGTGCCACAATAGCTGGTTTTCTGCATATAAAAGCCAGGGTCAGTGTTAAGGGGTAGCAAACAGGGCAATTGTTTGGGGCCCCATGCCAGAGGGGCCCCTGCGAAACTACATTACTCAGGCTTCGGCTGCAGCCCCAGGCGGTGGGGCTCAGGGCCCAGGACTTCAGCCCTATGCGGTGGGCTTTCAGCTTTCTGCCCTGGGCCCCAGCGAGTCTAATGCTGGGCCTGCTTGTTGGCTCCCCTCAAACTTGCTCATGGCCCCCGAGGGGGCCTCAGAGCCCTGGTTGAGAACCACTGGTCTATAGAGTATCCCATTTCCAGCAAAATTCCTGTATACAGTCATCTTACTACTGTTTACCACTTTAAGATGTTAATACACTTATCAACTTGTTTGCTTTTTTACCACCTATCCCAGGGTGTCTTACGACTTCTACAGAGGGGGCAAATTCCTTACTTTATCTCCTGGACCATAAATATAAACTTACAGGCTACATTAGTATCCTTAATTTACAGTAGAACTCACAGTGATATCAGTGGAGGCTTGCACAAAGATCAGTGGTAAAATGTAGCCTCTATGGTAAACAACTGAAAGTTTAGTTACTGTTGTTGGGTACCTAATTGTTATTTTGAGGTTGTAATTAGCATGCCAGAAAACCAAAGCAATTCAGTGGGCTGCAGCTGCTTTGGTGATGAGTCAGTGTAAAACTGAACCTGTTCCCCTTTTGGCATGAAAACTACCAAGAGGAAAAGCAACTGCTGATGAGATCCTCCCATTTGGGATATTTAACTTTTGAATATCCTTTGCAAGCTGATATCTGGCATAATTCTGTATGTCGGAAATAGTCTAGTTTACGGAACAACATGCTAAATTATATCCATACAGCTCTTGAAGATTGTTGTAAATCACTCTGAACAAGAGATTTCCTTTTTCCATTTCATTAGCAATTGACATAATTTTTGTATTAGTAATATAACACTTTTATTAAGTGAATTAATTTGTATTTGTATGTCTTTATTCATTCAAATTAACCACTTCTTTATGGATGCATACTGTAAGTTGAAGAGAATCTGTTAATATTTATTTTACTTATTTTGTAAATTACACTTATTTAAATAGTTGGGCCTCTTTCCATTACAGAAAACATAAAAGGTGCTTGATGCTGCAGGTTCATTAGCTTTGAAATGAGTGGCAGTTTTGCCTTAATGCAAACTGCAACATTTGACTGATAGCTTTTTAACATGAGGTGTGCTGCCATTGTTGGGGATGGGTGAAGAAATATTAATATTCATGGGGGTGCAAACTCCAACAGAGGGAGAAACTGACTTTTAAAGCTGAAGCTGTTTACACACACAAACTGTGGCTTTAAATAACTGAATTGACAGTTATGTCAGCTTTTAAATTCCATTTTTTATATTTATAAAGCACATTCCTATAGTAGTGGTGGTGGTGTATTAACTCAAAACCAACAAACTATCAAGTCAAACAAGCCAGTTGGACAGATTCAGCTGTCAAGGGACCAGGGCCAGCTCCAGGCACCAGCTTACCAAGCAGGTGCTTGGGGCGGCCACTTCGGAGAGGGGCAGCACGTCCAGCTGTTCGGCGGCAATTCAGCGGACGGTCCCTCACTCCTGCTCGGAGCGAAGGACCTCCCGCCAAATTGCCACCGCAGATCGCGATCGTGGCTTTTTTGTTTGTTTGTTTGGCTGCTCCGGCCAAAACCCTGGAGCCGGCCCTGCAAGGGACCAGGAAACTAAAAGCCCTATATTTAAACAATTAAACTAATGGTTGCAGGTGGGTTTTTTCTGTATGGCTCCAGTCATAGTTGTGCTAACTTTTTAATTGAAATTGTTGCTGTAGGAGCATAAAACTGCTGTGACGGATTCGGTCACAGAGACTGCCTTGGGACTGTCACCTGACGTGCTAGAATTACCTCTGAGCCCATTTTCCCTGCCTGCTTGGGACTTCTGGAACCCTGTCTTGTTGAGCCAGACACACTAGCCTGCTGCAACACAGACCCAGGTCTGGTCCACGCCCCCAAAGCTGCAGACTTTAACCAAAAACTGCTCAGCAGGTTACCTGCCTCCAGCACCCAGACACCGAGTTCCCAATGGGATCCAAACCCCAAATAAATCCGTTTTATTCTGTTTAAAGCTTATACAGGGTAAACACATAAATTGTCCTCCCTCTATAACACTGATAGGGAGATATGCACAGCTGTTTGCTCCCCCAGGTATTAATCACTTACTCTGGGTTCATTAATAAACAAAAGTGATTTTATTAAGTATAAAAAGTAGGATTTAAGTAGTTTCAAGTAATAACAGACAGAACAAAGTAAGTTACCAAGATTTTCTTCTTCCCACTCCAAATTTCCCTGGCTTTTATGAGGATGTAGAGCCTCTGCCGCTACTCCAGTCTCTTGGGTACTGTGATTGGAATTTATGGTGCTGATCTACCTTTCCATCTTTTTATGGAGGGAGGGATGCTACTCTGCCCTCACTCTTCTTTGTTTGTGGGTCGGCTGTCCAAAGGAATAACTCCAGCGCCTGTATTTTCTGTGTATTGTGAAACTGCAGAACTTGCCATGGAATTCTTCCGTTGCTGCAGAATTGTGTTCCAGGATTTGTTTTCATTTTAAAAGAACAGTTGTTTTTAGTCGTCGTTGTTGCAAAGGGAACACGGAAAGTCTGAGCAGACTGTAAACCATTGCAGTGATGCCACCCACAGTGTGAAGAGAGTCTGAAATAATAGCTCTTTGGCACTTCCTGTTATCTCAATAACTGGCCATGGAGTTTCATTCTTCCAAGGTGCAACAGAATCAATATTTTTGCAGTGAAATTTGCCATTTTGTTGCAGCCAGCACCTGACATATAGTTTTGTCTCCCTGTCCTGTCAGCACCTGTCTGTCACGTCCTCTGCTCTCCAGTGTCCCATGAGGAGTTAATTGAATTACAGTGCATATACCTTTAACTGCTGCATGGAGCAAGGAAGAGGAGTCAAGAAGCTAAGTCTGGTAGTCAGTTTGCAGGCAGGGGATAGAAAAAAACAGAAGTGTAGGCTGGCAAGCTGGGCAATATTAGAGGTCCAGCAAGTAGAGCAGGGTTGTCTGGAGAGTATAGCAACAATAATTCCTTAATTTTAAAAATCACTGAGAATAACTGATGAATGTTGTCAGTGGGTGTTATCAACTGTGAGACAGTCATACATTTATGTGTGGGAAGGTGAAGAATTGGAAATGAAAGACATTTCATGGTGATAAAATAAATGCCCTGGATTTTGATGTCATTGTGCTCTGAAATACAGGACCCTGATCATAGTTTTCCTAAGCTACAACAGAGTGAAATTGACCTGATTCTTGGCTGTTTCATTGTGATCCACATAATTCTGTGTTATGGACCTGGTCATTGAAGTACTTGATTTCTAAAATACAACAGTGAACACTGAAAGTATGTGCCTTAGTTCAGAGCCACTGGCAGAGGCTTGGGAGCTGGTAAGTGCCCCAGAGGTTGGTCCTGGGGCTAGTTTTGTTCAACATCTTTATTAATGATCTGGATGATGGGATGAATTGCACCTTCAGCAAGTTCACAGATGATACTAAGCTGGGGGGAAAGGTAGATATGCTGGAGGGTAGGGATGGGGTTCAGAGTGACCTAGACAAATTGGAGGATTGGGCCAAAAAAAATCTGATGAGGTTCAACAAGGACAAGTGCAGAGTTCTGCACTTAGGAAGGAAGAATCCCATGCACCACTACAGGCTGGGGACCAACTGGTTAAGCAACAGTCCTGCAGAAAAGGACCTGGAGATTACAGTGGACAAGAAGCTGGATATGAGTCAGCAGCGTGCCCTTGTTGCCAAGAAGGCCAACGGCATACTGTATTAGTAGGAGCATTGCCAGCAGATCAAGGGAAGTGATTATTCCCCTCTATTTGGCACTGGTGAGGTCACACCTGGAGTATTGCATCCAGTTTTGGTCCCCCCACTACAGAGGGGATGTGGACAAATTGAAGAGAGTCCAGCTGAGGGCAGCAAAAATGATTAGGGGGCTGGGGCACATGGCTTACGAAGAGAGGCTGAGGGAACTGGGGTTATTTAGTCTGCGGAAGAGAAGAGTGAGGGGGGATTTGATAGTAGCCTTCAACTACCTGAAGGGGGGTTCCAAAGAGGATGGAGCTAGGTTGTTCAGTGGTGGTAGATGACAGAACAAGAAGCAACAGTCTCAAGTTGCAGTGGGGGAGGTCTAGGTTGGATATTAGGAAACACTATTTCACTAGGAGGGTGGTGAAGCACTGTAATGAGTTACCTAGGGAGGTGGTGGAATCTCCATTCTTAGAGGTTTTTAAGGCCCGGCTTGACAAAGCCCTGGCTGGGATGATTTAGTTGATGTTGATCCTGCTTTGAGCAGGGGATTGGACTAGATGACTTCCTGAGGTCTCTTCCAGCCCTAATATTATTCTATGATTCTAAGACAAACACATGATCTAGAGGAGATGGGGTAGGGCATCCCTAAACAAATGGAATATTGTTCTTGCATGCTGTTTTGCTTTTAAATGGACTTGACAAATCCAAACTAGTTATCTAGTCTGTGATCGCCACTAGGAATGATTTCCTGGCCAAACCCTTGGCACGGAGGTGGGCAAACTACGACCCGCGGGACCCTCCTGCCTGGCCCTTGAGCTCCTGGCGCGGGAGGCTAGCCCTCGGACCCTCCCCTACTCTTCCCCCTCCCCCGCAGCCTCAGCTCACTGCGCCACCGGTGCAATGCTCTCGGTGGCAGGGCTGCAAGTTTCTGGGGCAACGCAGCTGCAGAGCCCAGTCTGACCCGGTGCTCTGTGCTGCGCGGTATGTGGCTGGCTCCAGCCAGGCAGTGCGGCTATAGCGTCGCCAGCCACCAGTGCTCCAGGCAGGGAGCAGGGTGGGTTGGATAGAGGGCAGGGGAGTTCGGGGTGATGGTCAGAGGGCGGGGAGGTGGATAGGGGTTGGGGCGGTCAGAGGCGGGGAACAGGGTTTGAATGGGGGCAGGGGTCCCGGGAGGGCAGTCAGGAATGAGAGAAGAGGTTGGATGGGGTAGCTGGGGGCAGTCAGGGGTGGGGGTTCTGAGGGCTGTCAGGAGACAGGGAGTGGGGGGAGGGTGGATGGGGCAGGGCAGGGGGGGGGCCATCAGGGAACAGGGAGGGTTGGACGGGGCAGGAGTCCGGGGGAGTGCCATCAGGAAGTGAGAAGCAGGGGGGGTCGGATAGGGGGCAGGGCCGGGCCGGGCCACACCTGGCTGTTTGGGGAGGCACAACCTCCCCTAACCGGCCCGCCCTACAATTTCCGAAACCTGACGTGGCCCTCAGGCCAAAAAGTTTGCCCTCCCTGCCTCTCTGGTCACTCAGTAACAGACTTAAAGGTGGCAATTTTGCAACGGAAAACCTTCAAAAACAGACTCCAACGAGAAACTGCTGAACTTGAATTAATATGCAAACTAGCTACCATTAACTTTGGCTTGAATAGAGACTGGGAGTGGCTGGGTCATTACACAAATTAAATCTATTTCCCCATGTTAAGTATCCTCACACCTTTTTGTCAACTGTCTGAAATGGGCCATCTTGATTATCACTAGAAAAGTTTTTTTTCTCCTGCTGATAATAGCTCATCTTAATTAATTAGCCTCTTAGAGTTGGTATGGCAACTTCTACCTTTTCATGTTCTCTGTATGTATATATATCATCTTACTGTATGTTCCATTCAATGCATCTGATGAAGTGGGCTGTAGCCCACAAAAGCTTATGCTCCAATAAATTTGTTAGTCTCTAAGGTGCCACAAGTACTCCTGTTCCTTTTGCAAATATGGAAAGTTCAGTTCTTTTATCTGGCTTTCTCATCTGGTTTAGTAGATGAAAAGCACTTGTGGTCCTATTTCCTTCATCACTGAAATAATTCCACTCTAGGTTGTGGCTTTCTCCAGATTTAGCGATACAGCCAGTAGGGGAATATTTGGACAAAGTAGTGCATATTAAATAGGTGGCATATGTTGCTTGGACAAATTCTACTTGGCCTGTGAGGATGAGATGCCTAACTTCCTCAGACCTTACATCCAGAACTTAGCCAGGAACAAATGTAAAATATTATTGTTCCAAGGAAATTTTTATCATGGATGCATTTTATTTAGCAGTCAGAGAACAAATTTGGAGGTTGGGTGTGTCTCTTTGCAGTATAGGTCAGTTAACATACAGGAAATATCACATTGTTTTTAAGTACTGGCAGGATTTATAAATGCTGTTTCCTTTGAGAGGTATTGAAATACATGTTTTATATTTCATGTGACTTGGAAAAAATATGCTTGTTGGCAGACTCTAAAATGAAATATTTAATGCAACTGTATTTATGAGAAAGACTTAAAGAAAAAGCAGAAATCATGTAAAGGTCCTATAGGTGTCTAATTTATACCACAGCATGTATTCCAGACTTTGTGTCATTTGGGAAAAATGTGTTCTGTTTTAGAATACAAATGTGAAGATCTTTAGGAATCAGAGATGAATGATAAATAAAAAGGGTCGGTTTGCCTAATGCCACCTTTTCCAGTGTTTTATTAGCAATAATTCTGGTATAAATGTGCATTAGAAACTCAGTGATGCTCCCCAGATGTTTTTTTTTTACCATTTAGAAAAGAAACTGCTAATTTAAAACATGTTTTACGATAAAAGCACAATGTAAAATAAACCAGACACAAATAGTGTAGATAGTGTATATAAAGGGGCGAAAGGGAGTAAAAGCAATTAATTTGAAAAATGTAGAACTAAAAATTAAACATAGTTTGGCTCAGTTTTCTACTGACAACCATCTTAAAACACATTGGTTGTCCTATTGAAGCAATAGGACAAGTCTGCTTAATAGATGACCCCTAGCTTGCAGAAATGTGCACTTTTGAATGAAGAGGGAATAACTGTTCATTGGGAGTGAAATTCACCCCAGTTCATAGTTTGCATATGGACTTCTGTGTTCCTTAAACCTCATGGTAGACATTTTAAAAGAGAAGCTACTAACAGAGCATTCACACAGGCTGGTCGCTGTACTCATTTTGTGTGCCCCAGAGGCTCTCTGATGGCCTCACAAGGCTGACTTTAAAGGGAGTGGTGTCAGGACAGGCTGATCCACAACTCTGGATCCAGCAGTATTTACACCCTGAATATGTGTCACTGGAGGCTGCAGCCAATATCTCAGTTTATAGGCTTGAGAAGCAGCTGCATGAGGGCTGTACTTCAACTCTGTGTATTGACCTTCAGTTAGGCAGCTTTTGTGGTACATTTGGGATAACATATCCTTGAATGCAAGTTCAGCAAAGTTGGGAGTCTGACTGTTAATACTGGTGTATTCCAAAGTATTGAGTTTGTGCTGAGGCAACCCACAGTAATATAAATACATAGGATGAGATTTGCCACCCAGGCGGAGGGAATAGGGTGGGGAACTGTAGTCTTTTAAAGCTATCTTTGTGGTCTCCCAGCTCTGGGGGCTGGAGAGGCCTCAGTGTAACTTAGACAGCCCCTAAGTTACAGCAGTCTCTCTGGGCTGTGCTATGTGCCACAGTGCTGCCTGGGATCTCTGCAGCATGTCCTGCTGGGGCCCTACCCCCAATAAGCCTCTGTCGCCCCCACCCCTGCCCTGATACACCCACTATGGCTACCTTTTGCAGTGCCTGTGCTGGGGCAATCCTTTCATAGCTAGATATGGGGCTTTTTAGGACTTCTTTACATGGCTCCAGCCTTTGCCCTGGGTGTAAAGTGGCCAAAGTGGATCTGACTCCTAGTGTTTTACAGATACACAGTCTAACTATTAACAGTGCCAGTATTTTTGCTATCCACCATAGTCTCCTAATGGCTTCCGTGACACTGCCCATAGGAATATGCCCCATGCTTGTAGTAAACAAGACCATATCACCTGGATCCAGGTTGATATGGGCTTTATTGGAAGGATGTATTTGAGTGCCTAATATGAAAATGAAAAGTCCAGAAGTTGGATTTATTTTTTTAGGAAATTGTATTAAGCTGATGAAGATTCCAAGAGCTATTGACACTAACAGCTTATGTGAATTTGGCAAAAATAAAGTGGAAAATCTTTTGGCTAAGAAAAGAATGAAATTTCATTATCTTAGATATGTAAATAAAAATCTTCCTTCCAGTCATTAAGATAGCAATAAGTACAGACATAATCAGCAGGTGCTACCATTAGCAAGTTAAGTGTTTGGTAAGATGCAGTGTATGTTTCTAGTTAAGGTGCAGCAGGATTGAGTTCATAGTTTTTCACACTGGCTAATCTTCAGATACAGCTCCTGTTTATCACCACCATTTCAGCACACCACCTCACTTTTTGCACTGTTTTTCTCTTTTTTTGTTGTTTACTTTGTTATTCCTCTATACTTGACTGTTTAATTTCTTTTGTATTCTATAATTGTTTACTTTTGAACTATTATCAAATGCCTGTGTAACTTACAGCAGTGTTTCCTAAATCTCAGGTATAATATTTTTTTTGTCCTGATTTTGTATATGTGTAGAATCATAGAAGCATAAAGTCAGAAGGGATGCAAGGGTCAGTTTAGTATAATCTCTTGCCAAGATGCAGGTTTTGTTGTATCTAAACCATCCAAGATGGATGGCTATCCAGCCTCTTTTTGAAAACCTGCAATGAAAGAGCTTCCATGACTTCCCTAGGGTAGTCTGTTCTATTGTCCTACTGTTCTTACAGTTAGGATTTTTTTTTCTGAGATTTAATTTAAATCTCCTATACTATAGTTTGAACTCATTGCCTCTTGTTCTGTGCTCTGTGGCAAGAGAACAACTTTTCTTCATCTTTTTAATGACAGCCTTTTGAGTATTTGAAGACCACTATCATGTCCTCCCTTAATCTCCTCTTTCCAAACTAAACTTACCCAGTTCCTTCAACCTTTGCTCATATGGCTTGCATCCATCCCATCTTTGTTGCTTGCCTCTGGATCTTTTCTAGTTTCTCTAAATTGGTGACCGAAATTGGACACAGAACTCTAGCTGAAGCCTAACCAGGGCCAAGTAGAGCGGCGCTATCACCTCCCGTGACTTGCATGCTATGGCTCTGTTAATGCAACCCAAAATTGTGTTTGCTTTTTTTGCAACAGCATCACATTGTTGACTCATGCTGAGGTTGTGATCCTCTACAACTCCCATATCCTTCTCAGCAGGTATCCCCCATTCTGTATTTGTGCATTTGGTTTTTCTTCCCTAAGTGTAGCACCTTACATTTGTCTTTGTTGAAGTTCATTTAGTCATCTGTAGGCCAGTTCTCCAATTTATCAAGATCCCTTTGAATTTTAGCTCTATCCTCCAAAGTGTTTGCAGCCCCCCCCCCCCCCCAGCTTTGTGTCATCTGCAAATTTGATCAGTATGCTCTCTATTCATACATCCAGATAATTAATAAAGATGTTAAATAAGACCAAATCCAGAACTGATCCCTGTGGAACCCCACTTGAGACCTCCTTCCAAATTGCCATCATTTACTCCTGAAGGGATTCTGTGCCAAAAAATTAAAAATTCTGTGCACAATATTTTAAAATTCAGCAAAACTCTGCAAGCTTTATTTGTCAATAAATAAATGCAGAGGCTCCAGCATGGCAGCGGGTAGCACAGTCCACTGGCTGTACGAAGGTGGGAGATCACCCTGCAGCCTCCCCACACCCCACTCCGGGGACACAGACTTAGTGGTGAGGCTGCACTCAACCCTGACACAGCACAAGGCCTAGGCCTGTCCCAGAAACACCCTGGGGCCCTGCCCCTCTACACCAGGTGTGGGGCAGGCAGGCTCAACCAGGCAGGATCCAAGTGTGGAAGGGGCTCAGCGTGGGGGGATCCAAGTGTAGGATGAGAGGATTCTGTGTGGGACAATCTGGGTGCAGGCAGTTCAGGGGGGGGTCTAGGTGTGGGGGGATCTGGATGCACAGAGGCTTGTTGTGGGGGTTCCAGGTGCAGGGGCAATGGGGCTTGCAGGTGACAGTGGTTGGGGCTCAGCAGAGGGGTCTGGGTGCTGGGAGAGTGGGGCTTGGTGGGGTGGTGGTCTAGGTGCAGCTAGTTGGGGGTCTGGCTTGGAGGTCTGCATGTGGGGGCTCAGGGCGGTGCAGGGGCTGAGGCTCATCAGGGTGGGGGTTTGAGTGCAGGGAGCTCGGGGGGGGTCTGGGTGCAGGGGTTGGGATCTGAAGGCAGGAAGTCTGGGTGCAGGGGGGCTCCAGATGCAGGGGTTGAGGTTCAGTGGGGTGGGGTTCAGGTATGGCGGGCTAGGGGAGTTCTGGGTGTATAGGGTGAGGCTTGGTGAGGGTATCTGGATATGGGAGGTCCAGATGCACGGGGGTTGGGCGGATGGGGGAGCAGCTCCCTGCACAGTGACCTCTCCCCCTGTGGCTGAGGAGCGATAGGGGCAGGAAGCAGGGGAGGATGCTGAGCTTCCTGCAGCTGGGGAAGGTTTCTGGAGGTGGGTCTGACACAGCCCCAGACACTCCTTGCAGGGGAAGAGGAAGTCCCATCTTCTCCTGCCTCCAGCCCAGCCGGGACTAGCAGCTGATCCCGGCTCAGGGTAGGAGCCACTGGCTGGGGTGTTCCCAGCCCCAGGGTGATTTTCATCTCTGCCAGCTGCTCAAGGTGCCTGAAACAATGTAACTGCGCTGCTAGGGAGTGGTGCGTGACTGCTCTTGCAGCTTCCCTTTGCATCCCTGTCAGTGGCACAGAATTCCCCCAGGAGTAATCATTCCATTAACAGTGACTCTTTGTTTGAGGTTGTGTAACCAATTATGTATCCACTCAATGGTAGTTCCATCGAGCCCACATTTCTCCAGCTTGTATATCAGAATGTCATGTAGGACTGTGTCAAAAGCCTTGCTTAAATCCAGGTATATTATGCCCACCACATTTTTCCTATCCACCAAACCAGTTACCTTGTCAAAGAAGGAAATTAAGCTAGTTTTGCATGATTTGTTCTTAGTAAATCCATGCTGGCTGCTAGTGATCACCCCTTCATCCTCCAGTTATTCACAAATTGAATGTACAGATATATACATTTCTAAAAATTCTATTTCTGTGTTACTGTATTTATTTCCCAAAAGCTGAACTGTGGTTAGTCTCTCTTCTTCTGAATTTCCTTTAAGTTTTTATTGTCTATTTCAAACTCTGAAAAATGTCTTTTTAATGGCTTTTCTGTGTCCTCGTCCCATTTCTTTTCAAAATAATGTACTAATTAACGAAGGATAGGAACAAAGCATTTAAGCAAAGGGAAAAATGTGAGTGTATTTACAACATTGATAGTTATAACTCACTGTATAATCTGAAGCCAAATTATTTATTTAAAGCCCATTCATATCAAAGAATGAATACGCATTCTTGCTGCAAAGTAAAAGCCATTAGTCTAGTAAAATAATTCCAAGGAACTCTCCTCTTCTTATATTACTTGACTATGCAATGGAGAATAATTCTGTACTGGTAGGGGAGTTTATACTGTGGGTCTGTTCTTTCTCTAATTGTGATTCATTAATAAGTAAGATGCAGTGAGGCGTTCAGCCACCTCTTGAGCCTGTGCTACAAGCTTTAAGCTGATTTATAGTATCTTAGGCATTCTCAACTATGTACATGATTCAAAGGAAACTAGTTGTGGGAAGGGGTCAGCAAACTTGGGGTTGTGGCATGGCATGGGGAAACAGTAGAAGAGACACTGTGTGGATCTCCTGTGGATCAATAGATTCGTAGGAAAACTTCTAGAGCACAGATTTATTTAAAACACTATATGAATCATACAAATATTTTCAAACAAACCTTACATACCTTTTTGTTACTGTGGGTAGTATATGTAATAATATAGTACTAAGCAGACCTGCTTGCCTTCAGTTTTTGGAAAACTTATTTTAGGTATATCTGTTTCTTAGGTAGACAGGTTGATGCTATATGCAATGTATATGCTTCAGAAAGATGAATAAGTACTTTGCCACAATTTTCTATGTTAAAGGAAAGCATAGATTTGCTAAGAGAATGAATATATTCTATATCTTGGTAATATACCTAATTTTCTTCTAATGATTGGTTACCAGCTCGAAGGCGTAACTCAAAGTATGGTAGCTGTACAGTGGCATTGGACTGAAGTTTTTGTAAACTAATTTGAAGTATTAATCATTATCACCAGCTGAAACTAGTACACCTCTACCCCGATATAATGCGGCCCGATATAACATGAATTCGGATATAACGCGGTAAAGTAGTGCTCTGGGGCATGGGGCTGCGCACTCCGGCGGATCAAAGTAAGTTCAATATAACGCGGTTTCACCTATAATGCGGTAAGATTTTTTGGCTCCCGAGGACAGCGTTATATCGGGGTAGAGGTGTATTACAGAACCATCTTGTTTGCACCGTCTCTTGCTCAGGCACCACATTGGTGGTTTTACACTTGTATCTTAACAAATGGTTGTTTGTTAAGATACAAGTGTAAGGGGGTTCCGAGGCTCTAGTCCACCTTTTATAATAGATTCTAAATTTTCCCCCAAGAAATAATTTTTTGTCCATTTAAGTGATTGCTAACATATTTGGATGGGGCCATTGGAGCATTTGCTTATGCTTCAGAGAAGGGCAGATGGCAGAAAGTGTTTGTGCAGTGTATAGCGGTTGCCTTCCCTGATGCCAAAGTGCATCACTTGTGATATGCCTGACCATCACTGTCCTTGGAATCATGTGACATGTAATCTGTTCAGAGTTCTTATTTCCTGCAACATGCAGCAGACCTGCAAACTAGTGTCTTAATCCTGATTTACTTTGTGTTTTTAGTGGAATCTCTTATAACTTAGTTTCTGTGGGAAAAAGTTTTTCATATTTTTGACTTTGTTTTCTTGTTCTTCCTTTTTTAAATCTCTAGCCAACAAGAACATTAGTCATGACAAGCATGTCCTCTGAGTAAGTACTATATATTTTTGTGTCTTTCTATTCAGTGTAAATTTTAAACTTGTTTATAGTCTTGGCTTTCACATACTGAATTAAATTTATTTGTAGGTTATCCATGAAGTATATTTCCTTCTGTTGAGTGGCATGCATATGCTTACATACATGATGTTATTCTGTAGACTAGAGCAGGAGTTCTCAACCTGAGGTACACAGAGGTCTTCCAGGGGGTACATCAGCTCATCTATATATTTGCTTAGATTTACAACAGGCTACATAAAAAGTACTAGCGAAGCCAGTACAAACTAAAATTTCACACAGACAGTGACTTGTTTATACTGTTCTATATAATATACTATACACTGAAATGTAAGTACAGTATTTATATTCCAGTTCATTTATTTTTGAATTATAGGGTAAAAATGAGAAAATAAGCAATTTTTCAGTAATGGTGTGCTGTGACACTTTGTATTTTTATGTCTGATTTTGTAAGCAAGTAATTTTTAAGTGAGGTGAAACTTGGGGTACAATAGGCAAATCAGACTCCTGAATGGGGTGCAGTAATCTGGAAAGGTTGCGAGCCACTGGACTAGAGTACATGTTATGGTTGTCCTACACAGCAATTAAAGGTAATAAAACTACAGTATAGTACATACATATTTGTGGAAGAGTTAGTATTTTTCTGGTATACTCTTTTTATTCTCCTTAAACTCTTACAAAATAAAGATCATCCAACAAAAACACAGTCCCACATTTTATGTTAAATTCCTTTGACAAAAAATAACACGTTATTTGTGCCACCCACATGTCTGTTTCAGGTTTGAAAACATTTGATAAACCATGATGGTTATATAAAGATGAATACTTTAAAAATGCACTTGTCTAAAGCATTTCTTTAAAGATATCTACTAACCGTGTTTCTGTCAATTTTTCCACTTTCATTATAAAATAATAGTTCAGGAAGCAGAAAAACTTAAAATATAGTTTTAGTTTTTATCTTCTTTATGCCTCATGAAACTCGACACTAACACCCATCCATTTTAGAGCATCAGTGCACTTCACAAGCCTTACATTTAACTGCACAACGCAGCATCCCCTATAAGGTAGGTAAATATGATCACCATGTTACAGATGAGACAAATGAAGCACAGGGAGGTTGTGATTTGTCCAAAAACACAGGAAGGAAGTGTTGGCAGAGCTGGAAAAACAACCCAGATCTCATGGCCATATTGCAAAACCATCCTTTCTCATATAAGAATGTAATCTTCTTGCATTGATCCCCCTTGTCTAGCTATCCCACAGTTCCCACAGTCTCCGCTGCCCATTGGAATTCTGGGTTAAGCTCCCAATGCCTGATGGGGCAAAAATATTGTCATAGGTGGTTTCGGGTACATGTCGTCAGTTGCCCCTCCCTCCGTGAAAGCAACAGCAGACAATCGTTTCGCGCCTTTTTTCCTGGGTTACCTATGCAGACGCCATACCACGGCAAGCATGGAGCCCGCTCAGCTCACCATCACCGCTGCTGTTGTGAGCATAGTAAACACCTCGCGCATTATCCTGGAGCATATGCAGAACTGGACTAAGAGACGCCAGCACGAGGAGGATTTTGATGAGGACATGGGCACAGACGTTCCTGAAAGCACGGGCTGTGGCAATTGGGACATCATGGTGGCACTGGGGCTGGTTGATACAGTGGAACGCTGATTCTGGGCCAGGCAAACAAGCACAGACTGGTGGGACAGCATAGTGTTGCAGGTATGGGATGATTCACAGTGGCTGTGAAACTTTCGCATGCGTAAGTCCACTTTCCTGGAACTCTGTGAGTTGCTTTCCCCCACCCTGAAGCGCAGAAATACCAAGATGAGAGCTGCCCTGACAGTTGAGAAGCGAGTGGCGATAGCCCTGTGGAAGCTTGCAATGCCTGACTGCTACCGGTCAGTCGGGAATCAATTTGGAGTGGGTAAGTCTACTGTGGGGGTTGCTATGATCCAATCATTGACATTCTGTTATCAAAGGTAGTGACTCTGGGAAATGTGCAGGTCATACTGGATGGCTTTGCTGCAATGGGATTCCCTAACTGTGGTGGGGTGATAGACGGAACGCATATCCCCATCTTGGCACCAGACCACCTTGCCAACCAGTACATAAACTGCAAGGGGTACTTCTCAATGGTGCTGCAAGCACTGGTGGATCACAAGGGACGTTTCACCGACATCAACATGGGATGGCCAGGAAAGGTGCATGACGCTCACATATTTAGGAACTCCAGGCTGTTTGAACAGTTGCAAGAAGGGACTTCCTTCCCAGACCAGAAAATTACCATTGGGGATGTTGAAATGCCAATAGGTATATTTGGGGAGCCAGCCTACCCCTTGCTCCTATGGCTCATGAAGCCTTATGCAGGAAGCCTGGACAGTAGTAAGGAGCAGTTCAACTATAGGCTGAGCAAGTGCAGAATGGTGGTAGAATGTGCCTTTGGACGTTTAAAAGCTCGCTGGCACTGTTTGCTGAGTAGGTCAGACCTCAGCGCAAACAACATTCCCATTGTTATTGCTGCTTGCTGTATGCTCCATAATATCTGTGAGACTAAGGGGGAAACGTTTATGGCGGGGTGGGAGATTGAGGCAAATCGCCTGGCGTCCGATTTTGAGCAGCCAGACACCAGGGCGATTAGAAGAGCACAGCAAAGCGCGCTGCACATCAGAGAGGCTTTGAAAACCAGTTTCATGACTGGCCAGGCTTCGGTGTGACAGTTGTGCATGTTCCTCCTTGATGCAAACCCGCCCCCTTTGTTGATTTAATTCCCTGTAAGCCAACCACCCTCCCCCCTTTGAAATAAAGTAACTATTGTTTTGAAACCATGCATTCTTTCTTTATTAATTTAAAAAAAAAAAAAGAGAGAGATAACGTACAAGGTAGCCCGGGTGGGGTGCGGGAGGAGGGAAGGACAAGGCCACATTGTTTATTGTAGTCACACTAATAATCAAACTGTTTGAATGACAGCCTTCTGTTGCTTGGGTCACCCTCTGAAGTGGGTTATACAGTAGATGCAGCGGGGGTCTGTGCTCTTGTTGGCTTTCCTGCAGCTCGAACAAATGCTTCAGCACGTCCATTTGATCCCCTATTAGCCTCAGCATCGCCTCCTGCCTCCGCTCTTCGCGCTCACTTAATTCTTTCCTGGCCTCTGCCACTGAATGCCTCCATGCATTAAGCTGTGCCCGATCAGTGTGGGAGGACTACATGAGCTCAGCAAACATGTGATCGTGAGTGTGGGGTTTTTTGCCTTCTAATCTGCGATAACCTCAGGGATGGAGATGATAGAGGGAGTGTAGAAACATTTGCACCTTGGGGGAGATAAAAAGGGAGAGTAAAATTTAAGATGATACATTTCTGAGAACAAAAGGGAGACTCTTTCACAGTGAATCAAGCAATTCACAGCAGACAGCACATGTGCTTTAGGTACAAGGTCACATTTTGCCTTTTATATTGAGCGCCTGCTGGTGTGGTGACACGCGGGTTTGGCTTCTAACGCCTTCATAACATGTGGGAATATTTTCAAACTGCAGCACCCTCCTTTCCCAGAGCAAGCAATGGGTTGGGTTTCACATTTAAAAGGAGGGGCTGCGGTTTTTGGGTGGATGTGCAGCACACACCGACCCCCACCCCACCACGTGGCTATTCTCTGGGATGATCCCTTCTCCCCTCCCCCCGCTGCGTGGCTATTCTCCGGGATGATCCCTTCCCCCCTTCCGCCCCGCTGCATGGCTATTCTCTGGGATGATCCCTTTTAGCCAAGCGCAAATAGCACAGCATGAACGGGGTCCTTTTACTGTTCCCTTACAAAAATTCCCCTATTTCAACCAGGTGACCATGAACGATATCACTCTACTGAGGCTAACACAGAAAGATATAGACTGAATGTTGCTTGAATGCGACCAAAACCGAGAACCATTCGCTGCCATGCTTTGTGCTGCAATGATTCCAGAATACTTGCTACTGGCTTGGCGTGGTAAAGTGTCCTACTGTGGAGGACGAAATAAGGCAACCCTCCCCAGAAACCTTCTGCAAAGGCTTTCAAAGTACCTCCAGGAGAGCTTTATGGAAATGTCCCTGAGGGATTCCCGCTCCATCACCAGACATGTGAACAGACCTTTCCAGTAGCTGTACTGGCCTCGAATGCATCCCAGTTCTTCAGGGCAAATCAAACATTAAACACTATTGCTTTTAAACCCTGTACTGTAGTTACAAATGTGCACTCACCAGAGGTGCCTTCTCCAGCTTCAGGGTCGGGGATCCCGCCTTGGGAGGGTATTGGCTCCAGGGTGATGAAAAGTTCCTGGCTGCCGGGGAGAACGGATTCACCGCTTGCCTGCTGTGCATTTTCCTCCTTCTCCTCCTCCTCCTCATCTGCAAAATCCTCCTCCCTGTTGCGTGAGACTCCCCTCTTGCAGGTGTCCACGGACAGTGGTGGGATAGTGGTAGGGTCTCCACCTAGAATGCCATGCAGCTGGTCATAGAAGTGGCATGTATGGGGCTCTGACCCGGAGTGACGGTTTGCCTCCTTTGTCTTTTGGTAGGCTTGCTTGAGCTCCTTAACTTTCACACGGCACTGCTGTGTGTCCCTGTTGTAGCCTCTGTCCAACATGCCCTGTGAGATTTTTGGCAAATATATTTGCATTTCTTCTTTTTGATCGGAGTTCGGCCTGCACAGATGCTTCTCCCCATACAGCAATCAGTTCCAGTGTCTCTCTTTCGGTCCATGCTGGAGCTCGTTTGCGATTCTGGGGGGACTGCATGGTCACCTGTGCTGCTGAGCTCGCCATGCTGACCAAACAGGAAATAAAATTCAAAAGTTCCCGGGGCTTTTCCTGTGCACTTGGCTAGTGCGTCGGAGTTCAAAGTGCTGTCCAGAGCGGTCACAACGGAGCACTCTGGGATAGCTCCTGGAGGCCAATACCATCAATTTGCCTCCGCACTACCCCAAATTTGACCCAGCAAGGTCGTTTTTAGCGCTACTCCCCTCGCAGGGGAGAAGTACAGAAGTCAATTTTAAGAGCCCTTTAGGTCGACGGAACAGAGTTGGTTGTGTGGACACAATCATTTTTAAATCAACCTAACGCGGCTAAATTTGACCTAACCCCATAGTGTAGACCAGGCCTTAGTTTATGTTATGGTATGTATATGGCTAATGGTAACCAAATTTGTCCCTCAAAAGTCTGCTTTCTACTTTGAGGTCTGTGCTTTGAGCTGACTGCATTCAGAGTACAGAGAGCACATTATAGGTTGTGTTCCCCAGTCTATGGGTGGGGCGGACTACCTCTGGAAAGAGGAGGAAATGCATCCCTCTAGGAGAGAAGCCATCTGCCAAGAGCCTGTTCTGCCTGAGTAAGAGCTAGGGCTATAGAAATGGGTCAGTGGAATTTAAGTAAATATAGAGGTGTGAGATGAGTGGGTGTCTTGACATTGTTTTCCTTGTATAAGAGCATAGCATCACCCACTGGCCCACAGCAATACCTAGCCATATTGTGCTTCACGGAATTGCAAACCCGTAAATCTGTATCAGTAGGTTTGTAGCTTGTTGAAATGTGAATTGGCTAGTTTCTATTGTAAACTATGATATTAGAGCTATTTCAGTTCAGATTCATATTGTAGGACCTTTCCTCTCATTCCAGAGCATATCTCATGTAGACACCAAAAAGAGCCAAGATAAACTTTGGGAGGAGTGTGTAAAACATATCCCCTGAGCATATAGTCCAGGTAGGGTCAGCATCCCTGTGAGTTCAAAGTTGCCATGACCATCACACACAATCTCTGTCTAACTAAAACACTCTGCAGGATAAAGGAAGCATAAATATATCCAGTGACAAATAGGTAAGGCTAAGATGATCACAAATGAGGGTCTAAAGTTAGGCTCCTAAGTCTATATTCAGGCAGTTAAATAAGTTAATAAGAGCTCTGCACTTGGCATCTCTTTCAGTGGGAAGTCAATTTGCTAAGCTATTTGTTTTCTTTAAATCTCATTTTAAAAGCTGTTGCTGTCTCTATGAAGAATCCTTTTAGGATCTTCTTAGAGTTCTGTGCACTCTTTGTTTTAGCCAGTTTATTTTGGGAGCTTTTTTATTGTGTTACTTTCTGCAGAGAGAAATGTGGATGGAATGAAAAAGTGCCCCACAGGCTATAGGAGATGTCCTGAACATGCTTACAAGATGGCATTGATTGACATATGAACTCAGCCTATTTTTCCTGAGAGGATCAGCATTGGACTAGATGGGTGAATCTGCTCCAGGCTGTTTCTTAATTACTTGATCTTGAGTAGAGGTGTTTCTGAGCTTCCCCTCAGCTCCCAGGCGTCAGGTGTGTGGACAGAAAAGACATTGGAATCAAGCTTTTGGTTACAGTACTGCAGCAGTAAATTGTTCTCATACATCATCTTTCTTCCAGGGATACCAAGATCTCAGTGGTCACATGATGATGTATTTATGTACTTCAATGTTCATATTCATAGGTAATATATATAGAACTCTAGTTACAGGTCGACATTCAGTATTTTACATGGAAATTGTATCTGGTGGCAATAACTTGTAGGACTAGTGAGCTTCGTGATCTGGTGATTGAATCAACATACAGTAATTTTTATGATGGTATTGAGGTGTCTAGACAGTAGGGTCAAAACTTTAAAATTAGGCATTTGAGTTTGGGACACCTAGTTTAATATTTAGGCTAAATGCAGGGTGGATTTGATTTAAATCAAATTAATTTAAATCATGATTTAAATCACTAGTTAGGAAGATTCGATTTAATCATGGGTTTCTACATAAAAGTGCATTCTTGTTGGTTGTTATAACCTTAATACATATTCTTCACTTTTAGAAGGTACACACTATACATTTTTAAACGGTTTTATTTTGAAAACATTTCAGATTAGTTTTACAGCTATATCAGAAAATGAATGATTATTTGCAAAAAGAACAGGAGTACTTGTGGCACCTTAGAGACTAACAAATTTCATGAAGTTGATGGATTTCCACTCCATACGGCTAAATGCAGTGCCTTGCATAATGACAGGTTTCAGAGTAGCAGCCGTGTTAGTCTGTATCCACACAAAAAAAGTACTCCTGTTCTTTTTGCGGATACAGACTAACACGGCTGCTACTCTGAAACCAATGATTATTTGGTTATTTCATTTACCAAAGGTAATTGAAGCAGATATTTATGAAGTCATTGGGAGGTGAACTAGCTCCAATTCAACAGGTTAATCATTAATATTTGGAGGATTTTCTTGCCATGCTGTATTAGGAGGAGAACATCACCAGATAGACATTTAAATTGTTTTATTTAACTAAAACAAAAACGTTAAGTATTCTGGATTTTTTTCTTCAACAGCAAACATATAATATTTTAACAAAACAAGCATATGTCCCTCACTTCTCACATTTATGTCCAGACTTCTTGTCCCGATCTATTCTGCCCCCACCAATCTTCTATTCATTGAACTTTTTAAAACTTTGCACTTTTAGAGAGAGGTAAGGGGTTGACTCTGTGTACACAAATTGGCAGAGGGACGATAGAGTTGAGGTCTGTTATTTCTCACCTCTATATATTATTTATTTAAGAACGTTTTTGCTGTCAACAAGCATGTTACCTCTGGAGAGACAAATCCACAGTTTGAGAACTGTAAAACTAAGCATCTCTGATGGTATCTTCTAGACTTAGCACTGAGTCCTATTGGGTAGATAGAAAGATTAACCTAAATAATCTATACAGAAGCCTCTGGAACCCCATAAGATTGGGTCCCTAATCCATGAACTATTGGAATTCATTTACAAAACTTTTCTTAAACATTACATGAATATATTGTCTCGTACTATAGAATTAGAATTTATAATCCCTATTCCATTATGAGAGCTCTTTGAACTATAATGTATCTTAATTAAAACTATCTTTATATAGTTTTTTCCCTCAAAAAGCATTTTATCAAAAAAATCCGATTTAAATTAAAAAAAATCCTTTTTTTAAATTAAAAAAAAAAATGATTTTTATCCACCCTGGCTAAATGTGGCCTGATGTTTGGAGGTGCTTAACAACTGGAATTTCCCTGTGAAATCTGTTAAGCAAAAGTTTTGATTGAATTTTTACATTTATGCATATACCCTAATAGTTACTGTATATAAAGTAAACATTTAATATTGAGTTCTACTGATTGTGGATTCCCCACCTCCCCCTTCTGTGTTTTGGCAGGAAGCAGTGTGCAATTATTCAGGTAGTGAATAAACTCGGAGGCTTTTTGTTTTCGGATGATGTATGTGAAACGACTACTCACGTGGTTACAGGGAGTCCTCGTCGCACCTTGAATGTAATGCTGGGAATTGCCCGGGGCTGCTGGATTGTGTGTTACGAATGGGTAAGAGATATATCTGAATTTTACAATAAAGTAAATCAGGTTTGTTTGTTCAGCATTAGCTAGGATATAACATCCCTATCAAAATCTTGCCATAAGCAATGGCATCTTCATTATTCTTTTGCATTAAATAGAATTCTGTTCTGAAACAAGTAGCTCTATTTTTGCAAATATTGAATACACAAGGATTGTCATAAGTGGGGTTTTTTTTGAGCACTTCTAAAATGATATTGAAACATCTGTTAAGGGAATCTATTTTTAGATAAAACAGTTTCTTCCTTTTTATGATCTACAAAAAGGAAGACAAGATTGGAAAACATGCTTTATGAAAACCTTGTATACAAGCAACTATGTAGTCTGAAGATGTGCATCATGATTGCTTTGAATATGTTTTCTTGGTCAATTTCTTATATTCTTTTATATATTAGTTGAAAATGTAATAGTTTGTATTGTTTCAAGTATATCAAGCACGTTGTTGCCTTATAACCAAGAATAGAGGACCAATGTCATAGGGCCAGATTTCTAAAGGTAATTAGGCACCTAAAGCAGCAGATAGGAACTTAGTGGGATTTTCAAAGGTACCTAGGTGCCTAACTTCCATGAAATCAATGGGAGTTAGGTGCGTAGGTGTTTGAAAATCCTACTAGGCCAGTGGCTTTCAACATTTCTAGACTGCTGTACCCCGTTCAGGAGTCTGCTTTGTCTTGCATACCCCAAGTTTCACTTTACTTAAAAACTACTTGCTTACAAAATCAGAGCTAAAAATACAAAAGTGTCACAGCACACTATTACTGAAAAATTACTTACTTTCTCATTTTTACCATATAATTCTAAAATAAATCAATTGGAATATAAATATTGTACTTACATTTAGTGTATCGAGCGGTATGAAATTTTAATTTGTTCTGACTTTACTAGGGTTTTTTATGTAGCCTGTTGTAAAACTAAGCAAATATATCTATATGAGTTGATGTACCCACTGGAAGACTTCTGTGTACCCCCCTGGTTACGTGTACCCCTGGTTGAGAACCACTGCACTAGGCAACTAGCTGATATTTTAGGTGCCCTATACTTTAAAAAATCTGGCCCATAATCATAGGTGCTGGAACTTGGAATGCTGCCGCACTCCTGGCTTGAAGTGGTTTCCATTACCTATTGGGTTTACAGTTTAGTTCAGTGGGGTCTAAGCACCATCCACTATAAAACTTGTTCCAGCACCCCTACCCATAGTCTTGTATCATTTAATACTTCACATAAAGATATCTTCTTAACAGTATATCTCTATAGGGTGCTACTTTCTTTAAAAGATGCAATGAACATGAAAATTATATATTTCCATCCAAAAATTGCTTCAAATAACTAAGATTATAGACAAATCTTAGTAATTTTTTTCCTGTTCTTTGTGTAGTTGACAATATTTGGGTAGAGTCAATTTCTCTGTTTTGTCGAATGTCAGTTGCACTTCTCTCATGACTATCATGATGTCATTGATCTCATATAATGTTCTATGTCAAGAGCTCCAACAGAGCATTAACTAGGAGCAAAGCCAAAAGTATCGCTTGATTAGGAATAATCCAAATAGGATCATATTAAGATCAACACTTTTACCCGCCGGGCCAACTTTATCCATGCTATAATGCCAATGAAGTGAATGGAATAGATCAGGGATTAATTTGTTCCTTTAAGTATTATTGGACCAAATCTTTAAGCTGTCTTCACTCTTTTTTTTTTTAATGAGTTGATGTGTGGGCAACACACTCACTGAAATAAGTAGGAGTTGTGGATGAGTAGGATATAGGCAAGTCTGATAGATGCTATGGAGTCATGGAATAAATATGCAAAGACTATTGTATTAAGTTTATGTTATATGTATCTTTGCGGGCTTGCTAGTGATTGTATTCCTGCCTAATGGGTCAGATAACAGATGCTTCCTGCAGGAACTAATCCCCAATACTTAAACAATGCAGGTAACAAGTCTTTTTGAAGTTTTGCCCCCTTGGGAAAATAGCACACAGATGGGTTGACACTTAGTTCAAAGGCTTTGGCAGACAAAGGACTTGAAAATAACAGCCTTGATCTGGAGAGAGGGTCATGGTCACAATCCGAAAACTGACATGCATAAAACTCAGTGCAGCAGAACTAGACCTTGAGGGAGGATCTGAAATATTTTAGAACCTACTAGTGTCTGCAGGTGGTAGATGAGTGACCACCTTGTAAGCTAGCCTGTGTATAAGCTGTTTATTCTTTTTAAGATACATTTACTCTAATATTTTTTGTTTTAAATAAATAGTACTTTGTTTTATGAAAGCTGCCCGGTCACTGGTTAACCCTGCCATTGCCCTAGAGAGAATAATGAACTGAGTTCAACAGAGCTGAACTGAGGTCACATCTGCTGAGGCGAACACAATGAATTGCAGGAGTCTGCAGCCTGATATTGTGGTCTGAAGTGAGAGAATCACGGGATTCTATCCTGAGAAAGGTGTCAGGCCTTCAGCTGCCCCCTAACTTGGGTGGCTTCGAGGAAGCCACAAGAGGGTCAGAGGTACAGGTAACTCAGGAATTTAAACTGTAAGGATAACAGGCTTTGGTTTAATATTAATAAGTAATTTATTTAATATTTAGATTCCTTTAACTGTGAATATTATAATATCATTTTGCTTTAACTGTCATCCAATCACTAAAAAAGATTTTGGGGTGTGCAGAAATGTAAACATTCAGTGCCAATGGACACTAGGAACTCTCCATATCAAAGGTTTTATAAACACTGTTTTCTAACAGATGTGAATAAAGTATTTTATCTGTCACTAAGACCTTGAAATGAATTATTTCAAAAAAGGAAAAGTCTAGTTAAAGGGCACCTCTTATCCAACAGGGCATTTTTGTCTCATTTCTAATTTTGTCATCAGTATCAATTTGCTATCCTTTCACCCAAATTATTCATGACTCAACACCCTTATCAGAGGAGAGGAAATAGTTGAAGCCATACACATTTATATGAAAGTTCATCTGTCTTCCATGACCACAAGGAATACTGTAGAAAATTAGTTAGAGGAAATTCAGTAATGCAGAACATAGTCTGTCTTTTCCGATAATGCCAAAATAATGAATCCATAAACTGCTTTAACTTAAATCTTAATATTACTATTCTCAGCGGTAGAACATTTCGGATGGGACACTGGAAATAATTTATCATTTAGTTTTAGTATATAGAGTTGCTTTAAAAAGAGAATTAATTATAGAGACTTAGTAGTGATATTTAGGTTGCCTAATACTTTCCATTAAAAGGTTCTTTTGACCTTTTTGAGAAGCTTTAACATTTCCATTGTTTGCCACAGGCCTTTGAAATTCAGCAATGGGATTGAGGTTCGGGGAGGGAAGTGCCTTTTCTTTGGAAATTCCATACAAAAATCTATGTTAAAAGAACAGTATTTAGGTTTCAAAATCAAACACACAAATGTTGGGGAATGCCAGATTTACAGTTGGCCAGGCAACCTTAATTCAGTCCCCTTGTGCACATGTATTGCGATACATTCATTATTTACATGATTGCATACTATTTTTCCCCTACAGGTGGATTTTTTTTGTATGTAATATAGAGAATAGATGCAGCATGGTACATTTTCCACATTTTCCCACCAAAGTGCTTCAACCAGGTTTTGGAGGTTCAATTGATAGTCTAGACCAGGGGTCTCAAACATGCGGCCCATGGGCCGCATGCGGCCTGCGGGGTGATTTTCTGCGGCCCGCGAGCCTCTCGCAGCCCCCCTGCCCTCTCCCAGTGTTTACCAGAGCTGCTCCGGCCGGACGTGCACCGGGAGCAGGGCAGGCTCCGTGCCTGCCTGCCCTGCCCTGCGCAGCTCCGGGAAGAGGCTGGAACATGGGGAAGGGGGGGCGGAGGGGCTGTGTGTGTCTGTTGCTTCAATTGGCTGGGAACGGGGAACCGCGGCCAATGGGAGCTGCTGGCGGCGGTGCCTGAAGCAACACACAGCCCCTCTGCCCCCCCTTCCCCACGTTCCAGCCTCTTCCCGGAGTGGGGCGGAGGCAGGGCAGACAGCCAGGCAGGGAGGGAGCCTGCCCTGCTCCCGGTACGCGCCGGGCCAGATCCTGCCCCCCCGAAGCCCTCCTGCAGCCGAACCCCCTGCCCTGAGCCCCCTGCCACACCCTACACCCCGACCCCTTGCCATACCCTGCACCCCTCCTGCACCCCGACCCCCGGCCTCACCCCGCACCACTCCTGCATCCCAACCCACTGCCCTGAGCCCCATACCGCACCCCTCCTGCACTCCGACCCCCGCTGTACCCTGACCCCTGCCCTGAGCCCCCTGCCGCACCCTGCACCCCGAGCCCCTGCCCTGAACCCCCTGCCGCACCCCGCACTCCTCTTGCACCCCAACCCACTGCCCTGATCCCCCTGCTGCACCTTGCACCCCTCTTGCACCCCAACCCCCTACCCTGAGCCCCCTGCCTCACCCTGCACCCTGACCCCTTGCTGTACCCCTCACCCCTCCTGCACCCCACACCCAAACTCCCTGTCCTGAGCCCCCACCACACCCTGCACCCCCTGGGGTCAGGGAGGGGGCAGAGTTGGGGTGGGGATTTCGGGGAAGGGGTTGGAATGGGGGCAGGGAAGGGGTGGGAAGAGGCGGGGCAGGGGCAGGGCCTCATAGAAGGGGTGGAGTGGGGGCGGGGCCGAGGGCGGCAGGGGTGGGAGGTGTCAGTAATGCGGCCCTCGGGCCAATGTACTAGTCCTCATGTGGCCCTCATGGTCATTTGAGTTTGAGACCCCGGTCTAGACTCACTAACTTACTTAATCATTGATTACTAGTAAAAATGCCAATGATACTGATGCTTTGTGTGATATGGATTGTTCCCCACTAGGAACTGAAACCACAAATTTACTTTACATAGATCAGTGTTATTTTGTTTCAAATTCTAGAATATAATTATAGAATATAGTTCTCTTTGCCAGAAGCTGGGAATGGGTGACAAGGGATGAATCACTTGATGATTACCTGTTCTGTTCATTCCCTCTGGAGCACCTGGTATTGGCCACTGTCGGAAGACAGGATATTGGGCTAGATGGACCTTTAGTCTGACCCAATATGGCTCTTTTTAAGTTCTTCAATAAATTACTTATGGTCATTTAAGTATGTTGCATAATGACAGATGGTTAGAAAACATCATTTCCTCATACATCACCCTGAACACAAGACATGTCTTTAAGCAGCATGGCCATGTGGGCTTTTGTGTGTTACTGCTTAACAATGCTATAATACAACATGACAGTAATAAAGGAGTAAATAATAAGTAATAAATGAAGCTGTACGAACTAATGAATGGCATAACTAGTGCTTAAGCAGTGAATTTTTTTCTGGGGCAAAACTCTTGACATGAAAAACATGCACTAAAAATCCCTTCCATGCTAGGTTGGGAAGATTTCAAGAACAGGAAGTAATGAAGTGCCAAAGGTTTTGTGCAACAGATGGATCATGTTTGCTGTAATCATAATCAAAGAAATTATCGTAGGCCAGATACTCAGATACAGGAAACACACTTGAAATACGTGTTGCTTTACCATACTTTGTAAGTTAAATTTTCTACTATACTTGAAAATATTATGAACTTTTCTCTTTTAGTATAATTTAAACACTTCAGATATATTCTGTAATTCTGCAATTTTCTTTAGTTTTTATGTTTTTATGTATAAGAAATTTTGAGTTATCGCTAGCAGGTCAAAAGAAACTAGTTAACTCAAAGATACTAATATATTTAATTATCCCTTTCATTTTATACTGTTATAATTACTTGGACTAATGTCTCTATGTCAGTTGTCTGTACAGAAACTATTTGGAAGTAGCTTATTTTGTTGTATTTTCCGAGTGCTGTTTTGAAAACATTGGATGAAATCCTGGCTCTATTAAATTCAGTGGAAAAACTCCCATTGACTTAGCAGAGATAGGATCTGGCCAAAGTTTATGAAAACTTTGAATGTTTCAGTGACAGAAGTTATTTACCTCTGTGACCTGTTCATGGACTCTGTATCTAATTTTCTGTTAAAGTAGGAAACTAGACAGGGCCGGCTCTGGCTTTTTCGCCGCCCCAGGCGAAAAAGCCTCCGGCCGCCCCCCCCCCCCCCCGGGGGGGGGGGGCGGCCGGAGCCCTGGGGGGAGGGCGGCGAGCCCCGGCTGGGGCTCGGCTCTCCCCCTCTGGCGGCCAGAGCGCCGGGGGCAGGGCAGCGAGCCCCGGCTGGGACTCGGCTCTCCCCCGCCCCGGCGGCCAGAGCGCAGGGCAGCGAGCCCCGATAGGGCCGGGGAGCCCCGGCGGCCGGGGGGAGGGCGGCGAGCCCTGCTGTGGCCCCGCTCTCCCTGGCGGCCAGAGCGCCGCGCCGCCCCCCTCCAGGTGCCGCCCCAAGCACCAGCTTGGGTGCCTGGTGCCTGAAGCCGGCCCTGAAACTAGATACTGTGGCTTTGCAGTCCAGTCAAGAACCATGATAGACAGATGAGCTATAATCCATCTTGTATTCAGATAAACAAATTTAGTGTCTAAACTAAATTGTGTAAATACTGCAAGCATTGATTTAGGGCTTAACTGTAAAATTGGATTTCATTTTACAAACCAATTACCCAAACCTAACAAATCTTTTAGATTTATCTATTAATCTACTTGATTGGTTGCCATTTACTCTTGGTCAAAATACCTTTGTAGTTACAGCATTGACATGCTGCACACATTGTAGTGCATGGTACTACATGGTTTTTGCAGAGAATTTGAAAATAATGTATATTGGTCCGCTCATGCACCCTGACTCTCCTTGTGCTTCTGTCCGAGGCGATAAAGCACGGGGCAGCCTGACCGCGTCTCCAGGTCGGATCCTTCTGTGTCCTCGTCTGACGCAGTTCTAAAAAGCATAGTTCTAAATGGTTTTTGCAGTTTTAACTGTAGCTTCACTAGTTTTATTTCTTTCCTAGTTTTAGTAGTTAGTAGTTTTAATGTCTCTTTTGAGTAGACTTCAGGGATTTTTGTCCCCTTTCCCGGCCCTCCTGTCGGTACTGGACTATACCCAGAACTTCGGGCCTCAAACTCTGCTCCTCCTGCCCCTGCACCAACACTGCCTCTACTGCCTGGGAGAAGCTCACATCGCGGCCAGGTGCAGTATTTCCCAGTCCTTCCACAGCCATGCCTGAGAAGGCCAGGCACTTCGTCTCTGGAAGTTTCTTATGGAGACCCTCCATGTACATCGGACTGATTCAGTGAGGAGTGTGCCTCCCCCTGCTGCATCTGATCCTGGTGTGGGCAGAACCACTCCCACTGACCCCATGGTGGGGCCTAATCAGGAGATTAGGAAACACTCTCATAAGCATGATACTTAGTCTTCCGCAAAGTCCAGAAAAATGAATGTTCCCTCCACCAGCATGACCCAAGGGGATGGAGCACATTCCAAGTCCCACAGGCACAAGAAGACCCATAAATAATGGGATCCAGCAGTTCCAGGGGATGAACCATTAACATTATTGGCTAAATACGATTTCCTGAATTACACTGTCACAATAGGATCATGTCTGCCTCTAGGCCCATGTCGAAGAAGGGAAACTCATAGCCAGAACTACCCTCCAGTCCGCAGTAGATGCAGCTGATACCTCTTCCAGAACCATGGCTACAACTATTGTGGTGTGGTTTTGGCTTCATGCTTCTAGTTTTTCTAGGGAGGATTAGAACACCATCAAGTACCTCCCCTTTGATGAATCCCATCTCTTCAACCAGAAGACAGATGAATCGTTACATACACTGAAAAACGGCAGAGCTACCTTTGGTTCATTGGGCATCTACATTCCTGCCCGAAATGAAAGTTCCACCACCTGTTGTCCATCCAGTGGTACAGGTCTCCCTAAGTTTACCAACAGAGACTTTACAGACTCCCTTGCAAACAGCAAAAGGTGCAGAGGTCTCGCTTCCTGAGCCTCCCCTCACAGGCTTTCATGTCTCAAACCCAACCACAAGCCAAGAGGTATTTTTGATGCAGTTCAAGAGCCACCAACCACTGAGCCGAACACCTTATAACTTTCCCACTCCCTTGGGGGTTGTTTAGCATTCTTTTTCCATGCTTGGAGTGCAAAAACAAAGGAGAAATGCGTGCTGAATGTCATGTCATGGCTATATCATTGAGTTTGTAATGCTACAGCCTCAAAAAAAAAATCACTCCCCGTCCCCCTTCAGGGACCACTCTAGACAAGAATACTGTCATGAAAGATGAACACTTTATTACAATGAGGAGCAATAGAATGCATTCCTCTAGAATATCAAGGAACAGAGTTCTACTCAACTTACTTCCTCAGACCCAAGTAAAAGGGAGGTTGGAGACCAATTCTCAATTTCTGCCACCTCAGTCGCTTAATCTGCAAATTCAGGTTTCACATGGTCATGCTGGCAGAGATAATTCCAGCCTTAGAAAAAGGTATGTCTTTCACGGCTCTTGATATGAAGAATGCTTACTTCCATGTTGATATTCATCCCACCGACAGATGTTTTCTCAGGTTTATGGTGGGCGCCAACGTTTTCCAATACAGGGTACTTTCCTTCAGGATAGCTACCACTCCCAGAGTCTTCACCGAAGTATTTCAGTAGTAGCAGCTTGCATCAGATGTTAGGCTCTCCTTGTTTTTCTGCCCTTGATGACTGGCTCCTAACTGCCAGGTTCCATCAGGAAGCTCACGTGTTGATCTCTCTCTTACTTAGCCTCCTTTCTTCACTGGGAGTCAGCTTCAACATCGAGAAGTCGATCCTCAAACACATGCAATCACGAGACTTCATCAGGGCTACTACAAAGTCTGTCACAGCATGAGCATACCTACCCATAGACAGGTTTCAGAGATGAACATCATTATAGCTTGTATCATGAACAACCCCTATGTACCAGCCAGGACTTGCTTGTCTCTTCTGGGCCAAGTGGCTTCGTGCACTTAGGTGACCCACTTCCCGAGACTTCACCTCCGCTGCCTTCAGACATGGCTTCATTCCATATACCTTTCAAACTGTCACCCTATGAACAGCATGCTGACAGTCCTAGCCAGGGTACAATACTCCTTTGGTGGCAGACCCATATCACGTACGTGTGGAAGTCCTCTTTCTTTCCTCGTTCCCGGACAAAACGGGTATAATAGACGCATCCCTGTTAGGCTGGGGAACCCTTATGGATGACCACACAACACAAGGAAGTGGACGCTTTGGGAATCCAGGATGCATATCAATATGCTAGAACGTCAAGCAGCAAGAAAGACATGAGTCCTTTCTTCTGTTCTTTGGCTCCCATCATGTTTTGATCATGTCGGACAACACTAACACTGTATTCTATGTCAACAAACAAGGGGGAACGAGATCCGCCACTCTGTGCAGAGGCAGTCAATCTCTGGAACTGGTTTATCAGCCATCAGATCATCCTCTCCGCAGCTATCTTCTTGGGGGGACACAATGTAATCATGGTCTCGCTCAGCACACACTTTGCAATAGACCATGAGTGGGAACTTCATGTTACAGTGCTACACGACAGCTTCATGTGATTGGGAACCCCAATTAGGGACCTATTTGCCTCTCAGACGAACAGCAAGTTGCCACATACTGTTCCAGGGAGCCCTCGCCTACACTCCCCGGGTGATGCTCTCCTCTTCTGGGCAGACCAGCTCAGCTACATCTTTCCCCCACTACCACTCCTGCCTCAAGTGCTGCACAAGATCCGATAAGACAGGTCATTCTGATCACCCCTTCTGGCCCAGATACTTCTGGTTCCCCAATCTCCTATGCATATCTCCTGCCCACTGATTTCCATCCTGAGCTTCCTCAGTCTTCTGACACAGTATAATGGCAGGATCAAGCATCCCAATCCACACAAACTCCACCTCAGGGTGTGATATTTGGATGGACATCTGCTCTAGAACAGATATGCTCCTCAGCTGTGCAAGACATTCTCTCTGACAGTAGGAAGGGTTCCACTAGACAGTGTTACTGGGCTAAGTGGAAACTTTTTTTTATCTTGGACATAACACAAGGGGATTTTACCAGAAGCAGCAGCAATTCCCCTCATTCTGGACTATATTCTATCCTTCCAGTCATTGGGCCTCACTTTCAGCACTTTGAGAGTCCACCTGGTAGTGATCTGTGCTTTCCATACTTCTGTGGAAGGTCACTCTCCCTTTATATATATGTAACTTCTAGATTTTGGAAAGGCTTCCTCCGCACTTTCCCACCCCTCCAAACAATCACACCTTAATGGGACCTGAATCTGGTACACTGGGTATTAACAAAGCTCCCATTTGAACCACTGGCATCTTGTTCCATGCTCCTCCTTTTGATGAAAGTTGCCTTCCTTGTTGCTTTCACCTCAGTGAGAAGAGTCAGTGAACTCAGAGCTATGATGGCAGACCTGCCATTTACAGTATTCCACAAGGATAGGCTCTACATCCAAAATTTTTACCAAAGATAGTTTCCCAGTTTCACATTAAGCAATCCATTCACCCACCTGTTTTTTCCCAAAACTGCACACATCTGCAGAAGAATGTCGATTCCATTCCCTCAACATCTGACAAGCTGTGGTCTTCTACCTGCAGAGGACAAAACTATTCAGGAAATCCCTTAGACTGTTCCTTGCAGTAGCAAATAGACTTAGGGCACAGGCCATCTCCACCCAGAGAATCTCCAAATGGATTTCTGGCTGTATTAAACTCTGCTACCAGCTGTCGAGCCTACCTCCCACCTATAGAGGTATGGGCTCACTCCACTAGAGTTCAAGCTATGACCATTGCATCCTTTAGGACATATGTGGAGCATATCTCATAGACATATGTTGAGCAGCCACATGGAGTTCTGTACGTACTGTCTCCACACACTACACTTTGGAGCAGGACTCTGTGGTGGATGCCTCCTTGGCATGGCAGTTCTCCGCAAGACCCTTCTATCCTCATCCTCTCACCCTCCTCTGACTTAGGTACTGCATGTCATGAAGTTAGTGGAATAACTCAGGAAGTCATAACTCAGTGGAATACAATAGGGACCATCACTAGAAGAAGAATAGGTTGTTTACCTGTAACTGGAGGTTCTTCGAGATGCGTGGTCCCTATCTGTATTCCGCTTCTCACTCTGTCCCCTCTGCTTTGGATCTGTCAGATTCATGGTGGAGAAGGAACTGGAGATGTAGTTGGTCTGCTCTGACCTTTAACGCCTTGGACGGAAGCACAAGGCTGGTCAGGGCATATGCACAGACCAACGGATGCTGCTTTCTAATTTTTCGACTCTGTGTGCATGGTGCGCATGCATAAACACTCAGCGGAAAAACCATAGGGGCCACACATCTCGAAGGACTTCCATTTACAGGTAAGTAACTTCAATGACATCCCCCAGGGTACAAGATGGACTTTTGAACAGCAGTGTCCCCTTAATTTTCCAGATCAGGGTGTCTCTTACTAGTGCTAGTGAAAAGCAGCCTCTCCAGGGTCTGCTCACACTGCCATGTCAAGGCACACCCAGGAAAGTTACATGAATGCTTTCCCAGCCACTCATGAACTAATGCAGGGCAACACCCGCATATCCCTCAATCCCAGCCTTGCACCCCAGAAATGTGCATCTTACACTGCTCAAGGCCTCCTAGATCAGAGTAAGCTCATTTATTAGTTTGTCATTTCATCAGTGGAAATGATCATGCCACAGCCTTTGTTTACTTTAGAGATTCCCCCAGATACTTCAGTCAAAACACACTGGTTTAGATAAAATATTAAAACAAGTTTATTAACTAGAGAAAGAGATTTTAAGTGATTATAAGTGATAAAAGCATAAAAGTCAGAATTGGTTACAAAAGAAATAAAATATAGAACCGCAATCTAATTCCTAAATTTACCGAGCTAACCAAGACTTGAAGCAAGCAACTTTCTCACTCCATCTCCAGTTCCTTCTCCATCCATCAGATGCTGCAGGTAGTTCACAGTTCATTGTTCTTAGTTCACAGGCTGGATCTCCTTACAGCCTGGGAGGGCTACTCCAGTTCAAAGGTTTTCTTTGTTTTCTAAACGATCTTGCTCTGTGAGTGGGTGGAGGGTCGGGGAGGTAGAAGCCATTGTCTCTTATTTTATACCTTCCTTGTTGAGGAACACACCAGTCCCCCTGTCCCCGCTGGGGTGTAGACAAAGCAATCTCTTGTGTATGTGAGATTCAAAGCGTCTCTCAGGTGAATTGTAAATTTCTGGCTCATACATTCTGTATACGTGACATTTGCGATGACATGCAAAGCCTTTCTTATTTCTGAGGAAGTGGTCTGCGGGCATTCTCCAGACTCACAACTTGTTTCAGTAACAAACCTATAGCAAAATTGGATAACTGTATACAATGATGGTACATACATGTTAACAGGACAACAATGTTCAATAGATCATGAGTTTTCAATGATACCTCACAGGGCATGCTTTGTACAAAATATATCATAACCATACAAAAGTGGTGAACATGGGGTACAGGGTGCCACAACCTCCTCTTTAGAAACATAGAAGTTGCCATACTCGATCAGACCCATAGTCCATCTAGTCCAATATCCTGTCGGGCAGTAGCCAGTACCATTTTTGAAGAATCAACATATCAGATGTGAGATCTGTTATGGCAACTTTCAGTGTAGTGTGAGTGTTTTATAGTTTATAGTACGGTTAACATCTTGGATTAGGTAGAACCTCTTTTTTTTAAAGGATCCCAGAAATTTTATAAATTTAAATCTAAAATATTATATAAAACTATACACAGGAATAACTTCATGCACCAATAAAATTCAACTTGTTCTGGGATGAATTGTGGGAGTACTTTAACAGTGCATAGAAATGATAACAGAAAGAAATAGACCCCATTTACTTGAAATGGCAGGAAGACTACGTAGGCATTTGCCAGAATGAGAATTGGGTTGGGACAGAGGATTTACCTTCTAAATTCAAATGGCCTTTTTTTGTACAAATATATTTTTCCATTCAGCTTTTATTCTTTTTATTGCTATGTAAACTGCTGACAGCTTTAATTAATTGAATTAAATAATGCATGAACTATACTGTCATCCTTGTGGATGGGTGCCCATTTGGTCCACATTCAAGCCTTGCTAAATGGGAGGTACTGGAGAGATATTGTGGAACTTGAATGTTCTGAAAAGAGAGAGAGATGATTGAATTGTGGCAAGAGTGCATTAATTTATGAATAAATTATGCAAACAGCTTGTCGGCCATTCAATACTAGAGTGGGGAGATTCATGACCCAGGAAGAGGTAATAGGATGGAGCACGGTGGTCCTTCCTTTCAACAGAATGTGTATCTGTGCTTCAGAATTCTCAGACACCCACAATACAAAGGCTAATATGAAAAATTGAAGGGCTTGAGGATAGTACCCTGGTCGGAATTTCATTATTCTCTCTCTAACATGTAGATGGGATGGGCTTCTTCTCCAAGACATTGTTCCTGAACACTATTAGTGAGGTTTCTCAACCATATGTCTTATTAGCCATAGGCAAATAGGCTTAAAGGTAAACTGTTTTCAAGAACTGATTATAATTTGTCCAGTGTTTTCTGATTTTTTTCTAAAGTCCTATGAAACTGATGTAATCTAGAAAATACAAAATTTTCAAGAATCTGTAAAATGAGTTAGTTTCTAGAGATGTGGCGGTCAAAGTATGCTGCTCATTTATTTACCCTATTAGGAGTAGACTATTTCTGTGACAGATAGAAACACGGACTGTCTCTACAGGGAAAACGTCACTGAGCAATGTTAAAATACAATATTTTTTTAACCCCTGATCTAATCATTTTGTAATGGCCCTACTGGGAACAGAAAGCTGAAGCAACTGCTGAAAGTGTCACAGCTGCTCTGAAAGTCTACCTCTGAAACTCTGAATGGCCAAGATCCTTGAACATAAATGATGCTGTTTGGGTTCTATTTTATGCAGATAGCCATTACGCTGTATCATTATTAGCCTTTTTTTTTAATGCTACAGTAAATACAATTTCCAAAGGATGATAGGGGAGGGAATTAATGAAATGGGGAGCCCTTCCTCTTTGCATATACACCTACTTGTATACACCTCTACCCCAATATAACGCGAGCTGATATAACATGAATTCAGATATAACGTGGTAAAGCAGCGCTCTGGGGGGGTGGGGCTGCACGCTCCGGCGGATCAGCGTGTCTGGCTCCGACACGCTGCTCTGAGCGGCATGTTAAGGGTGCCAGGCCAGGGCTGAGGGTTTGGATAAGGGGCAGAGGGTCTTGGGGGGCAGTCAGGGGACAGGGAGCGGGGGGGTTGGATGGTTTGGAGGTTCTGGGGGCGGGGTGGTCAGGGGACAGAGAACAGGTTATTGGATAGGGCGTGGGAGTCCTGGGCGTTATTAGGGACGGGGGTGGGTTCTGGAGGGGGCAGTCAGGGGACAAGGAACAGGGGGGCTTAGCTAGGGGGTGGGGTCTTGGGAGGGGTGGTTAGGGGCAGGGGATCTTTGGAGCGGGGGTTCTGAGGGGTCAGTCAGGGGGCGGGAAGTAGGTGGGGGTTGGATAGGGGGCGGGGCTAGGCTGTTCGGGGAGGCACAGCCTTCCCTACCCGGCCCTCCATACAATTTTGAACCCCGATGTGGCCCTCGGGCCAAAAAATTTGCCCACCCCTGCATTAGGCGTTCTCATCTCTCCCGCCTATTGTAATCTAGTTTCTAAATTGTGTGCAGTATAAACTAAGCTTAAATTGTCTCATTAGGTGTATTTTGGAAACATTGTAACTCTGTGCTGACATTTTCTAAACAATTTAAAAAAATTGTTAGCATTAATACAGTATTAAAATACCACTGATGTGATGGCAAGTAGTTCACAGCCACGGAAACGAAAGACATGGACAGTCAAAGAAAAATTGGAAGCTTTGGACAGACTGAAATCAGGAATGAGCCAAGCGAAGGTCTCAAAAGAACTAGGAGTGGGGGAATCAATATTAAGAAGGTGGATCAAAGATGAGGAAAAATTACGATCAATGCTAGTTGAACTGCATGAAAGTGAAGGCCTGGAAAGGAAACGCCTAAAAACTGCCAAGGATAACCAACTAGCTAGAGCAGTATTTATGTGGTTTACCCAAGAACGCTCCGATGGCACACCAATTTCCGGTGACATTATAAGGAAACAAGCAGAGAAATTGAAGAAGGATCTTGATTTTAGACGCTCGGGTGAGAACGCTTCTGCACATCAAGGTAATGAATTTAAAGCTAGCAGTGGATGGCTTAATCATTTTTTAAAACGTCATGGCATTCGACAAGTCGCAATTTCAGGAGTGATGCGCTCCGCAGATATAAGAGCTTGCGACGAATACCCGCTAAAGTTACAAGAGATCATCATCGAGGGTGGCTATGCTCCGGAGCAAATCTATAATGCTGATAAAACTGGCTTATGTTACCATATGCTGCCGGATAGAACACTTTCTTCTAGGACCGAAGAACAAAAGTTTTAAGGTGATAAGAAAGAGTGACAATACTTTTCTGCATGAATAAAACCGGTTCACATAAACTTAAACCTCTGTGCATAGGCAAATCCAGGTCACCTAGGGCTTTCCACCATAAGAACATGGATTCGCTTTCTTTCATTTATCGCCATTCAAAAAATGCTTGGATGACATTGGATATTTTCGAGGAATGGTTTAAGAAATATTTTGTACCAGCTGTCCGGAGCCACCTACGCAGACAAAACCTGGAGCCAAAGGCATTGCTCCTACTTGACAACTGTCCCGCCCACCCCCCAGTTGAGACCTTAACCAGCAAAGACAGGAAGATAAAGATGAGCTACCTTCCTAAGAACACGACGTCCAAAATACAGCACCTCGATCAAGGCATTATAACCACATTTAAAATGAACTATCGTAAAGCCTTAGTAAAGAAAATAACGGATGTCATCAAGAAATTAATTTTCTGGATGTATTTCACTTAGGCGAGACAGCCCTGCTAGGAATCACTCCATGAATGATAGAGAAATGTTGGCATCGCGGTCTCAAAAGTATTTTTGTCACTGAAAGCGACGACAGCCAAAATGAGGAAGAAGACGAAGATGAGAACAACCTTGAAGGTTTTACGGAAAAAGAGTCCATGGAGACAGAACGAGTCTACAGGAAACTTATGGCTCAAAGTGGGATAGCTGATGTTCAAGAGTGGATGGAGGTGGATGCTATGTGTCCAACCTATGAATGACTTACAGATGTAGATATAATTCATAATGTTGCCCCTCAACCACCTGGTGCCTCAGAAAATGTGTCTAACCCTGAGGATAGTGACGAAGAATCCTTGGCGCCACCGCCCAAAGCTGCTGATGCGGTTGTAGGGTTAGAGATTGGTCTTGAGTGGCTAGAAAGCCAGGATGTGGGTAGACTGCAATTACTGCAGTTAAAATCCATAATTGACCTGGCGAAGAAGGCTCGCAGTAGCATGAAGCAACAAAGTATAACAAGTTTTGGTTTTTTTTTAATTTTTTAAATGTTCTTAAATAAGAAAGCATCTTGTACCCCCAAAAAAGGTATTTACCATTTTATCAATGTCTCTAAAACTTGATTACTTTACCTTTTTTAGCTTCATTTTAACCTTTTCTATAAGTAAAAACTCCCATCTCCAAAATGTTTTCAGACTATTTAATAGTTAACAGTTCATATTACTTAACAATCTACGTACAACATACAGTAGTTGGCTAAGTGACAAAGTGGCCCATGCTCCTATTTGCTCCTATAAAAAATCCTTTTTTACAACAGTTTGTAAGGATGTGTAATTAAAAGCGTTTTCTGATATTTTATGTGAATTTTGCATTTTCCTAAGCATTACACGCAGACCAAACAATTGATGTATGATGAAACCTAGCCCACATGGTTGCATTTAGCAGTGCTTAGTACCTGTGCTGTTTATACACTGTATCTTTTAAGTAAGCTTATAAAATAATTGTTGTCATTAAAGAAAGGAGATACAATTTAACCATTGTAGAACAGATTTATTTACTGCATGCACCGTGTTAGTTCTAACAAAAATGATTTGCTGACTATTAATAATGGAAATCCTTGAGGCCAAAGCAAGTTCGATATAACGCGGTTTCACCTATAATGCAGTAAGATTTTTTGGCTCCCGAGGACCGCGTTATATTGGGGTAGAAGTGTGATATGGATTATGTATGATAGTTTTAAATTACAAGATCATATTATTTTCCCCCTACATGACCTCAGTCTCATTTTACTCTGTAGGTGGTGAATAAAACAGTTTTGTATAGGAAGGAGCCTAATCTTATTTGTATAGTAAATGAAGTAACAGTCCTCAGGACAACTGCCTCATACAATGCAAGAGTCAGATGGGATGTGAAGCATGAAGCTTGCATTTGACAATGCGGATAAAAATAAATGTTGAGCAGCTGCTTCGTGCACTGAGCACTATCCATTTTGCACACTGAATGAGTTAGGGGCCTGCAGAGAAAAGTAGTATGTGGTTGTGCCACTTAAGACTGCATCATAATGCACCAGCATCTGGAAGAGAGTTAAGGTTGCATGGAAAATCTTAATTTTATGACTCTGAGTGTTTCACTTTGCACTTTGGTCTTCTAATTGTTTTTTTTTAATATGAGGTGATATACAATTTCTGATCTTTCTAAACTCAAGATACGGACAGTGCATTGACACATTTGCCCCCAAAAATAGGATTTCAATGTTTTTAGGGTATGTATAAATTAAGGGAATGAGATACATTGTCATTACATACAGTGCAGGTTGGTTAAGCCCTACTAATATAATTAGTTGCATATGACATTGGCATAAATTTAAAGATGATATATCATAGAATATCAGGGTTGGAAGGGACCTCAGGAGGTCATCTAGTCCAACCCCCTGTTCAAAGCAGGACCAATCCCCAGAGAGATTTTTACCCCAGTTCCCTAGATAGCCCCCTCAAGGATTGAACTCACAACCCTGAGTTTAGCAGGCCAATGCTCAAACCACTGAGCTATCCCTCTCCCCAATACAGGGAATTGAACCTAGGTCTCCCAAGTCCTATGCTAGTGCCTTAACCAGTGGACCATCCTTTTATATATATATATATATATATATATATTTTTACTATGATAATAATAGGGACCCCACCAAAGCGCTCAGAATGGTGTTCATTAGAATAAAAATAAATATAATAAAAACTTAAAAATACAAAACTTCTTAAAATATTAACACAAAAACAAATGAAAAGTGTCTAATTTTTCAATGGGAAAGATTGAAAAGGAAGGTAATATATTACAGGGTCAGTTGTCATTCTAGATTCACACTTTGTAAGAAGCACTTTAAAAACTTCCTGCCAAGTGAGGAGGTATGAAATCAGATAGTTTCAAGGTGGGGAGGACATGTGCGAGTTCAATATTGTAGTGTCAACCACAACATGGTGTGCTCTTGACTTCAAGCACAGCAATGGGATCCTTAAAATAGTGGTAGCCTGTGGGCACAGAAACCCACTACATGGCCCCATCAGTGTTATTGTCCGATAATATCCTACATTACGCATCAAGTTCAGTCTCTTAATGATCCTTTATCAGTTACTTGTCTTGTGTCATAACTGGGTATTCATTTAAATCATTAATGCCGACTTGCAATTCTCTCTCAGAGCTAGGTCCGCAGATCCTCAGTGTGGGTTGTCTCCTGTCTGTAACTGTAGGGGGCAGAATCAAAGCTGACTGGACAGCTGACAAGGGACAAGCCCCCACCTTCTGGAGACCCCCTGAGTTTTGTTCTCTCTCTACTATCAGGCAGTGAAATCCAGCACCAACTGAGAGAGAATGGTGGGGAAAAAAGCCTGTAAAGGCAGTTTGTCTCCAGCCAGAATTATGACATCTCGCACCCCCCCACCCTCTACGACAGCTCAGGTAACGGGCTAGGAGGTTGGCTGAGAATGGTCCAAACAGGAGACCAAGGCTGTGTTCCTCCTGCTCTTTAACTTTGCCAGAGAATGCAGAAGGAGAGGCTAGTGCATTGTGCACTCCAGCCGCTTGGTCAGAAAGATTTCACCTTGGCCACCGTAGCCAGACTTAGGAGACTGATTCCCCAGGCATCTTGACAACCAGGCCACAAATGTCTCAAAGGATGGTGGAAAAATTAAGAGAGCCCTTCAGCCGCAGGAGATGGTTGCATGAAAAGGCAACAGCCCTGCATGGGGAAACCATAAGTGAGACCGGCTGAATCCATCACAGGCAGAGCAAGGAGCAGTCGGCGAGATGATTTTGTGTGTGCATCTTCCTGCAGTGCAGGTCTCATTACTCCCCACCCCTTCCTTCCCTTGTCAAGCAATTCAATCTCTTTCCCCATGGGAAGTCAGGAATTCTGCACAGAGAGAAGAAGGGACTCCCCCCCTCAAGAAGAAATTACCTCTTGGGCTAGGGAGTCCCTGGATTTAGCACAAAAAGCTCCTTTACCTCAGATATCACCATCTTGTGAGCCCCAGGCAGCAGCTACAGTGTCCCATAAATTATTAAATTAATGGAGATATCCCATCTCCTAGAACTGGAAGGGACCTTGAAAGGTCATCGAGTCCAGTCCCCTGCCTTCACTAGCAGGACCAAGTACTGATTTTGCCCCAGATCCCTAAGTGGCCACCTCAAGGATTGAACTCACAACCCTGGGTTTAGCAGGCCAATGCTCAAACCACTGAGCTATCCCTCCCCCCATCACAGGCATTCTATCCTCTCTCTAAAGGACAAAGATAAAGAGGTACCTATTAGCAGAAGAGGTTTGCAGGACTCTTCGTCTGACCCAGGTTCCCAATCCCCACCTCCCTTAAGGAGTAAAAATTTTTAAAAGGGCGAACAAGGTTCAAGAAATTACCTCAGAAACTTAGAAAACTGTCCGGTCCTCCATTTGACAGCAGTTCCTCTGACTTATCCCCAGAGGATGCCAGAGCTAAAGGCTCTTCACATAGGGTTTTCATACTCGGAAAGAAAAATCATAATAAAAGGAGTAGAATTTATTGTCTGGTTCTTCATCATCATCATTTAATTCATTTTCATCCTTATCTTCATGGGTATCAACAAAGAAAAAAAAGAAGGTTGGGAAATCTGTTAAATTTAAATCAAAGGGAAGAAAAAAGAAGTCCAGAAGAAAGTCAGGACATTCTTCACAGGAGGAAGGTGAACTCTCAATCTCAGAATCACAGGATGAAGAGAATCAATAGGATCTTTTTCCAGCTGAATGATTTGAGAAAGGTTGATTAGATACTTAAGTATTCTATCGGATGAGCCTACTAGAAAAAATTCTAAGGAGGAAGAATAGAGGATTGGTACAGAAATTACAAAAAAAAAAAAAAAAAAAAGTATATTCCAACAGGTTAAGCTGAACCATATATTCCCCCTTCATGTCTTTTTGGAAAGAGTAATTAAAGCTGAATGGGAAACCTTGGCACGAGTCTATGACATTGTCCAGGTGTGAGAGAAAATTCTACAACATGCACCATAGCGAAGCACATTTTGTGTCTTTTCCCAAAGTGGATGAGGCAGTTTCATCATTAGTCAAAGAGACTGCTGGAAGGGGACTTTTTCCTTAAAGAATCCAATGCCTGCAGAGTGGAAATATAACTGCAGCATACATTTTGAGTCTGTATCTTCCTCTCTGAGAGCTTCTGGTGTGACAACATGTTAAGCAAGAGCAGTACTGGCCTGGATTGACAATTTGGTAGCCAGATTGCCAAAAGGCTAAGCAATCGTGATTAGGTTCAGAGTTAAAGAAAGTCTCAATGGCTTCAGCATTCATAGCTGATGCAACCAGAGATGGTTTGAGGTTTTCAGCACAAAGCATGGTCTCCAATGTGGTGACCAGACAGCACCTCTGTTTACATGACTGGAAGGGCTATATAGAGGCCAAAATCACATTAGTAGTTTGTTTTTTAAATATTCAGGAGCTTGGTTATTTGGGGAACCATTAGACAAAGGTTCCTCAGATAAATCAAAGACCTTACAGAACCTTCCTAACTCCAAATCCCGGTCTAAAGGTTTTTACAGGTCTAAATATCCTTTTTCTAAGTATAGAAGTCAACACTACAGCAAAAGCAAATGTAACAAGTCTAATCCCGGAAAGGAGAGAGACCAGTCTTCCCACAATGCAAATTCCAACTCTAGGAACATTCTCATACTATGGTCAGGAGAGTACTGACAAGCAACACCTATGGGGGAGACTATTAAAGTTCAAGGACCCAATGGCCTCTCTCCACATCAGACGGATGGGTCCTGGATGTGGTTTAACAATGGTACATCATAGAATTTTCAAAGATTGTGAATTGTCGTTTTCCCTTTCACTAGTATCAAATCTGCAAAAGAGGTAAAATATGCTAAAGGCCATAGTTCATCTTTTGTGAATCAGTGCAGTATCGTTCCTGAGATGGAGACGTTCTCTGGTCACTACTGAATCTCTTGTTCTGGTACCCAGGAGGTCTGAGGAGGACAGAGCTGTGTTGGACTTAAAACACCAGAACAAGTTCATAAGTATCATGTTCATGACGTTCATATCAGTGCCGATCTGCCAGGGGATTACTTTGTTAATCAATTTGAAGAAAGCCTATATTCACCAGGCACACAGGAGATTTCTGCAGTTTGCTCATGGGACTGATCATTTTGCAGTGCAAAATGCTGTATTTTAGACTGTCATCTGCACCTTTGAGCATTCTCAAAAGTTCTCATTGTTCTGGTGGCTTTTTCTCAGGCAGAAGGGGATACAGGTATACCCTTTCCTATTCTAGACAGACCCTCGTCCAAGGAGGTGGTCTGCTTGAGTGACTCAGTAAATGATCCAAACATTGGCAGCAAGCCATTGATGGCTACTCTGAGTATGGTCCGTGAGGCTGAGGAAAGGTCTCTTCCAGTCCTATGTTTCTATGAATCTATACTCAGCATCATGTAACCAAAGCGTCTCATGTTCTGGAATTTTTACAAGATGGTTTTGATATCAGGTTGCGGCTCCTGTAAGTTAAAAGTTCTTCTTTGAGTGCTTGCTCATGTCGATTCCAATTAGGTGTGTGTGTGTGCTGTGTGCACAGTAACCAGAAGGTTTTTCCTCTAGCAATACCCGTCGGGTTTGCTCAGGTGCCCTCTGGAGTTGCACCTCCATGGCATCATATATAGGGTCCCGCCACCACCTCAGTTCCTACTTACTGCCTGTGACAGTTAGCCAGAACGCTCATTTGCTCTTGCTTCGGCAAGCCTTCTCCCTAGTAATCTTCAGACTGTCTTTCTGTAACTAGTTTAATCAGTTAGTTAGTAGTTGTAGCTAGTTATTATATAGTTGGATTCCAGTAGGGAATTGTTCTGGGGGTACCCCCTGCTTCCCTACCCCCTCTTCCCCAGTGCTGGGGCATGCCTCGGTCCCAGGGTTTAAACCCCGTGCAGCTTGTAACAAGCCTATGACCAGGAGCAACGCTCACACTTCCTGCTTGAAGTGCCTGGGGGAATCGCATCAGGAGGACCATTGCAAAATCTGTAGGGGATTTTGCCCCAGGACTCAAAAAGAAAGACCAATGGTTGAAGATCCTTCTGATGGAGGCTGCCCTTTGCCCCCACTCGGACCCGAGTTCGGCCAAACTGATGCCTAGCACCTCAACGTTGGTGCACAGTGCTCCGGCATTGACACAGGAAACTTCGGCGCTGAGAAAGGACTTGGATACAGATGCTCGGCACGAACAGAGCTCCAAGCATGGCAATGCATGGCACTGTTCACCAATCCCTGGGTGCCCCGCAAGAAGAAGAAGCTGGACAGAGGGCACTCATCCACACTGAGGCCGGGATGGAAGGACTCTGGAACAGTGAGACCCACGTTGGGCCAAGTAAGCGCTGCACCACCTCGCCTGGCACTGCTGACTCCTGCACCAACAAGGGGTCAGTCGAGACCAGCTCCTCGGGACTCCCTCCTCGGGAGAGTCGCAGAGAGGCTTTGGAGCTGCCCTTCACACTGGAGACCTTTGAGGCAGCGAGAGAGCTCATCGCCTTCACCACCTTCCCCTCCCAGGCGAGATAGCCTAGATCTCCATCTTGTAATTTAAACGTTGTACTCAGTGCCATAATTCAGGTGTCCTTTTTACTTGACTATCAAAACGACTCTTCTGACTGCTATCACTTCTTCAGCAAGAAAGTTGTTAGAGTTAGGAGCATTATCCATCCTGCTGCATCTTTTACAAAGATAAGGTGGCTTTGAGAATGGATCCCACCCTTATTCCAAAAGTGAATTTGATTTTTCATCAAGCACAAGGGATCTCATTGCCTGCTTTTTGTCCACATTCTTCTCACCCAAAGAAGAAGCTATGGCATTTGTTGAATGTAAGATGAGCCCTAAAGTTTTATGTGAAAAGGACTGAGAATAAGAAAAACAGACTTACTGGTCTTATTTCATCCAAGAAAAAGAGGTGCTAAGGCATCTAAATCATCAATCTGAGTAGATACGCTGATGCTTTGCTGAGGCATGTAGAGCAAAAGGATTCAATTCTCCACTGGGCATCGGAGTTCACTCAGTACAAGTGGTGGTGGCATTGTGGGTGGAGAAAGGACAGGCCGGTTACAATGAAATCTGTAAAACTGCACCTTCGTCATCCCTGCATATATTTACCTTGTTTTACAAAATAGATATTCAGTTTTCAGGTGATGCAGCCTTTGTCATGTGGGTTCTGCACACTGATGATTCCTTTTAGTAAGGGAATCCTTTCTCTCATTGACATTATTTTGTTCCCTCCCTAGGAATTTTGTCACTGCTGAGAAAATCCCATGCAGAGGATCTGTGGACCTAGCCCTGAGAGAGAGAATGGGAGAAATTGTGGTTGTTTACCTGAAAATTTTCCCTTTTCGAAGGAATAGGCCCACAGATCTGTTTCTCCCTGAAAAAGGGAGATCTGTTTAAAGTTCTCTGCAGTAGTTAAATTTTTCTTTGAGTATTATTTTGGCAAGGTGCTGATGCAGGATGAGAGATTCATTTTTTTTGTTTCACAATCCGGAGAGGCTAGCTTTGGAAGCATCTCAAAACTGATGGGGTCTCCGGAAGATAGGGGCTAGTCTCTTATCTGCCATCCAATCCGCTTTTATTCTAAACCTACAGACAGGTGATTATCCACACTGAGGATATGTGGACCTATTCCTTTTGAAGAAAGGAAAGACTTCAAGTAAGCAACCACAAATTCTTATTTTTAAACCTCTTATTAATCTGCAGGAAAACATTTGATTTGGGTTTAAAAAAAAGTGTAATCAACTATTCTAACTTCAGTGTTAATTTTAGTTGTTTTCAAAGTGGCTGCTGTTTTATTGCCTCTTAAAAAGTACTATAGAATTTTAAGTGTCTACTTATTACTTAACTTATTTTAGGTACTGTGGTCTTTGGAATGTGGACATTGGATTTCAGAGGAACCATATGAACTGTCAGCCAATTTCCCTGCAGCTCCTGTAAGTTAAATGTTTGTGAATTTAGATTCATTTCTCTGTTAAATGCATAGTTACAGAACTAGGGGTAATAATGGTGACTGGCTATCGTGAATAAGTGTCTTTATTAGAAAAAATATAGATACACGTATTCTCTCTCTTGCTCACTCGTGCTCTCTCTCCCCACTCTTGTCTAATCCTCCTTCCTGAACAGTATGCAAAACCTGTGGTACAATATGTAAACATTTAGAAAGAGATTCACTTGTTGAATAACTTCTGAGTAAACAAGGGCAGGTCTACACTTAAAAAGCTGCAGTGGTGCAGCTTTAGTGAAGACACTACTTTGCTGACGGGAGAGCTTCTCCCATCAGCGTAGTTAATCTACCTCTGGGAGAGGCAGTAGCTATGTCGACGGGAGAAACTCTCCTGTCGACATAGCACTATCTACAGTGGCGGTTAGGTTGCTATAACTGCCTCGCTCAGGAGTGAGGATTTTTCACACCCTTGAGCAACGTTATACTGTTATACCGATGTAAGTCTGTAGTGTACACCTGGCCTAAGTTTCATGTTTAAATATGCATGTTCTTGAGTTTTGTAGTATCATGTCTTATTTCTTGCTGTGCTCGTGTCTCAGTTGGAGACTATCATAGGTGGGAAAAGGCAACAGGCCACAGCTTTAACACTTCTGTTCCAGATGCTGCGTACATTACTGTTTTTTCCACTGAATGGATTTCAGGAACTTAAAGTCGCTATGGGCTTCACAACCCAGTAAGTGAGTAATACAGAGCACTTCTTCTTAAATGCTAGCTTCTCAGCAATGACTTGAGCATTTGTGCAAAAAGTTTTATTACCTGTATATACTGGGCTATCTCCAGGTACACCCCAACTTCATATTGTCTGAAGTTATTAAGCAGTAAATTCGTTTTGGGCTTTGATACAAGCAGGATTGTACCAACCTGATGGTTGATCACATCACAAAAGGGTTTACAATTTGTCTTACCTGTGTAAGACATATTTTCTTCAGCTACTTGTTTCATATAGTGTTTCACACGTTTTGATGAGAGAACATTTAACTGGTGATTGAACTTTGCTTTCCTAACTACAATTTTGTTGTATTTTTTGAATTTGAGATTTTAAAATTCCTTTTACATTCATAATCATTTTATCCGAATATTTCCAAGATAAAGGTTTCTCTTTGGTTTTTAATAACATGCTATTATAGTGTAGAGCAGAGGTGGGCAAACTATGAGCCGCTTTAAGCCGTCCCGCATGCTCTTGTTGGGGAGTTGGGTCTGGGGCTTGCCCTGCTCCAGCCAGGGCGCAGGCTCGGGGGCCGTTCCACGTGGCTCCCAGAAGCCGCAGCATGGCTCCACTCCAGCTTCGAAGCGCTCCAATGGGAGCTGCAGGGGCGGTGCTTGCCGATGGGGCAGCGTGCAGAGCCGCCTGGCCGCGCCTCTGGGTAGGAGCCAGAGAAGGGACATGCCACTGCTTCCGGGAGCCGCTTGAGGTAAGTGCCACTCAGAGCCTGAACCCCTGAGCCTCTCCCCATGCCCCAACCCCCTGCCCCAGCCCTGATCCCCCTCCCGCTCTCCAAACTCCTTGATCCCAGCACCCTCCTGCACACCAAACCTCTCATCCCCAGCCCCACCCCAGAGCCTGCATTCCCAACCAGAACCTGCACCCCTTCCCACACCCCTGCCCCAGCCCTTATCCCCCTCCTGCCCTCCAAACCCCTCCTACACCCCAAATTCCTCAACTCAGGCCCACCGCAGAGCCCGCACCCCCAACCAGAGCCCTCACCCCAACCCCAATTTTGTGAGCATTCATGGCCTGAAATACAATTTCTATTCCCCGATGTGGCCCTCAGGCCAAAAAGTTTGCCCAACCCTGGTGTAGAGAAAATACAACAGTTATTCTAAAATGACTGTGTGAGTGTAAAAAGAAACTAGTGGTGCATTTATAGATTTGTTTAACATAAGAGTCCTTTTGGAGAGAGGTGGAGGGATGTTTTGTGGGGCAGCAAATAACTAGCTTGTTGTTTTCTATCCAGGTAGGTGTGCTGCTTCTGTTGTGCCAATCATTGTTTATAGAGTATGCTGAAGAGAGAAGCAGGAGAACGCCAGATGATTTTAGCTTAAGGCTGTAGGGTTTTCTGTTTCTTTTAAACCGTTTTTCTCATTAATAACTTGGCATGTTATCAGTAGTTTTGCAAAAAGAACAGGAGTACTTGTGGCACCTTAGAGACTAACAAATTTATTAGAGCATAAGCTTTCGTGGGCTACAACCCACTTCTTCGGATGCATATTGAGTGAAACAAATATCGAGGAGATATATATACACACATACAGAGAGCATGAACAGGTGGGAGTTGTCTTACCAACTCATGTGCCAACAATGCCCCTCTGCCATGTACATTGGCCAAACCGGACAGTCTCTACGCAAAAGAATTAATGGACACAAATCTGACATCAGGAATCATAATACTCAAAAACCAGTGGGAGAACACTTTAACCTGTCTGGCCATTCTATGACAGACCTGCGGGTGGCTATCTTAAAACAGAAAAACTTCAAAAACAGACTCCAACGAGAGACTGCTGAGCTGGAATTGATATGCAAACTAGACACAATCAACTCAGGGCTAAATAGGGATTGGGAATGGCTGAGCCATTACAAACATTGAATCTATCTCCCCTTGTAAGTATTCTCACACTTGCTTCTTATCAAACTGTCTGTACTTGGCTACCTTGATTATCACTTCAAAAGTTTTTTTTCTCTTACTTAATTGGCCTCTCAGAGTTGGTAAGACAACTCCCACCTGTTCATGCTCTCTGTATGTGTGTATATATATCTCCTCGATATTTGTTTCACTCAATATGCATCCGAAGAAGTGGGTTGTAGCCCACGAAAGCTTATGCTCTAATAAATTTGTTAGTCTCTAAGGTGCCACAAGTACTCCTGTTCTTTTTGCGGATACAGACTAACACGGCTGCTACTCTGAAACCAGTAGTTTTGCACAACATTCTGTAAAGCCCTTTGAGAGTGATTTCTGCCTTTTGTTAACTTCCTCACTTCTGTCTAATTTCTGCTTATCACCTTCATTCCTTCAGTAGAAATGGGAAGGCTTGGGGGACACTGAAAAGTTAGGTTGAGGCACATTAGGGTTGTGCAGAGAGATTTTGTCTGTGTTGTACTTTATCTGTGAATAAGTGAATCTATCCTCTTTTCAAACATTCCCATCTCAAGGTGTTTTAATTTTTCTTGTTGTAATTACCGTAGTTGCGCTCAAAAGAGTTTCCTTCCTTTTCTTATTATATCTCATAAGAAGCATTTAAGAAGGGAGGATGGGATAGGAATGGAGAAATATATAATGCTTATGCTTTTGAAGGTTATTGAGGAAGGAGGCAGGAAAAGGCACTCTTGCTAATTTGTAGTTGCTTCTTGCAGTCACTGCAGGCTGTGGTACAAGTCACTGAATGGTTGACATTGCCTTATCTGACACCTGTATAGTCTCTCTTAGATAGCGTTTGCACTTTAAATAAGCCATGCAATCTTATTTAGTTAGAAAGGCATCTAAAATTGATTAATTGAATTCTAAACATTAAGGTTTGATTTTAAAAAACTACAGAATTTTCAAATAAAATTAGAGATGGTAATTACAGAATGATGATTTTAAAACTTTGACTGGAGTAATGATCAAGGTTAATGCCATGGTAAAGATTGAGAGTTTTGGAAAATCAAACTAGACCAGCAATGTCTGCTGGTTAGATGTGCCAAAAATTTTGAGCACTCATCAGATAATTTTTAACAATATTATGAAACAAGAATTCATATTTTACAGATCTGGCTCACGCAACTCAATTCATAATAGGAAAAAATAATTAAACCTTAAATCAGTGTTCATTTCATTATCTGATATTGTCCCTGTACTTTCCTTAGACAAACTGAAGATTATAGTTGAGGTCAAGGAAGCATGATTTTTATTTAATGACTGACCAGTCATTCATACTGTGCCCATTGTTGTGCTGTCTGATACCAAGATGTTCCTTAATGAGCACCTTTAAAGAATGGATTGTTGCTGTGGGTGATGACCTAAATCTTTCAGATGTTGAGCATATCTTTTGTATTTCTTCATATGAATAAAACTATTATGAGTATTTTGGTGATCTATTGAATTAAAAATGGGGGATAAAGTATCATACCATTGTAAGACAGCTGTTTTATGGAAGTGATTTGCAAAGTAATCTTTTGACTTAGTATGTTTGAAGAAGAATGTTATAAGCTTGGTAGAAGTAATATTACATTTTTAAATAACGGTCTTAATTATTTTTTGCCTATTATGTAAAATGCTTGTTAGGACAACTCAATTAACTGTTCATTCATGGGGTTCATATAAATCACAATGAAGTATTATTTTTATAAGTCTCATAATATATATTTTGCCTCCATTCTCCTTGAATAATTCTGATACATTACTTGCTACTACTACAGCAGTCTGTTTTTGCCACTGAAAGCATATAACTGGGTAACTTTTTGAGAGCAGTTGATTTACAACAATATGGTTCTTCTTTTTAACTCATTTCTCAACATCAGTCACAATTACTGATGTAATGTGCATATAGAAAAATAAAAAGACTTTAACATGTTTTGTTATATGAGCCTCAAAAAAATCTAGAAAATGTTCAGTACCGGAAACATGCTTTTTTGTGTCACATTTGGAACTCAAAGTTCAATAGCGGTCAATGAAAAACTTCTAAAATTGTCATGTTGGGGCTGATACCAAGCATGAGAAATTTCAACCCAGAAGTAATTTTTTGGTGTGACCTATATAAAATATTGAAAAGTGTTTAGAAGAGAAGTGTCTTCTGAACCTTAATTTTAGCATTTCTATCAATAACGTATAATACATACTTTTTAAGCATATTGTTATAATAAACATAGGGAAAAATCACCCAATAAAGCCATTTATTCACTTAAAGATATACATTGAGGCCTAGATTATCACCACACTCAGAATTGCCTGAGTCTCATACAGCTATTTCCCACACAGAAAAACTGTCTGTCCATAGGATATTTTTAGGTTTCTCTTCTTTCTCTTTCTAAAATGCAATAAAATTTATCTTAGGAAATAAACATGAGCTTTTTTCCATAAAAGAGCAGATTGGTTTTAAAGAAGTTATTAAAGTTAGCTTGTTTTTTACAAAAGGTCTAAACAAACATCACCAGGTGATATTTAATTGCATGGAGAACAGCAGTTGTTTGGTGTTTTAAGTGAGGCAACAGCATTATGTAATACTTAATTCTCAGTTTTTATACATTAAACAACTAGAAAGGGGGAAAAGTGCAATCTTCATAGAAAATGTAATGAAACACATGATACCATACTATAATTGGCAGGAGAGTTTGTACTTTAAAATATCAACAGTAATAAGTACAAAAATCTGATAATTTTTTTAAAAAAAAACATAAAATAGTGATCAATTATACACAGTATTTTCCAAGAATAAATGCAAAGCACTTAAATGGAGATACTATTTCTACTAAGATTGTTAAATAAACTGATGTGGACTAAAAGAAAAGCCCCAAATAAGTCTAAACGCTATTTGCAAAGAAGTCTTTGCAAAGGAATGTATCCTTTAATTATGACAATGAGCTAATTACAAGGCACTATATATTTTTATGTACATAAACTACAAACAAGGTATGGGATAGAAAAATAGTTCTAGATTAGATTGCAAGTTAGGAGAGTTTTATATTAATGTAATGTTTAAAGTTCAGTGATGAGCACAAAGGCACATTTCTAAAACTAAGTTTTTAGATATTTTTCACAGTTCCAGTTATTTACTAACACACACAACATAAATGATCAAGAAAACAAAGTCTTTAAATTGTCTGACAGTTTCTTGGACATCCTTTTTACTTCGTCTTTCTGCCAAAATCATTGTTACACAGATTATTTCATGTTTTAGACTTTGCTGTGTCTAGTTGAGTAATGTGAGCTTGAACTGATGAAGACTATCACAATTCAAGAATTGGAACAAATTGATCCCTTCAGAATACTAGTGTATGTTTTCTGGGCTGGAAAATGACAAATTGCAGCTGTGAGTTTAAATGTTTGGCAAATGTAGTTTTTGAAGACTATACAATACACAATTCACATAGAATGCAAAGGGCATTTAGAAATCTGCTGGTCGGATCATCATAGTTGTGGCTTTTAGAGAGTACCCTGATCCTTTCCAGTAATACCACTTAATACCATTAAATTTGTTGGTGTTCTGCCGCAATGGATAGTACATTCCATTCAAGTTGGAGGGACCACATGCATCAAACCACCAGCCTGTAAGAACAGAAAACAAACAAAAATCTGAAATAATGAAATTATCAGTGTAGGTAGTTTTCAAAATTGTATGCACAAATACCTTACAGTGTCCTGATCCTGAAACTAGAAAAAATATGGGAATATTAAAATACCTAGTTTTCACTCATGTGCCTCCAGATCTCTCCTCCTTGGTAACTTTAACCACGATGAAATGTATATAGCAGAGTAACATACTTGAGGAATATGCACTACAAAATTTAGCTGTAGGAGTTGTAGCATTTTATGGGATGTGGTTGTAAAATAAGGGAGGGGGCTTCAATCAACTCCTCAAAAGTTTATCTTACTACATATTTCAGAGGTTGATGGTGATAGATCTAAGGGCAGAATTTGGCTTGAAGAGGATAATCATGATATTGTATCTTTTTCCTTCTGCATTCTCTCAAGATTATATAATTTTGCACTTGTAAAGTCTACATTTCTACTTAAATGAAAATTGCTTCCTTTGCAGCGAATTCAGTTTGCTTCAGTGCTTAAAGTCTGTAAAGATGTGCACTATTTCTAAGCCCCTCAGTACTGAAACAGCTAGCTGAACTCTGCATAAAGGAATGGTGAGAAAAAAGTAGCTAAACATATTCAGTTTCACATCTTTTTCTTCAAATTTCGCTTCTTGTCCTGAGTTGTTAGTAAGGAATAGGGAAACTTTATTTTTATTAGTAAAAACAATATTTTTACACTTTTGTTATACTGATGGTAATAGGAGTGCTGTGTTTTACAAGGCAATAATCCAGTTCTCCCTTTGGATAAATTTAAACTGCCTTCAGACTTGCAATCTATACACTCAGGAAGCAGATCACTGTTTTGTAAATTGAGTGTGCCGCTCTTAAGCAACATTTAAATTACAGAAGGTGTGACTGGATTGCAGAATTATAGAGAAAGTTAAACCTGCTTTAAGATACAGAAACAATCTAAAATGTAATGTCAATAAACGTGTGAACAAAATTGATCCAGAATTTATCCACCTACATAATAATTTTGGTATGCTTTGAGTAAATGTATTCTTACTTCAAATTATATTTAAATATGGGAAAAAAGTAATGTTTTGTATTACTGAAATGTATTCTTTCATGACAACTACATTCTAATTGTCATACTTTTAAAGAGCCTATAAAATGCTTAGTTCCCATAGGATCACTAGAGATTTCTTGTGCCTAATTAAACAATTAGAAACCATTTTGTTGATTAAAAAGATGATTCCTGATACTTTTGGGGGGCATTTTGATCATTGGGCTACTTTCCCATGCTATTTGGAAGCGCACTCTGCTGTCTTCTGTTCATACCAGTTTCACAATAGCAGGCCTTGTTGTTGCACAAGCTGTGAGAGAATGAAGGCCTATTTCCTCCCAATTTTAACTCCTCTCATTTTTACTTTAGCTGAGCTGTCTTTGAAATGGTAAAATAGAAAATTTGAACTCACTGAACTAGCATTTCCAATTGTGAGTTTTGGACTTTGTCACTAGTCAGGATTTAATACGTCAAAATTACCATCTATTTACCTCATGGACTGTTTTACTGCCAATAAAAATAGGAAGATTGCGAAACAGAAAACCATTCCTACCTCCTGTTAGCATTTGTGAACATTTGCAAATACATTTGTCATTGTCTGCATCCTTTGTGCTAAAATCATTTCCTGGTTGGCTGATGCTACTTATTTTGCCCGCTGTCCCAGTAAGTCCTTTAAGCTGGATCCTGTAGAAGTGCAGAACGGAAAAACAAATGTTAGATTGAAGCTAATGGCAGTTGATCTACACAGTAATGAGGACATTTTTTGTAATAAATATCCTGTTTAAACAACAGTTTGATTCTCCTCTTGTTAATGTACGGCTATAAACTTTCTTTGAAGGGTATTGTGTTGGTATGAACAATAACACTGTCAGCATAACATTATATTGAAGAGATAAAATAACCTCTGCTTTTATAGATGTTTGTTCCACCTGTGTTAGATAAACAGAGATTATAAGGAGGTATATATTGATAATCCTTGAGAAATGTACTCTATGTAAGAAGAACTAATACCATAGTAACTTGCAATATTAAAGTGCATTACATATAAGCAATACTAGTAATGGATTTTTAAATCCTCTATCTAATTTTCTCCCTGCCCTATTCTTACACTGGGTTACTCCTGGGGGAATACTGCGCCTGCACAGAATTCATGTCCCCTGCAGATTTCTTTGCTTCCCCGCAGAAAAATGACTTTCTGACAGGGGCGCAAAGGGAAGCTGCAAGAGCAGTCATGCACCACTCCCTGGCAGCGCACATACAACGTTTCAGGCACCCAGAGCAGCCAGCAGAGAGGTAAATCACCGTGGGGCTAGGGACACCCCAGCCAGTGGCTCCTACCCTGAGTTGGGATCAGCTGCTAGTCCCAACTGGGCTGGAGGCAGAAGAGGACAGGACTTCCCCTTCCCCTTCCCCTGCAAGGTGTCAGACCCACCCCCGGAAACCAGGAAGCTCAGCATCCTCCCCTGCTTCCTGCCCCATCACTCCTACGGGTCTGGGGGGTCACTGTACGGGGAACTGCTCCCTCCATCCACACAACCCCCATGCATCCGGACCTCCATACTCAGACATCCCTGCCAAGCCTCACCTGTTATATTCAGAACCCCCTGCCTCCAGACCCTCACACCTGCACCCAGACCACCCCCACTGAGCTCCCTGTACTCAAACCCTCACCCTGATGCCCCCCCCCCCCCACCACCCTGAGCCCCCACCTCCAGACCCCCATGCCACTGATGGCCAACTAGCTGCACCCAGATCCTCCCCCCACCAAACCCCACTCCCCCAGCACCCAGACCCCCCCCTCCCGCTGAGACACCCAGACCCCTCTGCTGGGCTCCAACAACCTTTACTTGGAAGCCCTTGCAGAGTCCCATTGTCCCTGCACCTGGACCCCCCTCGACCTCGCCACGAGCCTCTGTGCATCCAGATCTCCACACCTAGACCCGCCACTGAGCTGCCTGCACCCAGATTGTCCCACACAGAATCCTCTCACCCCACACCTGGATCCCCCCACACTGAGCCCCTCCACATGTGGATCCTGCCTGGTTGAGTCTGCCTGCCCCGCACCTGGTGCAGAGGGTATGGCCCCAGGGTGTTTCTGGGGTAGGCCCAGGCCTTGTGCTGTGGCAGGGTCAGGTGCAGCCTCACCCCTGAGTCCATGTCCTGGGGTTGGGGAGGCAGTAGAGTGATTTCCCACCTTCGTACAGCCAGTGGCCTGTGCTCCCCACTGCCACGCTGGAGCCTCTGCATTTATTTATTGACAAATAAAACTTGCAGAATTTTAAAATATTGTGTGCAGAATTTTTAATTTTTTGGCACAGAATTATTAATTTTTTTGGTGCAGAATGCCCTCAGGAGTAACTGGTATTAACATGCTGTGGCAGTCTAATATGAAAACTGTGTATCAGTGATGAGTAAAATTTCATTGGTAATAAGGTTGATTTTCTCTGTCCTTTCCTTCCCACTTCCCAAAGGGACTCTTCCTTTGCAAATCTTTTGAGAATTAAAAAAAAAATGTCAAATCAATTCATGGTCAACAATAATGATTTTAATTTTCAAATATTGGAGGGAAGATGTAGGCTATATAGCACTTCATAGTCATATGACAAGTCTAACTTTCAAGTGAGGCTGCTACTACATTGTTTTTAAAAACTGAAAGATTTATATCATGTGATTATCAAGTAGTATAGAGCTATCTTGTTTATTTAAGAGATAGGACTGATCTTCTAAGGAATTTTTAATTTCTTCTCAAACTTGTCTTGATCTTGCTATGTGCCTGCCTGCTGTAGAATGTCATTAGATCAAGGACCATCATCCTGGAGTCAGTTTTATTACAATGCTGAATTTTTCTCTAAATGTTAATTAGTTTTTAAGTTATTTTAAAGAGTGTTGGGCAATTATAAACAGAATATTTTGAACCATTTCACACTTCCTTATGCTTTCATATAAGGAAATATGGATGTTTATCAATAACAATGGATTTTAAAAGTTTAATGATCTTATTACAGATTATCTTTTTTTGAAATATCCTTTTAAAAGTGTAGGTGATGTTAGAAAAAGCTTAATGTAGATGTTGAACTTTTTTTTTTTTTTTTTTTTTTAAAGAGTTCAGACTTAGGTTTCAAATACTGATCCAGTTAAGCCAATTTCTAACATAGTTTGTCTGTGCAGTGTTGACAGTTTCCAAACATTATGTACAAGTCTAGGGTTAGTTTTCAAACATTGTTCAATGCCTGATGTAAACAGGCCATTATTCTAGTCACTGATTTAAGAAATGGTTGGATTGAAATCAAGATACCTGTGAATAACCATTTGAAACTACTTTTGATGTGAAAGATCCCATTGCAACTTTCTGAAGAGCATAGATTTTTCTCAGGTGGTTTTGGCCTAAGTTTCCCCTCTCCTGTTTCGGTGTGCCATCATTTAGTTCCTTCCTTTCCTGCCTTGTCGAAGGCTCCATTAGGGTGGGGCTATCATATATTTGTAAAGTTTGTGAATCACTTTGGGGTATTGTGGGGTAAAAGGCTATATATAAATGTGAACTCTTATTGATTTTGATTGAATGGGTCTTTGGATTTTTTAAAACCTGGTGTGATTAATCTTAACTAGATTTTTTTCAGAGCTTTTGAAAATTTACCTCACAGGGTTTGTGAAGTTTAATTGATTGATTCTTGAAAAATGCTTTGAGATCTTCAAATAGAAAGTCACGTCTATTGCAAGTGCATAATTGATGAAAGTTATTTTTAAAAGGTCTTCTAAAGTTAGGAATCTAAAGTCTATATTCACTTACCTAAATAAGTGGCTCTGACCAAAAACACCCCAATATTCACTCCCTCCACATTATTATAATAATTGTTGTGCAAAATACATCTTGTTGAGGTATCATTTAAAATCTAATAACACGCAGATCGTCAATATTCTTGCGTAATATATATACGAAACATGTATTAGGAGTTATGACTATAAGCTGAAATTGATTACCATGTGTTTTCCAGCAAGTCTGGGGAGTGGGTAAACCGGTTTCTCAAAGACACAGGATAACCTGCCTCCTCTAGCCAGGTGTCAAAGTTTGATTGCCAATCACCTGTCAAGTGACTATTGTTTGGCAATGAAGGGGGGGGTAAGAACAGATCTATCTGAATTTTAGCAAACAACATGGACATTTTTAAACCATGAGACTTCATGTCTCCGTCCTCACAGTTGGAATGAACTTTATTTAGGGGTAATCCTCAGGAAAATGCATTTCAAAGGGTGACTGGACTATAAAAGCGAGGTGCAAAAACACCCCAACCTATCTCTCTCTCCCTCTCTCTCATCTAAGAAGACAAAGGAACCAGCCCTTTGACTTTGGGGGAGTAACTGACCTGAGAATTTGGTCAGTAATGTTGCTGGGAAACTGGTAAGGATTTTACCTTGAACCAAGTCTAGCTTGTTACGTTTAACTACTAAAAAACATTTTATCTTTATTTCTCTTGTAACCATTTCTGACTCTAATACCTTATATTTTTGTACTCAATTAAAATCTCTTTGTAGTTAAACTTGTTTTATTTTTTTAATAAAACGAATCCAGTTTTGTGTTTAAACTGAACAGTTAAAGTAGCAAACTGTTGCATATTGACCCCTTACAGAGGCAATGGACCTCTAATATCTGAACAGGAGAGGGCTGGAAAGTGCAGAACACACGTTTTTGGGAAAATTCAGGACTAAGAGTGTGTTGGGGTCACCCTGCAGGTAGTATCCAAGGCTGATGAAAGCCAGAATGTGACTGGAGTGTTGTTGACAGGCAGCCAATGTTATTGCTGCTGGGCCAGGCCTGTAGCTATACACAGACACTCAGCACGTGAGCTGCATGCTGTTAGGTTTAGAGTTGCCAGGCGTCCGGTTTTTGACTGGAACGCCTGATCGAAAAGGGACCCTGGTGGCTCCGGCTGTTAAAAGTCCAGTTGGCAGCGTAGCGGATCTAAGGCAGGCTCCCTGCAACTCCTGGAAGCAGCCAGAATGTCCCTGCAGTCCCTAGGTGCAGGGGTGGCTAGGGAGGCGCCGCGTGCTGCCCCCACTCCAAGTGCTGGCTTCATAGCTCCCATTGGCCAATGGGAACTGTGGGGGTGGCAACTGCGGACGGGGCAGCATGGTGAGCCACCTGGCTGCACCTCTGCCTAGGAGCCGGAGGGGGGACATGCCAGCCTCTTCCAGGAGCCACCTGAGGTAAGCACTGCCTGAAGCCTGCACCCCGCACCTCAACCCCCAGCCCTGAGCTCCCTCCTGCACCCAAATTCCCTCCCCGGAACCTGCAACCCACACCCTGTCCCACACCCCAACCCTCTGTCCCAGCCCTGAGTCCCCTCCTGCACTCCAAAACCTTTGGCCCCAGCTTGGAGCCCCCTACCAAGCCCCTCATTTCTGGCCCCACCCCAGATCCTACACCCCAATCCCCTGCCGCAGCCCGCTGAAAGTGAGCGAGAGTGAGCGACAAAGGGAGGGGGGATGGAGTGAGCGGGGGCAGTGCCTCTGAGAAAGAGTGATGCAGGGGGCAGGGCAATTGGTTTTCTGCAATCAGAAAGTTGGCAACCCTGGTTAGGGTGTTTGTGAGAAGCCCAGTTTGGGAGCTACAATAGCAAAGCATTGTGAAGCACCCAGGTTACAGGCGATGACACAGCCTCTCCCTGGCCTGGATTGCACCCTGAAATGTGACAATGGCCTTATTTCCAAAAGTGCTCAGCAACCAGCATCTCCAAGGGAAGCTCATATGAAATTAGAAACCTAAGTATAAATTATTGGCCAATGATGATAATTTGGATAGAAAGTGAGAGATTGTAAATACAAAGATCTCAAAGCACTTAATAGGCATTACGTTAAGGTTAAGGTTCACAGTCTCCTTTTCAGATAGATAGCTATAATTCTCCCAGTTATATAGATGGAGAAACCAAGACAATAAGTTGCCATGTCCAAAGTCACCCAGAAAGTCTCTCAGAGCTGGGAGTAGAACTAGATCTCATGACTTAGTCTTTTTCTGACCATATATCTTCCTGTGCTAAGTGGATCAGTATATCATTTTTTCCCCTTACATTGTTTCTTTGAAGCATTTAAAAAACTTACTAATGTAAAAGGAAATTATTTTTATGCCATGAATATTACAGCGTAGCTGAATATTTTCAAGATAATTTTAAAATGTATATCCTTTTTATAATGTTAAATAAAATATACTTTAAACCACTGAATTTTATGGCACATCAAATACTTGCTTGCATTTCAAGAGGAAGTATCTATTTGCAGACAGCCATCTTAGTTTGCAGTAATTATTTTTTAATAATGTAAATGGACAAGGGTAATGACCCATTTTGCAAAGGTTGTCCTTATAAGTATTATAGTGCCTTAATTTAAAAATAAAATCTCTGCTATAGAGTCTGTTTCTAGATGAGAAAATATTTGGTTTGGATTTGAAACAACCACATACTATTTAGGCATTAAGATCCAACTTTTGTTGGGGGAATTGGGGGTAAGATATTGATAGTTCTTTGAGTGGCCCTGCACATTCCCATTTATGGGGTACTGAGCTGCCTTTGGTGGAACCTCCTCCTAGCAGTGTCAGCTAGAGCACCCTCACCCCCTCAGTTCCTTCCAACCATGTGTGCATGATGGATGTGAACTTCAATCTGTTTGTGAGCTGAAGCCTTTTTCTTCTTAAGCCTTAAGCCTTTCTTTCTTCTAGTGGTAGTTTGTTAGTATATTTAATGTTTTCTGCCGTTCTGGGTTATAGTGGAATTAAAGCAGAGGAAGCAACCACATGCGGTGCCTCAACTGCCAGGGAGAACACCCACCTTCTGGATGTTTGATTTGCTGAACCTTTAGTCCCAGAGCCTGCAAGGACTGGGAGACTCACTTGAAGATCCTTCTCAAGGAAGCTCTCAAGGCTAGACTTTCTGGATCAGATCAGTCCTCAGATCCAAGGTCTCAGAGGCCAGTCGTGGCTCCTGTGAGTTCCAGTGACTGAAGGGTTCCAAGAAACTCAAACCCCTGTTGGGACCGGATTCAATTCCTGCGCTTCCTCAGTAAAGCTCCTGAGGCTACACATGTCCAAACCGGGGCTGCATGGTCAGATCCGACTGCCCTAGTTCCAGAAGAGAGGTCAAGAGACAGTTTGATCATCCTCACCAATGCCGTACCTCATGCCTTGCAACTTTCTGATCCTGATGGATCCCCCTCAACTGCAGGACCAAGGTCAATTCCTACTTCCACTTCCAGATCCAGGAAGATTCAATCAGTGTGTCAGAACTGGGGCCATCAGCGCCTTCAATTCTGAGTGGTGTAGCACCGAAAAAAGATACATAGAACAAAGCGGCCACTGTTGGCTGTGCCACTTCCTATGCATCAGAATTATTGATTCTGTCCAATTCTGACATGGCTGATATCGTTCTAAAGCAGAGACCTGTTTCACCTCCAAATTTAGTAGCAATGGAGATGGATTTGTATATAATGTTGGATCTGATGTTGTTCAAGTCTTCAGACTTGCTGTAATTCCTGCTTTGGTTCCAGTGTTGGTTCCAGCTACATCAGAGGTGGGCAAACTGCGGGCCACATCCAGCCCGCGGAACCGTCCTGCCTGGCCCTTGAGCTCCCGGCCAAGGAGGCTAGCCCCCCGCCCCTCCTCTGCTGTCCCCTGCCCCCCCCCCCGCCTCAGCTTGCCGTGCCGCTAGGGGGTGGTAGGATAGTCATGGGAGTCCCGAGCGGGCCTGTCAGGGGGCGGGGATGTGGATAGGGGTCAGGGCAGTCAGGGGACAGGAAGCAGGGCGGGTTGGATAGGGGTTGGGGTCCTGGGGGGGGGAGGGCGGTTAGGGGTGGGAAGTCCTGGGAGCGGGTGGTTAGGGAACAAGGAGCAGGGGGGGGTTGAATGGGTCAGGGGTTCTGAGAGGGGCAGTCAGGGAGTGGGAAGTGGGAGGAGGCGGATAGCGGGTGGGGGCCAGGTTGATTGGGGAGGCAAACCTTCTCTACCTGGCCCTCCATACAGTTTCGGAACCCCGATATGGCCCTCAGGCCAAAAAGTTTGCCCACCCCGAGCTACATCCATGGTTCTGGAAAGGTCTGTCACCATGCAGCCCAAGTTCACTTTTTGGCTCCAGTTCATGCATTGGATCTGAGTGTGAAATGCAAGATTTCTAAAAGGAGGCATGTTTCCCTGGTTCCAAGATCCATCATAATCTTTGTCTATTATTAAGAAGAAGAGGCCATAAAGTGGACCTGTACGTGGTCTCCATAAAGAGCTGGATCCTCAGACCTTCCTCCTCAGACTTACCACTGTCATCTCTGATGCATTTTATCTCTGATCCAGACCTGGGTCAATACCAGGAGGAAGACAGAGCAGCAATTCTCAAACTGTGGGTTGGGACCCCAAAGTGGGTCACAACCCCATTTTAAGTCCCATTGGACTTGCTGGGGCGGAAGCTGAAACCTGAGCCCCACTGCCCAGGGCCAAAGCTGAAACCCAAGGGTTACAGTCTCCCCCACTTGGGGCTGAAGCCCTTGGGCTTTGGCTTTGTCCCCCCACCCGAGGTGGTGGGCTTTGGGCTTTGGAGGGACTCAGGTGGGCTCTGGCTTCGGTCCCCCCTCCTGGGGTCGTGTAGTAATTTTTGTTAGAAGGGGGTCGCGGAGCAATGAAGTTTGAGAACCCCTGAGATAGAGGAACACAAAGACCTATAGCTTGCTTTGTACCACCCTTTGGACTACCTCCTGTAGGCATGTTCCTGAATCCAAGTTGCTGGGGAGACTGGCGGTCCTGGGGCTGATGACCTTATTGAGGGCCACCTCAGGAATTCGTCAGTTATCCTCCATGTGGATGGAGAGGTAAAGTTTTATCTACAAAGTATCCAACAGTTCAGAGATCCTCAGATCCAACTTCTCTAGGGCCATTGACATTTCAGACAGTGCTTTCTGAGGAAGAATGTAAGGGGATAGCTGCCCTCTTTGAGCAGGAACATATGGAAACACACTGTGAACCTGATTTATCACCAGATGAACATGTGGGAGTGGCTTCAGCCTCCTTTCCTTTCGAAGACACTTTGCAGTTCCACAATTTGGTGAACTGTATGGCGTCCACTTTGAATCTGTCTGCAGTGCCTGTGGAGGAGACTTCTCCCACGCTGTTTGATATCCTTGATGCCACCTTTAGGAGAATATCTCTACCCATTTTGGATGGTTTGCTACAGCTGGCTAAATGTGTGTGATCTGCTACTGCCTCTTGTCAACCTGTCTCCAAAAAGGTTGACAAGTTGTGTCAGATCCCATCTGAGGGGTTTTCATGTTTCCATACACATCCTATACCTAATTCACTGTGGTGACCACTGCCGCTAACAGGGCAACATCTGGACAATCACACTCCACCCCATCTAATAGGGAGAGGGGAAAAGATTGATTCATAAGGGGAGGAAAGGCAAATTATCAGGTAGTCATGGCCCACTACAGTTCCATTTATGGAAAAAGATGACATTGTTTTAACAAAACTTACATGACACTTTGGACCCTACTGCCAGAACATTATCATTTGCTCTATCAGGAGGCAAGCTTAGCTTTGTTCCTCCTCTCTAGCTCTGGACACTTGGCTTATACTGGAGGAGCTCTCTTTTCAAGGAGGGGAGCGCCTGTTCAGTGAAAAGACAAATTAATAGAAAAATTAAAGGACAAGAGATTGACAGCCCACTCTCTGGGTTTAATTTTCTCTGCTTGGAAAAGGCCCTCTATTTTATTTCTAGTACCAAAAGCAGTCCTACCCCCAGTCTTCATTATTTTATTTTTTGTCAAGTCAAAGATTTCAACAATACCAGCAACCTGTAGCTTTCCAGAATCAGTGTAGAAAGAGGCCTTTCAAACCAAGGTCTAAATCTAAACAGCCCGCTTTCTTGTCATCATCTTTGTAGTGGAACAACAAGCTTCAGTTTTGATGAGAAAATTAAGAATCAAGAAACACCCAATCAGGATCAGTCTACCTTCTTCTTTCGAAACAAACTAGCCCACTTTATCAATGCATGGAGGCAAATTACATCAGACCAATGGGTTCTAGAGATTGTAGAAAGGGACTATGCCATACCTTTCGAGATTCACCCTCTCCTCCTCCCCCCAGTTTCTTCTACCTTTAACTCTTCAGGGACCCTTCCATTGAGGCTATTCGTCTTGCAGAAGTTGAAAAATTGCTTCTGATAGGAGCAGTCGAGGAGGTCATGCAAATACCAGAGGGATTTGGGTTTTTTATTCCTGTTACTTTCTGATACAGAAGAAAGATGACAGAATTTTTCTAATACTAGACAGAAGAGGCTTGAACACATATATCTGGAGGTTTTGGTTCTGTATATTGCTTTATGGCATCCTGTACTTACATGACTCCATTTGCACATCTAAGAATGAAACTTATGCAGTACTGGATGTTTCAGCTCTACAGGCCAGTTTGGGACAGCCTTTATATGTTGATCACCATGCCTCAGAACAGCATAGTTTCTCTAGAATGGTGGTCAGTCAGAGAGAATGTGTTCAGAGGTGTACAGTTCTCTCAGGGTAATTTCAGATGCATCAAACAAGGTGTGGGGGGGACTCATGTGAATCATTTATGACAGTTCAAGGGCATGTGCAGGAGAGAGCACTGCACATCAATGTGTTGGAAGTGATGGCTATTCATCTGGCCCTCAGACTTCCTCTCTCACCTACAAGGGAGGATTGTGACAGACAATGCATGGCTGATGTATTACAACAAGCAAGGGAATGCTTACTCCGCTCTCCTGTGTGCAGAGGCTATAAGCCCATGGTATTGGTGTTTTTTTACTAAACACCAATTTTTACTAAAAGCAGCAAAGAGTCCTGTGGCACCTTATAGACTAACAGACGTATAGGAGCCTGAGCTTTCGTGGGTGAATACCCATGCATCCAAAGAAGTGGGTATTCACCCACGAAAGCTCATGCTCCT